>NC_059179.1:14663494-15288494 GCF_019923935.1 Bubalus bubalis
TGAATTGGGAACACAGTGCCTTAGCCACTGGACCACCAGGGAAGTCCCTGGAGGGTTTTTTAAAACAATATTTTCTGTTCCTTGAATTATCTATATTATCCTTGAATAGGTTTTTTCTTTCTTTGTTCTTCTCATTCTCTTTTAACAAAGAATGCCTGAAACGCTGATTTGCGTTTACTCTGCTACTGTATAAATACTCTATTTTTTGATAGATTTTTTTTTTCCCCTCTTAGTTAGGAATCTGACTGCAAATGTTTTAAATTTGGGAGGCACTTTGCCTAGGATTCTTAACTTAGAGTGAGCAGGTATAGAGCTATCCTTGAGATTGTGGTTTCCTCTCTTCAGGGCTGACTTCATGGATGTGTAACATGTGTTATGGCACATGGTCCTGAGTTTAGAAGGGTTCTGCACATGCTTTGGTGCTTTGCTGGCATCTTGAAATTTTTACAGATTTTTGGGCAAGGGACCCCACATTTTCATTTTGCACTGAGCTCCACAAATTGTGTAGCCATCACTGCCCCTCTTTCCATTGTCACAACACCCCCCTTCCTCCTTCCTGCTCTCTCTCTCTTTTTTTTTTCTACCTACACCAGGAGTCTCAACTCTCCCTTTGAAGTTTCTCTCACTATGGAAAAATGCTTGTGCTCTGTAGTTAGGGGATCACTGGCACGGTTGTTCTAGAAATCTTTAGTTACTTACCCTGTTTCCCATTGCATTTCTGGTATCTGTCCTCTCTCATATGCACAACTGACCTCTAATACACAGCTGGCTCCCAACTCCACTGTAGTTCCCCTGGTAGCATGTAATGGGCAGTTGCTTTCTCTTCTGTATTTAATCTGTTTTCTGGGTGACTTCCCTGGTGGTCAAGGTGTTAAGACTCTGCACTTCCAATGCAGGGGGCACAGGTTTGATCCCTGGTCGGGGAATTAAGATCCCACATGTCATGTGGCATGGCCAAAATAAATAAATAAATAAACATTTTTAAAGAAAAATCTGTTTTCTGTCTTCTAGAAGGTATCCCTTAATGAATTCCTCCACGTGCCTCCATTTTCTGTGTTGTTAAACATTTTATTCCTGTTTTGTAATTCTGTGCTTCTTGTATCACTTGTATCTCAGCATCAGTGGGAAGCAAACACATTGACTTAGTCTACTGTCTTGATTTTGAACAACTTCTTTCCTTCTCTTTGAAATAAAATGATTGGATGAGATCACCTCTAACGTCCCTATTTATAAAATTTATTATTAAGTGTCACAGAGGTGTAAAGTCCTAACTTAAACTTAGATTTATTCATTCTGGCACCTTATTTTCTTTTTTAGTTTTACTCTTTTATGTTCTTTGTCCTTTGGTTCATACTTTTTCCCTGAATTAAATATATAGGTGTACATGTCCTTTGACTTCACTGGAAACTGCAGAGGAGAACTTTAATAGTCAGTAGTACAATCACAGGCTTTAATCACCCTTTCTTTTATGTGATACCAGAAAGAATTATATTAAAAATACAAAAATTATATATTTTAAATTGTTACATAAGTAGCTTTGAGTACATTTTGGTACTTTCCTTATCAAGTGAAAACATGACCATATATTTTTTGTATACATATATGCTAACAAATTATTTTTTCTTATTTCAATATTAATCTTTAAATATATAATAATAATGAATAATGTTGATCTGATGACTTATTGACTGTAACATAAAAATTGTATAATGTGAACAATGATGAAAGCATCACAAGTCCTATGACTTACTTGGTGTTCATGTTCATATGTTAAATGTTGTTGACTGACTTTTATTGACTACATTACAGAATTTTAGCTAAATTTCATCTTGGCTTTATGACTTTTACATCTCACATACAAATTATATACCTCTTATACAATTTGAAAGATTTTGGGAAAAAATAGTTGAATAACTGTTGTGATGGGATTTTGCTAATCCAAACAAATTTTTTTGGAAGTTAAATCTAGAAAGGACCTAGAGGTTACCTAGAGTCTGGCCCAGTCTTCCAGAAGAATGAACTGTCTGGATAACACAGCTGCCAACCCACTGCTTACTGTGGGTAATTACAGTATCTACCTGGCCAGTTAAATGTCTTCCTCCATTTCTGCTTGTGGTTTCTCCTTTACTCCTTGTGTGTTTGGTAAAAAGGATAACTTCCCATATGTAGAGCCACCTTCAGTTCAGGCTAGATCAGATATTCAGGTGTCAGAGTTTGAGTTTTAAATTGTAACAACAACAGAGAGTCAGCTGGCTTGTGTATGGTGTAATTTTTTACTGCTTTAAACACCACTTCTGTTGATATCGGAATACATTTTCCTTTTTTATGATTGCCTGTTTGACTTCCTTCTCAGACTAACAGCAGTGATCATGCAGCCATGTCGGTAAGTAGATACAAGATCAAGCTAGCATGTGAATTAGAAAATAATGAACTTCCTGCAGGCTTATTTTTCTCTGCTTAGGTGCTTATGGAAATTTTTTATTGTTTTGGCAGTGTTCTTGATACATTTGTAGTTTTTGTGGAAGCCAGAGTTTGAAGATAATAACTAGTTGTTTTGGTGAAGCAATCAAGATTCTCTGGGACTTGATTGTGAAAGTTAATATTATGGTGCATCTGTGGTGAGCGCAGTGCTTTGGGGATATCTCTCTGTGGTCATCGCAGGTATGACAGGCCATGCTTGAGATATTTTCCTTATCTGCAAATGAGTTCAATAGTTCAATAAGAGTATATACTCTAGAGATTTTTCTGAGGGTTAAAAGAGGTAGTATACATGAAATGTTCAGAAAAGTGCCTGGCGTAAAATGAACACTCAAAACATATTAGTTGTTATATTTGTTGTAAGATTATCTGTGCTTTTCATGAATGCTTTTTTTCTACAACACTTATCCCAGACTCTACTTGTAGAAATCTCAGTGCATAACACAGTATAGCTCATGACCCAATTCAAATGTTTCTTTTTCACCAAGCCCAATAGTGTTCATTGCCTTCCTCAGCATCTACTCTTTTTTAGTGGCTTTGTCATATTTTGCTTTTTATTGTATTTGTTCATCCTTTTCACCTCCAGTTACAAGCTCTTAAGAGCTGAAATAAGAACTCAAATGTTGTCTGAGTATAGATATTGAAAAATATTCTTATTTTTGAAAAAATACCATCTAGCATTTGAAATTTAAATGTTCCTAACCTGCATTTTGTCATTTCTGTTCTTATTTCTATTATCGAAGTTCAAATTTTGATTATCGTAATTGTCTTCTAATTTGTCTTCGCCAATAGTCTCTCATTACTTCTATTCATCCTACATATCAAAGCTAGATAATCCTCTCCAAAGCACATTTTAATTTCATTTTCTCTATTCAAAAATTTCAAGGTCTCTCACTTATCTACTGAATTAAGTGAAAATTGCACAGGCTAACAAATAAATGACCTCAGTCTCTTTCTGATACATTTCTGACCATGATTTAACCTGGGCATTTAAAGTGGAAAATTCACTCTGCCCTGCATCTAGCTTGAGTTTTCTACCTTGTCTTCATTTATAACTAAAAATTTTGAATCTCTTCCTAGAGCCATCTTTAATGCTACCTCTTTCATGAAGCTTTTACTGATTCTGCTTAACCTTATGTTAATACTTTGTCCCACTTTTATGGTACGTATTTATATTTTGTCTTGAACTATGGTTGTAGACTTTCCTTCTTTCTACTCTCAGAATTTAATCTCATTATGTCAGGAACTATATCTACTCATCATGGTGTCTTCTGTAGTACCTAAACAATGTCTTACGTAGAGGAAGTGCTTTATAAGTACTTTTAAAGTTAACATGAGAGGAATAGTGAATAACTAGACTATTATAAAGATAATTTTCTTGTATGTTTAAAAAGTATGAAAAGTATACTGCAGGGACTTCCCTGGTGGCCTAGGGGTTAGGATTCCAGGCTTTCACTGCCGGGCCCTGGGTTCCGTCTCTGGTCAGGGAACTGAGAATCCTGCAAGCTGTGTGGTGTGACCAAGAAAAAAAAGTATACTGTAAAAATCAGAAGTTTTGAATCAAGAAATTTATTTGTCAAATATAGAATAGTTTCTAGTTTTGAAGAGAAAGTTAACATTCTGTTATTTGCAGACAGGAATTTAGAAAATGTCTATGTGAATATGATATAGTAAAGATGGTATCAGTACCATCAGATGAGTAGAAATATTTGCATGGTTACTCATTTCTTATACAACTCCTTGAAAGAATAGTATAATAACTCAGATCACCACTCTCTAGATACTATAATGTTGAATAGTGATTAAGACGAACCTATAGCACGAAAATAATTTGCAAATTCCCAACACTAAGGACTAACACTTTGACTTATTGAAGAGACAGACCCTCAAGCTTTCACTTGACCTTTTTGCTCATTTAATAAATGTTCAGTTCATTTCAATAAATGTAGTAGTTGTTAAGTATGTATTAAGCGTGCTTACAGATTTCCTGCAGATAAGACCATATGCATATTCAGAATACAGAAGTGAAACTAACCTTGCTATCCAAAAAAAAAACCTCAGATTGTTTCTTGTCCTGTATTTAAGAAGGACGGATGGATTTGGAGATCAGTTTTAGATAAATGTGAGTGAATAATTTAGAAAGATTTGGCACTTGAATGTCCAGTGTTTTAAAAAAGTTACTTATTTGAAATAGTTCTTTCTATGGTGATAAGCGAGGTATTTCTGTGACACATTTTGATACTTATTTCTGTACTTTATAATAAGTTACAAGTACACAAAAATCAACAAGAGCAAACCATTGACAGTATATCAGTGCAATGGAGAAAGTTAGAGAACTTTGAGAGAAAACATAAATGACAAAGTTGAAAGCAGTCAAGGTCCAGTGTTAGTAATAGAATTTCTATTTTTTCTTAAGCTTTTTCATAATGTAATAAAACAGTTAAGTGATTTTCACTATTGGAAGTTAATTGCAAAAAAAAATCTTGCTTTTTAGTTGAAAGTGAACATACTTGAATTTTATAACTCTGATTCTTTTGAGTATTAAGTTGATGTCTCTATTAGCTAAATACTGACTAATCTTGGTGAGAAATTTGATTTTATAAGTTTGTAAGCCTTATGTGCCAGGCTTCTCTGTCCATGGGATTCTCCAGGCAAGAATACTGGAGTGGGTTGCCATTTCCTTCTCCAGGGGATCTTCCCGACCCAGGGATCGAACCCAGGTCTCCTGCATTGCAGGCAGACGCTTTATCCTCTGAGCCACCAGGGAAGCCCATATATAGCATAGCATACTTAAATATTTCCCTGCTGTTGAAGATTGTAGAAAACAGTATTTTGAATTGCTTTTAATGAGGGCATAGTTGGAAGAAGTAATGGCATTAATAACAAAGGGCTTTTAGCAAGAGAATTTTGGTAGGAAATCAGTGGATTAGGGGAGAAGTACAAGACCAACCTGTAAGTAACATTAAGGAGATATTTATTCAATGGAAATAAAACAGACTCTGTATACACACACACAGAGTATTAGTACATACATGTATATGCACACTTACAAATAACCTTTTACTTCACTCTCTTATGGCTGTAGATGAAACAGACTATATAATTGATGAAAGCTTTATGAGCAAAGGATCATTTTTAACAGGAAGATTCAGTATCAAAAACAGATGAAAACATACCATCTAGCAGTTTCAGTACCAGATGGCAGCAGAGGATTTGTGTTCGTAAGGGTCCTTGAGTTTTGCACATAGGGGTAAGTTCTAGGAATGCAAATAGTCTTTCCTTTTAACCTGTATTACACAACAGAAAGAAAAAAATAGAAGATAGTTCTCTCCTCATACCACCCCCCACCAGAGTTAAGTAGGCCAAGGATTGGGGGAGAAGAGTCTAAAATATGTGGATAAGAGATTGTTTGAGTTGGAATTATGTTTATTATGAGCAGATAAAGAAAGTGAAAAAGAGGTCAGATCCCCTGGAGTGAAAGAAAGGAGATAGTAGGGAAAGATGTTGGAGTCAGAAGTTTCCTGTGCAAGCCACGATCTGATGGTGCTCAAGAACCTGTATTTTTTTTCTTCCCTGTATAGAACAGACAGGAATGGATAAGGGTGAGGATAAAAGAGATGATACTTTGCAGATTGAAGTCCCAATAAAAGCGCAAGTTTAGATGAATATTACATATATATGAAACAACGTTTAATTACTTCCTTTTCTTTCATTCAGGAGACTAGGCATTGTAAGGAAGCTGTCCTGTTTTAAAACTTTCTGTCTCTGATGCAAATTGGTCTGATAGCTGGTAATAGCATTGAGATTTAAAGCCTTTGTCTGTTTGGAAACAAGAAGGAGACAGTTGACAAAGACCTACTGTAGATGTCTGTGAGGACTTATTTTTCACTCTCAGAATATTGTTGAATGTCATTTGCAAGATTGTTTTTAGAAAAAAAGTGCTTAGTAGATGACTTACCTTGTTTGCTCCCTCCTCCCATAATGAGTTTCCTTCTGTTTTAATATGTATCCTTTCCTCACAGGATACATTTCCCTGAGTAGTTTAAACTCCTCTTCCAGGTACTCCCTCAACTGAAAGTGACTAATAGTATCTACCCCAACCGCATCCCCACAATCTAGGATTTAGCCCAATGAAATTACCTGTTCAAAAAATCCTTAACATTCTAGATGAGTATACCCCAAACCTTTGAGAATTCCCAAATTTGAGAATATGGCTGTGCTATGTAATTTCTTTCAGAAAACACTGTAAGATACAGTTGAAAACTGTAGATCTTAATGACAGTTACTTTACCCATGTCAATTAACAGAAGACACCTAAGCCACATTGACTTGGGGAGGTTGGGACTTTGACTCTATTCAGTCTCTGAGTAGTTCCTCCCTGCCCACAACCCATTTCACAGAGTACCTAACTCAAAAGTGAGTCTCAGCAAATGAAGCACTACTTGTACTGGACTCTTGGAGCCATCTTTAAAAGGCTGAAATCTAGATATAAATGCCTTGAATGACAAAGGCCTACTCTGTGTTATGTTTACATATGTATGGCTATGTTTATAATATATTGGGCTTCCCCAGTGGCTCAGATAGTAAAGAATCTGCCTGCAATGCAGGGGACCTGAGTTTGATCTCTGGTTGGAGAAGATCCCCTGGAGAAGGGAATGGCTCCTCACTCCAGTATTTTTGCCTGGAGAATTCCATGAACAGAGGAGCCTGGTGGGCTGCAGTCTATAGGGTCGCAAACAGTCGGACATGATGATTGACTAACACTTACTTACTGAGCCTCCTACCTATATATATTAATAAGAGAGAGTCAGCTTGGGTGACATTTGTCCATTTTACTAATGATTATGTGGAAATAGTCTATACTCTTCTAACTTGTTAGTGATTCTGACAACTTCTTTGCAAATTTTAAGCTGTACTGGGGTTGTGAAATAGTAGTTTTTAATGATTATATAGTCCTAATACTCTGAGCTGGGTGCTTATGTAAAAGAAAATGAGGCTCTGACTCTGCTATGACAGAGTTGTTGCTATAATAACAGTTCTTGGATGTTTCAGTTTTTCAGTCTTAATTCCTGTGGCTCGACCATAGTATTCAGTCACATGTGGAAGTTTACAGCTTGTCTTAAGGTTCTCTTGCATTTCTTACATTTGCCAAGGGAGAAGGTTATAGGGCCTTGATATTTTATTGCTTCCCTATTTAAACATGAGCTTAATTGCCCAATTTGCTGTTATTAAGTGAATTTAGGAGGTAGGAAATATCTCTGTCAGTTCCTACACAGCACAGACGAGCTTCCTCTTCATGCTACCTTGGACAAAAGTGTGTTTAATCTAGATTTCTTTTTTTTTTTAATGTAAATTTTTTTAATTTTAACTGGAGGTTAATTACTTTACAATATTGTATTGGTTTTGCCATACATCAACATGAATCCGCCACGAGTATACACTCTGGTATAATCAGTAGCTTCAAAACCTTGACCTCTTCTAGACGTCACTGCCCTACTTGTCCTTGCATTCTCTTTCTGCTTATTAAAGTTAAGAGAAGTTTGAAGATATCATGGGACTGCTGTGACAGCAGCCATGATATTTGCAGGAACCTAAAAATCTGAGTGCTATATGTCATCTAAGGTCATGTTCAAAAGATTGTTTAAGAAGAAGGAAAAGAAAAAAAAAAGAAGAAGGAAAAGGCCACCAAAGTTTAATGAGATCTGTGGTTGGGATGGGACTCCCCTAGTGGCTCAGTGGTAAAGAACCCACCTGCCAGTGCGGAAGACTTAAGAGACATGCATTTGATCCCTGGGTCGGCAAGGTCCCCTGGAAGAGGGCGTAGCAACCCACTCCAGTATTCTTGCCTGGAAAATCCTGTGGACAGAGGGGCCAGGCAGGCTACAGTCCATGGGGTTGCAAAGAGTTGGACACGACTGAAGTGACAACACGCGCGCGCGCGCGCACACACACACACACACACACACACACACAGTTGGGCTAAGGAAGTTAGGATAAGGCATGAAATAGAAATGTGCCATATATTATAAGTGACCTGAAGTTTCCCCAGTTTGGAGAATTTTTTTCCCAACTTTAAGATATTTCTGTTCTTTTTAATCAGTGCATGTGTGTGTGTGAATGTGCGTGTTTGTATGTCCCAAGAGCAATACTTTATGTTATGTCTCATATCGTTATGGTTGAGAATTGGTAAAAGAAGAAAAGCCTAAGAGAGGAGAAAGGGAATTCATAATTGGCTATGGAAATTGTGGTTAACTGATGTGATAACCAGTTCTTTGGGGACTAGAGCTACTTAGATGCAGACAGGAAGGGTATGAGAGGAATATAGAAATGTAAAGGAGGTATTTTGGAGAATGTTAGGGACATTAGAGTAAGTATATTTTGGTAGACCTATTAATTTTGGGGGCATAATCTCAAAACTGTTTTCAAGATTGTATTAAATTTATTTTTAAAACTTGCTAAAGAAATTCATCTTGATATTTAAACCTTTAAACATACATTGTATATTATTGGGAATCAGAGACATTTCAGTATTTTACCATGTGTTTAGCCAGAAAAAAGATTAAAACCTTACTAGATGATGGAATCTTTGTGTATTTGTGAAGTCACCTTGGGGACATTTTTGTGTTTTAGGTATTTTTTTTTCCAGATTGAATAACATTTTTTATGTTTGAGTAGTAGTACATTTAAGTAGTTTCATATAGTGAAATTTAAATTAGGGATTCTTTTGTAAAATAGAAAGAATTATAATAGATTTCTTAGAGTAAAATGTCTGTTTTTCAACTTGGCATCATTTTTCAATAAGAATTCATTTCTGGTTTTAGTGTTGGATACTCCATATTTGATGAAAAACCTCACTCTTTTGGACAATGTGTTTTAAAAGGCTAAAAATTGTGGTTCTTTAGGAGACTGACCGATTCATCAAAATATTTCCTTTCTTCTTTCGTCTTCCCTCTGAAAAGGCTATTTCGTATCTCATAACTGAAATTCACATTGCAAATTGAGAGGCAATAAGTTTGAATACTATAGCAGTATTTTGCTGTTTTTATTTAAATAATTTTAAAAGTCACATAGAATCAGAATTAATAAATTTGCTTTCCAATGTTAGATTTAATGTTCAAATTTTTTTGAACATTATTTTATTCGAGTTTTTAAGTTTTTCCTGACAAGAGTTACATAACTTTTCAAAACAAAACCTGTTATCAATTTAAAGAATAATATAGTGCATAATATTTCTGAGTCTATATATTTTTTTAACTTAAATAAAAAGTAGCATATTGTGCAAAGTTGATCTTTTGTGAGGGTATAAATAAAAGAAAATGGATTCTCCTGGGATCTTTAAGGAAAATAGACCAACACAGAAAGAATGATTGTAATTTCAAGAGCACATTTTTATGTAAAGTGTATTTGAGAGAATGAAAGCAACATTGAAAAATGCTTTCAAATAATTATTATTGAAATCAAGCCTTCCTATTTTATTAGATCTTTGAAATAAAAGAATGGTGAGACAGAAATGAAAACTTCAAATGAAAATTTAAATGTGTCAAATTAGTTTTTAAGTATTCTACATTTCTCCTTCTATTATATTAGAGTAGATCTATCAGAGTGTTACTTTGAAACCAAAACTGTTTTGAGTTATAATCTAATAAAATGTGTTGTATTTTTGTTACCATGTCATTTTATGATGTTTCAAAGGAAACAGAGTATCTTTACCTAATCTATAATAGTAAATTATTCTGGAAATTTGGCTTGACATAAAAACAGATGTGTTTTCTTGATTCCTTTTAAACTGAGGGTTGGTGGTTTGTGGTTTATTGTTCCTGTGATTGGCATTAAAAGCCTTATTTCACAGCTTGCAGTGAGGGACTATTGGGTAAAGACTGTCTGTGTTCCACAAACTAAATTCAAAAAGTGTCAATCAAGGTCTCACATAGGTTACTTAGAGAATGAGTTTTCTTACTGATTTCACCAAATGTCGCCTCATGCTGTCTTTGATTGGCACAGCCTGGCAGGGAGGATGGATGAATCTGTCACCGACTGGTTAATTGTGTTGCTGGTCTCAGTCTGACATTAGGTCTTTGACTCTTAAGTGGCTCAATACAAAACAAATTAGCAGATTGTAGTCATATTTCTCATTCTATATGCTTTGACTTTGTTGAATGCAGTCCATAAATCATATTGACTGACACACAAGTAAATGATGAAAGCTGCTTTTGAGACATGAATCTAGAAAGCAGCACTGTGAAGGTGCCATGGAAGGATGCATATGGTTGACCCTTTGGGAATTTCCTAGGAGCCAAATGTCTCTTTACCACAATTGTTCTTAGAAGAAAAGCTTTTGGGTAATGCGAAAAGGATCTAATATGTCAGCAGATTCTCTTTTACAAGTTCCTTTGAAATACAAGAAGTTTGTCCAGGGGTTTTCTCTCTTTGCAAGTTGTTTTTCAGCAAAATGTGAGAGCAGGGTAAAAAAGTAGTTACCTTTAAAAGCTTGGCAGGTGTTTTTACTTACTTATTGAAATTTATGTTAAAGAAAAAGAGAATGTTAGCAATAGTTGCAATTAACTTTTCAGATGAGAGGAGCAGAAACTTCTAGGCGCTTGATACTAAATGTGCTATATTTTCTCAGTCATGTCATTTAATTATTTTGGCTTTGTTTGTTGTATTGTGAAAAACCAGAACATCTGTAATGAAAACGGCCGGTTTTTAAAGATAGTTGTAAAAGTACTTAGATTATTTTTGTTCTAGAAGGTGATATAGTACTAAAGCATTAACCAGTATTAAAGCAAAATAGTGTTTGGAAAGGAGTGTTTTGGTTATACAAAAGTGTACCAAGGGCTACAGGCATCAAAAATGTTTGGGGGATGTGCAAGTTTCTGGAATATTAAAATTTTCTGTCTCAAAATAAGTAATAGATAAAATTTGCTTACATTTTATAGTCAAAAAGTACAATTAAAAAAAATTGATCTTATAGAATATAACTGTTTAAAGGATTTGAACCTTTGATATCAATTTTGAGCTATAAAAAGGAATTTTTCATTTCAATATTTTATAAACATTTTAAACTTCTATCTTTGAGAACAATAAGCCTGTATTTAATATGCATAATCAAAGGAAATTGCATGTGTTACTTAAAGAGAAACACGTGTGAGTGTGTGTGTATGCACGCGCATGCACACTTGTATGTTTTCATTACCCGTATCCACCAAGTTTATGAAATAGCCTGTATTTTTGTACTAGTACCATTATTTTGGCTCCAGTACTATTGCTGCATAGTCATATGTAGCATCTGAACCCATGTTAAAATTTTACGCAATGTGTTTGTTTATGAAATGAATGTAGTAGTAACTGTTTTTGGCAGTTTATTAATCTGTTTTTGCAGTTAGTACATTATATAAAGTGGCAACATAAGTAGGACGTGGAGCTGATTTGATGGAGAAGTACATTAAAACTAAAACATGCTAGTTGTTCCATTAGATCAAAATGACATTTCCATTAAGTTTTTTCAAGCCTATTACATTGTAATTAAATTACATGCCATTGATTTCTTCTTTTTCTCTCTCTCCCCTCCTGCTTCTCATTCATATTGATATTATTCTGCTTGGGAAATGGAGCTGCATGTCTCCTAGACTAATTCTTCTTGGTTTGGGGATCTTGAAGCATGCTGGGTTTTGCATTGTTTGTTACATTCCTTTTTGGCAGTTCATCAGTATTTGTCAAGTATATTGTTTGCAGTTTCTGATTTAGATATTGGCATTCCATTTCATATGCACAGTTTTTTTTTACTGCGCATAGTGTCTAAATGCTAAAGATTCATAAGGACTCATAAAAGTTGCTTGTTTCTAGTCTGACTTTAAATGTGTAATCGAATGAGCAATTGTTCAAGTAAACATCTTTAAAATATATTTGTGTTCCTTGTTTTCTAACAGATCAGTCCTATGTAAACATTTTTGCATCAGTATATTATAGCATTTATGTTTGGAAGATTTTTGTGATTTTGTAGCTTTATTGGCCTCTGTGATAAGTAGGAAAAGCATAATGATCACATATCACTGGGTGAATATTTGTTAATGCTAATAAGGCAAAACATGGCACATCTTCCAAAAGTTCTTATTTCTAACCTTAGTCATAGATCTTTGAATCATATGGGTGTCAGTCCATCACCAAATCACATAATTGTGGATTGGAGATAGCCATACTAGCAGTGATATTACACTGGAAAGCTTTACCTGAAAGTTTTTGTAATATTTTCTTTTCAACTGTAGTTAAAATAAAAAGCCTGCTTGAAAGAACAATTTATACTAAAGGCAATATTGTGATTCAGCTATATAATCTAGAAGCTAGACATTTAAAATTGTTTTTATAATTTTAAAGAAAATATAGCCTGAATCAAGGCTGTCAAAATTCATGTGGAGATTTAGGAGCTTATTATAGTAGAAAATATAATGATATTGTACTAAAAGACAACCACAAGTATTTGTAGCTCACTTAACTTTATATTTCTAAATTATCAGATGATTTTAAAACTTAATTTTTAAAACTAAATGAAAAGATTTGTAGATGATTGTGAAATCATATTGGTATGCAAGCTTCTTTTTCTCCCTCCTAATTGAAGCTATGCTCCAAACTAAGCTTCCTATTAGCAGTAAAAACTTAATGACTCAAAGTATATTTTATAAAGACATTTTACTTACTACATACATATAAAAGTATATGTTATAAAGTATATTAGGTATAGTTAAATTATAATAAATTGCACTATTAACTTAATTCTTGGCTTGGTTAATTACATAAAGGAAAGTTTAAAAAGCATTATATGAATAAATGTTCCATCAACATGACGGTTGTTTTATGTCACAAATGGCATATTTTAATGTGCATTTTTAAAAATACTTGAGATATTTAAAGAGATATGAAATAATCAATAGATTTTAAACACAAACTTTAATTTTTCTACATACAATTATAGCTTGAATGATATTTATATCATGAGAATGACAAGTCAGCAGAATGTTACTTTCAGTTCTTATGCTAAAAGACAGCCACTCAGAATACAGAAAGAAAAAGGCTATCACTAAAAAAAATGCCATGAAAAATTTTTGTGATACTTTATGATATGATACGTTTCTATGTTTGTTTATTTTTTGGTTTGGATGTTTGTTTTCAACAGGGGAAAGTTGCCCAGACTGCTTGCATGTCAGCCTGCCAGCATCTGTCAACATCCTTAATGCAGATGCTGCTGGACAGTGAGTTAAAACAGATAAGCATGGGAGCCGTTCAGCAGTTTAACCTAGATGTCATACAGTGTGAATGTAAGTACCTTGTTGGTTAAAATGATGCATTTCTAGGAATCTATATGTAAATTATATGGGAAAATGGTATAGAGTAGCATAGTTCATTAAAGAGAGAGGAGGCCTGATCCAGCTAAACTTTTGGCAGCCTTAGAAGCAACTTCTTTCCAAGAAGAGGAAAACATTTCAGTTTCACATTTAGGGCCTCTAGAGTGGCACTAAAGTGCAGTCTGAATGGATGATTAAAAAGGTGATTTATTTATAATTCTTTATTTTTTCTTTATTCCTTCTGGTCATTCTTGTCTTCTTGCCAGAACTCTCCTGATGTTTGTAGTAAATGAATGAAATTATTGTTTGTCATTCTTATTTTCCACACATAAACTTTCAGATACTTGCTAAAGAATGCTCTTAGGAACCTGCATTCCAACTGCAGTTTCTTTATAGTCTGACATTTTGATTCTCTCTCCCAAAGAATTTCTCAAGTCTTTACCTTTGCCCTTATTTTTCGCTTTATTTTCTTTAGATGACAGGGTTAGCAGATTCCATAATCTAATGTTGACATTAGCCAGTCACCTTCAAAATTGATTGTGCTGTTTAGTTATTAGCCTTGCTATAAATGCTTCTAGCTGTAGGTTTTATTACCCCTATACAAGACATGAGTTTATGGAATAATTTTTAAGCAATAATTTTTAAGCACTCCTTTCAAATGTATGGTATATTGATTAAATGATGAAAATCCCTGGTTGACAGTTTAGGCAGGCACCACTGTTGATAAATTGAAAAACAGTGGGGCACAAGAAGGATTATAAAATACTTGCTTGGGGCAGATTTTGCAATAATATATTCTGTGTAAAAGACATTAGAAAATGAAATGTCAGTGGCTTGCAGATGAAGCAGAAGTGGCAGTTTTTTCAATGAGTAATAAATATTTGTCTGCTTCTATACAAGGCATTCTGCTAGGAAAAACATAATTAACATTAAAAAGAATAAGTGTATAGGCTCAATTATTCATTACATTTATCAATCATTTATTACACGAAAAAATACAGTTTTTAAAGACACTGATTTCCTTCAAAAAAAGAGAAATACTAATCTACAAAGCAAAAGAAAGATAGTTTTCCCCTATAGAAGAACCCATTTTCTTTTCCTAGAAAGCATTTCTAATTTTCTCAAATTAGAAAGCCTTTATTATATTTCTTTCTCAAAATAAAACTGTCATTTACAAGATGATATTTATTGTATTTACTAAAATATTTACCAAAAAGCACTTTTTAAAATGTTTCTAGGGACTTCCTTGGTGGTCCAATGGCCAAGATTCTGTACTCCCAATACAGGGGTCACAGGTTTGTTCCCTGATCAGGGAACTAGATCCCACATACCACAACTAAAGATCCTACATACAGCAACTAAGAGCTGGCACAGCCAAATATATAGATCTTTAAAAAAAAAAAAATTGTTTCAGGAACTTCCCTGGTGGTCCAGTGGTTAAGAATCTGCCTGCCAGTGCAGGGGCCATGGGTTCGAAACCTGATCTAGGAAGATCCTAATGCTGTGGACAACTATGCCTGTGTGCCAAAGCTACTGTAGCCTACATGCTGTAGAGCCAGTACTCTGCAACAAAAGAAGCATCTCAATGAGAAGCTGCTGCTGCTGCTGCTAAGTCACTTCAGTCGTGTCCGACTCTGTGCAACCCCATAGATGGCAGCCCACCAGGCTCCCCCATCCCTGGGATTCTCCAGGCAAGAACACTGGAGTGGGTTGCCATTTCCTTCTCCAATGTATGAAAGTGAAAAGTGAATGTGAAGTTGCTCAGTCGTGTCTGACTCTATGCAACCCCATAGATGGCAGCCCACCAGGCTCCCCCGTCCCTGGGATTCTCCAGGCAAGAACACTGGAGTGGGTTGCCATTTCCTTCTCCAGTGCATGAAAGTGAAAGTGAAGTCACTCAGTCGTGTCCGACTCTTAGCGACCCCATGGACTGCAGCCCACCAGGCTCCTCCATCCATGGGATTTTCCAGGCAAGAGTACCGGAGTGGGGTGCCATCGCCTTCTCCGCAGTAAGAAGCTGGAGCACCACAACTAGAGAGTAGCCCCTGCTCACTGCAACTAGAGAAAGCCCAAGTACAGCAAGACCCAGCCAGAAATAAATGCATAAATAAATAAAATTTAAAAAGTTTCTAATGCAAAGCAATTGTTAATTCATTCTACAAATAGTTTGAAACTGATTTCTTAAAAGTCTTTAAAAGCTATCTTGCAGGGGAATTCCCAGGTGGTTCAGTGGTTGGGACTCGGCGTTTTTCACTATGGAGGGCTCTGGTTCAATCCTTGGTAGGGACCTAAGGTCCCACAAGCCATGCTGCATGCCAAAAGAATTTTAAAAAAGCTGTCTTATGAGATCATTTCAGTATAATACTCATGTAAACTTTTATATAAGTATTGCTCGAGGCATTTCAGAATATTGATAATTGGGTCATTGAACCCTTTATTGGCATTTGGTTGTGTCTTCTCAATTAGATGTTTGTTCAGAAATGGAAATTACTGTTTGGTTAGGCAGCTTCAGGTACCTAGATTTTTTCTCTGTTCTCTTACCTCTCCTTGAAGAGCAAGCCTAACTCTACTTAGAAAAAGCACATAAACACACAGCTTTGCGTCTTTTTCCCATCACAGGACACTTTCTCCCATTTGTTACTTATTTGGGTGGAGTTACTGAAGGCTTCTTTTAAAACACTGATGTTTTCTTAAAAGACTAATCTCTTAGAAGAAATTATACAAAACTGTAAGGTATAACTCAGTTAAAGATGTCCAGGATCAGGTGCAAAAGGGAAAACCCTAGCCTGATGAGGGCCAAGGTTTTGGTACTATAGATACAGAAAGGGAGAAACCAGGACTTAAAGACAAATCACAGAGGATAACTCAGCTTCCTATAGGATTATGCCTGTGGTTGGCTCTGCTCCTGCCTTCAGTCTTTCCCAGCATCAGGGTCTTCTCACATGAGTCAGGTCTTCGCATCAGGTGGCCAAAGTATTGGAGTTTCAGCTTCAACATCAGTCCTTCCAATGAACAACCAGGACTGATCTCCTTTAGGATGGACTGCTTGGATCTCCTTGCAGTCCAAGGGACTCTCAAGAGTCTTCTCCAACACCATAGTTCAAAAGCATCAATCCTTTGGCACTCAGCTTTCTTTATAGTCTAACTCTCACATCCATACATGACTACTGGAAAAACCATAGCCTTGACTAGCCGGACCTTTGTTAGCAAAGTAATGTCTCTGCTTTTGAATATGCTGTCTAGTTTGGTCATAACTTTCCTTCCAAGGAGTAAGCATCTTTTAATTTCATGGCTGCAATCACCATCTGCAGTGATTTTGGAGCCCCAAAAGATAAAGTCTGCCACTGTTTCCACTGTCTATTTGCCATGAAGTGATGGGACAAGATGCCATTATCTTCGTTTTCTGAATGTTGAGCTTTAAGCCAACTTTTTCACTCTCTTCTTTCACTTTCATTGAGAGGCTCTTTAGTTCTCCTTCACTTTTCTGCCATAAGGGTGGTGTCATCTGCATATCTGAGGTTATTGATATTTCTCCCAGCAGTCTTGATTCCAGCTTGTACTTCTTCCAGCCCACTGTTTCTCATGATGTACTCTGCTGCTGCTGCTGCTGCTGCTAAGTCACTTCAGTCGTGTCTGACTCTGTGTGACCCCATAGACAGCAGCCTACCAGGCTCCCCTGTCCTTGGGATTCTCCAGGCAAGAACACTGGAGTGGGTTGCCATTTCCTTCTCCAATGCATGAAAGTGAAAAGTGAAAGTGAAGTTGCTCAGTCGTGTCCGACTCTAGCAACCCCATGGACTGCAGCCCACCAGGCTCCTCTGTCCATGGGATTTTCCAGGCAAAAGTACTGGAGTGGGGTGCCATTGCATATAAGTTAAATAAGCAGGGTGACAATATACAGCCTTGACATACTCCTTTTCCTATTTGGAACTAGTCTGTTGTTCCATGTCCAGTTCTAACTGTTGCTTCCTGACCTGCGTACAGGTTTCTCAAGAGGCAGGTTAGGTGGTGTGATATTCCCATCTTCTTCAGAATTTTCCAGTTTCTTGTGATCCATACAGTCAAAGGCTTTGGCATAGTCAATAAAACAGAAATAGATGTTTTTCTCGAACTCTCTTGCTTTTTTGTGATCCAGCGGATGTTGGCAATTTGATCTCTGGCTCCTCTGCCTTTTCTAAAACCAACTTGAACATCTGGAAGTTCACGGTTCACATATTGTTGAAACCTGGCTTGGAGAATTTAAAGCATCACTTTACTAGCATATAAGATGAGTGCAATTGTATGATAGTTTGAGCATTCTTTAGTGTTGCCTTTCTTGGGGATTGGAATGAAAACTGATCTTTTCCAGTCCTGTGGCCATTCCTGAGTTTTCCAAATGTGCTGGCATATTGAGTGCAGCACTTTCACAGCATCATTTTTTAGGATTTGAAACAGCTCAACTGGAAATCCACCAGTGTAGGGCTACCCAAGACAGAAGGGTCATGGTGGAGAGTTCTGACAAAATGTAATCCCCTGGAGAAGGGAATGGAAAACCACTTCAGTAGTCTTACCTTGAGAACCCCATGAACAGTATGAAAAGGCAAAAAGATAGGACACTGAAAGATGAACTACTCAGGTCAATAGGTGTCCAATATGCTACTGGAGATCAGTGGACAAATAACTCCAGAAAGAATGAAGAGATGGAGCCAAAGCAAAAACAATACCCAGCCGTGGAGGTGACTGGTGATAGAAGCAAGGTCCAATGCTGTAAAGAGCAATATTGCATAGGAACCTGGAATGTTAGGTCCATGAATCAAGGCAAATTGGAAGTGGTCAAACAGGAGATGGCAAGAGTGAACGTCGACATTTTCAGTCAGCAAACTAAAATGGACTGGAATGGGTGAATTTAATTCAGATGACCATTATATTGACTACTGTGGGCAAAAATCCCTTGGAAGAAATGGAGTAGCCATCATAGTCAACAAAAGAGTCCAAAATGCAGTACTTGGATGCAGTATCAAAAATGACAGAATGACCTCTGTTCATTTCCAAGGCAAACCATTCAATATCACAGTAATCCAAGTCTGTGCCCCAACTAGTAATGCTGAAGAAGCTGATGTTGAACAGTTTTATGAAGACCTACAAGACCTTTTAGAACTAATACCCAGAAAAGATCTCCTTTTCATTTTAGGGGACTGGAATGCAAAAGTAGGAAGTCAAGAAACACCTGGAGTAACAGGCAAATTTGGCCTTGGAATACGGAATAAAGCAGGGCAAAACTGATAGAGTTTTGCCAAGAAAATGCACTGGTCATAGCAAACACCCTCTTCCAACAACACAAGCGAAGACTCTACACATGGACATCACCAGATGGTCAGTAGTGAAATCAGATTGATTATATTCTTTGCAGCCAAAGATGGAGAAGCTCTATACAGTCAGTGAAAACAAGACCAGGAGCTGACTGTGGCTCAGATCATGAACTCCTTATTGCCAAATTCAGACTGAAATTGAAGAAAGTGGGGGAAACCAGTAGACCATTCAGGAATGACCTAAATCAAATGCCTTATGATTATACAGTGAGAAATAGATTTAAGAGATTAGATCTGATAGATAGAGTGCCTGATGAACTGTGGACAGAGGTTTATGACATTGTACAGGAGACAGGGATCAAGACCATCTCCAAGAAAAAGAAATGCAAAAAAGCAAAATGGTTGTCTGAGGAGGCCTTACAAATAACTGTGAAAAGAAGAGAAGTGAAAAGCAAAGGAGAAAAGGAAAGATATACCCATTTGAATGCAGAGTTCCAGAGAATAGCAAGGAGAGATAAGAAAGCCTTCCTCAGTGATCAATGCAAAGAAATAGAGGAAAACAATAGAATGGGAAAGACTAGAGATCTCTTCAAGAAAATTAGAGATACCAAGGGAACATGTCATGCAAAGATGGGCTCAATAAAGGACAGAAATGGTATGGACCTAACAGAAGCAGAAGATCTTAAGAAGAGGTGGCAAGAATACACAGAAGAACTGTACAAAAAAGATCTTCATGACCCAGATAATCATGATGGTGCAATCACTCACCTAGAGCCAGACATCCTGGAATGTGAAGTCAAGTGGGTCTTAGGAAGCATCACTACAAACAAAGCTAGTGGAGGTCATGAAATTCCAGCTGAGCTATCTCAAATCCTAAAAGATGATGCTGTGAAAGTGCTACACTCAGTATGCTAGCAATTCTTGGCACAGGACATAGCAATTTCTTTTTTAATATGTCTTTCAAGTGATATTGATGCACAGTAAGGTTTGAGAACCACATTGCATGGATCTATCTGTTCATATTGACTTAGATCCATTATTCAGAATCTTGTGGGTATCTTTAGATTTCTTTAGCGAGTTGCTAATTCCCTACTTGAATTTAAGTCATAGTTTTGAATCTAAGTCGTAAGTCAAAGTGATGAGTGACTTTGCTGGATGCCTTGCTGGCATATAGGAATAATAATGGCCATTGAGTTTTCCTTGTCCTTGAGTTTTAATTACTTTTTCAAAGAAGAAAATGTTACTGCTCTGATTCTTTGTAAGTCCATATTAATTCAAAATAATTTCTTTCCTTTCAAAAGGTTCAGAAACTATTACTTAAAAGTCTGTGATTGGTTTATCGGATTAACACAAAATCCTACTAGTCTGTTTTATGCTAGTAAGAAATCCAGAGTCCAAGAAAGTCAGATGGCATAGATCAGGACCTAGGTATCATAAACCACCAAAGATTCTGGGCATCTCAAGAAATTCAGTCAAAAGATTTTAAATGATAAGAGGTGAACATCAAATCTAAGCATCAGGAATGGCCTTTATTTTGAATTAAATGTTCCTTTTATTTAGTTTGATTATTTTTCCATCCTTATTACTTTGTAAAAACATTATGCATATATTTCCTAGGCCTTAAAATGCCACTCTGCAGGTAGAAACAAATAGCACAACCAGCTGAAGTTGGGGAGGTAGAAAGTTAGAAGTAATTCAGTTTCTCATGTCATTCAGCCATTATGCTTTTAGTTGTTGTTTCATTTTTCTAATGGTGAAAGAGTTAGAACTGATTCATCCATGTGCTCACTTATTTTTTCAAATATGTTTGTACCCTTTTCCCTGGTATTTCTTGTGACACACAGACTTCTCAGGTTTTAAACTGGCTTGAGCTCAAATTTCAGTCTGTAACTGAATTTTTTCCTTGTAGAGTCAACTAGTTTGTAGGAAAGATTCATTTTGATTCAGATGTTTAATGGGAACCTATTACCTGTTGTTACTGGGAAATAAAAAAGATGAATCAGGTTTCAAAGATCTCACAACTGGATGGGGAGAAAACAGACATGTAAATAGCTATAGTAGAACATAAATTCTTTATAGAAGTAAATATTACTTGAAGAGAGGGAGCAATTAATTATACATGCCATGGGATTGAAAAGATTGACTATCGTGGAAGTGAAATTTGAGAGTCTTAAAGGATGAGTATGATTTCGTCAAAATCAAGGAAGGGCATTCTGAACAGAGGGAATGGCAAAGGTGAAAGCACTGTCCTGGGATTTCCTTGGTGGTACAGTGGATAAGAATCCAGCTGGTAATGCAGGGAACATGGGTTTGATCCCTGGTCCAGGAAGATTCCACATTCCATGGAGCAACTAAAGCCTGTGTACTCTAGAGCCCATGAGTTGCAACTTCTGGGTCCAAGTGCTATAACCACTGAAGCCTGTGTGCGTAGAGCCTGTGCTTTACAACAAGAAAAGCCACTGCAGTGAGAAGCCTGTGCACGGCAACGAAGAGTAGCCCTGACTCACAGCAACTAGAGAAAGCTCGTGTGCAGCAACAAAAACCCAACACAGCCATAAATAAATAAGTAAAAATTAAAACAGGTTTCTAAAAAGCACTGTGATGAGAGAATGCTTACGGAATCGTCATACAGTCTTTTGTAGCTAGACTATAAGATGCATGATTGAAAGTATTGAAAGATATGGCTGAAAAAACTTGACTTCTGAACGCTTGGATTTTAGTTAATAAGCAATAGCGATACATTGAAACTTTTTAATAAAGACCAGGACATGGTAAAATTTATAGTATAGAAAGTTAACTCTATCATGTGGAAATTAAACTGAAATGAGAGAGGTACTGCAAGTAGGAAGACGTTTTAAAAGACTATTGAACGTTTTCCTATGAAGGATAGAAAGAACTTGACTTTGGGCAGGGGGAATGAAGAGAAGAAAATGGATTCCAAACATTTTGAAGGTGGGAATACATAAAGATAGTAAATAAATAAATTTGATATGAATTAGGTGGTTAGAATCAGAGACTCTCCTAGTGGAAGAGACCTGAGAATGCATCCCATGTTTGGGGTGGGTGGTATGAAGAGGGGGAAAAAAAGAAAAGATGAGGAAGGGTAAGAAGAAAGGGGAAAGAGAAGAGATACAATCATGTAGGATAGAAGTTAAATTCAATATAGAATTTATAATTGTCAGCACCCTGCAGAATGCTGTGCTCACAGAGTATCTGTTGCATAAGTGAACAAATTAACAAATCAAGAAGTCTTTATAGTCTACATTTACTTGTCTAGAGTCTCCTAACTTTGTTATCAAAAAATTAAGGACAAGGACTTCCCTGGAGATCCAGTGGTTAAGACTCCACACTTCCACTGCAGATGGCATGGGTTTGATCCTTGGTCATGTGGAACCAATATCTTTTATGCCTCTCAGCACAGCCAAAAATAAATAAATGAATAAATAAAATGCTGCTTCTTTGGGGTAAAAAGTTAAGGCCAGTTGATGCTGCTGTACTTCTTTTCAAGACCATTCAACTTCTTGGTATATACATAACTGATCATTTATGAAATTCTTCACATATTTGATGACTATGTTTAAATGACCATTTAACTTCATCTGTTCTGACCTGAGCAGTCATAATTTCTTTAGTATTTTCTTGTAGAATTATTTTCATTCCCCTTTATGTCATTTATCTTCAGGTCTTTTTCTGTTATTCTTGAAAATACCATGGACAGGGGAGTCTGGCAGGCTATAGTCCATGGGGTCACAAAGAGTCAGACATAACTGAGTGTGCATGTACACACACACACACACACACACACACACAGGTCAGACTTGATAAAATGTCTGAGTTAGGGATGAAATCATATGAACTTATATAGAACTTTTTCCTTCAGTTCAGTTAAGTTCAGTTTAGTAGCTCAGTCATGTCTAACTCTTTGTGACCCCATGAACTGCAGCATGCCAGGCCTCCCTGTCCATCACCAGCTCCCGGAGTTTACCCAAACTCATGACCATTGAGTCAGTGATGCCATCCAACCATCTCATCTTCTATCGTCCCCTTTTCCTCCTGCCCTCAGTCTTTTCCAGCATCAGAGTCTTTTCAAATGAGTCAGCTCTTCGTGTCAGGTGGCCAAGGTATTGGAGTTTCAACTTCAACATCAGTCCTTCCAATGAACAACCAGAACTGATCTCCTTTAGGATGGACTGGTTGGATCTCCTTGCAGTCCAAGGGACTCTCAAGAGTCTTCTCCAACACCACAGTTCAAAAGCATCTGTTCTGCACTTAGCTTTCTTTATAGTCCAACTCTCACATCCATACTTGACTACTAGAAAAACCATAGCCTTGACTAGATGGACCTTTGTTGGCAAAGTAATGTCTCTGCTTTTCAATATGCTGTCTAGATTGGTCATAACTTTCCTTCCAAGGAGTAAGTGTCTTTTAATTTCATGGCTGTAGTCACCATCTGCAGTGATTCTGGAGCCCCCCAAAATAAAGTCAGCCACTGTTTCCACTGTTTGCCTATCTGTTTGCCATGAAGTGATGGGACCAGATCCCATGATCTTCATTTTCTGAATGTTGAGCTTTAAGCCAACTTTTTCACTCTCCTCTTTCACTTTCATCAAGAGGCCCTTTAGTTCTTTTTCACTTCCTGCCATAAGGGTGGTGTCGTCTGCATATCTGCGTTTATTGATATTTCTCCCAGCAATCTTGATTCCAGCTTGTGCTTCATCCAGCCCAGCATTTCTCACGATGTACTCTGCATATAAGTTAAATAACCAGGGTGACAATATACGGCCTTGACATACTCCTTTTCGTATTTGGAACCAGTGTGTTGTTCCATGTCCAGTTCTAACTGTTGCTTCCTGACCTGCATATAGGTTTCTCAAGAGGCAGGTCAGGTGGTCTGGTATTCCCATCTCCTTCAGGATTTTCCACAGTTTATTGTTATCCACACAATCAAAGGCTTTGGCGTAGTCAATAAAGTAGAAATAGATGTTTTTCTGGAACTCTCTTGCTTTTTCCATGATCCAGTGGATGTTGGCAATTTGATCTCTGGTTCCTCTGCCTTTTCTAAAACCAGCTTGAATATCTGGAAGTTCATGATTCATGTATTGCTGAAGCCTGGCTTGGAGAATTTTGAGCATTCCTTTACTAGCGTGTGAGATGAGTGCAATTGTGTGGTAGTTTGAACATTCTTTGGCATTGCCTTTCTTTGGGACTGGAATGAAAACTGACCTTTTCCAGTCCTGTGGCCATTCCTGAGCTTTCCAAATTTGCTGGCATATTGAGTGCAGCACTTTCACAGCATCATCTTTTAGGATTTGAGATAGCTCAGCTGGAATTTCATGACCTCCACTAGCTTTGTTCATAGTGATGCTTCCTAAGACCCACTTGACTTCACATTCCAGGATGTCTGGCTCTAGGTGAGTGATCACACCATCGTGATTATCTGGGTCGTGAAGATCTTCTTTGTACAGTTCTTCTGTGCATTCTTGCCACCTCTTCTTAAGATCTTCTGCTTCTGTTAGGTCCATACCATTTCTGTCCTTTATTGAGCCCATCTTTGCATGAAATGTTCCCTTGGTATCTCTAATTTTCTTGAAGAGATCTCTAGTCTTTCCCATTCTATTGTTTTCCTCTATTTCTTTGCACTGATCTAGTCTTAAGATGGTTTGAGCACATGTCAGGAAGTTAAGACCATCATTCTAGTCCTGGCTCTGCCTGGATTTGAACAAGTAGCTTTGGTATTTAACAGTTGAGAAGCCTCAGTTTTTCCTGTGAAATACTGGATTTGGAATTAATAATTTCCAAAATATATCCTAGGATTCAGAGGTAGTAAAATTTAAGACAAAGAAGAATATGAACATCAAAGTCATATATTAATTACTTTCTTCACATCTACAAAGTACTTGGCATTTAGGGGATACAGTGTAAACAAAACAGAAAAGGTCCTAACCCTCTGGGTTTTAGGCCCAGTGGGAAGACATTCATTTTATGATTGCACAAATAAATATGATTACAGGTTGTTAAATTTTAGAGAAGTAGATGGCACTGTGAGAGAGTATAAGAAGCAGACCTAATTTAGTTAAAAGGTGGATGGATTGAGAGTATTAGGTAGTATTTATGCATGAATAAAGTGCGTATTTTTTGTTAACTTGACCATAACCAATATTATTAGTATAACTATATGGTTGGAGAAGTCAGGAAGGCATCCATTTGGAACTGCAAATGTAGCCCCCTTCTGAACTACACTGACCCTTTGATCCTGTTACAGATTTTATATAAGTTCCAGAGAAATCACTTCTTAGTTGGAGAGGCATTTGCCAAGCTTGTCATGAAGCTGATGTTCTAAGTCTGTGTATGTGCTTTTGTTTTATTAAACATGTCTTATATATTGGGTTCCAGTATAAGATATCTTACAAATGCAACTGTGTAGAGGAAAAAATTAAAATACCCTCTTAAGCTCCTGTAATGATATCTGAGAAATTCTTCACAACTCTAAAAAAAATAACCAAACATTTCCAAAGGATTTGAAGTACCCAGAATAAGACTATATTTTTTCATATACTTTTTGAGAATATACTTTTTCATATAACATATTCTATACAAAAATCTAGTTGAAGTCATCAGCTCCTAAGAGTTTAACATCTTAAATTCATAAGCACTAGAAAAGCTCCACGTTAAAGAGCACTGGTATCTTTTTCAATGATGAGTTATTGAGAAGTAGGTGAATCTCTACATTTGAAGGCCTTGTTTTGTTTTGCATTTGGACAAAGACTTAGCCCACCTCAAAAAACAAAAAAACCTATAAAGACTTTTTTGTATGTATGTGGCTATGATCTCAGGGCCTCTCTTCTAGCCTTGAAAAAGGTCTGCACGCCAAAATAAAAGGATTCTGGGAAAATTATATTGATGGTATGAGGGGATATTTCAGTATCTTTTTCTTGTTGTTGTTAAGTGAGCTGGATGCTATTATATTATTTGCTTACTTGAATTTGTTCCTGGTTTTAATGGCATTTTAGGGTATCAAATTTATCAAATTTGCTCCTTTTCCAAGAAAGGGAGAGGAATAGACACTACCTTATATGAGTGGGGTGACGAATGTACAGGGGCAGTTGGTTCCAGAGGCTTGCCCTCCACCGCCACGTGTAATGGAATATAACAGTCCAGAAATCTCACAAGTCCTCGGACTCCAGGCATGAGTTCTTCACCATTAGGAAAACCACTAGATGGTGCTCTTCGTCATCCCTTCTAATAACACATCTGTTCCACATAGAATACTTTGCCTAGCCAAAGTTTGGGTTCTAACTAGCTACCTTAAATCTTCAGCATGAGAAATGGAATTATGAGAAATCTCAATAGGCAGACTGTTTGTATTTATATTCAGTCATTTATTTAGTTACAAAATTATTCCATTTTATATGCCCTTGCCTTGTTATCCAAAAGCAAAGCTTTGAGACTTTATTTAGCTTAGCCTCCTCATCTTCTTTTTCAGTCTTTTGATCTGTTTACTCTTCTGATTCCTTGGAAATTCTTTCTTCTACTTCCACCCAACCCCTGACAACTTTTCCTACTCTGTGTAGATTGTTTCCAAATAATCTACATCTTATGATAGATAAGTGTCTGCCTAGGACAAGATTGTTTAAGGATTTATGTTTTCATGCCAAAGATGTATACTTACAGCCTGACTTCTTAGCCATCTTTCCTCCCTCCATACAAATCCTGTACATCTGTGCATAGATCCTGAGGGCAGGAAGGGCATATTTTCCTACTTAAAGTCTTGTTATATTTACAAATAATCAGTGCTTTTTCCCCCATGTGTATGTGTGCTAAGTTGCTTCAGTCATGTTGGACTGTTTGTGATCTTATGGACTGTAGACTGCCAGGCTTCTCTGTCCATGGGATGCTCCAGGCAAGAATACTGGAATGGGTTGCCATTTCCTTCTCCAGGGGATCTGCCTGACCCAGGGGTTGAACCCAGGTCACCAGCATTGCAGGCAGATTCTTCACCATGTGAGCTACCAGGGAAGCTCTTTTTTTTTCCCTATAGATACTGTTTATTCTCTTAAAACTTCATAGATTTACAATTTGGAAGTTGTTTTTTTTCTGTCATTATTACCACAACTTCTCTAGCAGATGTTATTTTTTGCTTTCAGTTTCATCTAAATTAATGCAGTCTTATCTTCTTCCCAGTTAGACTAATACAACGAAGTTCTACCTTCCCAATAAGATGGCACTTCCCTCTCTAATCTTAGAGAATTTTTAAACTCAGAATCAGTATTAAGTTCCATGTTATAGCAAAAAATAAGAGGAAATGAATATATCATGAAGTTATTTTGTTTTTAAGAAGAAATAATCAAATTGGAGGCACTAAGAGAAAAAAAAAAACCCCAAAGATTTTGGCTTTCTTTAAAAAAAAGCAACAAAAAACTTTAGAAAGCTGGGAACCTGTTTTTAAATATCTTATTGAAAGACCAAAATCAACATGTGTTTTTAAAAAATACTCTTAATGGTCTGACTAAATGACAAAGACAAAGAAATCATATTAGGAAGTAGGTATTATTAAATAAAAATAATAAAAAGCTGGCCCAAGAGAGAAGAACAAAGAAAAGGACAAAGCATATACAAAATGAGAATGTGAATGAGCCAAGGAGGGATCTGAAGACAAACTAAAGGGATCCCCAAACAAAATTAGTCATCAGTTCTTTAAGAAGTTCATAGCTTGAAATCTGTCTCTAGAATTATTGGAACAACATTTGAATAAATGAATTATTTGTGTTATTCATTCATTCAACACATTTACTGAATATCTCTTGTACACTAGGCACAGAGTATGTGAAGGTTAAAAAAAGCCCCCAAATCTCTATTTCTGTGAGCTTCTTGTTTGGTGGATGAACTCACAATTTAGTTTTGGCTAAAGGAAACATTTGGAGTATTCTTAGCCACCCTTAATTATTTTGAAATAAATACACTAAATATGCACAGAATGTTCTAGATTTACACTGTCCCGTAGTCATATGGTCTGGTGGGAAAATGCAGACAGGTAAACAATGAATTATAAGATAGCAAAATAGGTACTGTAGTTAGGCTGTGTTAGGAGTTGCAGTGAGATCACAGAGGTGGGACCTAACCCAACCTTCAGGGTAATGGATGTCTTCCATAGAAGATACATGGAATGGTAGGTAGGATAAGTAAGAGTTCCCCACTGAAGAAGAAGAGTAAGGATGCTCCAGGCAGAAGGAGCAGAGGTGCTGTGAAAGAGGTTGTGGCGCAAAGAAGGAAGTGCAGGTGGTTTGGAATGGAAGAAGTTTCAGGCGCCCCTACAGAAGTGGTAAGAGATCAGTTTAGAGAGATCGGTTATAAAGGACCTTACTTGTCTACTTTACTGGGAAGGTGATGGGGAACCAGTGAAAGGTTTTAAACTATGAAGTGTCACAAATCATATTTACATCTGATATAAATCATACTGGTGAAAGTGGATGGAAAGATAGCGCACAAGAAGCAGAGAGACCCAATAGGGAGTGTATTTTCATAATCCAAGCAGGAAATGATGATAGCTTGAATTAAGGTAGATACAAATTCAGACTCAAGATACTGTAGAAGATTAAAAACAACAGGATTGACTGCATCAGAGTTTTAAAGAAGTAAAGAAAAAGATACGAAGCCTCTTATCCCTAAGAATCATTTGTGGGAAAGACCTGAGAGCTATAAAGTAGTGAATTTCACTTCCATATTGGTTACATAATTAGGAGAGATGGTATATAAGATGAGGCTGAATACTTAATCAGATTATGGATCAATGAATTGAATATCAGGAAATCTGAATTAGCCGTGTGATCCTGGACAAATCAATTTAAACGTTCCTGCCCTTTAAAATTAAGAACATGGTGCCTTTAAACTGAGCCTTCAGAGGACTCTTAGAGATATTTCAAGAGAGTATCTTTTCTAGCTGCAAGACTTTGTGATCCATCATCTGCATGCCCTGTTTACTAAGATAAGTTATTATAATGATCAAAGACGATGGTATGTGAGAAAGTGCTTTGTAAGCTATAAAGTACTATATAAATTTATGGTACTATTATAATTTTAACACTAAGCTCTTTGGTTTAATGCCAAGCATTGGGGCTTATTAAACTATAGTTTCTCAAATAGGAATTGAAAGAGAAGAAAACTGACAGATTATTTTCCATGTAGAAAAACTCTGGAAGATTAAGTAGATAATAATTGAAGTATAATTGGAATTGAGCTGATTTTTGTGTCTCATATATAAAGTAAGTCTCTTTGTGTTATAGGAAGTCTGTGTGTGTGTGTATGTGTATATGGTGATGGTAGAAGCTGAGCTAACATTTATAGTCTTGGTTAGAGACCACTGGGGATTAATAGTTAATTGTTACTTGGAAAGAGTAGCCTGAGACTTGCCAAAAAAGCCAACAATATGCTGGATGGTCTTAAGAAAAGAACTTTTTAGATTAAAAAAAAAATCTTTACTTTTAAGGTATTAGAATTTTGCTTGTTATTTTTCAGTTAAGATCTCATGTTATTAAAGAGAGGTAACCCAGTTATCTGGGCCATGGTAGGGGGTGATGGAGTTGCACCAGTATGAAACTATTCTACTTCTTTTTCTTTTCTGGCTGGGCCAGGTCTTAGTTATGGCACATGGGAAATTTGAGCTTCGTTCCAGCATGCGATCTTTAGTTGCAGCATGCAGACTCTTAACTGTGGCATGTAGGATCTAGTTCCCTGACCAGTGATGGAACCCAGGCCCCCTGTATTGGGGGCTCAGAGTCTTAGCCAACTAGACCACCAGGGAAGTCCCAAAGTTTTCTACTTTCCATTATATGAAAAGACAGTGATGTGAATAAATTATACTAAACAATGAAAAGTATGTTAGATTTGCCGAATGAATCTTAGTTTTCCAGAAATAGGGGGCCTGAGAAAGGTGAATATAGTCACCTATCTAATGGGCATAGCTACTTAGTACCTACCTAGCAGAGAACCAGGAAGTGGGGAGGAAAATGGTGTAACTCTGAGTAACTAAAAGGTACATATACTCAAAGGCATATATAAACTCATTCACATTACTTGTGGGAGAGGATCCTGTTCAGGCTGTATTTTCTCTTCCTTTAGATACTTTTCTAGTACAATTAGCTGAGTTACCTGCTCAAGAAGATTATAGATGACATAATAAGAGATGAGTGAGAGAGCAGGGAGTACGAATTTATGTTAAAACTGTAAGAGAGAAGGCAGAAAAATTATAAAATATAGACACAAGAACTTAACACAGCATTCTGAGCTATTAAATGTAATAGAAAACAGTTAATACTATAGCAGCCCTGGGAATTTATTGTGTAGAATAAAAATTGTTCTTAATGGTTATCAATGAGGAGAATTAAGAAAAGTTTAAATAGTATTTAGTATTATTTTTTAAAAAGACATGGAAAGAATTATGATGCAGTTTAAAATTTTAGGAAAAAATGCTTATGATGAAAAAAAAGTTTTTATGTTTAAAGTAAAAATGATCATTAACTGTACAACAAGCACAATAAAAACTTAATTTGAATTCTTCATTCTCCAAAAATGCCAAATAAATTAAGCTGTTCTAGACTTTCATATATTTATGTTTTTTTTTTTTAATTGTTGATTTTGAGCCTTTCTAAACTATATTTCACATAGAAAATACTTAAGAATTATTTTTGTTATTCCAAAATCTATATAAAAATTTTTGTGGTTTCTAAAATACTGGCTCAGATAAATTAACAAATGGAAAATTTGCAATACTTTCTAAGAAAAGTCGGTATTAGTGGGGAGGGCAAGTGGTGGCAGACATTCATATTCTTATCAGAGAAGCAAGTGTGTAAAATGCTAGGGTCTTTTTAATGAGCCACAAGGCTTTTGTTTTCCGAATAACTAGTATTTAGATTGTCTTCAATTAACTAAACAAAGCTGTGTTACTAGTATTAAATTTTTGTAAGTACAAAAAATTTTTGAAAGAGATTCCCTGGTGGTCCAGTGGGTAGGACTCAGCACTTTCACTGCAGTGGCTTGGGTTTAATCACTTGTCTGGGAATTATGATCTCTAACTGTGTAGCTTGGCTCTTTCAAAATATTTTTTGTCTAAAGATATTAAGAAATCTGTCTTATGAAATCTAATTTTTAAGATGTCCCTAGTTTTTAAAGAACTGGGATTCCTTTATGGAAAAAAATTATTTGAAAGAAAGACATTCCTGCATCATCCTCATTTTGCTAATTCGAACATCTTACCTGTATGTTGCTTTCTTACATGGCTGCCTATTATTGCTGTTAGCTAGAAGTAGGATTTTATGGAGCATATTCTATAACAAAGCAGATGTTTTGAAATATTTTGATAACCATGCCATCGGTATAGTTTCAAAATGCTTCTATTCACCTTAGGCTAAAAAGAGTCAAAAAACATTTCTTGATTGAAGTATATTACTACCCTTGAACTTTTGTGGGATAACCATTTAAAATTTATTGTAATTAATGATTTAGAGTAATTAAATGGCAGATTAGAAGTTTAAAATGATTGAAATATTTGTGGTAATGGGTGTGGAGAACATTCTCAGTGGTGAAATTGAAGGTTATAAATAGTCTTTATTTGAAATGATTACTTGTAAATATTATAATATATTTTTAATGAGTAGAAATTAATTTAGTACTTAAACCCTTGTATATTTTGCAATTTTGTTTATATATATATATATATATATATTTTTTTTTTTTTTTTAATAGTGTTCGCCAGCTCTGAGCCGGTGCCAGGATTCCAAGGGGATACCCTACAACTTGCATTTATTGACCTCAGACAAGTAAGATGTAATAATGTGCTTTTCATTTATTGCTTTCTACCTCTTGCCTTTTTCTTTTCTTTTTTTTTTTTTAATGCTACAGGAATGCTTGTTTTTGCCTTGAAACAAGTTTTCTTTAGAGAAGTGCTTCTTTGATAACTAGGTGTTTGGTCCTTCTCTCTGAACCTGTATCCATTCAGTGTCTCAACCTCATCGGGCATTCTTGTTGGTGACTATTTAATTTAGTTGTTATTAGCAAAGCACATGACTAAATACTAACTTTATCCTTTGGTTTATTGATACTTTAAGTTCTTATTGATACTTTAAGTTTTTAGTGATTTTATGGTCATATATGAAAATTTGGTAGTATAACATTGGTGTTAGGACCCAAGTTAAGTATAAATTATTACAACCTAAAAAGGAATCCCTTGATTAAAATGTTGTCAGTGTAAAGAATGCTATTTTTATGGTTTTTCTGCATGCCTCCAGAAAGAAGGATAAAACTAATTTTTAAAGGTAATTAATTATGGTGGTGGTGGTGACGTTTACATAATTCTTTTCCAGTCATATAACTCTAAATATAATGACAAGTGTGATGATTTTTAAATCTCTTCTATTCTTTTTACTACTCTTTAACATCTCTACTATATTGCCATTTTCTTTATTTTCTCCATATTACCTTGTCTCATCTCCCTCATAATTTTTCTTCTTATGCTCTTCTTCCTCTTTACCCCTCCTTTTTCTTTCTTAATCCCAGGATTAAGATGTTTAATCAAGCAAGAGTGTGGAGGAGGGGTAAATCCAAGTAAGAGGGCTCAGGAGTGTTAGGATTGACAACAGGAGTGACTGCTGCCTTTGGCAAGAAGAACCAGATGAAGATAGAATTAAATATCAGTCTATTAATGCTCCCATCCCCTTTGGGGGGCGGTGGAGATAGATGGGGCTCCACCATTGGTATGAGTAAACTCTTCCACAGTGACGTTAAAGAGCTCTGATTTCAATAAATGTTTGAACGTAGAGCTGCTTTTGCTCATTTCAAGCCAATGTTCAATAAGTATTTATGAACTACTAGGTACTAATTATTTGGAGAGGGGAGATGTGGTTAAAATCCGCACAAAAGTATCACTAGAGATAGTTCCATCCTTATGGAACTTAACAATCCTTTAGAGAATCACGGTATCCACAAACTGGCTAGGAATATTTATATGACAGTGAATCATGTGGAAATAACTCGTATTTCAAGTCATGTTTAGAAGGAAATTGGAAAAGCCATTCCTGTTGCCCAATTATAATCTGTAAAGCACTGAACAATTAAAATATAATCACATTTATTTATGTTTACAGTCAGCACTCGTGTATTATACCAAACAAGGGACACTATTATGAGTGACCTAGATCTGTAGATGGTTAGCTACCTAGATCTATAGATGATTAGCTTTACTAAGTTGGAGAAGATAGTAGAAAATGAAAAAAGTGGATTCTGAACTTCCATTTCAGTTTACCAGAAGATATTCTTACTATTGATGGTAGAGCTATTTTCTTCACAAATAGTTATCTTTGTTGCTGTCCTCTTCCCCTAGTAAGATTATATAGAAAACTGAGTCCTTTGATATTTATTGTTTACTATTTTTTCAGTTTTCTACGAATTTTATGCTGTTCTAGTTTATAATCTCATGTAGGATTGTAGATGATCCAGTGGATGTTGGCAATTTGATCTCTGGTTCCACTGACTTTTCTAAAACCAATTTGAACATCTGGAAGTTCATGGTTCACATATTGCTAAAGCCTGGCTTGGAGAATTTTAAGCATCACTTTACTAGCATGTGAGATGACTGCAGTTGTGCGGTAGTTTGAACATTCTTTGGCATTGCCTTTCTTTGGGATTGGAATGAAAACTTACCTTTTCCAGTCCTGTGGCCACTGCTGAGTTTTCCAAATTTGTTGGCATATTGAGTGCAGCACTTTCACAGCATCGTCTTTCAGGATTTGAAATAGCTCAACTGGAATTCCATCACCTCCACTAGCTTTGTTTGTAGTGATGCTTCCTAAGGCCCACTTGACTTCACATTCCAGGATGTCTGGCTCTAGGTGAGCGATCACACCATCATGATTATCTGGGTCGTAAAGATCTTTTTTGTACAGTTCTTCTGTGTATTCTTGCCACCTCTTCTTAATCAAATTGCCAACATCCGCTGGATAATCAAAAAAGCAAGAGAGTTACAGAAAAACATCTATTTCTGCTTTATTGACTATGCCAAAGCCTTTGACTGTGTGGATCACAATAAACTGTGGAAAATTCTGAAAGAGATGGGAATACCAGACCACCTGACCTGCCTCTTGAGAAACCTGTATACAGGTCAGGAAGCAACAGTTAGAACTGGACATGGAATAACACACTTGTTCCAAATAGGAAAAGGAGTACATCAAGGCTGTATATTGTCACCCTGCTTATTTAACTTATGTGCAGATTATATCATGAGAAATGCTGGGCTGGAAGAAGCACAAGCTGAAATCAAGATTGCGGGGAGAAATATCAATAACCTCAGATATGCAGATGACAAAACCCTTATGACAGAAAGTGAAGAAGAACTAAAGGGCCTCTTGATGAAAGTGAAAGAGGATAGTGAAAAAGTTGGCTTAAAGCTCAACATTTAGAAAACTAAAATCATGGCATCCAGTCCCATCACTTCATGGCAAGTAGACGGGGAAACAGTGGAAAGAGTGGCTGACTTTATTTTTCTGGACTCCAAAATCACTGCAGATGGTGACTGCAGCCATGAAATTAAAATACTCTTACTCCTTGGAAGGAAAGTTATGACCAACCTAGACAGCATATTAAAAAGCAGAGACATTATTTTGTCAACAAAGGTCTGTCTAAGTCAAGGCTATGGTTTTTCCAGTGGTCATGTATGAATGTGCGAGTTGGACTATAAAGAAAGCTGAGCGCCAAAGAATTGATGCTTTTGAACTGTGGTGTTGAAGAAGACTCTTGAGAGTCCCTTGGACTGCAAGGAGATCCAAGCAGTCCATCCTAAAGGAGATCAGTCCTGGTTGTTCATTGGAAGGACTGGTGTTGAAGCTGAAACTCTAATACTTTGACCACCTGATGCGAAGAGCTGACTCATTTGAAAAGACCCTGATGCTGGCAAAGTTTGAGGGAAGAAGGATAGAGGATAGAGAAAGACAGAGGATAAGATGGTTGGATGGCATCACCAACTCAATGGACGTGGGTTTGGGTGGATTCTGGGAGTTGGTGATGGACAGGGAGGCCTGGTGTGCTGCAGTTCATGGGGTCGCAAAGAGTCGGACACAACTGAGCGACTGAACTGAAGATTGTAGTTAGGATCACATAATTTTTAAAAAAATTTTATTGGAGTATAGTTGACTTACAATGTTGTGTGAGTTTCAGGTGTACAGCAAGTTGTTTCAGTTAAACACATTCATATATTTATTCTTTTTCAGATTATTTTCTCATATAAGTCATCACAGAATATTGAGTAGAGTTCCCTGTGCTGTACTACTACGGGGCTTCCTGGGTGGCTCAGACGGTAAAGAAACCGCCTGCAAAACTGGAGGCGTGGGTTTGATCCCTGGGTTGGGAAGATCCCTGGAGGAGGGTATGGCAACCTACTCCAGTATTCTTACCTGGAGAATCTCCGACAGAGGAGGCTGGCGATGGGGTTGCAAAGAGTCAGACCTGACTGAGGGACTAAGCACAGCACTTCAGCATACTACTATACTACTATATTGTAGTGTGAATATGTTAATCCCAAACTCCTGATTTATCCATCTTCTTCACGCTTCCCCTTTGGTAACCATAATTTTGTTTTCAATCTCTGTAAGTCTATTTTTGTTTTATAAGTAAGTTCATTTGTATCATTTTTTTAAATAGATTCTACATATGAATGATATCACATGGTATCTGTCTTTTTCTGTCTGTGTACTTAGTATGGTAAGTCCATTCATCCCTAGGTCCATCCATGTTGCTGTAGGATCACGTAATTTATAATGCTTTTGGCAAAGATTCTGTTCCTTGATTTGTCCAGATAGGTGGTTGGTTCACAGCAGAGACCCAGAGGGATGGAATGGGGAGGGAGGAGGGAGGAGGGTTCAGGATGGGGAACACATGTATACCTGTGGCGGATTCATTTTGATATTTGGCAAAACTAATACAATTATGTAAAGTTTAAAATAAAAAAAAAATAAAATAAAAGATATAAAAAATAAAATAAAATAAAACTAATCCTAGGTACTTTCTTCCTTCAAACAGTCATCATTTGACAGCAAAAAAATTCTCTTTACAAGCATATAGCCCACTAGGGAATTGTTATAAAAGCATAGTTATAAATATTAATAAACATTTCAAGTCTTTTTGGTTGATTTACTTATCAGGTATGTGCAACTTAGAGGCATTAAGTCCAGATTGACATTTCCTCATCAAGGTAATTTCTTGAAGAGATTTAAGTGAATAAAAAAGTCTGTTCTAAACATTTAGAATTCTGACATTAGAATTCTAAAACATTGAGAATTATTACAAGTACATAAAACTGTTAAAAGATTAATATAGAAATAACCAGTTAATATAAAACACAATTTTAAAGTATGGTCGTTAGTATGCAGTGAAAGTGAGTAGTGGATAGAAAATTTTGATGAACTAGCTTTTTATGTATTAATTTTTCTAGTCTTAAAAGAGGCTTAAAATTATTTTCCCTGATTATTAATGCTAACATTTAATCACACTTTCTTCTTGTACTTATCTATTCTAAAACAGGATGCAGCTAATTCTTTAAGTCCTGGACCATGGTGATATAACATGAATTTTATGATTTCAGAGGCATGGATTGAATAATAACTTGATAACAATAGTTACTTTTCACCTATATTTGTTTTTCAGATTAACTTACAAATAGTTTAGTGGTAAAATTCTAAGTATGGAAATTGGCCAAAAAGAAAATTTGTTTTGAAAGCTTTAATCTCATATAAGGTGATATAATTTTTTTATCAGTGTCAGTGATTATTTAAATAAGGATGCCTTAAAGTTTCAATAGTGTTATGTTCCTGCCTTCATAAAGATATTTCATAGCAGCATATTATTTTAACACTTTTATGTAAAGTAGTATATCACCAAACATAAAGAGGGTGCTAACACTTTTATTTACATTTCAGTTGAATTTCTGCACTTTTCCTTCTTTTTTTCCTGGTCTGTGATCCATTTCTGTCTTAATAGGGCAGCTGACAGTTCTTTTCAAGTGTACTTAGAAAGGCAAAAGAGCCCTTTTCATAGTACTTATAAGAGGTCATGCTTCTGTTTTTCAGTTTGAATTTGATACTGCTTCACGAATTGCTGGGTATGAAAGATTAGGAAGTAGGTCCAGTGGTCAAATTTTACCTGCCCACCCGGACTTTGCCCTGAGGTCAAACTCCTGGTACTTGCTGTTCTGAGTAGAGGAGTTGATGACAAGTATGAGCTGATACAAGAGGAAAGTTAGAACCATATCAAAGCTGAAGGCAAGAGAATTGGGACTCAGTGAGAGACTGTAGCTAAAAGATGGATCATCAGAATTGCCCTCTTCTAAAGAAAAGGAAATAGCTGACCTGTGAGTGAAAAGACTTTATCATCCTGCCAATCACATGCTTGCTAATGGAAGCCAGTTATCTCAACAACATTTTTTTTTTTTCCTCTCTAGCATTTATTGTTTGTTGATTTTTTTTTAATTTAATTTAATTTTATTTTTAAACTTTACATAATTGTATTAGTTTTGCCAAATATCAAAATGAATCCACCACAGGTATACATGTGTTCCCCATCCTGAACCCTCCTCCCTCCTCCCTCCCCATTCCATCCCTCTGGGTTGTCCCAGTGCACCAGCCCCAAGCATCCAGTATTGTGCATCGAACCTGGACTGGCAACTCATTTCATACATGATATTTTACATGTTTCAATGCCATTCTCCCAAATCTTCCCGCCCTCTCCCTCTCTCACAGAGTCCATAAGACCTACTGACCCAGTAGACAGTATGGAGGATTAGCAGTACTGGTACTGTCTTATGGGAGTATCCTTCCTCGCTCAATTTTAAATGTGCTGTTTGAACATGATTTGTCTGTGTATACCTTTTTAGTAAGTAAAGCCTACTATCCTTCTACCCCCAGTTCTGAAATGAAGTCACTAAATGATGACGGACTTTGATACACTTGTTTGTATCTGTTTTCTTTTACAAAGACCATCTCTTTTGTCAAATATAATCTTTCAAATGGATTTCAAAAGAATTTCAAAATATGTAAAATGAAAACCTTAAAAAATTTAAATATTTTATTATAAGATTCTTTATATAATATATAGTATTCAGTAATACATTTTAAAATAACTCATTCTTAATACATAGCAAAACTTCACTAAATGTCACTGAAAAAAGAGGTGTCCCATATAACTGAATTTCCCAGGAAACTAAAGATTAGTGTTTAATCACTGAAACTTTTAAAATGTAGCCAAGTTAGTGAGAAACTTTAAAAATATATCTCTCACCTTCATAGCTTTTTATTGAGCATAATTCTCACAGTAGACTGAGCATTCATGGCTCACTAATAATCCTAATACCAAATCCTCTTTACTTGGTCCTATTTCACTTTGTGATAAATTAGACTGGCAAGATATTATTGCTGCATCTGGCAATATCTTGATAATCCTTCAGATAATAGGGAGAGCTTGAGGTAGGTTAGATGATAATGCAGTTAGATAGGTTTGAAGCTAAAAAAACAGTCTCTTCCCCAGAGAATATTGGCTAATGTATCATTATCACCCTCAAGCAGTATGTCCTAAAGTGTCTTTCCAGGAACATTGATTTCTCAGGATGAGAAGAGATTTCTTTAAAAAAGATTCTAAGTCAGCTAAGTTTAGGAAACACTTTATACTCTAATCCCCTCTTAGAGACTTACCACGTGCATTAGAATTGTAAGGACTGAGAAATGGTTTGGTAACCCAACATTACCTAAACTCACAGAATACATCCCTTGCTAATTTGGAGTTGTATTACATGAACATACTTTGGGAAATGCTGCTTTAAGTCAGGATTCTAGCAACACCCTCTCGATGTCTGTCTTTGACAGTTTGGGATGAACATATTTTTTAAGTGATGACTTGGATAAATACATAGAGGAAATATGAATTATATATATAGATTACACAGAGCTACCTAAAATGATAGCAGACAGAATCAAAGTGCTGTCTGTAGACTAGAGTGATAAGCCAAAGCCAACAAAGTTACATTTAGCAAGAAAAATATTGAGTGTTCTGTTTAACTTTTTTAAAATTAAGTTTTTAAAAATACAGAATGTGGTAAATCTGACTTTTATTATGAAAAAGATCTGGTTGTTTTAGTTAACTTTTAAATGAACCAGCAGTGTGCTGGAAATTCTTAGACTGCATTAATGAATGTGTGATATTTGGGTTAGACTACTGTGATTTGAGGCTGTTAAGACTGTGCTTTAAGTATTGCATGATTTGGGAACACATAAGAGAGAATTATAAGGGTAATGAGAGATCAGATACCTTGTCATATGAAGAGCCTTTAAAGATGTGATACTAGGGGACTTCCAGCAATCCAGTGGCTAAGACTCTGTGCTTCCACTGTAAGGGCCATAGGTTTGATCTCTAATTGGGGAACTAAGATCCCACATGCCTTGTGGCTAAAAGAAAAAAAAATCTGGGAATATATAGTCTAAACCGTTAGAGAGGTATCCTTTTATAGTGAAAATCAAATACGTGGTTCTTATTAGCCTATATTTGAGTCATTTTCTATACCATTTTCTGCTGCCTATTACAGTTCAGCTCAGTTCAATTGCTCAGTTGTGTCTGCCTCTTTGGACCCCATGAACTGCAGCACTCCCAGCTTCCCTGTCCATCACCAACTCCTGGAGCTTGCTCAAACTCATGTCCATCGAGTCGGTGATGCCATCCAGCCCTCTCATCCTCTGCCGTCCCCTTCTCCTCCTGCCTTCAGTCTTGCCCAGCATCAGGGTCTTTGTCAGTGAGTCGGCTCTTCACATCAGGTGGCCAAAGTATTGGAGCTTCAGCTTCAGCGTCAGTCCTTCCAATGAACATTCAGTGCTAATTTCTTTTAGGATTGACTGGTTTGATCTTCTTGCAGTCCAAGGACTCTTAAGAGTCTTCTCCAACATCACAGTTCAAAAGCATCAATTCTTTGGCACTCAGCTTTCTTTATGGTCCAACTTTCACATCCATACATGACCACTGGAAAAACTATAGCTTTGACTAGACAGACCTTTGTTGGCAAAGTAGTGTCTCTGCTTTTTAATACGCCGTCTAGGTTGGTCGTAGCTTTTCTTCCAAGGAGCAATAACCCTATGCCATAAAAATTACAGTTTTTCTTTTCCAATATAGGATTAGATTCCATTTTCAAGTATTCTATTTCTGGCAAAATAGAGAAAAGAGGAGTGATCATTCCTCTGAACTGTGTGTAGAGAATTTTAGAGAGAATTCGCATTGTGTAAGATATATTTGGAACTCACAGCACTTTTCAGATAAATGTTTTATTGAAATATAACATACATTCAAACAACTCATAGGTATACTATTGCTAATTTTTGACAAAGTGAATACATCTCTGTAACACCCAAATCAAAAAGAACAACTTGACTAGGAAGTACCCCGAAAGAGACCACCAGCCCTCACTGTACTTCTCCCTCTCAAAGGATAATAACTTTAATGATTTCTAACACCACAGATAAATTGTGTCTGATTTTGGACTTTGTGTGCATGGAATCAGGACTTCCCCTGTGGCTCAGTTGGTTAAGAATCTGACTGCAAGGCAGGTTCAATCCCTGGGTGGGAAAGATCCCTTGGAGAAGGAAGTGGGAACCCACTCCAATATTACCTGAAAAATCCCATGGACAGAGGAGCCTGATGGCTTACAGTCTATGGAGTTGCAAAGAGTCAGGTACAACTGAGTGTCTAAGCATATAGGCATATCTATATATGTGGAATCATGCACTTCTAGCTTTTTAGTTCTGTCTTCTTTTGCTCAGTATTATGTTTGTGAAATTTATCCATGCTGTTACATGTAGCTATGGTTCATTCATTCTCTTTGCTGTGTAGTCTACCATTATATAAATATACTGTAATTTATACATTGATGGGATATGAATTGATAACAGTTTTACTGTTATAAATTGTGTTAACATGACATGCTATTGCATGTCTTCTGATGAATGTGCACACATTTTTGTTGAGGTATTTTACCTAGGAGTGGAATTGCTGAGTCAGGGGAATAGGTTTATAATCATTTGTAATAGATACTGTGAAGTAGTTTTTCAAAGCAGGAGTACTACTTCATACTTCAGCCAGCGGTGTAGAAGAGTTCTTTCTGCTCTGTGTCCTTGCTATCACTTGATATTAGTTGTCTTTTCCTTTTCAGGCTTTCTAGTGGGTATTAAATACTTTTACATTGTGGCTTTAATCTGCATTTCCTTGATAACTTATAAAATTGAGCTCCTTTTCATTTATCTGTTGTCTATTTGAATATCCTCTTTTGTGAATAACCTTTTCAAGTTTTTGCCATTTATTTTTCAATTTGGAGAAGGCAATGGCACCCCACTCCAGTACTCTTGCCTGGAAAATCCCATGGATGGAGGAACCTGGAAGGCTGCGGTCCATGGGGTCGCTGAGGGTCGGATTGTCTACTTCTTACTGATGTCTAGAAGTTCTTTGTATATTCTGACTATGAGTCCTTTCTCAAGTGTGTGTATTGCAGGTATCTTCTGCTCTGTGAGTTGTCTGTTAACTCTTACTGATGGCTTTTGATAAATAAAAGCTCATAATTTTAATGAAATCCAATTTATCATTTTTTCCTTCATGATTAATCAGTTCTTTTCATTGTTCAATTTAAGAAGTCTTTACCTACCCCTGAAATTGTAAATGTTTTCTTCTAAAAGTTTTATTGTTTTACCATTCGTATTTAGGTTTACAGTGCATCTGGAATTGATTTTTGTGCATGGTATAGAGTGTAAGGTTCAAGATTCATTATGTTCCATATGTTATCCAGTTGGCCCAGCACCATTTATTGAAAAGAATTGGCTCTCATAGCATTTCAATGTAAAATAATTATAAAACACAAGACTTTGAAACATAAATGATATGTATTTCTAATATACAAGTAACATGCTTTCTGTTGTCCCCCAGTTAACTGTATGCTTATAGTTCATGATTCATCCATTCCTCATTAACAAATTAGTTATAGGGCTGAGGTTTAAAAATAGCAGCCTAACTATATCCCTACCACATCAAAGGTATTTTTAAAAATAAAGCAGTTCTGGAGAAAGTATTCATAACAATACAGGTAACATAAAAGAAAAAAGCAAAGCGATAAGCCCATGAAGGCAAGAATCATGCCTTTTTTGTTCACTACTGTACATCTATTGCTTAACGCTATTCCTGGCAGATAGTAAACAATCAGTAAATGTTGAATAAGTGAATGCAAATTATTCAGCTATATTAAAAAATATTTTTGGTGTGTAGGTATTACCAAATATTCCTAATTGGGTATTAGGAATTGGGATACTCCATGTAAGTTAACCTTCCCTATAAAAAACATACTTTAAAAGAAATAAAATTTTCTTTACTATTTCAGTTATTTTTTATGGGAATAGTTCTAAAAAATACATGACACATTGCTCTGCCTTTTCATGTAAAAGTGTAAGCATTACAAACATTTCTTGATTTCTCTTGGTCATTTAGGGATAGTAAAAGAAATGTTGTCATTGCTCCAAAACCAACTGTTCTTTTACGGATAAAGAAATATTTTTAGTAGGAGAATTATAGGAATTTAGACAAAGGCAGTATATGCCTTAACTGAGCGATCAACAATGACTAAATATAAACTAGAACTTAAATAAAGCAACATTTATTTGGAACAGTGAGTCATGAAGAAAGTAGATTATAGTCAGTTAATTTTAGGAAATCCTGAATATTGTGTTTTTCTCTTGTAAATTCACAATTTTATTAGCACATTGAAGGCTTTGAGAGTCCTATAGTTAAGGTATATCCCTCCCTCCCACCACCACCATCAGGCTTATTTGAGTATAAAATACTTTAAAAAAAAAAAGTCTCTGGGGACTGCCCTGGCGATCCCATGGCTAAGACTCCTAGCTCCCAATGCAGAGGACTCAGGTTCGATTGCTGTTCAAGGAACTAGATCCCATATGCCACAACTAAGAGTTTACATGCCAAAACTGAAAGATCCCGCGTGCTGCAGCTAATACCTTGTGCAGCCAAATAAATAAATAAATAATTTTTTTTGTAAGAGAAAGAACAAAAAGTCCAAGTATGAATCCACACAAATATAGTCTTTAAAAAAAAATCTCTTACTGTCCTGCAAATCAATGCTCTATAGCACAGTTTGAAAACACTGAATTACCTGGACTGCTGCAATGCGTTAATCTATGGATTTCTAGAACTATGTTCTGGTTAAAACAGAAGCCTGTGAAAGCAAATAGATAAGCCTTTTAGTAGATAGATGAAATTTAAATATTAAAACACAGATAATACAAAAATGATGAAAAATAGTAGAAAGCTTTCAAAAATAATTTGTTGAACTTCCTTTTTAAAAAACACATTCAGATGATTTTATGAAGGATGGTAATTACTAGAGGATTAATGCTGCTTAGCTTCAGTAAACCAGTCAGTCAGTCATACAGAATAACTTGTTTTTTAAGAAGAATGAAACGGTAATACAGGATTGCTTGTGAAGAATGAAGCGATTTAAGAGGGAAATTAAAATATCAGCTCATATGGAGTTCAGAGCCTAACAGTTGTCACATTCCTTAGTGAATCTCAAGGCTATTGTTATTGAGCCACTGTATGCATACTTGGAGAGAAATAAAGAATATATTTGCTACTTTTTTTTCTCCATTAGTAATGCACTGTAAATGAGATGAGAAAATTTTGAAAGAGAGGTATTTTGATAAAATAATCAAGTTCTATATTTTGTTTGTTGTGAAGAACATCTCCTGGGTTGCCGTTTCCTACTCCAGGGAATCTTCCCAACCCAGGGATTCTTCCCAACCCAGGGATTGAACTCACATCGCTTGCATCTCCTGCATTGGCAGGCAGATTCTTTACCATGGTGCCACCTGGAAAGCAAATACATTTGAAGTGACTTTTTTCAAGATAATTGTACCTTTCCTTAAGACAGAAAACCCTAATACCTTCCAAATTAAGAATCTTAAAGCCAAAATGTCACAAAGAAAATAGTATTACTACTTAGTGGTACTAATAATGTGGTGAAAAAACTTCTGTGAGTCCTTTAGGAAAAGGACTCACAGAAATTTTTTGCTCGGACAGTTTGTTGTGTGTGGGGGTATATGTCCTCAGTTGTACTCTGCAACCCCATGGACTGTAGCCACATTAACTTAGCCGTAAGCACCTTAAGATACAAAAAAGAGAAGAGTTAGGGAAACAAAAGCTGCTTTATTCAGTTTGTCTCTTTTGCCTATCACCAAGTCCTCCCTGGCAGCAAAGGAGGACTTGTACACCTAAAAAAACTTTTACCTTCCATCACTTCGTTGATCTGACTTAATTTAAAGAATATGTTTTTTAAAAGTCATTTTGTGACCCTGCATATGCATCTTTTATTAATGGTACCCAGGGAAGGTTCTCTGCCTCCCAGAAGAGTCAATGGACATTCTGAATTCTGAATTTAAGCCCATTCCTTTTAGTTTTTTTTAAAAACATTATCAATTTCTGGAACTTGACTGTCCATATCCTGAGACAGTGTGACTTCATATACTTGGAACAGGAGTATAGTACATGCCATTTTTTAAAGAGGCAGCCCCTAAAACCCCTCTTCCCTTTGCAGATCTGTTTTCTTAATTACATATGTCATTAACACACATGCCATTTTCTTTCATGATAAATTCCAAATCTGGACCTCTCAACCTGCATGAGGTAACTCAACAGCCCATTAGCCATGACTATTACTGATTTGACTGATTCTTATATTCTACCACTTTATAGACAGATCTGTTAGGAATGATTTGCAGCTTTTTATTATTATTATTGTTTCCTTAAGCATTCAACTCCATGAGCAGGAATTGGTTATAACATAGATTGCATTGCATAAAGGTCCTTACATGCCTTAAATCAGGGATTCTAACCTGGGGATCACAGGTTGGTTTAGATTTATACAAAATCTTTTCTATATGTGCATATTTCTGAGAAGAGGGTCCAGTATTTTCAGTAGATTCACAAAGGCATCATATGTGACCTAACAGCAGTTATCTCGCCACCACTGCTCCTGGGAAACTGAAAACTGAGCATGCACACACACCTTAAGACACCTTTGCAACAGGAAGTGTATAAGTAAATTAAACATTTGTTAGTGAAATCCTAGAAGTATTTGTAGTAAAAGGCATTATGTATGTATGGATTGTCATTTATTTATTTACTAATTCATTTATTCAACAAGTGTTTATTGAGTGCCTTCTATAGCCAGCTACTGGGTAAACAATTTAACAGCAGGCAATAAAAGAGCTACACAATCTGAGAGATGAGTTAGCTAGTATCACAGAAGATAAAGTTGAAGATAAAGACTGTTCGATTCAGAAAGGTATCTTGACTAATAGGATGGAAATTAAGGAGTGTAGAAAGAAAGCCATTGAAGAATCCAAATGGTGTGCTGAGGAGGACATTATTGTAGAGGAAATCGTCTAATATGATGAATTCCTTCTTCTCTTAATAACTACCGTGTGCTGTTAGGAACTGTTTCCTGAACTATTTCAATGATTTAGTGAAATCTGTGTGGGAAAATGGTGTATAATTTACTTATGGGAGAGATCTTTTTCATGACATGCTTAATGTTTGTTGCTAAAATTAGTGGATTGTGTGAAACTTGCATTGTAGGGATCATTAGTTCATTGAGTCAGCAGTTACCATCTCTTTGAGTATACTATACTTCATCAGGGTGATGGCAAGACTGGTGTGCCAGCTCTGTATCATGTTAAACTATGAGTGTAGTTCCTTCTAATAATATTGTTTAATAAGGGAAGTACCCTGGGAACCCACCTCTCTGTTCTCATTACCACTCTCACCTAATTTCTTCTATCCTTTTCTACATAGTCTGACAATCTCTCTCTAACATGCCCTCAAATAGTTATAAAATTTAGGAAAGAAGGTCAAGTGTACTTCACCAGAGAAAGATAGGAGAAACCTGATAAATATATACTTGTGTTTGACTCAAATTGAACAACTTTGGTTTCTACCTAAAAGAGAAGGCAATGGCACCCCACTCCAGTACTCTTGCCTGGAAAATCCCATGGATGGAGGAGCCTGGTGGGCTGCAGTCCATGGGATCGCGAAGAATCAGACATACATGAGTGACTTCACTTTCACTTTTCATTTTCATGCATTAAAGAAGGAAATGGCAACCCACTCCAGTGTTCTTGCCTGGAGAATCCCAGGGACGGGGGAGCCTGTTGGGCTGCCGTCTATGGGGTCGCACAGAGTCGGACACGACTGAAGCGACTTAGCAGCAGCAGCAGCAAAGGGACATGAACGAGCCTTGAAAGTTATGAAGGAATTGTTAGGCCATAATTCTTGCCTTGGAGACTGGGTGTCTGCCAAGACTTTACTTTGAAATTTCTGTCTTGTTACTAATCTTGAGGCATCATAACATACAATTCTTTTGCCACTAGTCCAGTTTATTCTTTTATGATGAGGAAGAAGGCACTTTTAAATAACAATTATTTCCACTATAATTAAACAAATCTTCTTTTGTTTGCATTATATTTGTTACTATATTGTATACACATTCTGCTTGCTTAAACATGCCCCTCTGACTACTTCACAGGAACTTTCTTTAGAAGTTTTAAAGTCTTTGACTTCTTAAAGTATTAATGGGATTTGCCAAAGTTGTAGTATCCAAATGCTTGACTAGATATAGTAGCAGGACAACAAGCTTGTTCACACAGCTCCTCCAGCAAGCATTTTTCCCTTCGACAATCCTAAATTCATTTGAAGTGCCAGAGAATTAAAGGAAGACATTTTGGGGGTTTACTTCTGAATATAACAAGATCAGACATCTCGCAAAGTTTACCTCTAAGGTCCAGATATTAGAAAAGTATGCTGCCCTTTGGGAGAGCTTAGATTAGGAAGGATTAGGCTGTACCTGAATGGCTTTGCCTTTCAGTGTCGTAATTCTGGTGCCTTACAGCTTATGAACTTAACTAGGTATGGAGTTTTATGCTCATACCTTCTTTAGTTATTGATTCAAATTTTAAGCTAATAGATTTTTGTGATATATTTAATTAAGGGTAAAAGTTTGGAGCTGTTTTGTAGTTTTGGAAAGTTGCTCTCTCAATGATTTTTTGAAAGCAAGGGGGAAAAAAACAAATAACATAATAATTACAAAAATAATACATGTTCATGGTTCTTTTTGGTTTTTTAAGTAATTACAAATTTACAAGAAGTTACAAATACAGTTGAGAGAGGTCCTATGTATACTTCACCCAGCTTCCCCAATGGTAATTAATGTTTTGTATAGTTACCTGGAACGGGAAGTCAAGTGGGCCTTAGGAAGCATCACTATGAACAAAGCTGGTGGAGGTAATGGAATTCCAGTTGAGCTATTTCAAATCCTAAAAGATGATGCTATGAAAGTGCTGCACTCAATATGCCAGCAAATTTGGAAAACTCAGCAGTGGCCACAGGACTGGAAAAGGTCAGTTTTCATTACAATCCCAAAGAAGGGCAATGCCAAAGAATGTTCAAACTACCGCACAATTGCACTCATCTTACACGCTAACAAAGTAATGCTCAAAATTCTCCAAGCCAGTCTTCAACAGTACATGAACCATGAACTTAAGATGTTCACGCTGGATTTAGAAAAGACAGAGGAACCAGAGATCAAATTGCCAACATCCATTGGATCATCAAAAAAGCAAGGGAACTCCAGAAAAGCATCTACTTCTGCTTTATTGATTATGCCAAAGCCTTTGACTGTGTAGACCACAACAAACTGTGGAAACTTCTTAAAGAGATGGGAATAGCAAACCACTTTACCTGCTTCCTGAGAATTATGTATGCAGGTCAAGAAGCAACAGTTAGAACTGGACATGGAACAACAGACTGGTTCCAAATTAGGAAAGGAGTACATCAAGGCTGTATATCGTCACCCTGCTTATTTAACTTATGTGCAGAGTACATCATGCGAAATGCCAGGCTAGATCCAGATTGAAGCCCAAGCTGGAATCAAGCTTGCTGGTAGAAATAACAATTACCTCAGATACTTAGATGATACCACCCTTATGGCAGAAAGTGAAGAGGAATTAAAGAGCCTCTTGATGAAAGTGAAAGAGGAGAGTGAAAAAGCTGGCTTAAAGCTCAACATTCAAAAAACTAAGATGATGGCATCTGGTCCTATCACTTCATGGCAAATAAATGGGGAAACAATGGAAACAGTGACAGACTTTATTTTCTTGGGCTCCAAAATCACTGCAGATGGCGATTGCAGCCATGAAATTAAAAGACGCTTGCTTCTTGGAAGAAAAACTATGACCAACCTAGACAGCATATTAAAAAGCAGAGACACTACTTTGCCAGCAAAAGTCTGTCTAGTCAAAGCTGTGGTTTTTTTCAGTAGTCATTAATGGATATGAAAGTTGGACCATAAAGAAAGCTGAGCACCAAAGAATTGATGCTTTTGAGCTGTGGTGTTGGAAAAGACTCTTGAGAGTCCCTTGGACTGTAAGGAGATCAAATCAGTCAATCCTAAAGGAAATCAGTCCTGAATATTCATTGGAAGGACTGATGCTGAAGTTTAAACTCCCAATACTTTGTCCACCTGATGTGAAGAGCTGACTCATTGGAAAAGGCCCTGATGCTGGGAAAGATTGAAGACAGGAGGAGAAGGGACAACAGAGGATAATATGGTTGGATGGCATCACTGACTCGGTGGACATGAGTTTGAGCAAGCTCCAGGAGTTGGTGATGGACAGGGAAGCTTGGCGTGCAGTCTATGGGGTTGCAAAGAGTTAGACATGTCTGAGTGACTGAACTGAACTAATAGTTAACTACTGTTATTAAAATCAGAAAATTAACATTACATGCTCCTTGTTTAAAACACAAAAAAATCAAACATGTAGAAATGTATAAAAAGAAGGGCCTCATTTTTTTCCTCCTCAGTCTCTCAGAATCATTGCTGTGTTTCCCTGTAGACCTTTTAAAATGCACATTTAAACACACACACATGCATCCACTTTGTGCACACATGTAGAATTCTTGGGGGGGAATGATCATATATGCTATAATTTGCATTTTTCATGCAATACTATGTTGTTTCATATGGGTAAATATGAATCTTCTTTACTCTTTTTCATTTTTTGTTTGTATAAGTGTGCATTTGGGCAAATATGGAATATTCCTTATCTGTAAGTATTATAGTATGATTAATTTTGATGTACATTGTCAATATGTTACTTAAGAAATAAGGCTTTGTCCCCGTGGACTGGGAATTATAAGCCAGTGCATAATGTAAATAGAGATAGTCATAAATTTAAATTTTTAAATCATTGATATTCTTGCTGTTTTTTTCACTGACAGGGATAGGTTAAAATTTTTAGAATAGTCTACCATGAATAAAAAATAGTGATATTCTGGCTCTTAATAAATATTGTACATCCAGTAATATTAGATATAAAATCAGTATTTGATGCTTTCCAAAAGGGAACTTTATCCTTCCTCTCAAAATTAATTCACATTTTTGTCTAAATTCCAATTATTCATTTATAAGAAAAATTATTTTCTCTAATAATTTTTTCTTTTATTAAACAGAAATGTTTCTCTTTTTAATTATCAATTTCTTTGAGTTGTGAGGATAATTTATGAGAAGTTTAAATATTTAAATGCTTTGTCAGAAAGAATAATGTACTATTTGTTTCACATACTAATGAATACTATAACCAGAAACACCATATCCACTGTTATAATCTTTTTGCAGCATAAAACAAAATTTATTTTTTTGGGCAACTAGGTTGGCCCTACTGTATTTGCTATATCTAATGTGAAATCTTACAGAAGTGTTCTGAGAAACCTTACCAAGCATTTTTTATTGAAAGCAGATAGGTTATACATACAAATAAAAGGAAATCTTTTATAATTAAACCATCCTAAATAAGTTATTTAAGCACTTAATTTATAAATTTAGGAAATTAGATTCTAATCTTTATATAAATTTGAACTAGACAATCTCCCTGAAACTCAGTTTCTCCTTTTATAAAGTATAGAAAAGTCTCCACTTCACTGGAATAAAATGGTCAAGTGAAAGTTATATACAAATATGATGAATGATCTGAAATAGAGATAAAAATGAACAGGTGATTAGTGAACTTTGTGTAAAGACTATCAGAATCTTCTAAGTAATCTATGTGTGAAGGAGTCCCGAGAGTCAGGCTGTGTTTGTGCAAATCTTTTTTAGTGGCCTAATTAGAAGCTTTTACTTGTGTGTAAATTTCTCTGCTTTTCTTTTGTGGCTATGTTTTTTTCAGAGAAAAAACACAGTCCTTAAACTTTTGCTTCTCAAAGTGTTCTAGGAAATGTAATTTAGTTCAGTTAACCAGCTTTTATAGAGTACCCTAAAAGAGAATTCGGAGAAGGCAATGGCAACCTACTCCAGTACTCTTGCCTGGAGAATCCCATGGACAGAGGAGCCTGGTAGGCTGCAGTCCATGGGGTCGCTAAGGGTCGGACACGACTGAGCGACTTCACTTTCACTTTTCACTTTCATGCATTGGAGAAGGAAATGGCAACCCACTCCAGTATTCTTGCCTGGAGAATCCCAGGGAAAGAGGAGCCTGGTGGGCTGCCGTCTATGGGGTCGCACAGAGTCAGACATGACTGACGCAACTTAGCAGCAAAAGAGAATTAAGAGATATTATGCTGCCCTTGAAAGTCTAGTAATTTGGTTGGAAAGTGAGAACAGACATAACCCCCAGATTAGGTATATGTATATATTCTAAACTTTAGGAAGTTCTCAGTTGCCTATAGAGCCATCCATCCTCAAATTTAGATGGCTCAGGGAACTCAACACTGCTAACATTAAGCTAGCACTTGGAAGGAATGCATTCCACTCATATATTTATAAAACCATATATTAAAATAAATTTAGGTTAGTGTCTTTTAAGTCAGTAGTGACTTAAGAGCCAAATGTATAATACAGTCATGATGAAAATTTTTGCTAATATATATGGAAAGGATGTGATTTGCTGAAGGGATTAATTGATTTGAGAATTAATCATTATAGTATTTTTGCCTGAACTTCCTTCTTAGGTATACATTACAATGCTTAGTTCTTAATGTTAAGTGATAGTTTAGTCCCTAAAGTGTTTTACAATTTATAGTTCTTTTTCTTTGACTCTTTTCTGTTTTCTTAAATGTCAGATCATCTTCCAATTACCTTCAGTCTGTGAATCAGTAATTTTCATGGTCTGCTCTTCAGAGTCCTGAGACATCTACATTCAGAGGCCTCTCTGCCCTTTGAAAACCTCATGGCAGCTTTCTCCGTTTCTTCCTGAGTCTTGGTCATTATCATTTCTGGTACTTCCCAGGCATGCATCTTTCTTTCTAGAAGATTAAATATTTGATTGCTCAATAAAGTTTCTCCCTACTCTTTCTGCTTTCTTTATCCACTCCTTCCTACCTCCCAACCTGTTTCCTGTCTCATTCCCTGTTGTTTTGTTTACTCTGTACCTTCTTGCTTCTTCTAGCCCTTTCTTTATACCTTCATTCCAATGTAAACAGCCCTACGGCTTTTATTCTGGGGCAGAATGTTTTCTCTACTACCTAATTATGGAATTCTAAGGGGAATGCTACAGAGAAGGCAATGGCACCCCACTCCAGTACTCTTGCCTGGAAAATCCCATGGACGGAGGACCCTGGTGGGCCGCAGTCCATGGGGTCGCTAAGAGTGGGACACGACTGAGCGACTCAGTTTCACTTTTCACTTTCATGCATTGGAGAAGGAAATGGCAACCCACTCCAGTGTTCTTGCCTGGAGAATCCCAGGGACGGGGGAGCCTGGTGGGCTGCCGTCTCTGGGGTTGCACAGAGTTGGACACGACTCAAGCGACTTAGCAGCAGTAGCAGCAAGGGGAATGCTAACCCTGTAGTAGTTCACTAGTGGTAGCCACATATTCTTCCACAAGCTGCACAGTGGGGAAGAAATTGATGTTCTCCTAGGTCCTCATTTCTATTCATAGATTCATTGTTCTTCCACTCTTGAGTGAAAGCTCCAGCCTCTTATACCTCCTTCATTCCTCACTGCCACTGTCCATCTCTCCCTGTTGCTTTTGCAGTCACAGTTTATCTGTATTTGCACTCATCTTCCTTTCCTTCCTTTAGAATCAGATGATAGGTAGCCATTTTATTCAAAGCTCTCTTGTCTTCCTTTTTTATGGGACTTTGTTTCATTACTCCTGAACCTTTCCTCTGCTTTATCCTTTTCCGAACTACCTTAGCCTAAAAACATGTTCAGATCTTTCCTATCTGAGAGGAGGAAAGAAAGAGAATCTTGTTTGGCTTTCCCAGGGGCATGCGGGATCTCCCCTGACTAGGGATGAAACTCATGCCCCCTGCTTTGGGAGCATGGAGTCGTAACCACTGCACTGCTAGGGGAATCTGACAGTATCTTCTCTAGTCTCCTTCTGGCTATTTCTGATCCCTTTTTTCTCTCCTTTGTACCCTCATTTCTCATTGATTCTTCGATCCTACCTGCTCTGCTACACTGCTAACTAAAACAGTATTCACCAGGGAAGGCCAGTGGACATTTTTAGCCCTTATCTTACTGGTTCTTCCTACTGCATTTGATAATGTTGATCATATCCTCTCCAATTTTCTCTTCTTCAAAGATTATACTCTCTTAACATTGTTTTTCTGTGTCTTTTGTGGCTTTCTTTTCAACTACTCCCTGATTGTTGGTGTCTCTGAGGTTTTGTTCTTAGGACACCTCCCAGTATACACTTTACCTGGGTGAACGCATCCATTTTCATCTTATCTCTGACAGAAATGCTATATCCAGTTGATCGGTAGACATTTCCACTGAGAAGTGTGTCTTACATCTTGTGTGGCTAAAGCTCTCAACACATCATCTTCCCTCATTCTGGATCACATCTTCTTTCCATTTTCTCTGTTTTGATTGATGGCACCACTCTGCTGTATCCCACACCTAGTCATTCATCATGCCCTGGGGATTTTTCCTCCTAAATATTTCTCAAACCCATCCTCTTCTTTCCATCCTAACTAACTGCCTACTACCTATCCAGCATCTTCTCTCCATCCCATGGGTAAAATCTTTCAATGGCTGCCCAGAGTTCCTAAACAAGGCATACATGTCTTTTTATGACCTAGCCCTTGTCCCCTTCTCCAGTCTATCTTGTGCTACCTACTTCCTTCCTTGTATTTCAGTTCAGCAACACTATAAAGTGCATTATATTCCCCATAAGCAAAACTATTTCTTATCTTTGTACCTTTTTTCATGCTGTCCCATCTATTTGAAAAAACCACCACTCTTCCTTTGATTAACTCCTTTATTAAACCCAGTTTGGGGACCATCTAAGATAATTTCTTGGGTTTGCATTTCACTCTCCTAAGCAAGAGAAGGCTCTAATAATAATAACCTACACATAACTCTATCAGTGTAATTCACATGTTCATAATTATGTTTGTATTATCTCTTCCATTATACTTAGGAACTCCTTGAATCCAAACACTGGATCATCATCTTTAATTGCTAGTGTCAAATAGAGTACGTGTCATGTATAAATACAGTCCCTTCATTTTATGAAAGAGGAAGTTGAGATCCAGAGTTTATTACTACCTTAAATGATTAGTTCAAAATGAAAGCTGATTAAAAAAAACTTAATTGGAAGAGAATTTAATAAGGTATAGATATAAATGCTCTGTTGGTGTCAAAAGAAAAAGCATTACAAAAAAATTTTTTTGACCACGCTGTGAGACATGTAGGATCTTAGTTTCCCAACTTGGGATTGAATTCCCATACCCCTTGCAGTGGAAGCTCAGAGTCTTAACCACTGGACTGCCAGGGAAATCCCGAAACAGCACTTCTTATCCAAGTCAAATATGATCAAATAAACCAAGTCATATCCAAAGAGTATTGATTATGTGAGACATTGGAGGAGCTTGAGTTTTCCAAACCAAATGGTACCTGATTTCTAACATCCTACAGCACTAAAACCTAATGTCAGATATTTTTTAATTATTGTGTGTAGGGGGGGGAAATGCTGATTCTTTTTAAGTTGTAGTGTTTGTTGAATCATTCTTTAAAATCATTGACTATTCTCTTAATTAACCCAGCTTCTGCTTAAGAATTAAATTCCTTTTTAAAAAGAATACTTATTTTCAACTTCTCTGTAAATACTTAAAGAATGCTTCCAACTTTCTTACCTGTTTGTTAACCCTCTTTCCCCTTCTTTGTCTTCCTAATTATCAGCAAACTTTTACCTCCTCAACTATGTTGAGGGCACTGGGCCAGGCCCCGTTTTATGTATTACAAAGAGGAGATGCTATGGCTCGAACTTTTTCCCGGATGGCCTAGTGTAAAGATGTTTATGCAGAGTGTCAATGGAAACACAATTATCTTAACAGGATGACACAGCCTATTTTGCTTAGAAATGTCCTAATTTCCTGTTTAGGTTATCCAGAGGTCAGGTAGGGATTTCTTTTTGCACTCCCTTAGTGCAGATTCACATCCTGCAAGCCTTGTGGGACTTAGATCACAAGCCCTTTAATTCCACTGGCTGCATTTATCTCCCCAAGAAAGTAAGTCCTTCCTCTGTTGTTTTTATTTAGTTTCTCCTTTTGTATTTTACTGCTAAAACCTGTAGTGAAAGTGATGCCAAGAGCTGTTTACCCATAGCTGCTTCTTAACTAAGGGGCATCTTAAAGTTTGCATTGTTGCCCCTTTGAAGTTCACATCACAGTGCTGTTACTGTTACCCTGTCCAGAGAGTTAACCAGTTACCTAGGTGGGCTGCCGTCTATGGGGTTGCCCAGAGTCGGACATGACTGAAGTGACTTAGCAGCAGCAGCAGAGAGTTACCAGAGAGCTGTAACTAACTAAGCACTCAGCCATCGCCAGTCTCAAAGTAAACTATGGAACCTTCTACACACCTACTACCTTCGTGAATTAGCTTCTGCATGTAATTTCGTAACTGCCCCCCCCCACCGCCTTTTTTTTTTTCATATTTAGTTATGCCATGGGGCTATGGAAAAACCAAATTTATCTGTGAAAACAGACTAAGCAGCAAGTGTTCTAACGCGTTTATTGAGCAAATTATTATACCTGACAAAAGGTAATTACGTACAGTTAGGTCTGGATAATTGTTTAGTCCCCAAGTCATGTCCCAGTCTTTGCAACCCCATGGACTGCAGCACGCCAGGCTTCCCTGTCCTTCACCATCTCCCGGAGTTTGCTCAAACTCAGGTCCATCAAGTCAGTGATGCATCTCATCCTTTTGTCACCCCTTTCTCCTGCCCTCAATCTTTCCCAGCATCAGGGTCTTTTCCAGTGAGTCGGCTCTTTGCATCAGGGAGCCAGAGTATTGGAGCTTCAGCTTCAGCATCAGTGCTTCCAGTGAATATTGAGGGTTAATTTCCTTTAGAATGGACTGGTTGGATCTCCTTGCTATCCAAGGGGCCCTCAAGAGTCTTCTCCAGCACCACAGTTCAAGAGCATCAATTCTTTGGTACTCAGCCTTTTTTATGGTCCAGCTCTTGTATCCATACAAATCGAACCTGGGTCTCCTACATTGCTTTTTTTTTTTTTTTAACTGTCTGAGCCTTCTGGGAAGCCCCTGGATAATTCCAGTTCCAGTTCAGTCACTCAGTCGTGTCCAACTCCTTGTGACCCCATGAATTGCAGCACCCAGGCATCCCTGTCCATCACTAACTTCCGGAGTTCACTCAAACTCATGTCCTTCGAGCCGGTGATGCCATCCAGCCATCTCATCTTCTGTCGTCCCCTTCTCCTCCTGCCCCCAATCCCTCTCAGTGTTGCAGGAAGGGGGACCCTTTCCAGAGCCCGAAACAGGGCTCTTATCTAACACTCGGAAATGAATTGTCCGAGGAGACACATCTGCTGACAAAGTAAGAGATTTTATTGGGAAAGGGCACCGGGTGGAGAGCAGTAGGGTAAGAGAACCCAGGAGAACAGCTCTGCCGCGTGGCTTGCAGTCTCGGGTTTTATGGCGATGGGATTAGTTTCCATGTTGTCTTTGGCCAATCACTCTAATTCAGAGTCTTTCCTGGTGGCACACACATCACTCAGCCAAGATGGATGCTAGCGAGAGGAATTCTGGGAAGTGGACGGACACGCGATGTCTCCTTTTGACCTTTCCTGAACTCTTCCGGTTGGTGGTGGCTTATTAGTTCCGTATTCCTTATCAGGATCTCCTGTCATAAAACAACTCATGCAAATGGTTACATGGTGCCTGGCCAGGGTAGGCAGTTTCAATCAGTGTGCATTCCCTAACACCAGAATCAGGGTCTTTTCCAATGAGTCAACTCTTTGCATGAGGTGGCCAAAGTACTGGAGTTACAGCTTTAGCATCATTCCTTCCAATGAACACCCAGGACCGATCTCCTTTAGAATGGACTGGTTGGATCTCCCTGCAGTCCAAGGGACTCTCAAGAGTCTTCTCCAACACCACAGTTCAAAAGCACCAATTCTTTGGTGCTTAGCTTTCTTCACAGTCCAACTCTCACATCCATACATGACCACTGGAAAAACCATAGCCTTGACTAGAGGGACATTTGTTGGCAAAGTAATGTTTCTGCTTTTCAATATGCTGTCTAGGTTGGTCATAACTTTCCTTCCAAGGAGTAAGCGTCTTTTAATTTCATGGCTGCAATCACCATCTGCAGTGATTTTGGAGCCCAGACTTTTATTTTTAAAGTCTGACACTGTTTCCACTGTTTCCCCATCTATTTCCCATGAAGTGATGGGACCAGATGCCATGATCTTCGTTTTCTGAATATTGAGCTTTAAGCCAACTTTTTCACTCTCCTCTTTCACTTTCATCAAGAGGCTTTTTAGTTCCTCTTCACTTTCTGCCATAAGGATGGTGTCATCTGCATATCTGAGGTTATTGATATTTCTCCCCGCAATCTTGATTCCAGCTTGTGCTTTATCCAGCCCGGCGTTTCTCATGATGTACTCTGCATATAATTTAAATAACCAGGGTGACAATATACAACCTTGACGTACTCCTTTTCCTATTTGGAACCAGTCTGTTGTTCCATGTCCAGTTCAAACTGTTGTTTCCTGACCTGCATACAGATTTCTCAAGAGGCAGGTCAGGTGGTCTGGTATTCCCATCTCTTTCAGAATTTTCCACAGTTTATTGTGATCCACACAGTCAAAGGCTTTGGCATAGTCAATAAAGCAGAAATAGATGTTTTTCTGGAACTCTCTTGCTTTTTCCATGATCCAGCGGATGTTGGCAATTTGATCTCTGGTTCCTCTGCCTTTTCTAAAACCAGCTTGAACATCTGGAAGTTCACGGTTCATGTATTGCTGAAGCCTGGCTTGGAGAATTTTGAGCATTACTTTACTAGCATGTGAGATGAGTGCAATTGTATGGCAGTTTGAGCATTCCTTGGCATTGCCTTTCTTTGGGATTGGAATGAAAACTGACCTTTTGCAGTTCTGTGGCCACTGCTGAGTTTTCCAAATTTGCTGGCGTATTGAGTGCAGCACTTTCACAGCATCATCTTTCAGGATTTGAAATAGCTCAACTGGAATTCCATCACCTCCACTAGCTTTGTTCGTAATGATGCTTTCTAAGGCCCATTTGACTTCACATTCCAGGATGTCTGGCTCTAGGTGAGAGATCACACCATCATGATTATCTGGGTTGTGAAGATCTTTTTTGTACAGTTCTTCTGTGTATTCTTGCCACCTCTTCTTAATATCTTCTGCTTCTGTTAGGTCTATACCATTTTTCTCCTTTATCGAGCCCATCTTTGCATGAAATTTTCTTTTGGTATCTCTAATTTTTTTGAAGAGATCTCTAGTCTTTGCATTCTGTTGTTTTCCTCTATTTCTTTGCATTGATCACTGAGGAAGGCTTTCTTATCTCTTGCTATTCTTTGGAACTCTGCATTCAGATGCTTATGTTTTTCCTTTTCTCCTTTGCTTTTCGCTTCTTTTCTTTTCACAGCTATTTGTAAGGCCTCCCCAGACAGCCATTTTGCTTTTTTGCATTTCTTTTTCTTGGGGATGGTCTTGATCCCTGTCTCCTGTACAATGTCACAAACTTCATTCCATAGTTCATCAGGCACTCTATCAGATCTAGTCCCTTAAATCTATTTCTCACTTCCACTGTATAATCATAAGGGATTTGATTTAGGTCATACCTGAATGGTCTAGTGGTTTTCCCTACTTTCTTCAATTTAAGTCTCAATTTGGCAATAAGGAGTTCATGATCTGAGCCACAGTTAGCTCCCGGTCTTGTTTTTGCTGACTGTATAGAGCTTCTCCATCTTTGGCTGCAAAGAATATAATCACTCTGATTTCAGTGTTGACCATCTGGTGATGTCCATGTGTAGAGTCTTCTCTTGTGTTGTTGGAAGTGGGTGTTTGCTATGACCAGTGCGTTCTCTTGGCAAATTTAGCCTTTACCCTGCTTCATTCCATACTCCAAGGGCAAATTTGCCTGTTACTCCAGGTGTTTCTTGACTTCCTATTTTTGCATTCCAGTCCCCTATAATGAAAAGAATATCTTTTTTGGGTGTTAGCTCTAAATGGTCTTGTAGGTCTAAATAGAACCGTTCAACTTCAGCTTCTTCAGCGTTACTGGTTGGGGCATGGACTTGAATTACCATGATATTGAATGGTTTGCCTTGGAAATGAACATTGATCATTCTGTCGTTTTTGAGATTGCATTCAAGTACTGCATTTCAGACTCTTTTGTTGACCATGATGGCTACTCCATTTCTTCTAAGGGATTCCTGCACACAGTAGTACATATAATGGTCATCTGAGTTAAATTCACCCATTCCAGTCCATTTTAGTTCACTGATTCCTAGAATGTCAACGTTCACTCTTGCCATCTCCTGTTTGACCACTTCCAATTTGCCTTGATTCAGGGACCTAACATTCCAGATTCCTGTGCAATATTGCTCTTTACAGCATCGGACCTTGTTTCTATCACCAGTCACATCCACAACTGGGCGTTGTTTTTGCTTTGGCCCCATCCCTTCATTCTTTCTGGAGTTATTTCTCCTCTGATCTCCAGTAGCATATGGGGCACCTACTGACCTGGGGAGTTCATCTTTCAGTGTCCTATCATTTTGCCTATTCATACTGTTCATGGGGGCCTGGATAATTAGAGGTTAATAAATTATTTAACATAAGTAAGTGCCTTTTAGATTTAGAGGAACAAAAAATACATATATTTTTAAGTTGAGTAAAAGTTACAAAATCTAATATAAGATTTGAAAGAAAAAAATGAATGACAATGCAAGACCTGTTAAATATTTCATAGAAATATTCACCAAGATATTATAGTATTGTCTTTAATATAGACTGCAAAGGTCCTTATTTTCCTTATTCCATCATACTAAGTACAGTAGACTAGCTAACTCTGTATTCTTTGTGAATCTAAGGCATATTGGCAAAGGGTCTGCATTTATTAATATATTCTAGGACATAAAACAGAGACCTTTATCTCTAGAAAGCTGAACAAATGAGACATGCATCTGAAATTCACTTCCCCACCTCCCCAAAAATTTCTTGCAAGAACTAGAACCGGAGTATTTGCTTTGTCAGTTCCTGCTAAGTTATTACCATAGAAACTCTCCCCCTTTTCCTCCTGAGGCAGTTAGGATATAATGGTCATGTTGTGCTTCATTTGTCTCAAATGGCCTGAGTTCCATTTCAAAGAATAGAATGATAATATGTACTGGGGCCTGAAGTATTTAGTTTTAATTTTAGTTTAGCTTTGTTTTTTCAAAAGCTAAAAGTCAGTGTTTATAACTAGTGACAAGTTATAAATAATATATATTATTTGACTTGCTAAAATTTTATAGTAAAACATATGTCACTAATTACTTTTAAGACTAAATTAACCCAGCTATTTGTGTCTCCAAGTTTTCATTTGCATTATTTTAAAACACAATCATGGGGAGGAGAGGAGAGGAGTAGCCACTTAGACTCTTACAAACTTTAAAAATGGTTATCCTCTCCCTCTTGTTCTTCTTAATAAGTGTACTCTACAGGAGTACTTAAAGAAATCCCAGCCCAGTCTAGCTTCTCTCATTTGAGCAACTACTATATCCTGGAGTAAAGACACATTGGCATACAATTCTTCTTCATTGGCTGATCCATATTGTTTTCCTTTGTTGTTTGAGTTCTTCCAAAGTCAGTTCATATTAGCAGATCATATTTCTTCAGAGCTGCAATGACAGAATGACTTATCATAGAGAACTAAAAGTTTAGGGAAGGAGCAGTGTGAAGAAGAGGCGAGAGCGACCCCTGGATCGACTTAAAGCCCGCGCGCCACTGCATCCCCGTGTCCAGCGCCTACGTCCCGCCGCCGCAGCCACCATGCCCAAGAGAAAGGCTGAAGGGGATGCTAAAGGAGATAAAGCCAAGGTGAAGGACGAACCACAGAGAAGATCTGCAAGATTATCTGCTAAACCTGCTCCTCCAAAGCCAGAGCCCAAGCCTAAAAAGGCCCCTGCAAAGAAGGGAGAGAAGGTACCCAAAGGGAAAAAGGGGAAAGCTGATGCTGGCAAGGATGGGAATAACCCTGCAGAAAATGGAGATGCCAAAACAGACCAGGCACAGAAAGCTGAAGGTGCTGGAGATGCCAAGTGAAGTGTGTGCATTTTTGATAACTGTGTACTTCTGGTGACTGTACAGTTTGAAATACTATTTTTTATCAAGTTTTATAAAAATGCAGAATTTTGTTTTACTTTTTTTTTTTTTAAGCTATGTTGTTAGCACACAGAACACTTCATTGTTGTTTTTTGGGGGAAGGGCACGTCACTAACAGAATGTCTCCGAAGCTGAATTGACGTGGGGGAAAAATACCTTTCCCGTCTAGTTTTGAGAGACTTCCTCTTGGTTCCCAGGAAGGAGGGATTCCTTGATGTTGACACACATGAGCCACCTTGGCACAAACGGCCTTGTGGTGTGGGGAACTAAACTTTAGTTTTTATGTCCTCTTCTCCCTCTCCACCTCAGCACAGACTTGACTCCCCTAACCCAGAGACCTGTTGGAACCTGAACCCCGTGCCCCCCCCCAAAATTGATGACCAGTATGTCAGGCAATCTGGACTTTCTAGTGTCACCATTGAGATGGCGTCCTTCAAAAGAGCAGCGGTTCCTTTTTTTAGACTGTGGCTCCTCAGAGTGATACTTCTGCCATTTTCATTTCCATTTCCTGAAAGTCAGGGTCGGCTTGTGAAAAGTTGTTAAACAACATGCTAAATGTGAAATGTCAACCCTCACTCTAAACTTTCCCTGTTCAGAGCATCACATGAAGATTTCATTGGGTTTTATAGTGGCTTTCTGATTTTGGTAGTCCATTGAAAAAGGGAGTTTGAAAGTTGTATACTGTTAACGATTGTCTGCCCATGTCCTGCCTGAAATACCATGATTGTTTATGAAAAGTATCTTTAATAAAGCTGGATACAGTTTGGAAAAAAAAAAAAAAAAAAAAGTTTAGGGAACACCTCACATCATGAGTTTCAAGGTTTGATTTCTTTAGTATTGGAAGTCTGAGCTTCATTGGTAAAGGCATTACATAACTCCCTGTTATATAAGTGTGGCAGATGATGTAATGAATCTGGATAGAAAATTAAAGGTATGACCCAGGAATGTTTATTTAGCATGTTTGATTGTGGCATCACTGATTACAAAAGGTAATCTCAGGAGTAGAACTTTGGTTATGAAATATTTTACTATATTCTATAGCACAAATTAAATCAAAGAGACTAAGTATCTGGCTTTCAGAATAATATAAGGCATTACTAAAAATTTAGAGTTGTCTTGATTGTAAATAGTAAAGTAAATAATAACATAGCTATCTTATTAATATATATGATGTGGGCTCTGCATAGACATAAACTCTGTGTCAAAAGGTAACATTTGCTTGGTTCCTGCTATATACCATGTACTGGGCCAAAGGTGAAGGTACAGATGTTAAGCAAAACAAGTCACCAGCTTTGAGGCACTTACAAAGTACATTAATAGGAAGGAGAAAAGGCTTCACTACTGCCATATAAGAAAAAGTCAGACTGAGTTAGCCTTGCATCATTCAGACTACAGAAGGAATTATTGATATTTGATTCTTTCGTGGGGAGACGGACATAGTAACTGTGATATCAGCATAGTGTGAAAAACAGTGTAATAGAGATTTTGTGAAGGGGAATGTGAGGACACACGAGAGAGAACAGCTAACCCACGGTGGTCTGGGAAGGCTTCCTGAGAGAAGTGAATCCAGACCTAAATTGTACGGAATAAGTGAGAGTTCCCTGGGTGAAGAAAGAGGAGAAAGGGACTCAGAAGAAAATGACAATTTCGTGGGGGATCATCATGGTTAAAAAAACTCTTGAGTAGTTCCTTGTTTAGGAGCTTGAATTCCGAGGCAGGAGAGGAAGCCAAAAGATCACTTTGCATGTCATGTTAAGGAACTGGAACTTTATCTTGTAGGAGCTGGGAAGTCATTGAAAGTTTTAGGCAAGTGAATGACATGATCAGATACGTATTTTAGCTGCTTCTGTCTGGCAGCAGTGTGGAGGTTGATGGATCCTGAGGAGCAGGCAGAGGGAATAGGCAAGACCAAAGGCCCCAGGGGACAGAATCTGATATCTAAATCTAGGACAGAAGTAATAGCAGTGGTGGAAAGTAAATAGCAAGTGAATTCAAGAAATATTTAGGAAAAAAATATTTAAGACATTAAGTTGACATAATTTGGCAATAAATAAGGAGCAGAAGTTGTGAGAGAGAAGATTCAAAGCAGAGTGAATCCAGATTTCTGGTTTGGGTAATTAGGTTAAGTGCTAGCACTCAGTGTGTGACTCACCCCACAACATGAGGCAACTGAGCAAGGTACTCATGAAGAAAAACAAGCCGCATATACATGTGAAGGTGGCATACAAAGCAAAATCACACTCAACTGCTTGAGGAAAATATCTGAAATGTTCTTTTCTATTTGGCTAGTTACTAGGTTTTTTGTATTTTAGAAGTAGAAGATAAAAAGGTTATTTGGGGGGAGGGGGCTGTGCCTCATGTCATGCAAGATCTTAGTTCCCCAACCAGGGATAGAACTCATGCTCCCTGCAGTGGAAGCGCAAAGTCTTAACTACTGGACGGCCAGGAAAGTCCAAAAAAATTCTTCATAATAATTTACTAATACCTGTCTGGATTCATACAGAACTTTATAGGAAACTTCAGTTAAATATCTTTTGTTATGTGAGTTTAAATATATAATATAAATATTTTAAACCCCAATTGCCAAAAGAATTATTTAAAACTCAACTATATAAGGTGCTAATATTCTTACATTACTAAACAGAAAGTCAAAAGATCCTCTTAAAAGTTTCTGTAACCAGTTCTACTCCCAGATATATACCCAAGAGTAAAATGCATGTCCACCAAAAAACGTGTTCATAGCAGTATTATTCATAATAGCCCCTGAATGGGAACAACCCAAATGTTCAGTAACTGATAAATGGATAAGCAAACGTGGTATATCCATATAACAGAATGTTATTTTGCAGTAAAGAGGAATGAATTACTGAATTACCTGCTACAACATGGATAAACATTAAAATATTATGTTAAGTAAAAGAAACTGGACGCACAAAAAACATGTTATGTGACTCCACTTTGGAGACTGATTGCTAATGGGTATGGGGTGATAAAAGTGTTCTCAAATCGATTCACATGGTTGGAGAATTCCGTGAATGTACACAAGACCACTGATTTGTATACTTTAAAAAGGATAAATTGGACCATATATGAAATACATCTCCAAACTGTTAAAAAAATTTTTTAAGGTGATGCAAGAGGAAAGAGTTTAATTATATTAAAATTATAAAAGCAAAAATAGAGAAAAATTATTATAACTGTCAAAAATAGGAAGGTAGTATAAGTAAGATAAATCCTCATATATGCTAACTGTATGATGATAAATAAAAACAAGAAAAATAAGTATATTTAGAAATATTGAGGTAATCACCAGTATTAGAAGGAGTTAACATGACTGCGTCTGAGAATGGAAAGTGTAGGATAGTGGACTGTTGGTTTTATGATGTGCCCCATTTGATTATTAACCATGTATTACTTGATAAAATTAATCTTAATAAAGAAATAGACCACATAAAATCAAACACATATATGTATCTGCATGGTCTTTTAGCCATGGTAGTGACCAAGAAATTCAAGATTAAGTAAATACAGATGTGTATAAATCTGATGATGTAAATTCCTTTTGCCTCTTTTTTCCCCAAATTCCAAACCAACCTAGTAGTTATCTAGGACTACTACTTGGCTTATCATCAGAAATACTTTAGGAGCATTCTGCTTCTGCTGTGTGCAGTTCACTAGAGTTAAGTGACTTGAAGAGAAGAATGCCTTTAAGCCACAATGTGCTGAGACCTCGCTCCTGATCCTCACGTAGTTAGGAGTGGAAAGGCTGGCTGAGAGTGGACTATTGGCAGATGGACTATTTGAAGAGGGCAGGCATGGGTTAGGGGTCAGGTGTATCAGAGAGTCAAAAGGCAGCACGAGGGCAGTGAACACCTGGAGGCAAAAAAATGAAGTGGATAGAAGCTCAACACTGCTTCTTTAGTTTTTGCCCAAGCCCATTCTATCTGCTACTGAAAATTCTTTTCTGTGCGGCATGTGGAATTTTCCAAATGTGTTTTCAGATAGCTGGAAAGGGGTAAAAGCCAAGTGCTTTAAAAAGCATATGGAGCTCATCATTTGATTTCAACATCTATTTAGAAAAAGTACTTGTATTCCCCCTCCCCAATTGTGGCCAATTTAATAAGACCCATTTTTCTTGAATCCCCAGTGCCTAATTACTCATATTTCTTCCTTAAAGCTACATTCTGGTTTAGGATTTTTGTTGTCGTTTAAGTCTCTGAAGCACTCTAGGAACCCTTGCTCTGGCTTTGTTTTTTTGGAAGCAAAGGAAAAATGATCTTCTGGTTTACTTTTGGAATCTGCAAAGCAACTTTGAGGTCCCAGGTGGGTTTAGTGTTTGGAAAGGGGAATTTGGGGGACTAGGGTTGACCCTGAGCCCCCAGATCACTGTTCCCATTTACAAAAGCAAACCTGGTGTCCCCAGTTGCTTTTCTCTTGAGGTTGGCTTAACTTTATTTATCTTCTGCCTTGGGTCACTGCCCCTGAGGTGCTTCAAAAGCAAAACCCAAAGACCCAAAACAAAGAAAGCTAAACCAGATTCAAGGAAAAAATGACCTAGCACTCTGGGTTCACTTTTACAAAGGCAAAAAGTCACTTCAAGAGTTCCATAGAATGGTTTTAAGTCGGCCTAGATTCATTGTGTCCTTTGCACAAAGTGATCTCAACAGGTCTGAGACCCCAGGTTTCTTGGGTGTAGATTTGGAGTGCAGTTTAGGATGGGAAACTGTCAGCAGGCTAAATGCTTTGACACAGACTAACTCTTCAGTGATTCTGAAGTGATTCTCAACTATTTTGAGCATATAAATGGACCACCCATGGAACCATTTCTTTTCTTAAGCCGAATCTTTTTGTTTGCTGGACATATGTAGGAATCACTGAGGAAGTGAAATGTACAACTCACTTTAAAAAGTTTGCATAAATCCACCTTATATTATCAGATTACTTATGAAGGGCATTTTTGAATCCTTGGTTAAAAAAAAAAAAGTTAGGTTACTAATTTTAGGTAATCTTCTAAATCATGATGAAATAGAACTGAGACACATTATTTTGCTATTCATTTTTGTATGATCCATACTTTGCTTACTTCCCCAAAGGATTTAAGATGGAATTACTTTACTTGACTATTGGAACAAACCCATTTTTAGAACCTAATACCAATTTTTGTTATAATATGCCTGAGTTTATCCTTTAATAAGTAATTGTAAAACTGCTTGTGGATAATCTAGGGGAGATTTTTGTTTTTGTTCATGTTTGATCTACATCTTTGAATTTCAGTTATATGTGTTAACTAATAAATGCACCTGTTGAGACCATGTCTCACAGTTTATTTACAAGACTGAGGGAGATTTTTTGTGATTAATAACAGATGTATTATTTTGTACTGCCATCTGAAGGAAGCAAAACTTGAGACAGAGAAGTGAAGTTTTCCTTAAGGACAGAGTACATCCTGTGAAAGCACAACGAATGTGAGAGGCATTCCCAAAGCAGTGACTATGTGGAGTGAAGAAGTCGGTGGCACCACTCCAGTTTCCTCATCCCTTCCTGTCACACTTTGGCTCCAGAGCAGTCATGTTTTTAAACCATCCCAGAAACCTGGGATCCTGCTTCTTGGTCAAAATAGGCACAGGTAGCAGCTTGCAGAAATGGACTCAGTCCATGAGCCTGGCCCGGCATAGTGTTACGTAGGACCCAAGAATAATGCCTTTGTTTTGTGTTACATCTTTCATCTCAAAAGAACTGTACTTTAAAAAGTGAAAAAGGACCTTATAATTGTTATGGATGGAGGGACACCTGTAGTCCATTCAGAAAAAGCAGTGCTTTTTTCTCAAAGTTCATTTACCTGAATTAACATTAGACCCAATGCCTTGTAATGAGGAAATCTATCCTCTGTATCAAGCCCCTGATGTCAAGAGCCGACTCATTGGAAAAGACCCTGATCCTGGCAAAGACTGAAGGCAGGAGGAGAAGGGGATGACAGAGATGAGATGGTTGGATGGCATCACTGACTCAATGGACTTGAGTTTGAGCAAGCTCTGGGAGATGGTGGACAGGGAAACCTGCTTACTGCAGTCCATAGGGTAGCAGAGTCAGACACAACTTAGTGACTGAACAACAACAGATGGGCAATTAGGTTAAATTTTGTGGTTTCTGTAATTTCTAAAGAAATTTCTAGCGATAAGAACTTTGCATATGAGTATCCGACCTTGTGAGAAAAGAGCATAGTATTTCTTTATCTAGGAAAGTCTGTTTTTGTGCTGTAAAAGAACCACTTCTGTACTCACAGTTGGAGTTGGTGTAGGTTTTAAATTCATTAAATGGGCTCCTCCTTTCTCACCTGGGGGTAGATCAGCTCTTATTTTAAGGCCTTTTCCTCTTCCAAATCCCAAAGGTCATGTTGCTGTTGCTTTTCGGAAAGAAAGGGAATTTGCAGCCAGTACATTAAGTGGTTACTTTCTGCTGACTGTGCGCATGCCCACACACACTTGAGCAAACACAAATGCATACCTGAAAGAGGACTCCTTCAAAATAAGGCTTTTAACAACTGTGTGAGGGGAATTCATTATTGGAATTTATTGGGGGAAAATAAAGTATGTATGTAAACCTTATGGAAATAAAGACAATCACAGTTACCCATAATCCCACCATACAAATTACAGCTATTCTTAACATTTTCTCAAATTTTATTCCAGTCTCTTTTGATGGGTTTTTATGTGATTTTATTAGTAATGTTTATCATAAGCTTCTTCCCAAGTTATTTAAAATTCTGTGTAAGCATTGATTTGAATAACCACTCTATCCATAGATATACCTCACTGTTTAACCCCTCTGTTAACATTGAGATTTAACCTGTTTTCAGTGTTTTTTTTCCTTCTTCAATTTTTGATAACACAAATAACATTTTTGAGATTAATATATTTGTTGATAAAATTTTATCTACCTTTATTATTGTTCACTGAAGTTAGATTCCTAGAAGTAGGATTAGAGTCAAAGGGAATGGCCATTTTTTTTAATAAGGTTCTTACATAATGCAAAATCACAGTCTAGAGAAGTTATATTAATTTATATTTTCATTGCAGAGTGTAGAAAGTATTCCTCCTTGTGAAAGAAGGGGAAATGTTGCTTTAGCAAGAGTAAACTTGGAGTACTTGGAGTACTTCCCTTTTCTTTTTCAGTGTATTCTTTTAACATTGTCTCAGTGCAGTTTCTGTACCAGTGTCTTAACGTTTGGCATGGCCTAGAATGTTGTCTGAAAGAAAAAATAGCCTGGCTTTTCATATTAGTAGCAAACATTTTCATTATAGAATTTTCTTCTTTGTACAAGAAAGTCTCTAATTAGTAGAGAGGGGAAGAGTCAAACAAATCCGTTGTCTTCCTAAGGAAGAGCTAGTGTCTTGTAACTTTTCTCTGGTTTTTAACCACCCCAGAAGTTTTCTCTCTCTCAGAGTCAGTGGATTGGCTCATGTATTCTATGAGTAAATACAAATACTTCATTTGAAAGCAAAACCACTACACCCCGTACTTGTAAAGTGAGCTAAAACAAAAAGAAAGAATAATATAAAAACTGAAGGAAGGTAGTAAGTAAAGCATTTAGCTTTCTGAAACAGTTCAGATGGGGATAGGAAGTTGGTCTTAAATGGCTTAAAGGGGATTAGGGTTTTAAAGTTGGATAAGGAGTTTGGTGCTTTGGTTTAGGCATGGCATTGCTTTTAAAAGATTACTTCTATATTTGACAACAATTCTAACTGGAGATTATAAAGCAAATAGTCAATTTTAAAACACTATGGAAAACAAGAGGGTTTCCTTTTTGTTGTTGTTTGTTTATACAAAATGATTGCCTAGAGTTAACAAGCTGAGTCCTGAAGACCTCATTTCATAACACTACTGAGGATCTATCACCAGGGAGAATCCAGCAGAGGTTGTTTAATGCACTTCATTGAGATTATCTGAGCTTTTTGGTTTAAATTACTCTGGGAAAGTCTAGGTGTAAACGACTTCTTTGAAAGGTAAACATACTTAACCTCTTAAAAAAAAAAGGTTCAATTTAAATTCTTTAAAATTCTTCAGTTAGTGGCAACCTTTACTAATTAAATCTGAGTATGAACCAAATAACGTGTAAAGATTAAATCTCTATACATTAGAACAAGTGTTAATGTATTTATATAAAAGTGTTTTCATTATTTTACAATTATTTGGAAATGCAATGAAGTACTTTATTAGAAAGGCAACCCCTCACAATTTTAGTTATTTCAAAAGTGAAAAGACACTATACACTACATTGGTTATAAAATGTAGTTAATGACGTTTTAAAAATAAGATTGGTTATTCTGTTCCATCTGAGAAGCAGATGGATCAAATGGATCAAGAGTAGCATATACTTTATGTATTAGCTGTGGATAAATAGTCAAAAATTGCTTTAACATTTTTCCCATCTTCCTCAGCTCCTCGACCTGTTTATGGTTTGGGATTGGTCTACTTATCTAGCTGATTATGGTCAGCCAGCGTCTAAGTACCTTCGGGTGAATCCAAACACAGCCCTTACTCTTTTGGAGAAGTGAGTATACTCTGAAAGCTTCACATATCATTTTAGCAGCTGGTAATTCAGTGATAATTGAAGAACTGGAGATTTTTAATCAAAAGAAAAATGTCTACATGGAGCTTAAAAGTTCAGTTCATTTTAATGACCAAAATATAAGCCTCCTTCTTTCTGGCCTTCAGTGTTGGTATAGATTTTTACGAGATTTCTGTTTGTGTTGATATGAACTGAACATTTTTCCTATTGTGTCCTCAGTATCGGGCTTAATTAGCTTTAGAAAGGGACTGGAATCAGTTTGCCATCAGTGCTATCTAAAGCCTACCATGATGGGCTTGGATTCCTTACAGGTAGAGAAGTATGCCTTTTGAAAAAATAATATTCTGAAATCTGAAGTAACAGAACACTTACTGGTGCATCTTGTCCAGAAAACAAGTGTTGGTGTTTCTTTTCCTTCTCATTATGCAGCATGTTTTCTTTTCTCTGTATCATATTTCAGATATCACTATTAAAAATTTCAATTTTTGCATTGAAAGTGTGTCTTATTTTCCCACATTTCAAAATATCTGTGGTGTATTTGATTTGAGAAGGACACAAGGAACGGTTTTAAATAAATTGTTTTACAGTGCCATGAAACACCACTGAGGCAAAAAAAAATTACTGCTTTAAATTTTCTGTTGTTTTTCCTTTCACCTTGTCTTGCTATGAGCATGATTTTCAGAGTCTGTAGAGGGTGTGTATTTTAGCATACTTTATGGAATGATATTAGAAAATAGTATCATGTAAGAAAACATGCTTTTAGATTTATATACTAATGCAAGAACACCATTTCATGTAGAATGCAAAATAAAGCTGCCAGTATTTTCTGTGGTTGCTATCTCTGTAACTCTATTAGTAATACCTATTTTCTTTGAAGTATATTTTTCAAGCATAGATTTAGTGTGAGATAACACAGAGCATGCCAAGATATCTTAGTTGTTACAGTATAACTTTTAAATTCCTTCTATTAAGCTTCTTCATTCACATATATTCCTAGGATGAAGGATACTAGCAAAAAGAACAATATATTTGCTCAATTCAGGAAGAATGATCGAGACAAACAGAAGTTGATAGAGACAGTTGTGAAACAGCTGAGAAGTTTGGTGAATGGTATGTCCCAACACACATAGCCTTCACATCGCTTGTACTCAGTGACACCAAGTCTGTGACTCAACATTGATCTCTAACGGGCACTGGTCATGATACAGAAAATTGTTTGCAGAATTAAAAAATACAATAGGGAAAAGACACTGATGAGAGCTTAGAAACAAGAATTATAAATATCATTTGTATGGATTTTTAAATAATTGAATACTATTTTATATATGGAAAATGTGACATTAATTTTTTTCACTTCTAGGGAAAAAAGGCAAAACTGTAATATATAAATCAGGTCAAAAATTGTACATGAAACTGATTGTGTAAATACATTAGAAGAACTTATGCCTCTATAGGTGTTTTTTCTATTTAGACTTCAATGATTGTTCTGGTTGTTTTTTTTTTCTTCCCAGTATCTGGTTTTGGAATGCAATCATGTATGACATTTCCCTGACATTTTCTGACTTGTAGCTTTAATTTTCACCTCACTAGTATTTAAGTAGACTTAATTGTCTAATTCTGCTGATTCTGAGGGAGGAAATAGACAAATATTTAAAGGAACCTGAAATCGAACTTAATTTAACCCAATAAGAATGTGAATTACTTGTTCTACTTGGGTGGTTTAATTTAATCTGAATATGAAGAAAAGGTATTTGGATTTTCTGAAGATGCAATGTTGTTTCTGTTCAGCAGGGTTAATATTTCTAACTATATTGTTTGTAGCTGACCCCATTTATTTGGTTTGGTTTGGTTCAAGTTAGGAGGACAGAAGCTAAGTGGGGCTAACCACTTCAGGTGCCACTTGTGCTAGGAGAGACATACTCCTGCACATACAAGTTACCACAGGGGTCGGGTTACTTTCTTCAAGGCGCAGACCTCAGTGCTGGATCCTTATTGCAGAAACAAGCCAAACCAAAATGAACTCTGGAAAACCTAAAACGAGTGTACATTTTACTCTGTGTAAATTACTGTGGTCCAAATGGTAATATCAATCTGATCCTTACTTTGTCTTCATTGTATTTATGCTGAATAATCCTTTTGCATTTTCAGAATTTACGCCTGTAAGAAACTTATATTTGACTCTGTAAAATAAGTGTAAAGAATTATATGTGCATTTCTTGATTTTGTGATTAAATATTAAAAAGGTTGAGCAAGTTGCTGAAAATTCATTGCTGTTGCATCTGTTTAGAGTTTCCTGATTTGAAACAACTGCTTTCTTCAGAAAGGCTGTTATTTAGTTACTGGAACGGGAGTATCGCCAAAACAAAGAAAAGCATTTATTCTCTTGACCTAATCCTAAATCTCTTGATCTAATCCTAAAGTATTTAACGTTTTAAAAAATATTATATGGAAAGCATGGTTACTTCTAGGTACAATACAATACATTCTGGAAGTTACTAGAGACGGCGAGCTGCTAGTTCTCTTTGAGGACTGGAAAGCGGTGGCCCTCGACTGCCTTACCCAGCCCTCCAGGGCACTTGGGACGTCTCCCCGGCTTGGGCTGAGGCGTCCCGGATTCAGAGAGACGCCGCCTTTTCACTGTTTGGAGCAGACCACTGTGGGTTCGCAGCGGCGATGGTCTTGAGGAGTTTACTTTTCTCAGGCAAACAAGCACCCGGCAATCCCCACCACCACCCCGCCCCGCAACACATACACCCCTTGGGTTGAGCCGTAGTGGCTAGGACGCCCGAGTCCTGGGCATTTAGGGCCCCACAAAAAGCCCGAAAAGCAACTATGTAGCCTAATGGGATGGAAGGATACGAAGGGGGAGGGATCGGTGAATTTGGTCCTCGAGACCCGAAAGGCGCCCGGGGATATCTGCTCCTCGTGGGGTTAGGGGGAGTCTCCGTGAAGCTTTGGGCAGCAGTGACACTACCCCCTTTTGAAGGATTCTGGAAGTGGTGGACCGGAGACCTCGGAGGGGAGGGGATGTCGAAGAATCGCAACCCAGGCCATCCTTTGTAGGCGATTGCGATGCCAAAGCAGGCATCGAAGACCGCAATTTCCCTGAAATAAAAGCAGAGCAAAGTGGAGAACCCCTATCCCTTTTAACCTTGTAGTGCCGTGGGAACCTTGGGAACCGGCACCTGGAAGTTAGAGAGAGCCCCCGTTAGCTCCCCTGCGCTAGGTCAGTCCACTCGCCGAGCTCCTGCTTGGAGTCGGGAAGTTGTTGGCGCGAAACCGCAGGCCCCGCCCGAGGATCTGCGTCGGGCACGGCACCGGCTGAGCGGTAGCGCAGCAGCTACTGCCACTCCCCACACCAGGCCCCCGGAGAGCTCGCCGCTGCCCACCGCCTCCAATCATTACCCTGCGTGGAGCGCCTTAAATATGCAGAGGCGCGTCATGTCGTGTGGATCGGGATCAATCCGCAGGGAGCAATCCAGTATCTATATAAATGTTGCCTGGGTAGGCCGAGAAGGGTTAAAAGGCTGGAGAAGAGAGAGGTGGGCGGGGGTCTACACAACCCGGGTGAGCGCAGCCGTGGTTGGCAAGCCGGTGAGTTGCTCCTCTCTTTGCCCTCCCTCGCTGCTTCTGTCGTAGGAGTGCTGACCCAGGGCGGTGGGAGGTGCTCGGCGCGAGCGGTCCTGAGGCAGCCCGCACCCCCGCAAGGAGGTGGCATTTTGGCCCTGGAGCCATCCGACTCAGGAAAAAGTCCTGAGCTCGCGGGTCTCTATGAAGGCACGTTCCCTAAGGGCGCGTGGTCACTGAGATCCTCCGCTGCCCCTCTGCTTGTAGAGCGAAGCCCCTGGTAAATCTCAGTTTTGGTCCGCAAGCCCCCGGACCCTTTCCGGACAGAACAGGTGAGCACTGCGCGCCTCAGCTCCGGCGCTTCCTGCGCTTGGAGCGGCCCGTCCCCCGCAGGCTAGCCATGTTACCCTGGGGGCTGAGCTGCCTGTCCGCGCTGGGGGCGGTGGGTACCGCGCTCCTGGGCGCGGGCCTGCTACTCAGCCTGGCGCAGCACCTCTGGACCCTCCGCTGGACGCTGAGTCGGGACCGAGCCTCTGCCCTGCCTCTGCCCAAAGGCTCCATGGGCTGGCCCTTCTTCGGGGAAACGCTGCACTGGTTAGTTCAGGTGAGCAGTCCGTCGTTTCCGCACCTTCTTCTTCTCTGTCCCCCACTGCCTCTCAAGGTTCCCAGGGCTCGTAGCCATTCTCTTTCTGTCGCCCAGGGCTCCAGGGAGCATATACAGCCCTCCCCTCTACCCAGCTTCTCCCTCGAAGGGACCGTGTGTCACTGGCGTTCTCTCCAGCACAACCTAAGACCCGACGCCACGCAGGGATGAACAGAGGGGTTCTAGGGCCCTATGTACTGCCACCATTGAATCGGGAGTCAGGGGCACGTCTCAGCCCTGGGCTATTTGGCACTCAGGTCCCCATTCTAAGCCTCTGTTTCCCCATCTCACCAATGGGAACGGGAGCATGTACATCCCCGTAGGGTAGACAGTCGCGAGGCACCTTTGAGACCGTTTTGTAAAGAATAAGATGCCAGCCTGAAGCAGGAGGTTTTTATCAAGAGGCAGTTGGGATGCCTGGGCTAGTTTCGCAGCCGAGACCCAGTGGCCCCATCCCTCTTCGCTCCTGGCTCGCAGGGCTCGCGCTTCCACAGCTCTCGCAGGGAGCGCTACGGGACGGTGTTCAAGACGCACCTGCTGGGCAGACCAGTGATCCGCGTGAGCGGCGCGGAGAACGTGCGCACAGTCCTGCTGGGTGAGCACCGCCTTGTGCGTAGCCAGTGGCCGCAGAGTGCGCACATCCTTCTGGGCTCGCACACTCTGCTCGGCGCCGTTGGAGAGTCGCACCGGCAGCGGCGGAAGGTGAGCCCAAAACAGAAGCGGCCGTCGGGACGTCGGACTCGCGGCTTCTGAGCGGCTGCCGTGGGCCAGGCCGGGGCGAGGTGTTAGGGATACACTGTGAACCTGACCAGGGCCCCTGACAAGTGGGTGGCATTGGGTTGGTAGTCCCTTACCTTCTCCGGGTTTGTCTTATAAGGCCAGGACTGGGACTTAAAGATTCTTTCATCTTCGATCTTCTGCGACTCTGATGCCAGAACCGATAGAAATTCAAACTCAGTGTTAGGGACGACTTCCTGGAGTAGGTGGCCCCTGGAGCCTGGATGGAGAGGAGGCATTGTGTACATTAGACAAGAACTAGAGGGAATGGTGAAAGCAAAACCCAACACATTTGGGTCCGGGTCGCTTAGAAGAGGAAGAAGGGGCCGAAATTGGCCTCTTGGCTCCGCTGGAGTCGTGGAGCAGAGGAAACCGGACGGCGGCCAGGGCTGACCCTGTGCGTTCCCCTCAGATCCTGGCTCGAGCTTTCAGCCGTGCGGCACTGGAGCGCTACGTGCCTCGCCTGCAGGGGGCGCTGCGGCGGGAGGTGCGCTCCTGGTGCGCGGCCCGCGGGCCGGTCGCTGTCTATGAGGCCGCTAAAGCGCTCACCTTCCGCATGGCCGCGCGCATCCTGCTGGGGCTACGGCTAGACGAGGTGCAGTGCTCTGAGCTGGCCCGGACCTTCGAGCAGTTCGTGGAGAACCTCTTCTCCCTGCCCCTCGATGTGCCTTTCAGCGGCCTGCGCAAGGTACTGCCGCCCCGCCCGCCCCAGACCTTCCCTTTGAGGCTCCCTTGGTGCGCCATAGGCATCACCTCTGCTGGGAGATGGAGGCTCTGCCTAGTGTGGGGAGGCGGCATGGTGGCGGTGGGCCTTGGGGCTGGTCTCTGTCCTGACTCGCTGTGTGAGCCGGGGCGGGCCACACACCCTCTCTGGACCACGCCTGGCGGGACGAGCTCCAGCCCCAGCAGCCGCGGGCTTCCCGACGTTGGGTCTTGGTGGCGGGAGCCCAGCCAGTCGCCCCGGCCCCTCCCCAGAACGGCGCCTCCAGGCCCGGCCTGCAGCGCCTCTTTGGAAGCCCCGTGGCTGGGCAACGGATGGGAGCACAAGGGCCCCAGACACGCCCCCGGCCCAGGCCGGCGCCAGCCGGGGTTGGAGAGGGGTGGGTGTCGGCTCACCGCCCGCGGCCCCAGGCCCGCTAGTTTCCGGATTAGAGAACCATGGCCTCTTCAAACTTCAGAGCAATGGGCCGGACTTAGAGAGCAACTGATCTGGGGCTTCTTTCTGTGCCAATGTCCTGGTTTTCATTCACCCAATTAAAAATAATAGTTATGTGTAAAGGGACCTGATATATGGACCGATTGCCTCGGGTACGTTTTTCTGATTTAATCCTCTTGGTTGCAAAATATTATTCTCATTTAATTGATGAAGAAACTGAAGCTCCAAGAGGTTAAATGACTTGCCCAAGATCACACAGCTAGTAGGGGCAGAGGCAAGATTTGACAGCTCCCCACCCCATCTCCGTCTCCCCCGATAAGAAGCCGATGTGCTCAAAATGCTTCCCCTGGCAGATGCTTTCTCACCGTGCTTGCTCCCTGAACTCTGGGGGACCACCCCAGCCCTCCTGGCTACCCCTTTTTACAAAGGCTAATGTTTAGAACTTCCAGTAGTGTTCTTTAAGCCAGAGCTTTCCTGAGTACATCAAGGTGTCCCTTCCTCTCTGCACAGGTGCCAACTGCCCCTGCAGGCAGGAGAAGGGCGGTGGGCTAACTCCCAGGCTGGGTTCTCTGCCAAGCACAGACACTTGAAGCTGCGTGACCCTGGACAATTGCTTGACCTCTCTGAGCCTCAGCATCCTCCCCTTAGGAGGACAGTAAACTGTTGGCCTTGCTCCAAAGAGGGGCTTGTGATCATCAAGAGAGAATGGTATATGAGGGTAAAGGACAAATTCCTGAGCCTTTATATTGAGTCCCTTCTACAATGTGGAGCTAAGCTGGGAATCTGTTAACGCTAGCTTTCAGCAGAGCCAGACCAGCACTGGGAAGATGTCGGGGGTAGGTGTCCAGGGCTAGCCCCCTCTGCCTTCCTACCCCAACTCCCTTGTCTCCCCACACATCAGGGCATTCGGGCCCGGGACCAGCTGCATCGGCACCTGGAGGAGGCCATTGCACAGAAGCTTCTTGAAGACAAGGCTGCTGTGGAGCCAGGCGATGCCCTCGATGGGATCATCCACAGCACTAGGGAACTGGGCCATGAGCTCTCAGTGCAGGAGCTGAAGGTATGTGGCCGGATTTCTCCTCCCCTCTTTTGCATGTATAGCAGGTCTCTACACACAGGCTGAATCCCTGGAACAACGGAGCAACATCCTGTTTGGCCCCACTTGGAGCCACAGACACTCCTCAGGGTGAGGGAAAGAGGAGACCTGGGTCCAGTCCTGGTTCAGCCGCACCCCCTACCTCTGTGGCTTTGGGCCAAGCGAAGGCATGAATCCTAGGTCCTCCCTTACAGCTTCTGGCAGCAAACAGCTCTCCTCTTCCCCACTTCCCTGTCACTTCATGCTTTCGCCTCTGCAGTCTGTCTGCCTATGACGCTTTCTTCACCCCTTTTCTCTACAAACCCTAAGGGTTCAGGGTCAAATTCCACAATTCCTTCAAGTGTCCCCTTTCCTCCCCAAATCTACGCATCCATGAGCCAACTTGGCACCTGGTACCTCGGGTACTGGTCTGTTTTGCCACTGAGCATCTACTGGAGAATTAGAAACTGCCACCCCCTCCCCCATGTATGCATAGAACACATGCAGTGGAAGTAAGGAGGGGAGCTTTGGAATGACCCCTGGGCCCACCTGCTCAAGAACCCAAAAAGGAATGTAGCGGCTGGGGGAAGGGGGGGGGCAGCGGGCAGGGGAGTTAGAAATGGAAACACTTCATCCCTTCCATAAGCAGCTCCCATCCTTTCTCTGACACTCATTTTCCCACTGGTGAGCCACTGAGCCTGAGTGTCTTCTCTGAAAATGGGACAAACAATCTCTTTCCTAACTTCTGGGTGGTTGTGAAGTCTCGAAGAGTCAAGGGGTTAGAAGTAGATGAGGAGGGCGCTGGTGAGTCGTGGGGGAGCCGGCAGATAGGAATAGTTCTAGGCTGGGAAGGGGAGTGGTACAGAAAGACGTGGACATTCCCTCTGCCTTGGCAGAGCTGGGGAGGGCATGACAACACTGTCCAGGTTCTCAGGAAGGGACCCACTAGCCAGAAATCTTCAGTTCTGGCTGGTCAGGAAGAACCTTGGAGCCCCAGGGTCTCCGTCCCAGCTCCCCATCTTCTCCAGAACAGCCAGTTAGTCTTGGATCAGCTCATTCATTCCACAAGCAGATTCTACCTATTCAGTGCCAGACTCTATACAATGAGCAAACATAGCCTCTGCTAGAGAGGAGGGCTCCACATTCACCCTGTGAGCACATCCATCAGTGTGTAAACACACACCTGCTGCTGCCAGGAAGGAAGACACCATACCAGGAGTTGGGAGGAGGGCACAGGCAGGCAGTGAGGACTGGGGCCTGGATGATGAAGCCTCCAGACAGTGCAGACGGGGAAGCAGTGCAGTCACTCACTGGGACCACCACTAAGCGGGAAGAGGACCACGATGCTCACTTTGGTGCCAGGCTGCTGCTTCTGCTGCTGCAGGTGCCTTGGTTAATTCCACAGCAGTCCGGGTCAGGACGGCCAGGGGCATTGTCGGCAACACTGCATGGTTAAGAGTGCTGGACTCCTGGCCCCGACTACTGGGCTTGGTGACTGAAGGGACCTTGGGCACCTCTCAGAGCCTCAGTAAAACGGGCAGAAACGGTGCCACACACACTGCGGGTGAGAATCCAATGACTTAAGTCACTTAAAGCACTAAGAACACTACACCAAAAAAGTTCTGGCATTATCTATGGGAACCTCCCAAGGCTATCTGTGGTTTCCCCAGGTGGCGGACTTGGGATTCAATCCACTCCCGGACCCTCCCAGGTAGCCGTGCCTCCGAGCACTCTGCGCTCTGGCCTGTGCGCAATGGCAAATGTGGGGGCCCCTGCACCACAGCCTGAGAACCGGCTAATGGAGACAGCGCCCCTGGGCTGTGTTGCAGGAATCAGCTGTGGAGCTCCTCTTCGCCGCCTTCTCCACCACGGCCAGTGCCAGCACGTCCCTCGTCTTGCTACTCCTGCAGCACCCCGCAGCCATCGCCAAGATCCAGCAGGAGCTGGCGGCACAGGGGCTGGGGCGCGCGTGCGGCTGCGCGCCGGCGGCCTCGGGGGGCGGCGCTGGGCTCCCTCCAGACTGCGGTTGCGAGCCCGACCTCAGCCTGGCGGCGCTGGGCCACCTGCGCTACGTCGGCTGCGTGGTCAAGGAGGTGCTGCGCCTCCTGCCGCCGGTGTCCGGGGGCTATCGGACAGCCCTGCGCACCTTCGAGCTCGACGTAAGTGCGCCGCTCGCCCGCCCCGCCTTGCAACCGGCCGCTGGGAGGTGGGTAGGGGTTAGGACGGCGCTGTCTCCTTTTCCCTTCTCCGGGCCTCCTGGAAAAAGGGCTGAATCCGATCACGTTTCCCGGAACCACGGTTGAGAACGCAAAGCAAGGTTAGGGACCCCGGGCTATGTGCTAAATTGCTTCAGTTGTGTCCGACTCTTTGCGATCCCATGGACTGTAGCCCTCCAGACTCCTCTGTTCATGGAATTCTCCAGGCAAGAATAGGGGAATGGGTTCCATTTCCTCCTCCAGGGGATCTTCCCAACCCAGGGATGGAACCCACGTCTCGCGTCTCCTGCATTGGCAGGTGGGTTCTTTACCACTAGCGCCACCTGCGAAGATTTTGACTGCTGTCTGGGTAGTCAACTCAGTTAGAGGCCAGTTTTAGAATAAAATCATCCTTTTCTCTGCTCAGCACTCCCCTTTCAGCCAGTGAGCCTGGGTAGCACACAAAGAGCCGCCCACTCTGTCCTGTGCTCCATTTCTCCAGCTCTCTCACAAGATAAAGGGACCAATCATTGCTACCTGTCCAGGGTTCTGGCTGAGGCCAGGTTCCAGGAAAACGGGATTATTAAAATATGGGTAGTGATCTGGTTGGCTTGAGCCGGGCAAGAAAGTTAAGGTTTAGGCTTGGCTCTGTCTCTGTATGACCTTGGCTAATTCCCTTCTCACTCTGGGCCTCAGTTTGCTCTCTGGAGGGAAGCTGCCTTGGTCCCTTCCAGCTTTAACTCAGGGGAGGGGAACGCTAATGCTGCCAAACTGAGGGTGTTTGCCGCTGCACCCCCCCACCCCCAGCCCAATCCCTGGGCAGCTCCAGGCAGAGTGGGCACCTTCTCCCCTTCGCCTTAAACAGCCAGTGTCCCCATTGCATGCTAGAGTTTGAGAGGATGAGATGACTGGATGGCATCACGGACTCAAAGGACATGAATTTGAGCAAACTCCTGGAGTTAGTGAAGGACAGGGAAGTCTAGCATGCTGCAGTCCACAGTGTGGCAAAGAGTCAGACACAACTTAGCAACTGAACAAGAGAAAGAGATTCTGCCCTTGAGGCGCTGTTGTGGAGAGAAAGGGGGCGCAGAGCCAGCAACTTCATCACAAACTGGTGTGAAGAAGAGAGTGACCTCTAGCTGAATGATACCAAAACATTTTGGGAACTGGCATTTGAACTGGAGCAGTGAAAGGTTCAGATGGGGACCACATATCACCAAGACGGCATGGTCCAAAGGTCGGTGGATTAGTGAGGTGTTTAGTAGTGTCTGGGATGCTGAATTTTGGAGTTCAGACATCATTGAGCAGGCCTGGGGTGCAAGACTTAGGGAAACCAAGGTAGAAGAGCACTGGACCACTAGAGTGAATAGGGGTAGGGGTCTTAGCCAGATGGGAAAACTGAGGCCTAGAGAGGAGAGGGCACGCCTTGATGATTTCAAGATTTTCTATTTGCCTGTTGAGAGCAAGGCTCTCCTGAAGCCTGTTCAAGCAAGGGAGCCGGATAGTCGGGGCTGGAAGACCTCTCAAAAGTGGAATAGTTGAAAAAGAGGTGAGCTGAGGGAACATGAAAGCCTTCATCATTTTAAGCTTCCTTCCAACAATTTAATCCTCACATGCACCTTCTCAGAGTGTGGCTACTGGATCTGAAAGTTATGTACAGCTCATGGCTAGTGAGTACAGAGAGGCAGTTTTCAGTTGAGTGTAAAGAGCTGAAAAATTGAGATGATCGTAAAGGAGCTGTCCTTTGCTTTGCTCTGACGCAGGCAGCTGGTATATGCAGGACTCGAATTTAGGTCTCCTAATGTGAGAAGAAAACAGAGAAAACAGTGAACAGTAACAGAGCACACTCACTGACCACTAATACATATGTCAGACCCGTTATTTGAGTCCTCACAACAAAGCGGGCATTTTTGGTCTCACTTGATCACTTAAGAAACTGAGACTCAGAGATGATGTAGCCAACGTCACACAGCTCACCAGAGAAGGAGCTGAAACAGACGGGAATGCAAAGCAGTCTCCTAGTTTCCGGTTAAGACGCACTTCCCTGCCCGTTTGGAAGCCTGTTGGATGAACCGCGGGTGAAGGATCGGTTAGGGCTGGGTTTCCGGGTGCCTGGTGGTCAGGCGGGTCTCCTCACCTCCCCGCAGGGCTACCAGATCCCCAAGGGGTGGAACGTGATGTACAGCATCCGAGACACGCACGAGACGGCCGCAGTGTACCGCAGCCCGCCGGAGGGCTTCGACCCAGAGCGCTTCGGCACTGCGGGCGACGATGCACGGGGCGCCGCCGGCCGCTTTCATTATATCCCGTTCGGCGGCGGTGCGCGCAGCTGTCTTGGCCAGGAGCTGGCGCAGACCGTGCTCCAGCTGCTCGCGGTGGAGCTGGTGCGCACGGCGCGCTGGGAACTGGCCACGCCTGCCTTCCCCGCCATGCAGACCGTGCCCATCGTGCACCCGGTGGACGGGCTGCGGCTCTTTTTCCACCCTCTTGCGTCTCCGGCGGCGCAGGATGGGCAACGCCTCTGACTTGCTGCGCTGTGGAACCTGGCTTGGCCAGCGGCTGCGGCGCGCTTGCGGCGCCGCCCATCTGCCGTTCTCCAGTGCCGGGTCCGGCGCGCTCTCATTCATCAGAAGGTTACTGAACGCAGCTCTGTGTCCGACTCTGAGGGAGGAGACTCATGAGCCACCGCCACCTCCCTTGGTGAAGCGTCCTAGCTGGTGGGATGGTGCCTTCAGCACTTCGCACCCTTAGGGAGGAAAGGTGGTGGCCCAAGTCTCTTATGCCTTTCTCAGGATTTCAAAGCAGGGATGGTGGGAACATTTCCCCTAGGATTCAAGCTGGGGAGGAGGCATGGGTCGTGGGGAGGTGGGGTGGGGTGGGCCGTCGAATGAGGGAGGGCCGGCAACTGTAGCGAGGAAGCGGGGACGCCAGGAGCGCATCTCTGGCCTGGCTTTGGGCCATAGGAAGACACTGAGAAGGCGCCCAACGGAAGGCCCTCAGGCAGCTGGCCTCCGCTAGGTGCGCCCTGGCCACTCTGCCTGTCTCGGCAGAAACCCAGAATTGCGGGCGCTTTCCGGGCTCTAAACAGGATCAACAGCGCCGGATTCTACTGGCGATTTCTTAAAAGAAAAATTCCTAGTTCAAGAACGCATATAATCTTTCCATTTATACAGGAGAGAATAGGTACACCGAGAGGATTCTAAGGCTGGATTATTTTCATGGGAGGTTGAGACATAATCAGAGAGGTTTGGGGTATTTGTACCCAAAACAGGAAGGCCGAGAAATCGTTTCCTGGCAGTAGTTGAGTGAGAAGGCTGCAGCTTAGCTGGGCAGCTGCTCCTCGGTGGGAAAGTGGGATGGAGGTGGCAGAGACTCAAGAAAGACCCCCTCCCCGGAAGGGCCTGCCCTTCATATACCCAGAGAGGGGCTAGGAACTGGACAGCCTGGGGCCCAGGCTGCTGGAAACTCTCGAGCATAGCCCCAGGGAACTGAGCTACAGATTATCTCCAAGATGATAGCTGACTGCAGGGTCGCCCTGGTTTACTGCTTCAACCTCCTTCATTACAAGGAGAGACTGAGGCCGGAGACTAGACCACTCAGCCAGTGCTCTCCTCCACCCCATCCCTTACCCCCTGCTCCAGTCTCTGGCCTGTGGCCACCATGTAGCTCTTGGCCTTTTATCCTTTCATAGTGATCCCTAGGTTGGCCTAAGGACACTCTGTATCTTTCCAACACAAAAGTTCCCAACAGTGCTTAAATCTAAACCAAGAGCCTCCTTTTTTCCTAATACGCTGTAACCTGCTGCCCACCTTCGGACAGGCTGGGGGCAGTTGAACATGATGGGTGAGCCAGAGAAGTTGCCGCCAAGTCCTGAGCTGACCCCTTAGTGAACCAGAAGGAACCAGAAAGTGCCCTCCTGACCTTAGGCTTAAGGTGGATCCTGGGGCCAGAAGGGAAGGGGAGGCAGCAGGCTTAGGCAGGGCCCAGTAGCTCAGGAGCAGGAGCACAGCGGGCCCTTCTGAGCTCAACTGACACAGTCGTAACCCCATCTGCAACAATTCATCACCCACCGCTGACCACAGGCCCTGGCGCCATGGGATCTGCAGGCAGGCGCCAGAGCCACAGAGCCGGTGAAAGTGGTAGATCTGAGGCCTGCCCTCAGGGCGCTCCTGACGCTACAGAGACAACATCTCAGCTCAGAAGCTCCACTAGGGTGAGGTGGTGGGAAGACCAGGGCTTGGGGTTGATTCTGATTTGAGGAGAGATAGATGGGGCGGGGCTCTCAGAAGCCTGGACTTCCCAGGTTGCAAGATACCCGATTTACGTGCTGTGTGGTCTGTTCTAAACTATAAGCCTCTGAAAGGGCAGCTTCAGTTTTACTGTGACTTCCCAGTGATACATCGACTCATCATTTCAAGGAAAATCAGAGCTCTTGATTCTGATTCTCTGAGTAAGGGGCAGATACGATTCTTACCCTCTTGGACTTGGTGTGCTCGCAAAGGAAAGAGACAGTAAATAAACTAACAAACGAGCAAGAATAATTCTGATGATGGTAGAGCTGTTTCGAGAGAATAAAACAGGGCTGTCATACAGAGTGCCTGGCGGCTCTGCTGGGGGCTGGAAAGAGTGGCATTCGACTTTGGAAGGAACCAGCCAGGGGTGTCCGGGGACAGAAGAGCCCCAAGCAGAGAGTACAGGAGGTTTAGAACCGAAGGGGTGGGAATCTGCTCAAGACAAGGGAAGAAAGTGTTGACGGGAGAAAAGTGGGGGAGGGGTGCTTCAGCTGACCTCAGTCAGGAGCTCACCTCCCCTCCCAGCAAAAAACTACTCCCTACCCCTGCCAACCCTTACCACCTAAGATGTTTTGTAAACATCTTAGAAACATTATTTTGTTTTCCAGCTAACGAAGCCCTCTCCCTACCCACCAGCACCCAAGAAAGCCTGGTAAAGTTTCTAGATCAAAGTTCTTATTGGGTTGGTCATTTACCGACCCTTCCCCTCTTCAAGATGCTCTTTAGTGCTCTTCACTATCCCATTTAATCCTTTCCCCCGGTCGCCCACGCGGGCCTGGATGGCAGATAGAGTAAAACATTTTTCCCCTTTGTGGCAATTTCCAGCGGGCAGGCCCCGCTCATCTTGTGACCCGGCGCGCGCTGAACTTGGCGAGATGGCCCTGCAGAGTTCACTCAGATGTCACGGTCCGGCCCGCAGGGGTCACAGGCGGGTCAGGCCGGAGGACTGGGACTGGGCCCCAGGTCACGCCCCCGCTGGCCTGCTTTGCTCACCGGCCGGAGGCACCGTCCAGAAAGGGGCGGGCCTAGGGTTTCTGAGAATTACCTCCAGCGTGTCTCGCCCGGTTCCAGCCGGTGCCCCCAAGTGGTCTGTCACTGTTTACAGTTGTCAGTTCATTTGAAGAAACGATTGTGGGCGAGACCCTTCCCTGGAGCCTCTGAAACACCAGTGTAGGGTTATGGTGAACCGCCGATTCTCCGAAAGACATCCTGGGGCTAGCCAGGCGTGGAACGTTTCTGCGAGCGTGAGGTCCCGGCGACTCCGCAGACATTGCCGGACCCGCCCGGTTGCGGGACCACGCGGGAAGGTCGTGTATTTAACTTAACAGCTCTCGGGATCAAAGTGTTTTCCATCTCCAAGGGACGCTTTCCAAGGCGTGAGACTCGCTCCTGTGAGAGCCGCTTTTCGGCTTTAAACAAACTTATACGTTATTGTTTCGTTTTTGGCGCGGCTGGTGGGTTCAGCGTTGAAACCGAGGGAGCGAATGGCCCTGACTGGTCCGAGGAAGTTCGGACCCTGTCCCACTGGCTCGACAGGGTTGGAAACGGGGAGCGCACGTGCGCTTCTCGCAGTGTCCGAGCTCCAGGCTGTGGCTGCAGGAGCGGCCAATCGTATAGGTGGGCAATGGCCAAAAGACCCACTTCCCAGTCAGGATTCTCTCAACACTCTTAATCAGCGGCCGGTAGAGGCCTGGTTTAGGACCCAGCACCCCCTCTCCTCTGGGTAGGTTTCTGCCGGGTGGGAGCTAGAGAGCCCAGGTCACCCTGGTAAGGTAGCCTAGCCTGGGGTAGGGAAGAGTATGTGCAACCTTAGTCTAGCCTAAGGTAGCCCAGCCTGGGGCTGGGAAAAGTATGTGCAACCATAAGCCACTTTTGGAAACTCACAACTACCTGGAGGTGTAGACTGGTCAGGAAAGATCACCTTCACATCAAGGAGGAGGAAACGGGCTCAAGGATGTGCGGTGACTTGCCCAAGATCATTCAAGTAGAGATGGATCCGGGACTCAGAGCCCAAACTCTGGGCTTTCCATCCATCCTCCTGCATCTGTGTCTTTATCCTGCGAGGATTAAGGACTCTCTTCCCTTCTGCCTAGCTGGAGCTGCTAACCCCAGGGCCCTCGGAATCCGGCTTTGGCCGGATTGCAGAGCGCTGTTTGCCACTGAGTCGCAGATGAATTGCCCCTGCGGTCCCGGGCTAGGGAGTCAGAGTCAGGGCTCAGACTTGAGCAGGGTTGCACCTGGAGTCCTGGGGATCTGGAGGCTCTCTTGAACCTTTAAGTAGGACCTTCCAAGACTTCATGATGTGAGCCTCGAGGGGTTTGGGAATCTGGGAATTAGTGGTCAGCCGGTCTTGAATCCCCGCAACTCTCACTTGGGAACTGGCTCTGGGCTCTTCTGTGGGGTCTCTGGAAGAGTCAGGAGGCCTGCGTTTTGCTCCGCCTTCTGAATCTCAATTTCCTCACCTGCGGGACAAGGCAGCTGAAGATCCCTGAACGCACTCCCCTTTACTTCCTCTGCAGGTGGAAGGGGGCCCTGTAAAACAGAAAGCGGGTGCAGGCAGCTCTGGGCTGGGACCTCCCGTCGGACCCGGCGGGAGGGATTCCGAAGACACAGCCAGGGAGCCCGGGGCGTGGAGTTTCCGCTCCCCGGTGCCCCTGCCGCCGTCCGGGAGCCCCGCACACTTTGTATGGGGGCAGCAGGCTGCTCCTAGCCCCGCGCCCCAGGAGGCGCGCTCCGAGAGAAGCCGCCACGGCGCCGCCTCTGCCTCGGCGCGGAACAAACGGTTAAAGATTTGGGCAGCGCCTCGCGGGGGGAGGAGCCAGGGGCCCAATCCGCAATTAAAGATGAACTTTGGGTGAACTAATTTGTCTAAGGTAACGTGGGCAGCAACCTGGGCCGCCTATAAAGCGGGCGCGCGGCGGGATTCAGAGCGCTGAGGGTGGCGGCAGGTGGCGCGGAAGGTCGCGGCGCGCCATGGGGCTCCCGGCACTGCTGGCCAGTGCGCTCTGCACCTTCGTGCTGCCGCTGCTGCTCTTCCTGGCTGCGATCAAGCTCTGGGACTTGTACTGCGTGAGCAGCCGGGACCGCAGCTGTGCCCTCCCTTTGCCTCCCGGAACGATGGGCTTCCCCTTCTTTGGGGAAACACTGCAGATGGTGCTACAGGTAAGGGAGCTTGGGGCGGGATTGCACGATTCTCCCGAGCCCGACTCGGTTCCAGACTTCCACTGAAGCGCCCCCCGGGAGGGAGGTGACTGGGGCTAGGATCAGGACTGGCGGGAGGCTCGGCGCTCCCCGGCGCCCCCTCACGCCCGCTCACTCCTCCGCTTTCCTCTCGCAGCGAAGGAAGTTCCTGCAGATGAAGCGCAGGAAATACGGCTTCATCTACAAGACGCATCTGTTCGGGCGGCCCACGGTGCGGGTGATGGGAGCGGACAACGTGCGGCGCATTTTGCTCGGAGAGCACCGGCTGGTGTCGGTCCACTGGCCCGCGTCAGTGCGCACCATCCTGGGTTCTGGGTGCCTCTCTAACCTGCACGATTCCTCGCACAAGCAGCGCAAGAAGGTGAGGGAGGGGTGGCGGCGCCTGGACAGGAAGTGGGACCGGATTCGAGTAAGGGGTTCTGGCAGATAGGTGCTGGGCGAGCGCCAGCTGTATAAGGCATCGGCTGGGACCCTCTCAAACCCAGTGTAGCTTTCCCAGCCAGGAAGTGCCTTGGGTCTGGTGGGGTTGCAGATGTCTAGGAGACCCTGGAAGGCAAGAGGGGCGGGTGGGGCCGGGCTTTAATACTCTTCCCTCCTCGGAGTTCAGGTGATTATGCAGGCCTTCAGCCGCGAGGCGCTTCAGTGCTACGTGCCAGTGATCGCCGAAGAAGTGGGCAACTACTTGGAGCAATGGCTGAGCTGCGGCGAGCGCGGCCTCCTGGTCTACCCCCAGGTGAAGCGCCTTATGTTCCGCATTGCCATGCGCATCCTGCTGGGCTGCGAGTCCCGGCTGGCGAGCGGCGGGGAAGACGAGCAGCAGCTGGTAGAGGCCTTCGAGGAAATGACCCGCAATCTCTTCTCGTTGCCCATAGACGTGCCCTTCAGCGGACTGTACCGGGTAAGGGCGCCTTGTGGGGTTCGGAGCTAGGGCTCCGGGGGCGCGGGATCCGGACGTCTGCTCACCGCGGCGCGCTCTCTGCGCTCAGGGCCTGAAGGCGCGCGACCTCATCCACGCGCGCATCGAGGAGAACATTCGCGCCAAGATCCGCAGGCTGCCGGCGGCGGAGGCGGGCGGGGGCTGCAAAGATGCCCTGCAGTTGTTGATCGAGCACTCTTGGGAGAGAGGAGAGAGGCTGGACATGCAGGTAAGCCGCAGCTTCAGGAGCGGCACGGCGTAGTTTGCTCCCCTGGCTTCCCAAAAGCAATTCCTAGGGTCTCCAAAGTGCACGCAGAGGGGCCCAGGTTTCCAGAGTGAGAAGCCCTCCCAGATCCCAGGGACTGGACCCAGAGATTGAGATACCGGGTCTACAGAGCTCTGGGGAGAGGCCTCGTCGCCCATCCCTTTCAGGTTTTAAAGGGAAAGTTGGAATTTGCAAGATGTGAGTAATGTTGGGTGACTTTAATACAACTAACGCTTTTAAGAGTTCCAAAGAGAGTGGGAACTTACTGGCCTTTCCGGCTGTAGCTGAACTAAAGGGTCTTAGCATTTTGTTTAAATAGATTTTCTGTCAGTCGACTTTCAGCTCTTCTCATCTTCCCTCCTGAATCCTCAGTTCTATTCTGAGTAGTTGCTGTGTAAAATTGCATGCAGACTTGTCAAAACGTTGGTCTTAATCCACTTGTAGGCATTAAAGCAATCTTCAACAGAGCTTCTCTTTGGAGGGCATGAAACCACGGCCAGTGCAGCTACGTCTCTGATCACTTACTTGGGGCTCTACCCACATGTTCTCCAGAAAGTTCGAGAGGAGCTGAAGAATAAGGTAGGGGAACTGGCAGTGGGGGTGGGGTGTTGGCATGAGTTGAGGGGGGGCTGGCTATTAGCTTAAAAACCTCAGCAGCTCTCTAGCCAAGTTCCCAATAGTTAAGTGTGCTGCCTTCCTTGAGTATCTGGGAAGTACAGGGCTAAGGGTGAGTGGGTTGGATGGTGGGAAAGATAATTAACTGTGTGAATAAGAAGGAAGGAATCTTGAGCTGTAATCCCACTCTGGCAGGGTTCAACCTTGTGTTTCTTCTCCACTTTTGGTGGATCCTTGGAGGTTTTCAGACTTTCTTAGGTCTGTGTGTTCAAGGGCATGAATGGGAACCCCTAGGGGGTTGCGGTGGCAGCCAGCAGCCTTGGTGGGGACTGGGGGATGGGGAGAAACTTGGTGGTTCTAACTGGTGAGCTGCATTATCTTGGAATTGTAAATAATGGTTTGGGCCCAGGGATGGAGGCAAACGATCACTAGCTGCTCCTTGTTTCCCCCCACACTCTGGGATCACGAGGCTCTTTGGGTCCAGCCGCCACTTAAGCCTGTTTACGTCTGCTGGGCTGATTTTATTGGAGCGCAGAATAACCGTTCACTCTGTGTGACTGTTTTGATAGGGTTTACTTTGCAAAGGCAATCAAGACAACAAGTTGGATGTGGAAATTTTGGAACAGCTTAAGTACATTGGGTGTGTTATTAAAGAGACCCTTCGACTGAACCCCCCAGTTCCAGGAGGGTTTCGGGTTGCCCTTAAGACTTTTGAATTAAATGTAAGTTAAAAGTTCTCTCTCACCCGCCCCTACCTTTTGTGTAGTAGTTTTAAATCTCCATTTGTTTCCTGTGCTTTGACTTACATTTCTTTTGATAACATTGCCCTGCCCCTGAATGTCTGTTTTTTTCTCTCTCCACCTCTCTTTCCTCCTTTTCTTTCAACTCAAAACTCCGCCAAGGATATAAGTCTTAGATTTTTTTTTTTTCCTGTTGACAGTTGAATTTCAGTTTGTCAGCCCTTTGGACATCATAATCTTTTGCAGGGATACCAGATTCCCAAAGGCTGGAATGTAATCTACAGTATCTGTGATACTCATGATGTTGCCGATATCTTCACCAACAAGGAGGAATTTAATCCTGACCGCTTTCTGCTGCCTCACCCAGAGGATGCATCCAGGTTCAGCTTCATTCCATTTGGAGGAGGCCTTAGGAGCTGTGTAGGCAAAGAGTTTGCAAAAATTCTTCTCAAAATATTTACAGTGGAGCTGGCCAGGCATTGTGACTGGCAGCTTCTAAATGGACCTCCTACAATGAAAACGAGCCCCACTGTGTATCCTGTGGACGATCTCCCGGCCAGGTTCACCCGTTTCCAGGGGGAAATCTGATGGGCCAGAAAGCCCAGACCTCAGACTCATTTGAAGTGTACATAGGCATTTCTACCTAGTGTCATGTTGATTTGATTATATTTAATTTTTAAATGTATATTATAATATTTATGTGTCTCTTCTACAGTACCACAGTCTTTAAATATTAAAATAATGAATTTGGATAGTTTCCAAATAAAATAAAATCTGAAGGTGCTCGTCTTGCATTTAATATTCCTGTGGGAAAAAACTCACCGGTTTTATATTCATATATTTAACTAGATTTCTAATGTCTACAGGCATGACTTTGTCATCTGTGCCTATCTATTTTCTGGGAAGAAGAAACCTTACCTGTTTTTTTCTCTTAATAGTTATTAGAAAATATATATTATATGTGTGTGTCCAAAGGTAATTTAGTAAATTTTTCCATGATAGTTTATATTCTCTATTTGGAAAAGCTATCAGAATTAATTTAAAAAATGAGAAGGGGTTTGCTTTACAGAGAAAGTTGAATTTGAAAAGAGAACACTTTGAGTTGATCCTCTTCTAATATAACACTTTCATAATTAGTACATTTAATACACATAAATCTGTGGTATTGCATAGTGCTAGAACTGTTTTCTGAAATTAAAGTTTCAGGTAAGACAAAGTTATTGACTAAGACCCCAAATCACTGGCCTGCTTCCTTTACTCTGAAGTTGCATATGAAAACAGTATTGGAAAAGGCCAGTCTTTGGTTTAGATAAGCGAATCCAGGTTTTCTTTATTGAAAATGAGGCAGGAAGAGTAGATTTAGAAAACTGACAGATAAAGTTTTTATCTATGCCAGGCAATAGGGTGTGAGCCTGACATGACTGATAAAATGGCCCAGTCATGACCCTGTGAACCTTGGCTAACCTCCGCGAAAGCGCAATTTTGTCACATTTCTGACCCTGGCATAGCCATGTTCTGAACTGAAGGCCAGACTCTCAATCCAGAAAGGTTAGCCTGGTGACTTGCTTATGCAAGCACATTTTCAGTTTTGAAATGGCACAATCTGCTTACTGAACCTCTGATGGCTTGTCGGTTTTGGACTTTAAAATTTTCATTACAATTTTAGAATCTGGCAACACTGCAGAAAAACTGGGTGGTCTAAATAGGTGTTTGAAAAGAATTCTGACTACAATGAGAGTTACATGTTCTACCTGACTTTAGTTTTTTAGGTGAAGCTTGGATTGTAACTTCAGTTGGAACCCTCTGATGTTTTAAGGGGTATTTACAGAATAATTTATAATACCTTATAATAACCTTATAATGCCTTTTTTTTTAATGAGAAAATACAGTTGTTGTTGTTTTTTTCCAGTCAAAGCTTTAGTGTCCCTTGGTGTGCAAAGCTGACCCTTCCCCCCGTAACATTCACCCTGGATCATTCCAGTTAGGAACACACTAGCCTGAGGACATTATTTCAGATAATTTATCCAAGGTCATTTTTTAAGAGTTTCAATACTTCTCTTTTTGCCAGAGGACAGTCAGTGTTTCAAAACACCGTCTTAGGTGACTCCGTGAGCGTGTGTCTCTATGAGCATAGTGCAGAAGGAAATTTGAGCCATTTTATCATATAATTTAATTTTTAAAATCTGCCTTTATTTTTTATCCTGAGAGCTTGGAGGAAAGTGCTTCTGGCTTGCATTTCCCAGAGCAATTAGCCTAATTATATTCATCGATTACAGAGTAGTACAGAAATTTATCTCGAAAATACGTTAAAAACACAATCTTTGATAATGCGCTTAGTACTGAGTAAAGGCGGTTTCCATGTGTGTGAGTGTGAGGCAGGATCGATGTCTGTGGCTGCTGTGTGGCTTTGATGGGTCGGGTCACGTGGTCTGGGCAGGCGTGTTTCACAGACCAGGCTCCTATGGATCCATGTGTCACCTGGTGGAGAAGCGTTTCGGGAGGAGGAGGTCAGTGTTTTGTAGACTTGGCCGAAGTTGGGGGAGGCGGGGAGACCACGTAAGAAAGGACTCTCTGGGGCTCCCAGGGGCCTGGCACAGTGCTGTGCCCTCCTGGGCCTTGGGTGAACCTGCCAACTGGCCCTCTGTTTCCCCTTCCTCATGTACCTCCTGCCCTGGCAGCCTCCCATTCTCTCTTCAGTCAGGGGTATGGTGTCACCAAGGACAGAGTACTGTCAGGACTGGCATGTGAAGACTTCCAGCGTAGTCCATAAAGCAGGACACGCATTGGGATTTTAGCCTTCACCAGTGTAGCCCCAGGAGGCCCAGAGGGGCACTGTAACTTGCCCAGGGCCACCCAGGAAGTGGCAGAACCAGGAAGGACCTCCTGCTGCCTTTTCCTTCTTTTTCTCCCAACGTCTAATAACACCTGCCTGATTTCTCTTTCTCTTACAGATAGCTAGGTCCAGGAGTGTCCACCTCCTAACTTCCCTTTGTGTCCCCCACACTACTCTCTGTCCTGTGACAGTCCAGATCAGGAGACTGCAGGCAACTGGGAAATGGGAGCAGAGACAGGAAGTGGCTGCTCCTCCCAGAACCCGCATATTCTTGGAGGTTTCAGGGTGCTTTTTGCATCCTGCCACCCCTCAGAGGTCCACAAGGGGGCGGGCTTCTCCCTGCTATGCCAAGCTCAGCACCCAATGGTTCCCCCACCAGTGTCCATGAAATCCAGTGCCCACAGACTCTGGGCCAGGGCCTCCTTTTACCCCAGACAGCAAAAGGCCACAATTACCCGTGGCTTAGCCTTAGTCTCAGGCCTGGTCACGGCTTTTAGGCCCCTCTGGGAGGGTCACCCTCGCTGGGTTGATCTTTGATCTCTACCACCTTTTGGTTTCAGAAGCAGCCACTATCCACTGTGAATCTAAGGTCAGCTGGCTCTGGTTTCGAGCCTTGTCCATGGACTGCCTATGTTGCTTTCACCATCCCTGAAAAATGGCTCTCAGTTTTCTGGGAGTGGGGCCTATGCTTTTCAATGTATGTGTGCATACTAGCCAGTGTTCAGATGACCCTCACCAAGCCTAGAAGCCACCCCACAAAAGCACTGTGTGAGGAACCAGGAATGTTTATCGAGAGGTTGTGGGGGCCCCTCCTTCCTTCCAATGGTGAAAGGATTGCTATAGTAAATACAGGTTCAGACCTGCTCTGAAGGACAGAGGAGGGTAAGCAAGAAGAAGAGAAATGTTAGTACCACATAAGGAAAACGTGAGACAACTAGAGCCCAAGACTTGACTCTGTATCAACTGCTCAGATCGTTATTTTACTTTAAAATGCAGATGAACTCCAATTTAGGGAGATGGGACATCCTGACAGCTTCTTTCAGAGGCATTCTGCAGTCCATGGTGATCATTCCGCTGAAGCTCCGAGTCAAACGAGGTGGGACCTGCGGAGTCTGACGCGTGTCCTCAGAGAGACACTGAACCCCTATGCTGATGCTGGAAGACCTCTCTCCTGCCCTGTGACCTGGTGCTCGTGGCTCCCGAGTCCTGCATCTGCTCTCGCACCCCAAAACCTCTCACAGCTGTGCCATGCTGACCGTCCACTTGACCTGGCTTCTGGGGTAATGCTCTGAGATGTTCCCCAGTGCTCCCCGGTCTCCACGATGCTGCACACTGACACTGGACTCTGCCCAACTGTCCTCTCTCTCCATCTGCTGAAAAGTTACTCACAGGTAGGCACTGTGTGTCAACACTGGGATCTTATAAATTCAGCCCATTCTTGCGTATCTCCCTGCCCTCCTCTGGAACACACTCACGCATAAGAGGTGTTCTTTGGGAGAGAACGGTTCCTGGGGCCAATCGACGCCATTCACCTTATGTCTCTCCAGCTTCACGGTGCCATGTTTTCCTTTGAAAAGTGAAACTTTCATCTTTGGAAAATCTCAGCAGCCGCAAGCTTACACGGCTGTGGTTTAACAGCATGTCACATTCCTGAAACTGATGCTTCATGGGTTTTTGGCCAAACAAGCTTTCCTTCTTTTGAAGTAGAGTCAACTTGAGTTAGAACCCTGGGACAGGGTGGAAATTTAGCCCTGGATTACGTGGTGGGTTTTCTGGGTGAGAGTTATCATGTTGCAATATTCATAACCGTGCACTACAGCACCGAAGCCGACCCACAACTTATAGTTTTTCATCACTGCCAAACCCCTCCCTAGACTATCCAGGGGTCAGAAATCGACTCACTCATTTCTGACCATAGAAATCTACTCACTCATATCTGACCATAGATGCTTCAAGAATTTTATCCGAGCAACTCACAGACTCATTTAACTCAGATGCTTTGTGAAAAGAAGACAAGGTGCTTTGCTTAGACAGATATTTTACAAAACCATGTTGATTCATTAAGTACAGTCATACTGTCCAACATAACAGTGATTTATTTAATGACAGAGTAGGGGATTTTGTATTTTGAAATGGAAAGTTCATTTGTCAATTAGTCACAGGTTTTTAGGGCTGGAAGGGAGATTATGGATAGATCATCCAGGTCCCTCAGTTTGCAGCTGAGAAATCTGAGGCTCACAGAAATGTAAGGTCACAACAGAGAATTAGGATTGGCTGTTCAGTGTCTGTTAGTCTATCTGGTGTCTGATACATTGTAGCATAGTCCTCAATTGAAAAAAACTATTGTATTTATATAAGTATATAAGTGTATATGTGTACACACACACACACACACACACACACACACACACACACACTCACTCACACAGGTGTCAGGAATCAAGGGCAGGTGAGCACATTATTTGAGACTAAATTGCTTACAGGTTCTTCCTTCTACTGTGACTCTCAGAGCATGCTGGGTACAGACTGCTGGCATTTCTTGTGGGGCTGGGGGCTGGTGCTGCATATTAGTAGGGCTGGACCCTCAGCATTTAAAGTGCCTTCTTCTGAACAGCTGAAAACAAATTCTGTATGGTTTAAATTGCATCTCTCTTCCTGGAAGAAAAAAAAAAAGTTACATGTCTAACCCTCAGTACATAGAAATGTGACTTTATTTGGAAATAGGGTCCTTACAGAAATAATCAAGTTAAAATGAGATCTTTGGTGTGGCCCTCATCCAATCTGACTGGAGTCCTTATAAGAAGGGGAAATTGGAACACAGGGAGACACACACGAAGGAAGATGAGGTGAAGACATGTGTGGAGAACGCCGTGTAGAGATGGAGGACTGAAGTGATGAATCTGCAACCTAAGGAATGCCAAAGATTCCCGACAAACCTCCAGAAGCTAGGGGAAATCTAGGAAAGATTCACCTGCAGCTTTCTGAGGCAGCCGACTTCAGACTTCTAGACAAGAAGCGCCTCAATTTTTTAAAAACATTTATTTGTTCCGGGTCTTAGTTGCCGCACATGGGCTCTTCAGTCTTTGCTGTGGCATGCAAGTCTTAGTTATGGCATGTGGGATCTAATTCTCTGACCAAGGGATCAAATCCAGGCCCCCTGCATTGGGAGAGCAGAGTCTTAGCCACTGGACCACCAGGGGAGTCCCAAGACAAATCAATTTTTGTTGTTCTAAGTCACCAAGTTGTAGTACTTTTTAAAATGGCAGCCCTGGGAAACCAACACAGTTTCCAAAGGCAAGAAACCTTATTTGTCAAGACTAGAAACCTTGTCTCTTATTTGGGAAAAACACTAGTTCTCACAGTTAGCATGCTTTGGAATCCCCTGGAGGGCTTGTTGAAATACAAATTATTGGGCTTCACTGGAGTTTCTAGACCGATGCTCAAATCTGCATTACTAGGTGATGCTCATACTGCTGGTCCCAGGACCACACTTAGAGAATAATCGACAAAAAGTTTTCTGATCTCGAAGTCAAGGACCACAAAATCAGGAGGGCCAGGAGGTAATTTAACAAGTGATATGAATGAGGGAGAGAAACAGCTGGGATTGGTGCGTGTGCTGATACAAGACATACCAATACCCTTTAAAGTGGCAGGAGCTGCTCAGTCTGGCCTGTCTTTGACCTGTAGGAATGAAAACTCTTCCAGTTTTTCAGGAGGTGCTGGAAATCCAGATTTGCATGGGAATACTCTGATGACTGAAGTGACTTAGCGCGCATGCATGCACTCTGTTTCGATGTTGGCAACTAATTAGCATTAAGACATTGTGCAGGCAAAATAAAGCCCATCTGTGGCCCTGATGGCTGCCAGTTTGCAACATCATAGGTCTTTTTTTTTCCTCTTGGGTCTTTGATCCTTGACGTTTTCAGAATGCTTGTTTGAGAATGGCTCAGCTGTGTGGTTCTGTCACAGTCTCTCATAAGGTTGGGGTTAAGTTGTTGGCTGTGGCTGCGTCACCTGAAGGCTTGGCTGAAGCGGGAAGATTCACTTCCAAGATGGCTCCCTCACAAGGCAGGAGGTCTCCGTATCTTGCATTGAGTCTCTCTTAGGACTGCTTGGGTATCCAAGCAGAAGACCTCCTTTAGAGCAAGTGGTCAAAAAGGCAGTGAGACAGTGCTGAAGCCTCTGTTTTTTTCATGACCTGGCCTTGACAGTCACACTCCATTTCCACAATATCTTATTGGTGACAGAGTTTAACCCTATCCATTGTAGAAGAGAGCCACATAAGGGTGTGAATACAGGAGGTGAGGACCATTGGGGGCCATCTTGGCTCCCCTACTCAATTTTTGAGTGGGTGCCTAGAGTCTTTTCCTGATCTCTCTTAGAAGCATTTTCATCTCCTTTTCTGGGCAGTCCTCGATTTCTAACATTTTGTAGTGACCTATCACCTATGGAAACTTAAAACTGCTACCAGAAAAAAAACTCTATTACAGAATTTCTCAGCTGGATGGAGATTGAGGGATCACGTGTGCCAAGGCTACAAACTGGAGACTCTTGGGTAGAGCCTACCGGTGGACTGTTGTGGTCGACTCTTGTGTTTGCCAGTGCCTCCAACCATATCGCTGCATTCACTTCTATTACTTTCCAGGCCTCTGACTCTGCCTAATCTAACTGTCCTGTTTCCTGGACTCAGGATTTTCCATGCAAAAACTCAATAGTCCTGGGAAAAGTCAGATGGTCGATCACCCTAATCAACCACATTATTTGCAAAATGAGCAAAATTCAGCTCAGACAGCAGATACAAATTGATTAGATCCTTACAACTCGAAGTATAGTCCATGGACCAGCAGTACGTGCATTGCCTTGTTGCTTGGTAGAGATACAACATCTCAGACCCCACCCTAGACCTGCTGAGTCAATCTGAAGTTTAACAAGAGTCCCAGGTGATTCTTAGGGGCTTCCCTGGTAGCTCAGCGGGCAAAAAATCTGCCTGCAATGCAGGAGACCCCAGTTTGATTCCTGGGTTAGGAAGATTTGCTGGAGAAGGTCTAGGCTACCCACTCTAGCATTCCTGGGCTTCCCTGGTATCTTAGCTGGTAAAGAATCTGCCTACAATGTGGGAGATCTGGGTTTGATCCCTGGGTTGGGAAGATCCCCTGGAGAAGGGAAAGGCTACCCACTCCAGTATTCTGGCCTGGAGAATTCCATGGACTGTATAGTCCATGTGGTCGCAGAGTTGGACATGACTGAGCAACTTTCACAGGTGATTCTTATGCACATGGTAGTCTAGGACTTCCTGAATAGGAGCAAAACCTGAGCTTGGGCTCTCTGAGGATTCAGATGTGCAGTCCATATCGGTGAACTAGATCCAACAATGACCTACTTGTGCTACGGTAATCTGACCTTGACTTGAGCATCTTACTTTTACTTCCTGCCTCCCAGATTCCCCCAAATAAATGGAGCTAAAGTTGCATTGTTGGAAGGAATTGAAAGTTCCCAATTCTCACCTGGGTTTGTGTAGTGGTTTTTATAAATCACTTTTCAGATTTGACATTCTCCCCCCTCCCCAAACAAAATGCCATTAAAACAGAGTTTAGGGGCAATGTCAGGGAATTTAGGTTATTTCCAGTTTCTGATACTCCAAGCAACTGGCAATCAATAAGTAACCTTGTATGTGTGGGCTTATGTACAATCTATTGCTTTATTTCTGTAGGATTGAGTCCTAAAAGTCCTGCTGGGTCAATGTGAATATGCTTTTAAAATTGTAATGAATAGACAAAAAGGTGTGTGTCCAAAGAGGAATGTCTGAAAAAATAGTGATGCATTTATGTCATGGAAAGTTATAGAGCCATAATAAGGTTCATACATGATACATGTCCACGGACCTTGAGGGATAACTACCAAATACTGTTAAACAGAGAGGAAAAGTTGCAGAGGGACTCAGGCAATTGGCAGGAAAAATTGAGGGGGATATTATACAAAGGGATTAATTACACTTTCTGAGTACATTTATGGATGCTTCTTATGGTTGTAAAGAATATGTGTTGATTTTGTAATTAAGAATTTTAGGAGAGAAAAGTGAAGGTGCTGTAGTTGAAGTGAACAGATATTCTACAGATCTGCCCTCAGTCTCCCCTGCCCATTTCCAACCGCCCCCAGCTCTTTGCTTTCAGAAACCGCATCCCAGATGGGAGCATCTGATTGGCTGAGCCCAAGTCACATGCCCACGCTCTAGCTGCTAACTGTGGAGGGAAGCTTTGTTTGACCTCGTTTGATCCAGCCTGGCATGCTGCAGTCCATAGGGTCGCAAAGAGTCGGACACGACTGAGCGACTGAACTGAACTGATCCAGCTATCTTCCCTGCCCAGCTGTCTAGGTATTACCCGCAAACAGGAGGTGTGTAGTGATATAGCTGACCCCTAAGCAGAAACTGAAGTTGAAAGCCTTAGAGCATTAGCCTTTTGAAAATCTCGCTGTGATTGGGAAAGCAGTTTTGAGTTAATTAACCATATTTTCCGGAGAAGGCAATGGCACCCCACTCCAGTACTCTTGCCTGGAGAATCCCATGGACGGAGGAGCCTGGTGGGCTGCAGTCCATGGGGTCGCTGAGGGTCGGACACGACTGAGCGACTTCACTTTTTACTTTCATGCATTGGAGAAGGAAATGGCAACCCACTCCAGTGTTCTTGCCTGGAGAATCCCAGGGACGGGGGAGCCTGGTGGGCTGCCGTCTATGGGGTCACACAGAGTCGGACACGACTGAAGTGACGCAGCAGCAGCAGCAGCAGCAGCAACCATATTTTCAGAGAGTGCAAGTAAAAATAACAGACAGGCTTCATTGAGCATTTGCTATATGTGCTAAGTATTTCACATTATCTCACATTCTCACATTTCCATGATGCAGGTACAATTTTTAATACCCCTTTTACAAATGGAGCCACTGAAGCACAGAACGGTTATGTAACTTGCCCGGAGTCACACAGCTAGTAAGTAGTAGAGACAGGATTTGAACCCAGGCTGTCTGAGGAAAAGGTTCTGATCATTACATTGTATTGCCTCCAAGTTTATAGTTGGAATGGGCACTGATTTTTAGTTGGAATAATAGTGATTCCTGTTGTCACTGAATGCTTAGTGTATGCTGGGTACTGTCCTGTTATACATGAATTAATTTAATCCTCACAACAACCCAAATGAGAAAACTGAAACTCGAAGATGTTAGCAGCTCAAACGGGGCCCCTTAGCTTTTAAGTCCAACCCAGAGGGTCTGTCCCCAGAGCTCAAGCACTGAGCTCCACCCTCCAGAGCCATCTGTCCTTTACTTCTCAACACATCAACCCACCTTTTCTTCTCTGCTGATCTGAAAGCAGTTCTCTTGAGAGATATTGAAGTTTGGGCAATTGTCAGGATAATTCAATGGGAGCTTTGGATTTTATTTCAATTTTCCATTTCGTTTTGATACTGAGAATCTGACCCTAAGCTGATGTCACTGAAAATAATTTAAATTAAATCTGATCACTTTCATTTGTGAGGATTTGTTGGGAAGAAATATAAAAAGACAAAGGAGGTGTGTGTGAATGTGTATAATTGTGCAATTCTAAAATTTTATCATTAAAGAGATGACGGGAAAAAATAAGAAAGAGAAAAGAGATCAATAGCATTTTCTTGTTAAATTGTTACACATATAAAGATATGGCTTTTTGTGGGGAATTTATTCAAAAGAGAATTTTATTGCTAGAGGGAATGTGCTTTTCTCAGTGAAAATATAGTTTATCCTCAATTTGAATTGCAAATCCTTTCAAAAGCAGAGTGGAAAGGAAGAATAGTGCCTAACGGGAATGAGTTCTTTCTACTTTGTTTTTATAAAAACTTCCTGAGACAAGCTTTAAAAAATCATAATTATTTTAAAAAATTCAGATATTTTTAAAATACCTGATCTGAAAATTTTAGGTAAGTAATCAAAATAACCAGATGATTTTATACAATATTAACTTGGTTTAATATGGGAAAGAAATGACACTCAATACCCTTGCAGCTGGTGACTGGAAGCAGAAAATTGCAGGATGTCTTTGGCAAACTGTGGCTCTCAAAATCATATTTGCCCCTAGAGGATAAACCACATCATAGAGAAGTGGGGGGAAGGAGAGACACATTAACATTTGTTTGGCACTTACTGAGCATGGTGCTAGGTACCAAAGTTTACATATGGTACCAGAGTTTATCCTCACCACAGCTCTGTGCAGTGAGGTCATTATACCCATTTTGCAGAGAGGATAACTGAAGCTCAAGGAAGTAAACTGGCTTTTCCCAAGTTCCCCAGCTGGTAATCGGTTGTGTTTATCGGAGAAGTTCAGAGGAGAGCAAGCAAGGGCACATTTGGGTGTGTTAAGGAGGAGACAGAAGCCAGAGACAAGCAGGCAGGGGGGCTCTGTGATGCTCTAGATCAGGGAATGAGGAACCAAGAGCCCAAGCTTGGCAGCCAAGGTGACTTGGCACAGGTGAGGTCCCTGAGAGCGTTGAGAGGAGCAGAAGCTGGTTAGGGGAAGAGATAGGTGAGTCTGTGGACTGGAAACCCACAGAATGCCAGATGAATGTGTCCCAAGCAGGTCTGCTTCTCAGGAGAGGTTGGCTTGTGGACACAGGTTTGGAGGGAGAGAATGACGTCAGTGGGCATGGTGTGTAGAAAAGGGGATGGGAGGGAAGCCAAGGGAGGACGGAGAGAGGCTTTTGTGGTTCTGTTTTTTTCAGGTCTCTTCAGGAGGTAATAGCAAAGGGCACAGAGCAAGATGTAAGCCTAAGAGAGAGAGAAAACTACAAAGGGAGGATGAAACATTTTTTAAAAAGATGTAAAAGTTGGATTTTGAGGAGCCAAGCTTTCGCTTTTAAATAGGACAAAGATCTGCTTTGTTATCCCTCTCTTCCATCTTTGGATCTTTTTTGTTCATGGAATTTTCCAGACAAGAATACTGAAACAGGTTGCCCTTTCCTACTCCAGGGAATCTTCCTGATCCAGGAATCAAACCCATGTCTCTCGAGTCTCCTGTGTTGGCGGACGGAGACCGCCATTAGAGCTACCTGGGAAGCCTCCCTGTCTTCCATCTTAGTGAATGTTAAGGTCTTTGTACATGAGTGAAAACACAATGTAATGAAAATAGTGTTTTGGGAGCTTTAGGGGAGGCCATGGGTCAACTGAGATGATGAAAGTGGAGGGGGAGGGGAGTTTCTATATACATCTGGGGTGATTGCAGCCTCATTGGAGGAAGGGCTCAGGGCCATCCAGTCCCCAGTGCTCCATGGCCTCCCCCCCAAGCCTGCCTCTGCCCGTCTGGCACTTTCCACATGTCCCAGCAGGAAAGCCTGGGAAACGTGTCAGGAGGGGCCAGTTCTCCTTGGCCAGCCAGTCCTGGGCTGTGCCTCCTATATTCAAGGCTGCTCATTTACCCAGTGGGGCTGCCTCTGCCCATGAAAAATCGGCAGGAATGGACCAGAGGAGGAATCAGCAGGAATGGACCAGGCAATGGACCAGAGGATGGACACCCAGGGGGGCTGGCAGAATTGTGTCTGCTCTCGGATCCTGGTAGTGGGGTGGCCAGGGGCCAAGGCCAGGGCAGATGTGGGGGCTTGCCAAAGAACCTTCCTGCTCATGCCTCGGAAGCTGGTGCCTGCTGTCTGCAGCAGGCTGTGTGTGCTCAAGAGGTTTTTCAGGCGGTGCTGCTGGGCAACTTCACCACAGGAGAGCCTCCTATGCCCAATTTTGAGAAAGAAGTGACTTCTTAGTCAACCCAGACTGTCATAACAAAATAGCACAGACTGTGTGGCATAAACAAAGGAAACTTATTTTCTCACAGTTCTGGAGGTTGGGAAGTCCAAGACCAAGGTGCCAGCTGATTCAACTCCTTGTAAGAGCTCTCTTCCTGACTTGCAGGTGGCTGCCTTCTTGTTATGTCCTTCCAGGACAGAGAGAGAGAGAAAGAGAGGGAGCTTGTGTCTCTTCCTCTTCTCATAAGGATGCCAGTCCCATAGGGTTAAGGCCTCACCCGTAGTATCTCCTTTAACCTATCACCTCCTCACAGGCCTTATCTCCAAATACAGTCACTTTGGAGGTTAGGATGTCAACATATGAATTTGGGGGTGGGGAACACACTGATATTCAGACTACAACAGGTAGGAACTTTAAATCTGCCTCCCAACTCCCAACCAAAACTGCTTGTCTTCAGGAGCCAGTCTGTAGAGTGGCAAGAGGCACTCAGTGGTCTTCTAGATGGAGAAAGGGAGGCCCAAGGAGAAAGTGCTTTGTTTGCATCTGGATGGGAATCCTGGATGCCCCAGCCCTTGTGTATTCAGCTTATCCTGGGTTCCCCAGGTCCAGCCACAGAAAGGGCTTATACCTGTGGGGAGACTGGGTGGTTTCTCACTTCCCAGAAGATGGGGCAGGTGAGGCAGCAGGGAACTACTGAGTCAGTCTCCCGTCTGTTCAGTCCATCTGTCAAGACTGATAAGCCATTTCTCTGTTGCCATCCAGGCTCCTGGGCAAGAGTTCCATTGGTCCAGCTGGGGTCGGGTATCCCCGCTCGAGCCTGGGAGAAGTGGGGCTTCCAGGGTTTCTAGAGGGGAGATGACGGTATTGTGAGTTGGGAAGATGCTGCTGATGTTACTTTAGAAGTACTTGAGAGAGGATTTGATTTTTCTTGTTGGCAAATGCTGTTTACCTGTTTGTATCATCTAGAAGGGGTCTATCCATTTTTTAATTTGTTTAAAAAAATTTTTGACTTCACCATGCGGCATGTGGGATCTTAATTCTCTGACCAGGGATCGAACCTGTGCCCCCTGAGTGGAAGTGTGGAGTCTTAATCACTGGACCACTAGGGAAATACTGTCTATCCTTTTCCCCCTATTATTCTGAGGAAAAGGATCTTTCCTTTAGTGGGATATCATAAATTTAATATACATTTTCACATTAGTTGGAATAGAACTGGCATATTTTGTGATTTTTAAAAATGTATGATGAAGGCAAATTTTAATTAGCATTCCCATGGATTTTGTTTTTCCTTTTTCCATTTTAACCAAAAAATTGAGCTTAAAATTAGTATAGAGTTAGTATAGAGTTCCTTTGTTTTGGGGTGCCACCCAGAAGGAGTACAGTACAGTCAGGACCTTCTTATCTATGGGTTTTGCATCTGCGGGTTTAACTGTGAGTGTGAAACTTGTGGATACGGAGGGCTGACTGGACCATGGCCATTTCATATCAGGGACTTGACATCCATGGATTTTGATACACACAAATACCAGATACCTGGAGCAACCCCCTGCCGTTACCAAGGGGTGACTGTTTTGATGTTTTCTTCTCTCTGTTTTTAAGCAGAAATATGACTCTCATGGAATAGGTGTAAACCTATTACAATGCTTGAATCACTTATTAACAACAACAGTTATTGGTGCCCTTTGAAGTTCTGAGTGGGTCCTGGAACTGCTGGTGCTGACGGCTTTTTCCTGGGGTCTCTTGGGGGAGTGAGCATCCCTGGAGCCCAAGACTTACCTGCAGCAGGTATTCCTAGCATCTGTTCTCCCAGTCCTATTCCTCCTGCAGAGCCCTTCACAGTCCTGGGCCACTTAAGTGGGGAGTATCAGGGCCCCTGCTGAACTTTCTAACCCGTGGAGCTTTCCTTTTATTCCCTAGGGTGACTGTGGATTTTCCCTCCCCAGACCCTTTGCACATGCTGTATTCTCTGTCTGGAATACTCCTTCCCCTTCGCTGGTTGGTTAGTTAGATCTCTGCTTAGATCCCAGTTATTTTATATCAATGCGGTATCCTTCACAGCACTTGCTGCAACCTGTAATTATTTTATTTCTTATTTATATGATCACTTAGCCATCTTCCCCATGAAATCAGCAGGTTCTTGATTGTCTTGTTTAGAGCTCTCTGTATAGGCACCAGCTACACAGTAGGAGTTTAGGAAGTATTAGAGGAGTGGAAAAAACCAAATGCTTAGGAGCGGACAAATGCCATCTGCCTGCAGGACCAGCTGCCACCATGGGCTTTGCCACTTGCTGGCCAGCTAGTTACCAGTCTCACTAGCTTCTTCCTTCCACCTGGCAGGTCATAAGCCACAGCCCCAGCTTCCCGATGCCCTGGTAACCGTGTCCCCTGGTCCCCCTTCTGTCTTACTTCTGTCTTACTCTTTTCATGGACTCTCAGCTGGCCTTACACCCAGGCATTCAACTCACATCTCTCAAGAAGTGCTTACTGAGGGTCAATATTTCATATCCTGACCTGGTGTTCCTGGCCTGTATATATATACCTATATATAGGCAGCCTTACCCCTATATATCTCCACACATGGGCCAGAATGACCCCTTAGAAGTGCAAGCAGGGTCATGATACCCCTCTCCTCAAAACCCTGCAAGGGCCCCCTGTGTCGTTCTGAGTAAAAGTCAAACAAAGCTGTGACGGTGCCAGGGAGGCCCTGTGTGCTCTGGAGCCCCTGCCCTCCTCGCCTGTCTGTCTTGTCTCCTGTTTCTTTTCCTGCTGCTTCATCTGTGTCTGGCCTCCTTGCTGTTTCACACACATGTGCAAGCCACACTACTGTCTCGGGGCTTTTGCACTTGCAACTACTTACACACCCAGCTGACCAGCCCCTTAATCACCTTTAAGTCCTAACTAGGTTTACACATCACCTTCTCAGACATCCTTCCCTCCCACCCTATTTAACATTGCTTCCTTCCTCCCTGCACCTTCTCTCTCCCCTTTCCTGGCTTTGTGTTTCTCCAGAACACACAAGTCACCATCTCACAAGTGAAGTGAAAGTCACTCAGTTGTGTCTGACTCTTTGTGACCCCATGGACTATATAGTCTGTGGAATTCTCCAGGCCAGAATACTGCAGTGGGTAGCCATTCCCTTCTCCAGGGGATCTTCCCAACCCAGGAATCGAACCCAGGTCTCCCATATTGCAGGCAGATTCTTTACCAGCTGAGCCACAAGGGAAGCCCAACAATACTGGAGTGGGTAGCCTATCCCTTTTCCAGCGGATCTTCCTGACCCAGGAATCAAACCAGGGTCTCCTGCATTGCTGGAAAAGTCTTTTACCAACTGAGCTATCAGGGAAGCCCCATCTCACATGTCATATAATTTCCTTATCTTGTTTGCAGTCTGTGTTCCTTACTACATCAAAAGTCCTTGAAGACAAGAGTTTTTATTTTGACATCGTTGTACCCCCAGCACCTAGAACAAAGTGCCTGACCAACATGTCTTCCAAAATCACTGTTGAAGGGATGAGGACACATTTCAGTCAGGATATCCCATAGAGCGTGGGGGTGGGGGGAACCCATATGTCTGAAGGTGATTGGTCGCTCAAGGTTGAGTGAGGGGGCATTTTCCTCAGGTGCAGGCCTGGGTAATCATTCCCCTTCTCCCTCAGACAGGAAAGTCTCCTAAGTTACACACAAGAGTCTGAGGTGGTCACCACCATGCTCATGGAGGACTAAGGGGTCATCATTTCAGGCTGAAAGGCAACTGATTGTGGGAGGCTGTCTTAGTTTCTCCCTCTGGGGAATATTCTTGATGGTGGCTTAGCTCCTGTCCAACTCTATGGGCCTGTTCTGATACTCAGGAGGAATGTAATCATGGATTAGGGTTATTTTATGGACTAGAAGGGAGAAGGCAATGGCACCCCACTCCAGTACTCTTGCCTGGGAAATCCCATGGATGGAGGAGCCTGGTGGGCTGCAGTCCATGGGGTCGCTGAGGGTCGGACACGACTGAGCAACTTCACTTTCACTTTTCACTTTCATGCATTGGAGAAGGAAATGGCAACCCACTCCAGTGTTCTTGCCTGGAGAATCCCAGGGACAGGGGAGCCTGGTGGGCTGCCGTCTATGGGGTCGCACAGAGTCGGACACGACTGAAGTGACTTAGCAGCAGCAGCATGGACTAGAAAGAGGAGACAAGGTAATTGGGGCTGAGGTCCTTACCTTTCTTCGGACATGGTTCTTTCCTCAGGGAGCTTGTTTCAGAATCATAGGAGCATGGCCGTGGCCCAGTGTTGATAAGTGCCGTCCCTCCAGAAGTGAGTCAGGCCGTCCAGGGTTCAATGTCTGGCTCTGCCATTTGCCCCCAGTCAAACCTCAAGCAGATTTCTCAAGCTTCCTGTGCCTTGGGTTTCTCATCTGTCAAACAAGACCAAAGTAGTACTGCAAAGCAGACAACCTAGATTTGGGGAGATTCAATGTGGTGACACAAGCCAAGGGCTTGGTGTGTGCCTGATATCTCGTAGGAGCATAATAATTGTTAGTATTTGTTAGTGTCTCCTTCTGGGACATAGATGATTGGAGCAGGCAGGAACCACAGGCCCTCAGCATTGGCCCATGCAGGAAACAAGGCTCATCTTGCTCGGGCTTGTAAGCAGTGCCAGGGCTGGGATGAGAACCCACGAGTTCTGGCCCCCGGGTCTCTGTCCTCACCCTGCTCCAGGCTGCTGCCAGCTGGACTCGGCAGCCAAGGGAGTCATGACATTTGACACAGTGTTCTCCCTTGTGATCACTGACAGTGACTGTTCTGTGACAATGGTTGAAACAAGGCATTTCTGAGAAATTTAGAATTACTGAGCTGATTCAATCAAGCAGAAATTGGATCTTGCTCTCTGCTCCAGGCTCCTTGCTGTCCTGTGTCTGGCTTTTGTTCTCCTGCTCTAGGGGGATGGAATTCCCCCTGGAAAAGGTTGGGCTACCCTGAGCCCCTAATTAATCTAAATTTTATTATTCATGCAACAGAATTTGAGCTGCCTCTAATCACTTGAATGAAGAATGCTTTGTAGTCTGGTGTGGATGGGGATGTAGGAAGCATAATTTGGTCCATTATTTTTGGAGGACAGTCTTGGCAATGTGTATCAAAACCCTTCAAATTATACATGTTCTTTGACCCAAGGAGTCTAATTTTAGTTTTTGAGCAAATATTTAACTATAAGGATGCTCGTTGGAGAATGTGTTATTCAAGACAACATGATGTCCATGATAGGGGTTTGGGGAAATTATGGTACCTCTAACAATAGACTATTGTGTAGTCATTAAAAATTACCCTGGAGGCTAAGGACTCAGAGACATTTAAGGATATTTAGTTGGTTTTGAAACACTTAAGAGTGAGAGGGCCAGTTCTGGAATCAGATCTCCTGGGTTGAAATCCGAGCCCCACTATTTCATTGCTGGATGACATTAGACAAGCTACTTAACTTCTTTAAGCTTCAGTTACTCCATAAGTAGAATAATAATTATATCATCACTCAGAGTTATTGCAAAAATTGAGACAATCCAGGTGAAGGGCTTAGCATAAACTACCCAGGCCAGGTAAGCACTTGCTCAATAAACATCACTATGATTTTCATGAACCCACTTTTGCTTTCAAAATCATATACATTAAAAACAGAAGGAAAATAAGGAAGAAATGAAAACAGAATGAAGATGGTTGTCTCTAGGTGATGTGATCACGTGTAGTTTAATTTTCCTCTGTGTTTTCTGTATTTTCAGAATGCTGCACGATACATAAGAGCCACTCATGTATGAAGGAAAAGGGTCACTAAGAATAGTGGTGGGAAGAGTGCTGTCTTGACTTGTTGAAACCCTCAGATAAGTTGCTCAGCGACTCCTCTGTCTTGGCTTAGAAGCCACTGAGGTTGGGCACAGTGGGGAGAACGGACAGAAGTTGGGCCCTCCAGCCCTCCACACCTGCCCACTGATCACACTTGCTCTGCCCACACATCCTTCCTGCCTCGCCCAGCCCAGGAGGGCCCCAGAAGCACAGCCTGAGAGCTTAGCTGCTCAGGGAGGTGAAGCGACCTCCCTGAGGAGGTCTAGGATTTCGGAGAGGCCCCAGTCATCTCCCTGAATCTTATCAAGCCCAGCAGCCAGGAAGAATTCATGAGAATCCACTCCTGCCCCTTCTGCCGCTGTGTCTGTTGTCAGCCCGGCTGTTCATTAGCATGTGTGACAAACTCCTCCAACAGAAGCTTTAAGCAGAACCAAACTGTTTCAATCTCCTTGGAGTGACAGCAGGGGACTTCCCCAGAACTGCCTGACAGTGGGGGCTGGGTTGGGCCTTTGAGCGGTCAGGGAGAGTCCTGGAATTGCTGTCCTCAGTGTAGGAAGGGGAGAGAAGAGCCCAGAGCAGCAGACACGCAGCTGTTGGCTGGGGACAACTGATGAGCTGGGGAGGGTGGTTGGAGCCGCACATGGAGAAGGGTAGAGTGCGTGCCTGTGTGGCTCAGTCATGTCTGACTCTCTGTGACCCTTTGGACTGTAGCCTACCAGGTTCCTCTGTCCATGGAAAGCAGAAGGGCAGGGCACAAGTAGGAATTGGGGCCGATCTTCCTGTCCAGTGAAGCTTTGGCAGGCTGTGAGGGAGCTGAAAAAGCTCTGGAGCTGGTATTGGGCATGGGGGATCGGGAAAGACATAGTGGGTGGGGGGACATGGAGAAGGGGAGACATGCGGATGGAGCAGAGCCTGGTGTCCAGCTGACCACAGTCACTCCAGCCTCTGTCCCAGTCTCTGTGCAGCGGGGAGGGGAAGTGAGGGGGAAAACAGCAGCTGCAGGATTCTGAAGGATTTAAGTGTCCTGAAAATCGTTGTTTTGTGTATTTTGTCCATTCTTTTTGGTTGTTTTGGGCATGGAGGCAAATTTGGTTTCTGTTTCTCTTTTAATTGGAAATGGAAGAAACTCCTCTTTTCTATGGCCGTAAAATTCAAATAATACAAAATTAACCACTTTTAAGTGAACAATTCAGACATTTAGTATATTCACAGTGTTGGACAACCACCACTTCTACTTCATTCCAAAGCATTTCCATCACCCCAATGGGAAAACTATTAAGCAGTTTTCTCCCATCTCCCCACTTCCTTCAGTCCCTGACAACCACTATCTGCATTCTATCTCTACGGATTTACCTATTCTGAATATTTCATATAAATGAGATCCTACAATATGTGACTTTTTGTGTCTGACTTCTTCCACTTAGCATAATGTTTTTGAGGTTCATCACCTTGTAGTATGTATTAGTACTTCATTTCTTTTAGTGGCCAACAATATCCCATTGTGTGTGTGTGTGTGTGTGTGTGTGTATGTCATATTTTGTCTATCTATTCATCCATTGATGGACATTTGGGCTGGTTCCACCTTTCAGCTCCGTGAAAAGTGCAGCTATGAACATGCCTGTTCATGTGTCTGTTTCAGCATCTCTTTCCAAATCTTTTGGGTACATACCTAGGAGTGGAATTGCTAGGTCACAATGTAACTTTATGCTTAACTTGCTGAGGAACTGTCAAACTGTTTTCCACAGTAGCTGGACCATTTTACATTCTCAGACTCTTTTTTTAAATAGTCAATCTTTTGGTGGCATAATTTACATATCTTAAATTGCACACATTTTAAAGTGTACAGCTCAACTAGTTTGTCAAATGGATACATTTGCATAATTACCATCACAGACAAGAAATAAAGCATATCCATCACCTTCGAAAGCTTTCTCATGTCTATGGCGTCAACATGTCCTCCAGTCAACCACTAATATATTTTCTGTCCCTGTAAATTAGTTTTGCTTATTTTAGAACTTCATACAAATGGAATCATGCAGTATGTACTCTTCTGGATCTGACTTCTTTTGCTCAGTATAAAGTTTTTCAAGATTCATCCATGTGGATATGTTTGTCATAGTTTTTCCCTCTGTGTTGTTGTTTTAGCTGCTCAGTGGGTCCAACTCTTTGCAACCCCATGGATTGTAGCCTGCCAGGCTCCTCTGTCCATGGGATTTCCCAGGCAAGAATACTGGAGTGGGTTGGCATTTCCTTCTCCAGGGGAATCTTCATGATCCAGGGATTGGACACCTGTCTCTTGTATTGCAGGTGGATTCTTTACCGTGGGGCCACCAGGAAAGCCCTTATCCTTCTTTATTGCTGAGTAAAAATCTAGTTTATTGATATTCCACAATTCATTTATCCATTCATCTGTTGATGTACTTCTGGGTTGTTTCCAATGTGGGCCTGAAAAAGGTGTTAATCACTACAAGCATTTGTAAACAAGTCTTTTTGTGATCATATGTTTTTACCTTGAGTAAATTCCTCAGAGTGGACTTGCTGGATCAAAGAGTAAAGGTAGGTTTAATTTTTTAAGAAACTGTCAAAATGTTTTCAAAGTGATTATCAAGTTGGTTGATGTTGCTTCTTAATGACTTTTTTTGCTTACTTGTGTCAAATTTTGCGACAGGAGTATTAAAATATCTAACCACAATTAGAGGTTTGTCTATTTCCTCCTTGATTTCTTTTATTTTTTTCTTCATGAGTTTTGAAACTCTATTCTTAGATGCCTACAAATTTAGATTTGTTTTACCTTCTTGAAGAATTGCCCCTGGTACCATGATATCTTTAATGATCCTTTTATTTTCAGTGTATTTGTGTCTTTATGATTAACATGTATCTCATGTAGATAGCATGTATTTGAGTCTTATTTTTCATCCAGTTGAATCACCTCTGAGTTGTGATTGGGGTTTTTACCCTTAAAGTAATGACAGATATGGCTGTGTTTAAATCTGTTATTTTGCTACTTGTTTTCCATTCCATTTTTGTTTCTTCATTGCACTTGTCTGCCTTCTCTTGGACTAATAAAATATTTTTTGATATTTCATTTTACTTTCTCTGTTTCTTGGTTATACATCTAAAGAGTATTTTTAAGTAGTTTCTCTATGACTAAGAATATGCATTATTAACTTATTAAAGTCAGTTTAGAGTCGATTTTACCACTTCAGACTTTATATATCACACTTCATACTTAGACTTCCTATTTCACAAACACAAAACCTTATAACAGTATGATTCTGTTTGCCCACTCCCATTTACAAGAGACCTCTTATTTCATAGAACAGGTTAAATGATTAAGCCAATTTGCCTTCCCTCAATTAGCCCAGTACAGGGGAGAAGATGGCTATGCAAAGGAAGGATTGTATTGTGGGGAGGTAAAAAGAGAAGGAAGCCTTAAAAAGAGGCATATGTGGCCTCAAAGAGAAACTTATCCAATTTGACCCAACAAGGTTGGGAATCCAGGAAGATCTCACAGAGGAGGTGTTAAAAAATGGAGTTGTAAAAACAGGTATGACTTACCAGGAGCAAAAAGAGAAATGTGGCTCCATGGGCAGAAGGAACTAGAAAGTACAAGTAGTTTAGTGTGTAAACTAGGAGCAGGCAGTAGGCAGCAGGCAGATAGTGAATAGATGAGGCTGATGTCTAGGGCATTTTATCTGCTTCATGGAGAGTGAAAGTTTCAATTCCAGTGCAATTCCAGTTCCAGAAATAGGGAGCCACTGTTTCAGGCAGCAAAGGCTGGACAGTGCCCTGGCCTTCTGGGGTTCAGAACTTCTCCTGGACCTCAACATTTCTTACCACAGCTTCCTGTAATCAGGATCAAAGTGTGGAGGATGTGGTAGAAGGGAAGCACGGTATCAAGTGGTAGGTGTTTCCCCTTTTAGGGCTTGGTAGGGTGTTGGAGAAGACTCTTGAGAGTCCCTTGGACTGCAAGGAGATCCAACCAGTCTATCGTAAAGGAGATCAGTCCTGAGTGTTCATTGGAAGGACTGATGCTGAAGCTGAAACTCCAGTACTTTGGCCACCTTGTGCAAACAGTTGACTCATTGGAAAAGACCCTGATGCTGGGAGGGATTGGGGGCAGGAGGAGAAGGGGATGACAGAGGATGAGATGGCTGGATGGCATCACTGACTCAATGGACATGAGTTTGGGTAAACTCCGGGAGTTGGTGATGGACAGGGAGGCCTGGCGTGCTGCGATTCATGGGGTCGCAAAGAGTCAGACACGACTGAGCGACTGGACTGAACTGAACTGAAGGGATGAAAGTAGCAAGCTCTCCAGCCATATGAACTGCAGCAGTGACACAATGGGAAACGTGGGGAGAGGGGAGGGCTCTTGGGATAGAGGAAGAGTTCTCACCTCTTGCCAGGGACTTGGTTTCTTTCTTTATATTTGGCAGTGTTGGCTCTTCATTGCAACATGGGCTTTTCTCTAGTTGTGGTGAGTGGGGACTGCTCTCTATTTGCAGTGTGTGGGCTTCTCATTGGGGTGGCTTCTCTTGTTGCAGACCATGGGCTCTGGGGCATGTGGGTTTCAGTAGTTGCGGCATGTAGGTTCAATAGTTGTGGCTCCCAGGCTCTGGAGCACAGGCTCAATAGTTGGGGTGCGTGGGCTTAGTTGCTCTGCAGTATGTGGGATCTTCCTGGATCAGGGATGGAACCTGTGTCTCCTGCATTGGCAGGTGAATTCTTTACCACCGAGCCACCAGAGAAGCCCGGAACTTGATTTCTAACTTTGGTCTTTTGTAGAAGGTGAAAGAAAACCAATAAAATGCACTTAAGCCAGTGGCTCAGATGGTAAAGCGTCTGCCTGCAATGCGGGAGACCCGGGTTTGATTCCTGGGTCGGGAAGATCCCCTGGAGAAGGAAACAGCAATCCACTCCAGCACTCTTGCCTGCAAAATCCCATGGACAGAGGAGCCTGATAGGCTACAGTCCATGAGGTTGCAAAGAGTCAGACACGACTGAGCGACTTCACTTTTACTTTCACTTAAGCCATCTCACACACACACACACACACACACACACACACACACACACACACACAAAGCAGGAGAGCAGAGAAAGGAGTTTGCAGGAGAATTTGGTTGTCCCTGTGAGGAACAATGGCTGCTTCAAGGCACCTGGAGAGAAAGGCTACAGAGGCAGGCACTACAGGGCGTTGAACAGGACCCTATGATCAACTGGCTGTGCGGCACGCCAGTGAAAGAGGTATCTGGGACGGCTAGAGGTGGAAGTAACATTCACTAGGGTAGAGAGGGTAGACCATGGTCAATGACAGGAGACGGGGGAAGAGGAAGAGTTCAGGATGGGATGTGTTAAATGTGGGACTGTTTGGAGGTGGCCAAGAGGCAGCTGCACATGTGGTCTGGTGTTCAGGGAAGAGAAGAATGGAATTGGGATTCATCAATGGATGGCAGTGGGGGGAGCGTGGCAGCTGTGGTTACGGATGAAACTGACCAGATGAAACATGTGGAGTCAGTATAACAGGCAAGAAAGGAGGCTTGGAAAAGGAATGAAGGGAAACCATCCAAGAAGAGCGCAGCTGGCCAAGATTCTATGCTCTGGAGGAGCATCACTGGCTTTATTCACTTATTAAATAATCCATTTGCCTTTATGCTTAACCTAAGAGAACACTGCACATTAACTGAGCATGCGTGGTTTTATTCCGTGTTAATGTAGCAGTACCTGCTTCTCAAAGCCCAGGAGGGTGGGTCATGTGACATTTTCAATGGATCCCCAACCTCCACTGCTGGGCAAGGTAGGGAAGGATGAAGCGCCCATGCCAGCTGTCTCTCCCCGCTGTCTTGTCTTGTTGGGGACAGGCTTGATGGAGATAAAACAAGGCACCCTTTAATGAGAACCTTATATGCTAAGCACTGGGGAGACCATTTACTATTTGTCCTTCCAACCCCAACAGAGGAGTGTGAGAAAGTGATTAGCTCATTCTATTGGTAGAAAAAACCCCAAAGGCTCAGAATTCTGGAATGTACTAGAGGCTTGAATTCTTTGCCATGTTAACCTTTTTTCCCTTTCTAGGATTTCTGTCTTCCTCTTTCTCCTCATTCAAACAGAAAGTCCACCAATGCTCCTAAGCTCAAGGTAGATTTGAGACAGAGTTTCCTGGTTTTTTGTTTCTTAAAGCTTAAGATTTTTAAGAATAGTATTTGAGAAGGGGAGGATTTTATTCACATATAAACACACACAAAGCTTCCTGGGGTTGGAAGCAGAGGGTAAGGAGGGTGAAAAACCCTCTTCTCCACCAGGACTGCAGGGAAAGTAAGTCTCAAGTGAGGGAATAAGGGACCACCTCCAGAAGGTCCCTTCTGCAGAGGTGGCACAGAATGAGGAAGAGGGCGGCATTCTGAAGATACCTTGCCGACCAGAACAGGGATCTCCTGGGGGTGACCTCAGTGGAGGCATGACTGATCAGCTCACTCCATTATCAAATCTGCCCTTGGCCCTCTTCCCCTCCCAACATCAATGCAGGTGCTGGGAAAGGAAGGGGACCAGTGGAATCTGGTGAGCTGGCTTTCAAAGAAAAGAAGCCCCGATTTGTAGCACTTGCGGATTGTGTGGTGTAACTGCTCCACCATGGCTGATTTCAAGCTTCCAACATGAGGCGCTGTATGCAGAGTTGGAGAAAACCATGCGCAGTCTGCTGTCCTGAGCTGGTGCAAGCTGCCTCCCCCAGTCTAAAATCATCATTTCTTATCAGCAAAATAGAAAGGAAGCTGTGCTTCCAAAACATACAAATTGATCTTTCCTGTCTACCTGGTTTCTGAACAGAGATTGTATCTGTTGCTTAATCTAAACACTGAGGAAGTGGCCAACCTGGGCTATGAACCAGGGCTCCGTGACTCCAAGGACTTGCCAACCTTGTGATGGACTCTGTTCTTTAGGCTGAGGCCCTGTGGGGGTGTTTGACCTGTGGTACTGTCTTAGATTCTGCCATCATCCTCCACTCTTGCCCTTCCATGGTCCTATGAGAAGAACATCCTGGGCTGGGGCTGAGGCAGTGGTCAGGGGTATCCTTTAAACCATCCCTCTCCTGCTGTAACCAACGGTTCCCTGGAAATCACTAAGCAGCAGGTCTAAACTTTACTTTCCGATCCTGGACACACAGCCTAATCATGCCAAATGTCTGCTGGCCACAGCGGGGACAGGAAGGGGTCCTGTGGGTCATCACGTGGCTCTGTGGCTCACTTTGCCTGCCCAGCTGTCTATGCTCTCGGAAGTTGGGAGGTTGCGCTCACTTCTCATGCTCACTGTGGTAGGTCATTTGATCACCAGAGGAAGGTCAAATATGCAGCTTTCAAGCCACCATTTCTCTTTTCTAGGCTTATGGTCCACATCACCAATTTATCACAAAGTTTTTTTTTCTTCTTCTGAGCCTAAACTTCATAAGCCTCAATACTGCATTCCAGGAGGCAATTCCCAGGTAGCTGAGCCAGGTTGTTGTTCAGCCACTCAGTCGTGTCTGACTCTCTGTGACCTCGTGGACTGCAGCATGCTAGGCTTCCCTGTCCTTCACTGTCACCCGGAGTTTGCTCAAACTCATGTCCACTGAATTGGTGATGCCATCCAACCACCTCATTCTCTGTTGCCTCCTTCCCCTCCTGCCTTCAATCTTTCCCAGCATAGGTTCTTTTCCTTTTTTAAAATTTTATTTTATTATTTTATTTATTTATTTTTAATTTTATTTTATTTTTAAACTTTACATAATTGTATTAGTTTTGCCAAATATCAAAATGAATCTGCCACAGGTATACATGTGTTCCCCATCCTGAACCCTACTCCCTCCTCCCTCCCCATACCATCCCTCTGAGTCATCCCAGTGCACCAGCCCCAAGCATCCAGTATCGTGCATCGAACCTGGACTGGCGACTCGTTTCATATATGATATTATACAGGTCTTTTCCAATGAGTCGGCTCTTCCCATCAGGTCGCCAAAGTATTGGAGCTTCAGCTTCAACATCAGACCTTCTAATGAATATTCAGGATTGATTTCCTTTAGGATTGACTTGTTTGATCTCCTTGCTGTCCAAGGGACTCTCAAGAGTCTTTCCAGCACCACAGTTCAAAAGCATCAGTTCTTTGGCACTTAGCTGTCTTTATGGTCCAGCTCTCACATGCATACATGACTACTGGAGAAACCATAGCTTTGACTATTTGGACATTTGTTGGTAAAGTAATGTCTCTGCTTTTTAATATGCTGTCTAGATTTGTTATAGCTTTTCTTCCATGGAGCAAGCGTCTTTTAATTTTGTGACTGCAGTCACCATCTGTGGTGATTTTAGCAGACCCAAATGCCTGTCTCAACTCCAACCTCACCCTTCCATACCTGCTTTGGGATGCTGGGGCTGGGACTCTGCCCACCAGGGGGAGCTAGAGGGAAGCTGCCTGGCTGGGGGACCGGAAGGGACTGACTCCTTGGGGTCTTCCTGTGTTCCCCGGCATATCTCCTGGGCAACACTCCTTCTCTCCAGCAGTGGCAGTTTCTCTTTGTAGTAATTCTGAACACATTTTGAAGTTTTTCCAACACACCTGTCAGACCAGTCTCCTTGTGCTCCTTTAGAGATGTGGGCACGGCTTCATCGGGGGTCTGAGTCTTGTCTCTGAGGCCCTCTCCTGCAATCTCCAATGTTTTAATAATTTCCTATGGGTCCTGGTTATAGGAGTGTAGCTGCTTTTTCAGTTGCTACCTCTGTGATACCCTGAAGGTCTCTCTTAACCTTTTGCATACATAATTAGCAATTCTTTATATTAAGTTCTGCCTATTAAAATACCTGGTGTGATTTCTGTCCCCTGACTGGACCCTGATTGATACAATGCAAACAAAATAAAACCCATTTGCCATCCCTGAACTAGGCCACTCAGTTTAGTTCAGTCGCTCAGTTGTGTCCGAGTCTTTGTGACCCCATGAACTGCAGCACGCCAGGTCTCCCTGTCCATCACCAACTCCCTGAGTTTACCCAAACTCATGTTCATTGAGTCGGTGATGCCATCTAGCCATCTCATCCTCCGTCGTCCCCTTCTCCTCCCGCCCTCAATCTTTCCCAGCATCACGGTCTTTTCAAATGAGTCAGCTCCTCGCATCAGGTGGCCAAAGTATTGGAGTTTCAGCTTCAGTTTCAGTCCTTCCAATGAACACCCAGGACTGATCTCCTTTAGGATGGACTAGTTGGATCTCCTTGCAGTCCAAGGGACTCTCAAGAGTCTTCTCCAACACCACAGTTCAAAAGCATCAATTCTTTGGTGCCCAGCTTTCTTTATAGTCTAACTCTCATATCCATACATGACTATCCATACGTGACTACAAAACCATAGCCTTGACTAGATGGACCTTTGTTGGCAAAGTAATGTCTCTGCTTTTTAATATGCTGTCTAGGTTGGTCATAACTTTCCTCCCAAGGAGTAAGCGTCTTTTAATTTCATGGCTGCAGTCACCATCTGCAGTGATTTTGGAGCCCAAAAAAATAAAGTCAGCCACTATTTCCACATCTATTTGCCATGAAGTGATGGGACCGGATGCCATGATCATTTTCTGAAAGTTGAGCTTTAAGCCAACTTTTTCACTCTCCTCTTTCACTTTCATCAAGAGGCTCTTTAGTTCTTCACTTTCTGCCATAAGGGTGGTGTCATCTACATATCTGAGGTTATTGATATTTCTCCTGGCAATCTTGATTGCAGCTTGTGCTTCCTCCAGCCCAGCGTTTCTCATGATGTACTCTGCATAGAAGTTATGTAAGCAAGGTGACAATATATTTAGCTCACTATGGTGGTATTAATGGCAGGAGCTTCTGCTTCATAAAACTTGAGGCTTTTCTATTGTTCCAATATAGTGCAAACCTAACTCAACAAGCACAATGAGGCATGATAAAGTAGAAAGGGCCCTCAATGACTTTATTCTATTGGGCTAGATGTCCAGGTGGCAGGCTCCCCTCCCAGTGCATGTACTGAAATTCCAACTTTAGAGCTGAGTTGGTGTGAGGGAACCTGAGAAATACACTCCTTATTTTAGAAGCAAAGAGATCCAACCAGTCAATCCTAAAGGAAGTCAACTCTGAATATTCATTAGAAGGACTGATGCTGAAGCTAAAGCTCCAATACTTTGGCCACCTGATGCGAAGAGCTGACTCATTGGAAAAGATCCTGATGCTGGGAAAGATTGAGGGCAAGAGGAGACGGGAGTGAAGAAGGATGAGATGGTTGGATGGCATCACTGACTCAATGGACATGAATCTGAGTGAACTCCAGGAGCTAGTGAAGGACAGGGAAGCCTGGCATTGCTGCAGTTCATGGGGTCAAAAAGAGTCAGACACAGACTGAACAACAATATCTTAGAAGATAAACCCGAGACAATAAAATGGGAAGGGTGCTGACTAAGGTCACACAGAAAGTGAATGATAAGGTGGGATTAGATCCCAGGTCTCCTGAAGCACTGAACTTCCTTGGATCACCAACTGGGTCGTAACTCTCCCCACTCTGTAAACATCTAGGCTTAAGGTAGAGGTTGTGCCAACTTGTTTCTCTACTATGTTGAATAAAATAAACAGTTTTCTCCTAAAATTGAATACAAATGATTAAAATATTTTTTCTTTTTTTACAAAATTCATTTTTTATTGATGTGTAATTGTGTTACAGTGTTGTGTTAATTACTGCTGTACAACAAAGTGACTCAGTTATACATATCTGCACATTCTTTTTCATATCCTACCTTCTCCCACCCCCTTCCCTTTGGCAACTACCAGTCTATTCTCTCTGTCCCTGATTTTGTTTCTGTGTCATAGATAGGTTTACTTGTGTCATATTTTAGATTCCACGTATAAGTGATATCATATGGTGTTTGTCTTTCTGACTTGATTCACTTAGTATGCTAACCTCAGGTTGCATCCATATTGCTGCAAATGGCATTATAAAATACTTGTTCTTTATGCATTTTCAAGAATAACCTGATCACTAAGCATAAAGGCACCACCCTAATGCTGTATTTTTAAATGTGGCAAAGTAATGTGAAAGCTTGCCCCCACCTACATCATGCAGCTAGTGGTGAGATTATGGGAGAATTCCTTGACTGCTGTTTCCTGTAAAATGGCAGTTCTAATCATATTTACCTCTCAAGGTCAATACTGGGGCAAAGCATTCCTGTAATAGGTGGGACCTGTTGTTGATGAATGACTCTGATACTTGCTTCTCATGCAATTTATCCACTTCTTTTTCCTATTGGTCTTTTTGGTTCTGAAACAGTCTTTTTTTTTTTCTTCCAGTAGCACTATTCTTGGCATCAGCCTAATCTCAGTAAATGCTGGAGATGATTAAGTTGTCAGTATCAGCATGTGGTGTTTTCCTAAGAGCTCTGTGAAGCAAAATTCCTACCCAGAGAGACAGCCAAGGCCATGTCTTTGGGGGAATTGAGGACGCTTCTTCCGCCACCTCTTCCTAATCCCGTGAAAGGTCCTTTCTGGGGACTGAGCAGGCTGACAGGTCTCACACTCCTGGTGACCCATCTGCGAGGTCACTGAGTACAGGGCCTGCTGGGCTTAGCCTCCAGGATAAGGGGCCCCTGAAGGCCATCACCCAGCCCGGCTGGGTTCACACCCAGTGATTTACCGAGCATGGGGGCCACTGACACCTTTTATGCTCCCTCCTTGAAGCCAAAGGGACTCGGCGAGGGGAGAGGTGGCCGGGAACCCACGCCTGGGTCACTCCACAGAACTCTCCCATCATTGATGGTGTCCCTTTGCCCCGGAAAACAAAACCCGGGCCCCTCGACTTTGGGTTACCACACTTTGGCACCACCTTTGAAGCCATGATCTGAATTTACGACATGAGCGTGAAAGACCATTTCAGGCTCTGCCCTCTTTCCCGGCCGCTGAACTTGATGTGGTCCAGAGTAAATCACCCTAATAGCCACGGGGCCGGCATTGTTGCGCGAGGTTTTATACCCATACTGGCGGTTCTTTAGGGAGCCAAACTGCTTTGCCAAGTGTCGAGTTACGGTTACAAAAAACCATCGCCTTGTGCATAATTATGAAGAGATAGAAGTATCCAAGGTGGGTTCAGTGCAGGACTTTCAAAAGCTAGGTTCATGAAGGAGAGGGAGAAAATACGGCAACTGTTTTCTAGCCTATGAAGGGGCCTCCTTTTTCTAACACTGTGGACAAAAAGTCACTTTTTCCTGGGAGAAGAGGTGGTGCAGGTCACCAGGTGGTCACTAGACGCGATGCTGAGGAAAAGAGTGTGTGTTCCAGGCCCCTCAGGTGGCCGGGAGCTGGGCCTGCCTGGCTCTGGGTCCTTAGTGTACAGAGGGGGTGATGGGGAGGAGGTGACAGGTCCCAGAGACACTTGCCAACTGAAGCTGTTGTCGGAATAAAGATCCTTAATCTCTTCTCCACTCACATTTGTACCGAGTGCTCATATTTATGATGAGTTGTTGCATTGCATGGGGGCAGCTGTTTATACATCTGCAGCCCCAGAGGGCCTTGGAAAGCATGCTGCCCTCTTAAGGGACAGAGCCCAGGGACCCAGCCTCCGGAACAACCAGGCCTCGAGATGCACGAGTTACGTGTGTGGGAGATTTCTCTCCTGCTGCTTAGGATGATATCTGTCCCCCTTGGGGAAGATAGAATCAGTGATGGTCTAATTCCCCTTTCTTTCTTTTTTAAAAAAATATTCTTAGGAGGGAGGTTCAAGATGGAGGGGACATATGTATACCTATAGCTGATTCATGCTGGTGTATGGCAGAAATCAGTGCAATATTATAAAGCAATTATCCGTCAATGAAAAAAAATACATTAAAAAAAGCATGTTAAAAAAATTCTTAGTAACTTTATTCATAAGAGCCCCCAGTAGGAAATAACCCAAATGTTCAGAATGGACCAAAACAAGTTTTCATACAACAGAATCATGCTCAGTGATAAAAAAGGAATAAAAGCACCCAACAACATGGATATGCCCCCAAAGAGTATGCTAACTGAAAGAAGTCATACGCTGTATATGTTCATCTCTATTAAGTCCTAGAATAGGCAAAGTGAATCTATAGCAATAAAAATCAGAACACTGTTTGTGTGTTTGCTTACTGGGCAAGAGTTAGCCTGAGACGAGGACGTGTGATGAGGGGTGATGGAGGAGATCTACCTCCTGATAGCAGGGCTGGTTAACAGGTACAGGCTATTGTCAAAGCTTTTCCTTTCCTTGCTGGCGTCAGGCGCGGTGGTGTCTCTGCTTCTCCATCCGGTGATGAAGGGTGCAGAAGGGAGAGAGGCTGGTGAAGCAGGTGGTGCTAAAAAGGGCCCCGGCACCTCCTGCCGTCTAGGCAGCCCCGTCCCCTCACACGTCCCCTGAGGGTCTGACCTGTGGTGACTTTTCCTTCTTAAGGCTTCCTGCTCTTGATGCAAGTGCTGTTTAAGAAGCTACATTGTAAGAAGCTACAATGTGTTTTGCAGCTACATTGTAGCTGAAAAACACATACATTCCCACAGTAAAGAACTCACCTAAGAGCATTTAGTGAAAAGAAGACTCCTTTGCTCCTAGAGCCCAGGTTCCCTCTGCTCACCCCCAGAGGAAGCCGTCACTACCAGTGCCTGGTTTGGAATGTCCATTTCTGTACTTACTTTTACTTATATATGAAAAGGTCCCAGTAATTTTGTGGGCACTGGAGGGGACCAGTTTAAGATGGGACTTGGAGAAGCAGAATTTGGCTGCCAAGTGAGAGTGTGCATTAGGAGCAGAGGTGCTCGAAGACTCCGGTGCGAGTGGTCAGGGCCTGGGGGAGGGGAGGGTGACTACCACGCCTCCCCTTCCCCCACTCCAGCACCAGCCAGTCCATCACCACATCCGGCCCACTGCTCCTCCTCAGTCTCTCACAAGTCCATCCGTCCTTTTCTATCCCCAAGTCCCGCTGACACCCTGGATCAGGCACCATCCCACCTGGATCTGGTGTACTTCATTGGCCTCCACAGCTCCATTTTAACTTCATACAACCCAGTTTGCACTCAGCAGCCACGGTGATGTTTTCAAATGGAAATATGATCACATCACCACCCTGCTCAAAACCATTCAGATGTTTCCTGTTGCCATCAAGCTCCTTAAGATGACCTGGCCTTTGTTGTTGTTGCTCAATCGCTCAGTTGTATTTGACTCTTTGTGACCCCATGGACTGCAGCACGCCAGGCTTCCCTGTCCATCACTATCTCCCAGAGCTTGCTCAAACTCATGTCCATTGAATCAGTGATGCCATCCAACCATCACATCCTCTGTCATTCCCTTCTCCTCCTACCTTCAGTCTTTTCCAGCATCAGGGTCTTTTCCAATGAGTTGCCTCTTTGCATCAGGTGGACAAAGTATTGGAGCTTCAGCTTCATCATCAGTCCTTTTAATGAATATTCAGGGTTGGTTTCTTTAGGATTCACTGGTTGGATCTCATTGCTGTCCAAGGTCTCTCAAGAGTCTTCTCTAGCACAACAGTTCAAAAGCATCAGTTCTTCCGCACTCAGCCTTCTTTATGGTCCAACTCTCACATCCATATATAACTACTGGAAAAACCATAGCTTGGACTATATGTACCTTTGTTGGCAAAGTGATGTCTCAGTTTTTTAATAACACTGTCTAGGTTTGTCATAGTTTTTCTTCTAAGGAGCAAGTGTCTTTTAGTTTATGGCTGCAGTTACCATCTGCAGTGATTTTGGAGCCCAAGAAAATAAAGTCTGTCACTGTTTCCATTTTTTCCCCATCTATTTGCCGTGAAGTGATGGGACAGGATGCCATGATTTTAGTTTTTTGAATGTTGAGTTTTAAGCCAGCTCTTTCACTCTCTTCTTTCACTTTCATTCTCTTTCATTCTCTTCTTTCACAAGAGGCTCTTCAGTTCCTCTTCACTTTCTGCCATTAGAATTGTGTCATCTGCATATCTGAGGTTATTGATATTTCTCCCACAATCTTGATTCCAGCTTGAGCTTCATCCAGCCCAGAATCTTGCATAATGTACTCTGCATATAAGTTAAATAAGCAGGGTGACAATATACAACCTTGATGTACTTTTTCCCCGATTTTGAACCAGTCCGTTGTTCTGTGTCTGGTTCTAACTGTTGCTTCTTGACCTTCATACAGGTTTCTCAGGAGACAAGTAAGGTGATCTGGTATTCCCATCTCTTTAACAATTTCCCACAGTTTATTGTGATCCACACATCAAAGGCTTTAGCATATTTTCTGGGTTCAATATCATCACCTCTCTGAGCTCCTTGGTCCCCTCCTACCTCCCCCATTTTTTCCTGTCATACAGGATTTTTTCAATGCCATGCTCTCTTCTCGCTTGTCTCCAGGCCTTTATGCGGGCTCTTTCCTCTTCCTGTAGTTCTCCGTTTCACCTTGTGTCTCCCATGAGCCCTAAATGGTCTCTTTTCTGTCTTTTCAGGAAAGACTTTCTGTTTCACCAAGACTGGGTCAGGGGGCCCCACGACAGTGCACCTACCCCCATCCTAGCTCTTATTGTGCTGAGTCGTGACTGCCTTGTTTGTTGTCTGCATGCTGGACTCAATTCCAAGAGGAGGGCAAACTTGTGTCCTTAGCCCTTAGCATAGTGCCTGGCAGGTAGCTGGTACTTAATAGATTTAGAGTTGAAGGACGGAAATCTGAGATGTGAGAAGGAAGAACAGGTGGGGGCTGAGAGTCGAGCTAGGGAAGGAAGAGTTGGAGGTGATGTCATCAGGAACAGCTGGTGGCCATGGGACAGCAGCAGTAGAGATGCTAAATATCCCCTGGTCCTTACTGTGTGCGAGGCACAATTCTGGGTGCTTTATGCTCATTAATCCTCCTGAAAACAATATGAGGAGGATACCATGAGTATCAGAGAAGGCGATGGCACCCCACTCCAGTACTCTTGCCTGGAAAATCCCATGGATGGAGGAGCCTGGTGGGCTGCAGTCCACGGGGTTGCTAGGAGTCAGACACGACTGAGCGACTTCACTTTCGCTTTTCACTTTCATGCATTGGAGAAGGAAATGGCAACCCACTCCAGTGTTCTTGCCTGGAGAATCCCAGGGACGGGGGAGCCTGGTGGGCTGCCGTCTATGGGGTCGCACAGAGTCGGACACGACTGAAGCGACTTAGCAGCAGCAGCAGCAGCAGCAGCAACCATTAGTATTCCTCTTTTACAGATGAGGAAACTGAGGCACAGAAAGGTTAGGTAACTTATCCAGAGTCATACAACTAGTAAGTGAGAGGGCTGGGATTCAAACAAAGGAGTTCAGTTCCTACACTCTCTGTACACTACAAAGACACATTTAATCTGGGCATTTCAGACTTTGAGTGACAGTACATTCTGTCAATAGTTTGCACCAGCTTCGTGGAGTTGGGAAGAGCTCAGCCAGTCCAAATTGGAAAGGCTAAAGTACCTGTCTAGATCTCTAGGTGCCCCTAGGATGACAGGAGAGCTCTAAGCTAGCACTGAACTCCAGCCCAGTGATAGGGCCCAGGGGGGCAGCAGTCAGGCTCTTGCCTGGTGCTAGTGGTACGGCCTTAGGGGACTTCCCTTTCTTTTCCCCACTTTTTATTTTGTATTGGGGTATAGCTGATTAACAAAGTTGTGACAGTTTCAGATGAACAGCAAAGGGACTCAGCCATGTGTATACATGTATCCATTCTCCCCCAAGCCCTCTCCCATCCAGGATGCCACGTAACATTGAGCAGAGTTTCCTGTGCTATACAATAGGTCCTTATTGGTTATCCATTTTGAATATAGCAGTGTGTACATGACTATCCCAAACTCCCTAACTATCCCTCCCCGCTGGCAACCATAAGTTTGTTTTCTAAGTCTGTGAGTCTCTTTCTGTGTAGCACATATGTACAGTGGAATATTACTCAGTCATTACAAAGAAGGAAATAATGCCATTAGCAGCAACATGGATGAACCTAGAGAGTGTTATACTGAGTGGAGTATGTCACACAGAGGAGAAATATTGTATGACCTCCCTTACATGTGGACTCTCAAAGGAAAGGATACAAATGAACTTACTTGAAGTGACTTTCTAAACTGAGCAGCTTGTGGATGACGGTGGATTTTGCTGACAAAATAGACTGCCAGTCAAGAAACTCCATGCTTCTTGGTGATATAAAAACTGGCTATATTTGTATATTAGTATTAAAAATTCACATCCATTTTATGGACCTCAAACCATCTATTGTAAGCATGAGAGGTATGGCATGAGAAGGACAAAGATGAATCATTCATTCAATAATATTTACTGAGCACTTGCTCTGTGCTGGACAAAGGCAGGGGCTGGGCTTACAGGGATGGAGAAGCCAGATGGCCCCTCATGGAGCTTACGTTATAGTGAGAGAGACACGTGGGAAACAAGTGAACAAAAAGTTACTGCTTGCAATTAGTGTTATGAAGTCACACACGAATGTGGTTGTGGTGGGTTGCACGTGAGGCGTGCAAACCAATTTTAGTTCAGACGCCTTTGGGGTCTCGCTAGAAGGACGCTGGAGAAATTAAGGGTGATTTCAGGCCATAGGAGTTGTTTGAAGCATGATGCCTCTTTAATAATACACTCGAGGTTCTCTTGAAGAAAGTAAGCAGTGGGAAGCAAGAGGGCGCCCTCTTGAATGCTGGAAGAGTAGTCCTTACAACTCTTACTCAGATATCAAAGGGGCTATTTCATCAGGACCCCAAGGCTAAAAGTGGACCTTTTAGGTCCCTCTGACTTTGGAATTGTAAAGCAGTTCAACCTTTCTGCAGAGATTTTGCAATATCTACCAAGAGTCTTGAGAAGGGCATTGCATTCTCATCCAGAAATTAATCCCACAGATATATTCAGAATTGAGGACAAAAGATTGATAACTATGTATTTTTCAGGGTAGTCTAAATTATGTAAAATTGGAAACTGTGAAAAATACGTAAACAATTGTATATTTTCATGACATTATGGCAGTCATTTTCGATGAATATCTAATCCTGAAAGATGTTCACTGTGTAAGTGATGAAAACAAAACATAAAAATATGACAAAAACATTCAACAATGGTAGGATTCTATGTTTAACAAACATCGAGATGTATGCACAAGGAAAAGATGGCAGACGTTATTAGTGGTTATCTTTGGCTGGAGGGGATTTGGGGGGGGGATTTGATTTTCTTTGAAATTTTCTGTGTTTTTCCAAGTCCATGTCTCACTGATAATCAGGAGAAGGACATTTAAAAATGTACCTTTACGTTCAGTTCAGTCACTCAGTCTTGTCCAACTCTTTGCAACTCCACGGACTGCAGCACACCAGGCTTTCCTGTCCCTCACCAACTCCTGGAGCTTACTCTAAGTCATGTCCATGGAGTCAGTGATGCCATCCAACCATCTCATCCTCTGTTGTCCCCTTCTCCTCCTGACTTCAATCTTTCCCAGCCTCAGGTCTTTTCAAATGAGTCAGTTCTTCACATTAGGTGGACAAAGGATTGGAGTTTCAGCTTCAGCATCAGTCCTTCCAATGAATATTCAGGACTGATTTCCTTTAGGATGGACTGGTTGGATCTCCTTGCAGTCAAAGGGACTCTCAAGAGTCTTCTCCAACATCACAGTTCAAAAGCATCAATTTTTCAGAGCTCAGCTTTCTTTATAGTCCAACTCTCACATCCATACATGACTACTGGTAAAACCAAAGCTTTGACTAGATGACCTTTGTTGGCAAAGTAATGTCTCTGCTTTTTAATATGATGTCTAGGTTGGCCATAACTTCTTCCAAGGAGCAATCATCTTTTAATTTCATGGCTGCAGTCACCATTTGCAGTGATTTTGGAACCCAAAAAAATCTCTCACTGTTTCCATCGTTTCCCCCATCTATTTGCCATGAAGTGATGGGACCAGATACCATGATCTTAGTTTTCTGAAAGTTGAGCTTTAAGCCAACTTTTTCACTCTCCTCTTCCACTTTCATCAAGAGGATCTATATTTCTTCGCTTTCTGCCATAAGTGTGGTGTCATCTGCATATCTGAGGTTATTGATATTTCTCCTGGCAATCTTGATTCCAGCTTGTGCTTCATCCAGTCCAGCATTTCTCATGCTGTACTCTGCACATAAGTTAAATAAGCAGGGTGACAACATATAGCCTTGACATACTCCTTTCCCAATTTGGGACCAGTCTGTTATTCCTTTACATTAGGTGAAAAATAAACATGTATTCAAAGGTTAAAATGCTTCTGCTAGTTTCTGACGTGAAGGAGCTATTGAGGCTTGGAAAATAAGCAAGAGAAAGAGTGAATCTCCCTCAAGAAAAGTCCTGCAGGCTCCTTAACCCCACAAAGCCGTTTCCATCCCTTCTCTGCTGCTACTTTAGTGCATTCTCTGGCACTAGTGAGAGTGAGTCTGGTACATGAGGCACCGAGGAGTATCCCCCCTGGTTTGCGGGCAAGCCTGTGCTAGCAGAGGTGAAAGAGGAGCTGAAAGCAAGAAGGACAGTTGTCTAGTGCTTGCTCTGCATCAGCCCTGCTGTTGAGTGTGACACACACTCTGCTGTCTTCTGAACTTATGAATGCATTGCCCTCAGAGTGACCTTGTAACTTTGGTATTTCCACTACTCCCATTTTGAAGATAGGAACACTGAGGCCCAGAAGGACAGTGTCCTCCATGTCACACGTCTGGTAAGTGGTACTGCCAGAATTTGAATCCAGATCTGATGGCGCTACGTTGGGGAAAAAATGGAAATAGTGACAGACTTTATTTTCTTGGGTTTCAAAATCACTGTGGATGGTGACTGAAGCCATGACATTAAAAGATGCTTGCTCCTTGGAAGAAAAGCTCTGACAAACCTAGATAGCATTTTAAACAGCAGAGACATCACTTTGCCAACAAAGGTCCGTCTAGTCAAAGCTATGGTCTTTCTAGTAGTCATGTATGGATGTGAGAATTGAACCATAAAGAAAGCTGAGCGCTGAAGCATTTTGAACTGTGGTTCTGGAGAAGACTCTTGAGAGTCCCATGGACTGCAAAGAGATCAAATCAGTTAATCCCAAAGGGAATCAGTCCTGAGTATTCATTACAAGGACTGATGCTGAAGCTCCAATACTTTGTCACTGGATGTGAAGGGCCAACTCACTTATGCTGGGAAAGATTAAAGGCAGGAGGAAAAGGGGGAGAACAGAGGATAAGATGGTTGGATGGCATCACCGAGTCAATGGACAAGAATTTGAGCAAACTTCAGAAGATAGTGAAGGACAGGGAAGCCTGGCATGCTGCAGTCCATGGGGTCGCAAAGAGTCAGACACAACTTAGCGACTAAATAACAAAGTTGAGTAGTGGGAAAAACAACGAACTAGAGAGGAAAGGACGAAGACAAAAGAGAGGATAAATCTAGCTTTGGTATGAGCAGGAGGCCAGTAACTGCAGGGTCCTCTCCATTCTGGAAAGCAACACCAGATTGGGATGCCAAGAGGCAGTTTGGAGTAGAAGAAAGATTGTTACCTTCGCCTATGTGGACCTCGATGATTCCAGCACTACCTCTCACAAGGGCCACCCCTGTGACCTGGACCAGGGTTTCTTTCCTTCAGGAGCAGCAATAGAAAGATTAAAAGAGAAATTGTTTTGGACCAATCATGAGTGCTGGTATTTGAGAGTTTTTCTTAAAGGTTAAGAAAGAGGCACACGTTTCTGGATTGATTCCTAAGAGAACTTCTGGGCACCTTCAAGGACTTCCTAGGTGGATAGCAATGCTTTTTATTCCAATTTCACTTTTGAACAGATGGCTTTTCTGTTCTGTGCTCCAGATAGAATTGCCCCTACAGCTCCCCTTATGCTCATCAGCTCCTTTTGAGGTTGGTTTTTGGCACCCAAATTGAACACAGATGGAGAGTGTTGGGGGAAGGTAAGAGGAAGTGTTTTCAGAGGTTTCTGAACAAATGAAGGAGAAGAAAAGAGTTGGAAGCTTCATGTGAGAGACAATGCCAGTGGCTAGTGATAGAAGGAGAAACAGTGACAGGAAAACAGGGGAAGTGCAGCGTGAGTATGAGCCCCTTGAGGGAACGGAGAGAGAACCAATACTTCATACCTGCCGACAGGTGGCAGCACGGACACAATACAGCTTGGTTTTGTCTAATTTTATCTGAAGACGTCTCTGCGACTGTGGGGTGGGAGTGATGGGAAACAGCAGTTTGGGGGCTGGCAGAGAAGGCTAATGGCAGCGTGGGTCTGGCTGATATAAAGAATAGCACTCATAGCTTGTATATGGCCTGTATTCATCATCATAGGGCCCATTTCCCAGCAAAACACAAGGTGAAGTGATTTAATAGAAATCAGGTCATTTGTAGAGATGTGGATTGGCCTAGAGAGTGTCACACAGAGTGAAGAAAGTCAGAAAGAGGAAAACAAATACCATTTATTAATGAATGTATGTGGAATCTAGAACAATGGTACAGATGAACCCATTTTCAGGGCAGTAATAGAGACACAGAGGTAGGAAATGGATATGTGGACACAGAGGATATGCGTGGAATGAACTGGGAGATTGGGACTGACGTATGTGCACTGCTGCTCAGTCGCTTCAGTCGTGTCCGACTCTGTGCGACCCCATGGACTGCAGCCCACCAGGCTCCTCCGCCCATGGGATTTTCCAGGCACGAGTACTGGAGTGGGGTGCCACTGCCTTCTCAGGCTTAGCGCTGCTGCTGCTGCTGCTGAGTCGCTTTAGTTGTGTCCGACTCTGTGCGACCGCATGGACGGCAGCCCACCAGGCTCCCCTGTCCCTGGGCTTAGCACTAGGAGGATGCAAAGCCAAGATCCAACTCTGAATCTGCCTGCTGCCAAAGCCTGTTTTGATTTACTTTCCATGTTGATTTCCAAGACCAGCTGGAGGCACTGTGTTTATTGTTTAACCATCCTCACTCTTAATGTCCCAACTTGATTAAGTCGGTCTTTTTTGATCTTATGTGAACTTAAGGATTCCTGAGATATTTGTTAAAATATATCAATTTCTGGGCTGTACTCCTAGAACTACTGATTAGAATGTCTGTGAGAAGAGCCCGAAAATCTATTTTTGACATGCTCCAAATGTGATTCCCACGTACTCGGCCAGCTTGGTCAACATTGGTAGAGGTAGATTGTCACATTTATGAATATAAATTCAGTTGGCTGTAAATGGTGTATCTTTGCAAGGTTTTATATGGTTCAGGAAGTAAAATCTCTCATGTTATATTTATGTGCTTTCCTCTGATCACTGAGATTTTTTACATTGTGACATTGAAATGATCAATGAAGATTATGTTTACTTTTGGTGGCAAGGGTGAAATATAGCAATACTTCACTCCCTGTGGTGTCATTTCCCATTTTACTTTGTATTTTAGAGCTGAAATATTTATCTGCATGAATTGAATTGAAAGGCATTCTCTGGTTAAGCAGCAGGAGTTTGAATTCTGTTTAACACTGAGTCATGCAAAGGTCAAGGTTCATCGTTACCTTAACATTTTTTCTTTTAATAATTTTATGTGTTTATTTTTGATTGTGCCGGGTCTTCGTTGCTGTGCAGACTTTTCTGTTGTTGCAGTTCACAGGCTTCTCACTGTGGTGGCTTCCCTTGTTGAGGAGCATATATAGGGTGTGCGGGCTTCAGAAGATGTGGTGCACAGGCTCAGGAATTGTGGCTCCCAGGCTCCAGAGCACAGGCTAAGTAGTTGTGGTAAGTGAGCTTAGCTGCTCTGAGGCATGTGGGATCTTCCTGGATCAGAGATCGAACCTGAGGCTCCTGCATTGGCAGGGGGATTCTTTACCACCGAACCACCAGGGAATCCCCTCATCTTGAACTTTTTAATCTTGCTTTTGGTGAACCTTGCTGCGCTTCCTAACTTTGTCCATCTGAATGGATTTAAGAGGAGGTAGTTTAATCTACATTGATAAAATTAAAGAGAAATGGAGATTTGGGGGAATTATCCGTAATTAGGCCCCAAACCATTTTTAGGCTAAAATACCCAAATGTCAATTCTAATAATGCTTTTTGGGAGTCTGAAGTTAAATATGACTTACAGGAAGCTTTTACTTTACACAGGATCATCTGAGATCCAATATTCCAGTCTTAACAATTGGCAGGTAGCACAGAGAAGAATTCCCTAATAAATCAATGCCCCTTTGAATACCTTCACCCTACCTAATGTCAGCATATATCCAAGCTAACAGCATTTACAAAATATCTTAAAAAGATGCAGGATTTCATGAAGCATTCTGATGGGTGATGTTGGAGGATTCCTATGGTTTCAGACAAAGCTGTTAATAAATGAGGATTTGGCAGAACTAGTCCACTTAACGGAAGAAGAGAAAATCAACAGCATGCTTCCAAAGAGAATCATTTGAATATGAAATATTAAGAAAGCCTTCATAAAATGGATGAAGTCCTCTAATATTTTGGTGAGAATTACTGTTTTTATGATCATGCTAAAAATAAAATGAGAAGAATAATACTGTTGTGCTATCATGTAATATCAGAAAAACTTCACCAAGAGAAACCCTAAGAATATCCATCTGTTGTTTGTTCTAAGTATTAGAGTGCATTTATTATTATTTTTCATATGTAGTTTAACATAAGGTAAAATAAACTTAGTTTTGCTTAGTTTCATTTTTTAAACAAATTTCCATCCATTTTCGTCACTATTATGTCACTATTCACTGCAAACCTTTTAATCTTGTTTAAAGAGGATTCACTTTAAGTGAGGATTAAATGAATTTTTACATGTAAAACATCTAAAAAGTGAAAGAAAGAAAGTGAAGGTCACTCAGTCATGTCCAACTCTTTGTGACCCCATGGAGAGTCCATGGAATTCTCCAGGCCAGAATACTGAAGTGGAAGATTTCCCTTCGACAGGGATCTTTCCAACCCAGGGCTCAAACCCAGGTCTCCCTCATTGCAAACAGATTCTTTACCAGCTGAGCCACAAATACATAATAAGTAAATATTCTGTAACTTCAGTTATTACTGTTTTTAAAGTGTAATTTTTATTAATTAGTTTTGTGGCAACAGCATGTGGCTTGAGAACCCCAGCTCTCAGCAGTGAGACTGCAGGATCCTGAGCACTGGACCTCCAGGGAATTCCCAAAGTGCCATTTTTATAATTGGTTTTATAAACACCAATTATACTTGGATAATAAGGGCAGCATGCTTTGTATTTGGTCTTAGTAGATGTTACTGTTTATTATATTCAATTTATTAGACACACTTTACATATATGATTTTATTTGATTCTTACAACCCATGCTAGGAGACAGGCACTACTTTTCGTTCCATCACAGTTAAGGAAACTGATGACAAGCAGTATCTTAAGTCTCACACTGGTAAGTGGAAGAGCCAAGATTTGAATCCAAAATTGACTGAAAAGACTTGGATCTTCCTTCTTTTCCTTTCTTTCTTTCCCTCTCATCTTTTCTTCTAATTTTTTACTATAGAAAACATCAGATATACCCAAAAATAGCAACATAGTACCAAGGACCTACCCCCACCCCTCACATAGGCTTTTCCCAGTTTTTGCAATAAACAACTTGAGGCCAATCTTCCTTTATCTCTACCCCAACCTTCACCCCTACCCTCAGATTATTTGCACAAAATTCCAGCCATTGTATCATCTTCACTGTAGATATTTCCATGTATAGTTTTAAAGATAGGGACTCTTGGCCAAACACAACCTCAGTATCATTGTTGCACCTAAATAAAAGAAATTATATTAACCAACATTTACATGGTCTGTGAAATTTTCCTGATTTTCCCATAAATTTAACATTTGGTTAGTTGAATCAGATCTGCACATCACATCTGTTTCATATATTCCTCAGAGCTCTCTTCATCTGTAGATTTCTTCTCCATTTTTTCCCCTTGAGATTTATTTGTTGAAGAAACCGATGTTTGTACTGCAGAACTCTCTGCAACCTGGATTTTGATGATTTCATCCCTATGGTGTTTAGCATCTGTAAACTGGTAGTTTTTCTTTTCTTTTACTGCAAAATTTTCTTGAACTCCTACTGTATTTAAGGTTTCCGTCCACCTGGTTCCCTCTCACATGGGGCTTAGGGTCTAGCCAGGGATACAGACACTAAGCAAGCAAGCTAGCCTGATATTTTATTTCTATTATACTTATATAATATATAAATATATGTTGCTTTTGCTATAACTCTATTTGGTTACATAATAGTGTGAAATAAAAGGTTCTGTATTATACTAAAGAGGCCACTGAGACGTCAGAGAACCAGACAGAGTTCAAGTCGTCTCTATTATATCAATTCTGTGTGACCATGTGGTGGTGATGGGGGTGTCGGTGGGAGGGGGGAGGAGGAGTTGGTGAGGAGATGTACTAGGTCTGGATTCTAGAGTCTTCATCATTAAAAATGATGGGTTTGGACCAAGAGAGTCTTTCCTTTGCTCTAAGAATTCCTTAGAGCAAAGGAATTCTTTTTCTCCCCTACATGAGCTCTCAAGCCAATTCCTGATATATAAAAGGTAATAGTGGAGCTGAACTGAATGAAGCAGGGGGTGGCTGTTGAGCCTGGCCCCATCTCACTCTTTATCTTTTTTTATCTTATTCCCCTCCATCCCCTAGGATGATCACTGACATGTCCTTAGAACTTAGGTCTCCATGGAGAAGTCAGAAAACCACTGGGTTAGGTAAAGTTAGATGTTCATCTAAGTATTACCAAACCGGTAATACTTAAAATATTAACTATATTAACACTTAAAATACTAAGTAAGTACCAAATCTGGAAAGGCCCGGATGAGTAATGCCTCGGTTTTCTCAGTGGGCTTGGAGCTTTATGCACCCTTATTTAGTGTGTATGTGTGTGTGTGCACGCATGTGCATGTGGGTGAACATGACATGCCAGAGCTGAAATGCTCTAATCCAACCTCTCCTCAGGGAGCCCATCTTCAGTTGCAAGCGACAGAACCCAAGTCAAACTAGCTTGTGCATTACAGGAAAATCATTGTTGCATTTAACTAGATAGAAAGTCCTCACATGGATCTGGCTTCAGGGCAGGGGTTTAAGCCCATATCATCAGGATAATATGGGCTTCTTAGCTCTTCCACTTCTTAGCTCTTCTATAGTCTGCACGGTTTCCTTCTGTGGCAGGTGTTCCTCATGATGAGGCTGCCAACGCCTCTCAGCTGATAGTCTAGGAACCCAACAACCTCCCTGGAAAGAGAGCACGCCCCCTTGTTAGTTTCTATGGAAATCCTTCATGCCCACCCTCATTGGCTGGGTATGGGCCACTTGCTCAGCATTGACCATTGCCATGGCCCGGGGATGCAGACCGCTAATTGGCCAGCTTGGGTTATCGAACTCACTTAGGGCAGGCGGATTGTACTACCCCTTACGCTGCAAGCCAGGCTGAAATACCGGTATTTGCAGCAGGAAGAGCAGTTATTTGCAAGGCAGCCAAGCAAGAAGGCGGGAGACCAAATCTCAGATACTGCTCCCTGAAGGCAAAGGGCTGGAATATCTGTAAGGTAAAGAATAAAGAAGCAGGGTGGTCTAAAGCACGGGGAGTGTGGAGAAAAGATGCGGTAATTAGCCTTCTTGGCAGACGTAACTAGGCTGCAGGCCTCGAGGCCTTCTGAGGATGGAGTTTTCCGTTCTTTGACGTTGAAAGGTGGGTTGGACTCTCATGCATACCCAGTTGGGGGGAGGGGTCTGTGGGCCCATCCAGTCCTAACCGGCTTAGCTCAAACTAGCCAGGCTGACCCCAAGTTCCTGGGAAACAGCTAGGGCAGAACCTCCAAGGCTATCTACTGCTTGGCATGCAAGTCTTCAACCTTGATTAATGAAGGCAGGTGAAAAGAATTTAACCCACAGTTTGAATTCCTCAAACATCAAGGTGCTGCTACTCAAAGAACGGGGAAATATCCCTATGAGAGGAACACTGAAGTGACTGTATAACTTATGATCCAGACTGGAATACTTTATAGAGAGTAACAGGGGACCCCATTCATAGTTACAGTGGAGCCATAGATGTAGACAGTACTGTTCTAGGCAACTCAAACAGATAGTCACACCAGCTGTACCCCTTGGAGAAGCTAAATGACTTCACCAAGGTGATGAAGTAAGAGAACCGGCTGTAGAACCGATTCCAGTATTTTCCACCAAAAAGTCATTATCAGCCACCAGGAACTTGTCTGGGATTATCTCGATGGAATAGGGTTTAGTATTCTACTGGTGGCTCATATGGTAAAGAGTCTGCCTGCGACGTGGGAGACCTGGGTTCGATCCCTGGGTTGGGAAGATACCCTGGAGAAAGGAATGGCTACCCACTCCAGTATTCTTGTCTGGAGAATCCCATGGACAGAGGAGCCTAGCAAGCTACAGTCCATGGGATCACAAAGAGTTGGACAAGACTGAACGACTAACACTTTCACTTTCAAACTGATAGAACCTCTGATGAAATTGGGCTGAGTCATTCGTGGTGTCTTGTCAATGACCAGCAGCAACAACTTTCCATCTTTACCATGTTCAGATATCCTGTATTGAATACTTGGGTGCACAGACATAAAACACCCCAGGATGGTACGGCATGTGCTAAGTCGCTCAGTCGTGTCCGACTCTGTGCGACCCCATGGACTGTAGCCTGCCAGGCTCCTCTGACCGTGGGATTCTCCAGGCATGAATACTGGAGTGGGCTGCCATGTCCTTCTCCTGGTATGACATAGTCAGTGGTTAAAGACTGTGAGGTTAGAATCAACTGTGTTTAAACCCATCTCTACCACTCATTGGCTGTATGACTGGATAAATTAACCTGAGTCTGAATCGATTGCCTTATCTTTTAACAGAAACTAACAATAACACTTACCACAGAAATTTATTGTGAGGATAAAGCAAAACATTGTTTATCAAGTGCAGCGATGGAACAGGTGCATGCTGCAGAAATGTGACTGTTTTTCTAACTTCTATTATGAGCAGGCCTATAGAAACCTGTGCCGTCCCTGGCTTGGCCCCCTTGAACTCTGGATGCTCCCTGGTATAGGAGGACCATGGACAATGACAGGAATGGTGACCTGCTCTAGCTCCAGCCACACACCTGCCCAGGTGTTCCTTCTCTGTGGTCAGCCCCTCTGTGACCTGATCAGGTATTCGCATCCCAGCCCTCATCCAGTCAGTGGGGGAGCTGTCAGTTTTTGTGTGCAGCATGGCCACTGCACTGAGAAGTGTCCATAAGGACACTCTGAGGATTACAGCATCTCTGGGGATTGTTAAACTGCAGGGAGGAAAAACTGCATAAAGGACAGTCAAAAATGTATTTAAAAAATCAAGTTGAGCCATCACCAAGTCCCCGCAGTTCACACTGTTAAATTCTGAACCAAAAAGGAAAATCCGAGCCAAATGATTTTAGCGAATGGCTTTAGCTTCTGACACCTGGTTTGGAAACACATCACCACCTGTGCTGCATTAAACCTGCGAAAAACTCAGGAAGGAGATACAGTGTGTGAGGCCAGAAGAGGGTGGGCTCCTGGATCCCTTAGGTCAAACAGCAGGCTGTAAATGACTCTTTTCAAAACAGACATATTACTTCCCAAGATTGCGGCCTGCCACAAAGGAAGGTACACACAGCAGTTGTTCCCAGCAAGAGTTATACTATATGGCTATTAGGGGGAATGGGAGCAGCTTGATTCTCGCCAATGACAGGAAATAAGGTCAAGTAAAGATAACAAGTCTTTGAATTAAGGAGGCTTTAAACACACATCCTGGCCCCACGGCTTTAGCAGCGAATGAGAATTATGGAAAGAAGCCTCAGATTTTCTCACTCCCTTTAAGCTGGACTTCTGAAACACACCCTTCCACGATTAGTGTGAGGAGGCCTGCCTGGGGAAGGCACCAGTTTCCTCATACCTTTGGCTTGTTTACACTGTTTCTAAATAGACCTCCCTGCCATGTTGCTCAGGCAGTCTGTGCTGGGGTGGTTTCAGGAGTTGTCTCATCTATAGCGTGTGTGAGTCTTGCTGGTTAATACCTTCAGATCTAGAGGTCAGGATTGTAGTACTTCTGTCCAGGTGTTGGGGAGGGGAGTTCGGAAACCCCAGGTGTAGCCAGGCCAGTGTATTTTTTCTTTCTTTCTTTCTTTTTTTTTTAACTATAGATCAATATTATTTATTACCATGAATTAAACTCTATAAACAAAAAATTAGCAGTCAAAATTCAATATCATAAATAAGTGGGATACATTTCAGGATGTAAGGATGGTTTAATATTATGAGATCTATTTACATAATTAATCTTATAAGTAGATTTGAGGAGTAAGATCAGATGATCATCTTCATAGATTGTAAAGGGATTTTAAACAACAAACATCCTTGATTTAAAAAAAAATTAATAACATACGAATAGATACTTCTTAAACATGAGGAAAAAATCTATCCCAATTCAAAAGCCAACATCAGACTTAACGGTGAAATACTGGAAGCATTTCCAATGAACTCTGCAGCAAGACAAAGATGATCATTTCAATTTACTATAGCTTACAGAATATAATGGTCAAATCAAGTAGACAACCATAAATTAGAGGTGTAAGAATTGGAAGAGAGGAAATATGGCAGGTGATATCATTGGATATCTGAAAAACTGAAAAAAATCAACTGAAAAACTACCAACAAGCAGTAAGGGAATACAATAAACTAGTAGGGAACAAAATTAATGTGTAGAAATCAAGTTTTCTCAATATAAATGAGGTGATGGAAGAAAAGACTATTTACAATTGCAACAAAAACAAAAAATTAAATACCTGGAGATAAAGACAATAAGAAACACTCAAGTTCTATGTAAATAAAAAATTTTAAAACACTATCCAAAAGAAAACTTGAACAAGTAGAAATATTACATGCTCTTGGACAGGAATATGAAACATGATGAAATGTCGTGCATCGAACCTGGATTGGTGACTCGTTTCGTGCATGATGTTCTACATGTTTCAATGCCATTCTCCCAGGTCTTCCCACCCTCTCCCTCTCCCACAGAGTCCAGGAGACTGTTCTATACATCAGTGTCTCTTTTGCTGTCTCATATACAGGGTTATTGTTGCCATCTTTCTGGATTCCATGTATATGCGTTGGTATACTGTATTGGTGTTTTTCTTTTTTTTTTTTTTTCAATTTTATTTTATTTTTAAACTTTACATAACTGTATTAGATTTGCCAAATATCAAAATGAATCCGCCACAGGTATACATGTGTTCCCCATCCTGAACCCTCCTCCCTCCTCCCTCCCCATTCCATCCCTCTGGGTCGTCCCAGTGCACCAGCCCCAAGCATCCAGTATCGTGCATCGAACCTGGACTGGCAACTCATTTCATACATGATATTTTACATGTTTCAATGCCATTCTCCCAAATCTTCCCACCCTCTCCCTCTCCCACAGAGTCCATAAGACTGTTCTATACATCAGTGTCTCTTTTGCTGTCTCGTACACAGGATTATTGTTACCATCTTTCTAAATTCCATATATATGCGTTAGTATACTGTATTGGTGTTTTTCTTTCTGGCTTACTTCACTCTGTATAATAGGCTCCAGTTTCATCCACCTCATTAGAACTGATTCAAATGTATTCTTTTTAATGGCTGAATAATACTCCATTGTGTATATGTACCACAGCTTGCTTATCCATTCATCTGCTGATGGACATCTAGGTTGCTTCCATGTCCTGGCTATTATAAACAGTGCTGCGATGAACATTGGGGTACTCGTGTCTCTTTCCCTTCTGGTTTTCTCAGTGTGTATGCCCAGCAGTGGGATTGCTGGATCATAAGGCAGGTCTATTTCCAGTTTTTTAAGGAATCTCCACACTGTTCTCCATAGTGGCTGTACTAGTTTGCATTCCCACCAACAGTGGAAGAGGGTTCCCTTTTCTCCACACCCTTTCCAGCATTTATTGCTTGTAGACTTTTGGATCACAGCCATTCTGACTGGTGTGAAATGGTACCTCATAGTGGTTTTGATTTGCATTTCTCTGATAATGAGTGATGTTGAGCATCTTTTCATGTGTTTGTTAGCCATCTGTATGTCTTCTTTGGAGAAATGTCTATTTAGTTCTTTGGCCCATTTTTTGATTGGGTCATTGATTTTTCTGGAGTTGAGCTGTAGGAGTTGCTTGTATATTCTCGAGATTAGTTGTTTGTCAGTTGCTTCATTTGCTATTATCTTCTCCCATTCTGAAGGCTGTCTTTTCACCTTGCTAATAGTTTCCTTTGATGTGCAGAAGCTTTTAAGGTTAATTAGGTCCCATTTGTTTATTTTTGCTTTTATTTCCAATATTCTGGGAGGTGGGTCATAGAGGATCCTGCTGTGATGTATGTCAGAGAGTGTTTTGCCTATGTTCTCCTCTAGGAGTTTTATAGTTTCTGGTCTTACGTTTAGATCTTTAATCCATTTTGAGTTTATTTTTGTGTATGGTGTTAGAAAGTGTTCTAGTTTCATTCTTTTACAAGTGTTTGACCAGAGTTCCCAGCACCACTTGTTAAAGAGATTGTCTTTAATCCATTGTATATTCTTGCCTCCTTTGTCGAAGATAAGGTGTCCATATGTGCGTGGATTTATCTCTGGGCTTTCTATTTTGTTCCATTGATCTATATTTCTGTCTTTGTGCCAGTACCATACTGTCTTGATGACTGTGGCTTTGTAGTAGAGCCTGAAGTCAGGTAGGTTGATTCCTCCAGTTCCATTCTTCTTTCTCAAGATCGCTTTGGCTATTCGAGGTTTTTTGTTTTTCCATACAAATTGTGAAATTATTTGTTCTAGCTCTGTGAAGAATGCTGTTGGTAGCTTGATAGGGATTGCATTGAATCTATAGATTGCTTTGGGTAGTATACTCATTTTCACTACATTGATTCTTCCAATCCATGAACATGGTATATTTCTCCATCTGTTAGTGTCCTCTTTGATTTCTTTCACCAGTGTTTTATAGTTTTCTATATATAGGTCTTTAGATTCTTTAGGTAGATATATTCCTAAGTATTTTATTCTTTCCGTTGCAATGGTGAATGGAATTGTTTCCTTAATTTCTCTTTCTATTTTCTCATTATTAGTGTATAGGAATGCAAGGGATTTCTGGGTGTTGATTTTATATCCTGCAACTTTACTATAGTCATTGATTAGTTCTAGTAATTTTCTGGTGGAGTCTTTAGGGTTTTCTATGTAGAGGATCATGTCATCTGCAAACAGTGAGAGCTTTACTTCTTCTTTTCCAATTTGGATTCCTTTTATTTCTTTTTCTGTTCTGATTGCTGTGGCCAAAACTTCCAAAACTATGTTGAATAGTAATGGTGAAAGTGGGCACCCTTGTCTTGTTCCTGACTTTAGAGGAAATGCTTTCAATTTTTCACCATTGAAGATAATGTTTGCTGTGGGTTTGTCATATAGAGCTTTGATTATGTTGAGGTATGTTCCTTCTATTCCTGCTTTCTGGAGAGTTTTTATCATAAATGGATGTTGAATTTTGTCAAAGGCTTTCTCTGCATCTATTGAGATAATCATATGGTTTTTATTTTTCAATTTGTTAATGTGGTGTATTACATTGATTGATTTGCGGATATTGAAGAATCCTTGCATCCCTGGGATAAAGCCCACTTGGTCATGGTGTATGATCTTTTTCATGTGTTGTTGGATTCTGATTGCTAGAATTTTGTTAAGGATTTTTGCATCTATGTTCATCAGTGATATTGGCCTGTAGTTTTCTTTTTTTGTGGGATCTTTTTCAGGTTTTGGTATTAGGGTGATGGTGGCCTCATAGAATGAGTTTGGAAGTTTACCATCCTCTGCAATTTTCTGGAAGAGTTTGAGCAGGATAGGTGTTAGCTCTTCTCTAAATTTTTGGTAGAATTCAGCTGTGAAGCCGTCTGGACCTGGGCTTTTGTTTGCTGGAAGATTTTTTATTACAGTTTCAATTTCCGTGCTTGTGATGGGTCTGTTAAGATTTTCTATTTCTTCCTGGTTCAGTTTTGGAAAGTTGTACTTTTCTAAGAATTTGTCCATTTCTTCCTTGTTGTCCATTTTATTGGCATATAATTGTTGATAGTAGTCTCTTATGATCCTTTGTATTTCTGTGTTGTCTGTTGTGATCTCTCCATTTTCATTTCTAATTTTATTGATTTGATTTTTCTCCCTTTGTTTCTTGATGAGTCTGGCTAATGGTTTGTCAATTTTATTTATCCTTTCAAAGAACCAGCTTTTGGTTTTGTTGATTTTTGCTATGGTCTCTTTTGTTTCTTTTGCATTTATTTCTGCTCTAATTTTTAAGATTTCTTTCCTTCTACTAACCCTGGGGTTCTTCATTTCTTCCTTTTCTAGTTGCTTTAGGTGTAGAGTTAGGTTATTTATTTGACTTTTTTCTCGTTTCTTGAGGTATGCCTGTATTGCTATGAACTTTCCCCTTAGGACTGCTTTTACCGTGTCCCACAGGTTTTGGGTTGTTGTGTTTTCATTTTCATTCGTTTCTATGCAAATTTTGATTTCTTTTTTGATTTCTTCTGTGATTTGTTGGTTATTCAGCAGCGTGTTGTTCAGCCTCCATATGTTGGATTTTTTAATAGTTTTTCTCCTGTAATTGAGATCTAATCTTACTGCATTGTGGTCAGAAAAGATGCTTGGAATGATTTCTATTTTTTTGAATTTACCAAGGGTAGCTTTATGGCCCAGGATGTGATCTATCCTGGAGAAGGTTCCATGTGCGCTTGAGAAGAAGGTGAAATTCATTGTTTTGGGATGACATGTCCTATAGATATCAATTAGGTCTAACTGGTCTATTGTATCGTTGAAAGTTTGTGTTTCCTTGTTAATTTTCTGTTTAGTTGATCTATCCATAGGTGTGAGTGGGGTATTAAAGTCTCCCACTATTATTGTGTTATTGTTAATTTCTTCTTTCATACTTGTTAGCATTTGTCTTGTTTTTCTTTCTGGCTTACTTCACTCTGTATGATCGGCTCCAGTTTCATCCACCTCATTATTTACATTTCTTTAATTGGCCATTTTTCTATTGTGTAACTGGTCTTTACTTATTGACACCTAGGGGCTCTTTACATACAAAAGAGATTACTCTTTTGTGATCTGATATGAAAACATTTCTCCCAGTTTCTTATTTATTCTTTAACTTTACTTATAATGTTAAACATTAGAGTATTTTTTTTTGTATGGTTGATCTTATTAATTGTTTATGGCTTCTGGGTTTGGGGTGACAAAAAGACTTTCCTTACTATAAGATGAAAGATATTTTCCCATTTTTCTTTTAAAACGGTTGAGGTTTTTTAAAACTTTTTTTTTTTTTGGACACATGTCTTGCAGCATCTCAGTTCCCCCAACCAGGGATTGAACCCAGGCCAGGGCAGTGAAAGCCCAGAATCCTAACTAGGCCACCAGGAATTCCCCAAAAGTTTAATTTTGTATTCTTTTGAAGTTAACTCAGTGAAGCATGAGGAATGGATTCAACTGCATTTTGTCTAAGTGGCTACCCATTTGTCCCAACACTATTTATTTAGTGGTCCATACTTTTTCCAGTGATTTGAATGTCGCCTTTATTACATTGTGTCTATGTGTGATTTTGTGACTATTTTTGCCTGTCTTTGTATAAGCCAGCATTACACTATGTTGATTGCTGAGATTTGATGATATCTTTTACTAGTACTAGTACTGCTAATCTTCCTTCCCTGCCGTGGCTCTTCCTTTTCACACTTTTCATCACTGTTCTTGCTCCTTTCTTGTTCTATATAAACTTTAGAATCAACTTATCTAATTTTTTAAAAGCCTAATAGAACACATTAAAATTTTGAAATAAGTTATGGAGAACTATTTCTTTCTTTCTTTTTTTAATTTGTTGCCATTATTATTATTATTTTTTTAGTTGGAGGATAACTGTTTTGCAATGTTGTGTTGGTTTCTACTGTACAATAAGGTGAGTCAGTTATAAAGGCCAGTGTATTTCTATGTTGTTGTGTCTTTCAAGATATTCAAACAGGCTTCACTTAATTCAGTGCGACACAGTATCATCAGTTCAGGGGGGGAAAAACTCACAAAAAACAAAGCCAACATTAAAAGGTTGTTTCAAATGTAGAGAAATACAGGTTGTTAGCCTAGCTTCCCTGCCCTGTTGCGCAGAGTGTATGGGTTCTATACCCACCTTGATTTTCCTCCACCTTGATTGGGAGGGCGGGGACAAGAATAGAGTAGAAGAGGGGAACTTAAGTTGAGCAATCAGTTATAACAAACTAAAACAAATCCTGTTAAGTCAGTTAGCTGACTGGCTTGTCTACAGATAACCAGCTGGTTGGTGAAACTCAATCTTTTCTTTTGAAGCTTGTTGGCATTGATTCTGTTGCACAGGACTATGGACCTGGGCTAGCTTTTTTCCTCCAGTAACTGTTAGAAGAAAGTACACAGATTCTTTGTGCTTTTAACATTTTTTATCTTCTGATAATTAAAATAGAAAAAAAAGATCTTGGTTTTGATAGTTAAGTGAGGACCCTGGCCTAATATGGCCAAAGAGACATTGTTGGCAACATCCATAGGGTGTGGTACCTGAAAAAAATCAAATGAAAGGATTTGCATCTGTGCAGAGACAGAGGTCAGGGTCATCTGTTTGTTAGCTGTGTGTCCTTAGGCAAATCCCTTTACATCTTCAAGTTTCAGTTTTCTCACCCAAAGACTGGGACTCATGCTTGGTAGTATCTGCTTCATAGGGTTGTTGAAAGATTGAATGAGATGATGCAGTGCTTAGCCTGATTCCTGGCACAGAGTAAGGAAGACTTCTGGAAACGATAACTAACGGTTCACTGTGTCATCACTGAGATCTTTGTAGCTCACATGTACTTCATTGGCTTCACGGAGAGTCTGTGAATCTGTAAGTTTCAGTTTCTATCGTGTAGAGAATGGTTTGAATCGTTGCTGACTAGTCTTGGTTTGGTTTGAAATGGATCTTTGGTTCCTTGGTTTTTTACCTGAATTAAAAGCACAATTCTATGTTCTGGTATGCTTCAAGATTTTTAATATGTATGGACGCACTTTTTTTTTTTTTTAACAAAATCACTCATACTCACTGATTTTTAAGAAGTGAATAATTTATTTTTTAAAAGTGAATGAGTATCATGAAGAAGAATAAAATAATTGATAATTCTACCATTCAGAGATTACCACTGTCCACTTGGGTAGACTATTATTGTACATGTTTTGCAAATTTTCACCTAATTGTATATCAGTTGTCTTTCACATCATTAATAGTCTTCAACATCATGTTTAATGGCAACAGAATTTTATCCATGAGGCACCTCATTTATTTTAGCAGTCCTTTTATGGACATTCAGACCCTTCCTAATTTTTCCACTATCAAATAACACCATTGTTAAACTCCCAAGTCACCAAATCCTGTGATGTGGTTTCCAGTTTGGGGCCTTCATGCCCCTTCATAAACTTTTCAGTTTTTCTGGAAGTTAGAAATCCCCTACATCTAAAACTAGCCCCAGGGATACCCTTTGAAAAGCTTGAGAAGGGAAATTCTTCCTTCCCAAATGAGAAGAGGCAAATTTGGGGTCATTTTCATGATAGCTGTTACTGTGGATGAGGCGCTCCAAAGAGGCATTCCCATTCTTTCCTGTTTCCCTTTAACCGTAGGCAGTTTCCTCACTGCAGCAGCAGCCCCACCTTTCATGGGCAGGGTCAAAATACATCATCCAAATAGATGGTGCCTAAGACTAGGGGAGAGTTCACACGCGTGTGTTCTGTGCGATGCTCTAGCGCCTTCAGACAATGTTTCACCTCTCATTCCAGGGTGGAATTGACTGGTGAAGCCTTTTCCTGTAACTGGAATTCAGACTCATTTGAAGGATATACATGACTGCGTTTGCAGCTAAAGACAGATTGTTCAGTCCAGGAGTGGGGATGTGGAAGGGGTTTGGAAGTATGAGGTGAACTGCTCAATAGAGAGACATGGCTCAGGGGAGCCGGAGGAAGTTCCGTGGACAGTTTTGGTTGAGTGCTCAGCCCTAGTTAAGCCCTAGGCTAGTCCTGGGAAACACTGTCAAGTAAGGGCTGTCTTCCAGGTCTCCCCAGCCTTTTCACTGTCCCCATGTACCCGAGAGCATCATGAACTTGGTAGGGACCTCTGGCTCCCACTGGGTCAGCTGCTCAGGCCACCTTTTAGGGAAGCCCCTCACTGCAGGCTAGAAGAGGCCCAACCTTGTCCTAGAGATGCTGTGTGTGCTAAGTTGCTCAGTCGTGTCTGCAACCCCATGGACTGTAGCCTGCCAGGCTCCTCTGTCTATGGGGATTCTCCAGGCAAGAATACTTTGCCATGCCCTCCTCCAGGGAATCTTCCCAATCCAGGGATTGAACCCATGTCACCTGCATCTCCTGCATTGGCAGGTGATTTTTTTTAACCTCTGAGCCACCAGGGAACCCCAAACTTTTCTTAACTATAGTTAAGGTAATATATATTAAGTAAACAAAAGTTCAGTTCAGTCGTGTCTGACTCTTTGCAACCCCATGGACTGCAGTATGCCAGGCTTCCCTGTCCATTACCAACTCCCAAAACAAAAGTTATAAACACTCAAAACTTAATCACTCCCTAATTATTTTACTGTGTTTTACCATTACTGAAACTTTTGAGGTAATTTGTGTCTATTGTATGTATGTGGTGGAAATACTGGAAAATGATGGGCTACTGCATGCCTCCTAGAAATCAGCCATGGTGGGAGTGTTTACATCATGGAAATTGGCAAGTGATACAAATTAGGGGCCATGTTTTACTCTTGTTGTATGTTTAGAGAAGTGAAATAGCAAAGTTGCTAATGTCAGAACTGTAAGTGGAATCCATTTCTCCTGACTCCATCAGTGCTTCTGAACCATGTTTTGAAAAGTTGTTTTCTCAGTCCTTACCTTATTGGCCTACATATTCAAAAGCAGAGACATTACTTTGCCAACAAAGGTTCGTCTAGTCAAGGCTATGGTTTTTCCTGTGGTCATGTATGGATGTGAGAGTTGGACTGTGAAGAAAGCTGAATGCTGAAGAATTGGTGCTTTTGAACTGTGGTGTTGGAGAAGACTCTTGAGAGTCCCTTGGACTGCAAGGAGATCCAACCAGTCCATTCTAAAGGAGATCGGTCCTGGGTGTTCTTTGGAAGGAGTGATGCTAAAGCTGAAACTCCAGTACTTTGGCCACCTTATGTGAAGAGTTGACTCATTGGAAAAGACTCTGATGCTGGGAGGGATTGGGGGCAGGAGGAGAAGGGGATGACAGAGGATGAGATGGCTGGATGACATCACTGACATGATGGACCTGAGTCTCAGTGAACTCCAGGAGTTGGTGATGGACAGGGAGGCCTGGCGTGCTACGATTCATGGGGTTGCAAAGAGTCGGACACAACTGAGTGACTGAACTGAACTGAGTGTCTCTAAACAATCTTTACCCCAAAGCATGAAAGTGTTTGAATGTGAACGTGAAAGTTGCTCAGTCGTGTCCAACTCTTTGCGACCCCATGGACTATACAGTCCATGAAATTCTCCAGGCCAGAATACTGGAGTGGGTAGCCTTTCCCTTCTCCAGGCGATCTTCCCAACCCAGGGATCAAACCCAGGTCTTCCATATTGCAGGCAGATTCTTTACCAGCTGAGCTACAAGGAAAGTGTTTATATACAGGCTATTGAAAAAGTCATAGAACTATATGTTCAACAGACATTTATTGAGTATGCTGGATTTCCTAGGTGGCGCTAGTGGGTAAAGAACCTACCTGCCAATGCAGGAAATGAAAGAGATGCAGGTTCAGTCCCTGGGTTGGGAAGATCCTCTGGAGGAGGAAATGGCAACCCACTCCAGTATTCTTGCCTGGAAAATCCCATGGACAGAGGAGCCTGGCAGGCTACAATCCACAGGGTCACAAAGAGTTGGACACGACTGAAGCAACTTAGTATGAAGTGAAGTGAAAGTCGCTCAGTTGTGTCTGACTCTTTGTGACCCCATGGATAGGCTTCTCTGTCCATGGAATTCCCCAGGCAAGAATATTGGAGTGGGTAGCTGTTCCCTTCTCCAGGGGATCTTCCCAACCCAGGGATCAAACCTGGGTCTCCCACATTGCAGGTGGATTCTTTACCTTCTGAGCTACCGGGGGAGACCAAGAATATTGGAGTGAGTAGCCTGTTCCTTCTCCAGCAGATCTTCCCAACCCAGGAATTGAACTGGGGTCTCCTGCCTTGCAGGCAGGTTCTTTACTGTCTGAGCCACCAGGAATATAAATGAAGTGTATACACACACAATTGCTTCACTATTATGTGGTGGTCTACACATTAAAAACTGTAAATAGGGTCCTATAGTAGAATTGAGGGAGGCCAAAAAGTGCAGTGATTAAGAGCATGAGCTTTGGGACTTCCCTGGTGGTCCAGTGGTTAAGACTCAGTGTGGTCAATGCAGGGTGCCTGTGTTCAATCCCTGGTCAGGCAGGTAGATCCCACCTGCTGCAACTAAGACCCGGTGGAGCCAAAAAAAATTAAAAAAAGAAGCGCATGAGCTTTGAAGTCAGACTAACTTGGGTTCAAGTACTGACTGATTCCCTGCTAGCTCCATGACCTTTGGCAGATTACTCAACTGTTCCAAGTTCTAGTTTCCTTGTGCGAATAAAAATGGTAATCCCCTCATAAGGGTTATTTGAAGATTACACAATAATGTATGTGAAGCACTCTATGACTGGTGTGGAGTCAACATTCAATACACATGAGCTTGAAACAAACCTTGAAGAAATAAATCTTAAAAGAGAAGGATACTAATTCTTTGGAATTACAAGCAATTCATGTATTTCTGAAGTTTGAATTTCTGTTAAATGAGTTTCATTTACTCTGGGCTTAGAATGGAGGCTTATTTGAGGTCTTTGCAGACACCCAGGGTCCCCTTTGACCTCTGTGTTTGTCTTTGTGCCCCTCATCCTCTGGTGAACTGACCACATGTCAGGGCTCACTCAGTACTGACCGCTCCCTTGCTCTTTACCCCAGTTTCACTTCCAGCCAACCACAATCCATGAAAAGTGCTCTTACTTAGGGCACCAGAGGTGTTCTGGCTGAACTTTTTATGGCATTTGATATCCTGATGACTCCTTCTGTCTTTAAGTAAGGTCTGGCCAATTTAGCTTTTAACTGTACCCAAAGTTGGAGAAAGTAAAGGCAAGGAGGCTTGAGGAAAGAAGTTGGGAGAAATAAGAATATCTGTGAAAGCTGTGTTTCTCTTGAGTGAATATAATTTCCTAAGAGTTCTCATCACAAGAAACACCTTTTTCTCCCCTGTTTTTTCAGTGTTGTATCTGTGTGAGATGATGGATGTTCACTAAACTTCCTGTGATAATAATTTCATGATATATATAAGTCAGATCATTATTTTATATATCTTGAACATATCCAGTGCTGTATGTCAGTTGTATCTTAATAAAACTGAAAGGAAAGGAAAGAATGAAGGTAATTCAGAGAAATTTTAAAGCAGAGCTTTGCTGTATTTTTAGAAGCTGGAGTGTGTCTTGTTGATGTTATTCATGGTGATTTACACAGTCAGAATCACAGAGCTACTACACCCTTCCTGTGTGCTTCACCCCCCTGCTTGCATCTCAGATATTCTTCTGGGGTAGTTTTCTTTTTTGAGGTCTGTCCTTTAAGGAGCACTTTTAGTGGGAGTCTGTCAGTAAATTTTCTCATTTTTTTGGTTTACCTAAAACTATTTTACTTGCATTCTTGAAAGAGTTTCTCTAAGTACAAACTTTTAGATTGAAAGTTCATTTTGAAGATTTTGTTCCACTGTCTATTGACTTCTGTCTTTGTTGCTGATAATTCTTCTGTAAGTTTAATTTTTATTGTTTTAGAGAATTTCATCTTTGCTTTTTTCTGGCTCTTTCTTTTTTTCTTTGTCTAGGATGTATCCTGCTTCAAATTTATTGAAATTCCTGAATAAAAGGGTTGAAGTCATATTAGTTCGGGAAAATTCTCAACGTTATCTTCCTTCCAGAATATCAGTTAGGTATATGTGGCATCTTCTTACTATCCTTGTGCTTACTTACCCTTTGTTTCATATTTTTTGGTCTTCTTTGTGTTATTTTCTGTTTACTTTCCTCAGATTGATTTGATTTTTTTAGTTGTGATTGTTTTTCCCTGTGGTTTAACCCATTGAATTTTAAATAAAAAAATTTCTATTTTAATTTCTAGAAGTGATAGTAGGTTCATTTTCAGATTTGTTTTTTAAATTTTAGAAAAACATCTTGAATATTCTTATGATGTTTTGCATGCAGTAATTCTAATACCTAAAGTTGTTATGAATCATCCTCTGTTATTCGTTGTTTCTGCTGACTTTCATTCTTAGTGGCTTGTTTCCTTTGTTGTATGTATTTTTGATTGCAAACTCATTTGCTGAAAATATTATTTTGCAATAAAAATTCCCTTGCTCTTTTTGTGAGCGTTGTAGGTACTACCATTTGTGTTCCCAAACCTCTGTGTGTGGCCAAGTTTGTGGTTACAAAATCTCATAGAAATTTTATTGTTATTTTTGTTATTGTTAGCTCCACCCAAGCCAGGGCTAACACAGACCATTTTCTTTGTTGTCTGCCACTGCTGGGTGGGTTTTCTTCTAGGTCACATTTTCCCCAGGGTACAGCCTACTTGAGTTGTGGCTTTTTGCAGGGTGGCTCTGGCTCTTCACCCTAGATGAGATAGTTGAAGATCCATAGATGCTCCCAGCATAGGCAGTGGTGGCAATAGTCACTTAGCTCTTGTCTCCTGATTCAGTCTTGGCCTCAGGGAGGTAAAGTACTGTTATTTTCTTGGAAGCTAATCTATTGAAAGAGGGCTTTCTCTATTTTGTCTAGACTTTTAAACTTTCTTTGTACCCATGATATTTCCGTATACCTAGGCCATTGTGTTGAGGAAATGGAAATCTGTGTGCTTTTCTCTTACCACTGACATTTTCAATATGTTTTTATTATACCTTTCAGCTGTTATTTCTTGCTAGCCCAAGCAAAATTAATTTCTGACAATGGAAGCGAGAAGAAAAATGAAAATCACTTAATGGAAACTCACTTTCTAGGAAACTTGACTCTTGGCTAACTCTGCAGTCTAGCCAGCTCACAAAGCTTATAGTCAACACACATTAACTGAGCTCCCAGGGCTGCTGAGGAATGGAGGAGCTATCTAACAGAGGGCAGCTCCTCCTGTGGAGAAGATTCACAAACCAGCATTATCCCCATAATGTTTGGATGAGAAGGGCCAAAAAACTCCATTAGACTAGTTTCTCATTTGCAGATCAGTGGCTTGGTAGCCAGAGAGAGTGTTCTGTTCAGGACCACAGAGTTGGGACTTCTCTCAAAGATATGAAGGCAGAAACCCATTATTATTTTTATTTTTATTTATTTTTTTTAAATTTTTTTAAAATTTTATTTTATTTTTAAACTTTACATAACTGTATTAGTTTTGCCAAATATCAAAATGAATCCGCCACAGGTATACATGTGTTCCCCATCCTGAACCCTCCTCCCTCCTCCCTCCCCATTCCATCCCTCTGGGTCGTCCCAGTGCACCAGCCCCAAGCATTTGCTTGTGAATTCATGTAGACTTTTATTCACTGAACATTAATTGAATGTCTTCTCTATGCCAAGTCCCAGGATGCCCTTAGCTAGTAAGTACTCAGTAAATCGGTAATATGCACACATATTTGTCTGTATACAGAATAGACACTCTGTGGCTTCTAAGTCTCTTTATTCTCCCTCTCCATACCTCCCACGCTAACCCTGAGCTACATACTCTACATATAGGTGAGAGGGTTTGTACCTGGTGAGAAGAAGAATGATCAAGCAGGAAGTGCTGTTATGGAGCCCGGGGGACTTGGGTAGGATTGGCTGAGCTCAGAGCCTTTGCTCTTGGGACCGTGACCTCCAGAGGGAAATCAGGGAGAACGGGCCACCGGCACGTATGTGAGTCTGACACTGCCACACATTACCTGTTAGACTCTGAGCTTCAGTTTCCTCTTCTGTAGAGTGGGAGTTCCTACTACTGAGTGTTACGCACTCAAGAGACATTGTCCTTGCCTTTAAGAGCTTTTTCTTTTAAAAAATGGGTGAGAAAAGGGATTTCCACAATGTCCTAAGTAACAAGAAAAAAAAAAATCGCCCTTAGTCCATAATGCCAAGAAGTCTCTGTCTATCTATTTAGCTGGGACAGATGTTTCTACAACCGGGCTTACACTGGCAAACATGGGCAGTCATTCGTTTGAGCCTACCACTCTCCTTCCTTAGGGGCGGCACCTGCCAAGATTTGTCTTCAGTTGTCATTCCCCAAATGACGGTACTGTCACATGGGCTACTATTACCCAGCCACTAGGGGGCCAGACTCATTCATAAAATGCTGCATTTAAAAATGAAATCCTAAATAGATCTTAAAATATCTTGAAGTTGGGGAGTGTGCTTTTGTGGAACTAAATCCAATTTGAGTATAGAAGCCAACAAAAATAAACAAGGACAATAAGCAGAACAAACATCTTGACACCCCAGGAAAAAGCCATAGCTCGTTGTTCGAACAAATGGCGCTAACTCTGTTCCCAAAGAGAACTCTGCTCATTCAAAAACTATCAAGGGCGATTCTTCATGACATCAAAGTTAGGTTTTAAACTCACTTCTAGTTTCCACCATGGCAGTGCAATTCCTGGACAGGTCTACTTGAAAACAGTCAGTGCCTGAGCTGAGTGGCTGATGCTGGGTGGGGAGTTGGTTGCTGGGAGGGATGTGTGGGGGGTGGGTTTGCATACCTAAGGGCTGTGGGAAATGTGAGTGAGCTGGGATAAAGGATTCTCTTGCAATGAAAACCTCTTATGCCCCATATATAGAGGGTGGCATCCCAGATGGATGTTTTCCAGGTCCAAGCCTATGAAATTGTTCTGCCTGATCTCTGCCCTACTCTGAGGGTGAGAAGAAAGTTCACTTACTGAGGAGAATGAATTGGGCACAGATGCTGCAGGCCGTGGACTTGCCCTGACCTGCCAGTCTTCCTGGCAAGGCAAGCAGTTATTAGAGCCTGGTGACGACTCCCTGTGTCTGGGGACGCGCTGTCTGCATTTCTAGGAGCCGGCTCCTTCCCAAGGGGAAAGAAGAGTGCCAGACTGTGGAAGGGTCCAATTATTGGTGGCTCTGCTTTGCAGAATGACTGTCTTTGAGTGAAGTATGTGTTGTGGAATCAAACTTGGCATTTTTAATTAAGAAAAGAATCTTAGTTCTCACCTGCCATGTCCATGTGTAAGAAAAAGGATTCTTCACACACTTCTCAGGAAATAACTTCAAAGCTGCTTTGCTGCTCTGAATCTTCTTGGACCCAGTTGCAAACAATTGGTTACATAAATGGATTTTTCTAATTTGTATTTGATCCTTGTATTCAACTTCCTTAGGATTAAAAAATTCTTAATATTGCTATCAAAGGTAGCTGTTTCTGCTAACATTGTTGTAATCAGATCTGAGGGGTTGAATGGGTTATGAGCATCTTACCAGGGCCAAATACCTGTGACAGAAGAATTTTCCAGGCGCTTTGGGGATATTAGAAGCTGGAAAATTGGCAGCCCCATTCCTGGTCTCAGAATGGGTCTGTGCTTGAAGACTAATGGTTTAAAGAACTGTTCTGACCTTGGCCTTGAAGTAAACCACTGAGCTAATCCAGTTGACCTAGCACCATGACTGCAACGCAAGCAACTCTGCATTTGGGAATCCCATTTGACTTCTAGCTCTGCTGTGTATGAGCTGTATGATCTTGTGGAATCTAATCAACTTCTCTGAGACTTGTAAAATGGAGAAATAACCCTGTCCTTACAAGGCTGTGGGGAGGAGAATAAAATGAGATAATACATGTAAAGCACCACATTCAAAGCTTGTCCAGTGGACAGTCGATGTCTGATAGTGTCCCCACTATCTCTACCCTGTGAAGTCAACCCCATTTTGAAAAAAGAAAAGGGCTGCAGCTTCAGAAGACTGACGGTTCTTTTACCTTTAGGTGCAGAGAACGCTTTGATCCTCCTGAAATAGATGGCTCCCAAATTTACCTTCCAGCCCTGATATCTCTTCCAGGCTTCAGGCTGGAGTCGAAAGTTTACAAATGGTAGTTCTATCATGTTAAAGTATCCAAAAATAAAATTCATCTCTGCTTCTGTTTCCCAACCCATGACAAACACCTGGAAACCCCAACCAGCAAACCTGGTTTTCCTTGTGTATTTCTTTCTTTTTTTTTTTTTTCTGTTAATAATAGCACCATTGTTCAGGATTCCCAGACTTCAACTTAGAATCAGTTAACTCTCTTCTCTTTTACTTTCATCCCATCCAATCAGCCTCCAGATCTACCTGAAGCCGCCTTCCTTCTTCTTCCCTCTTCTTCCATCTTCCTTCCTTCTATTCAAGTCTCAGAGCCAGCAGCTCAGGTACAATAGAAAGTGTCCACGGAGGCTATTTAGCTCTTCTAACCCCATCCTAGATTGTACATTTGGAGCCTTCTCTGATGCTGGCATTAGCCTCTCCTATCTACCCTGTTGTCCACCTCTTCCCCCCAGATCAGTTGCTTCCTCAGCTTTCTGTATACCATTTTCCTGCTCATGATTCTTCAAAGACTCCATGTGATCTACAAGAAAGATTCCTTAGTTCAGGGTGCCCACCTTCCATTTCTGACTTAGTCTCTCACTTTCTCTGCTTTGGCCATATATACCCACTTCCTGAACCTGTCATTCCTTTCTCCAGCCAAGCTACCCACCTACCCACTTCCTTCTTAGTACCTACCAGCCTAAGAGTCCTCCTAGACTCTTTCTTAATCAATTGGTTGGAACCAAAATCCTTTCTGACATTTGAATACTTCCTTCAATGTACATTTCTTCATCGGGCCTACCATCCCAGAGTCAAATCAGACATGATTTGTGAGATGCCCCAGTAGGTTCTATGACACCCTGGGAGATAATGCAGTGTAGTGGTTAATAATCTGCTGCTCTGGTGTCAGAGGAATCTTGGTCTAAGTCCCAGCTCTACTATTTGCTAGTCATATGTTTGGGCTAATTCTTTAGCCTCGCCTACCCTCTGTTCTCTTATCTACAATGCTGAGTAACAGTCAGGCCTACTTCACATGACTGTTGCAGTCTAAGGTGATGATGCAAGGTTAAGCACTTGACGTAGTGGCTGGTACCCAGAAAGTGTTTGGTAAATGATTGCTATTATCTTTCACTTCTTGCTTTATTTAACTTTTTATAGCTGGTTTATTAGTGAGGAAGACTGACTGTGATTCCAGATTTGTTCTAGGGCTGTATAACATTTAAGATGGTCAAAAGATTGCAAATGGAAGCCAGAGAAATGGAAGTGATAGCTTATTGGGTTGTATGCTTTTCAAGGGCAACGATGATACTACTTTCATTTTTGTATCCCCAGCCTTAGCAAAGGGGTGTAGTTAGCATTCAAAAAATATGTTCAAGTCAACTCAATGTTGAGTTCCAAAAAATTGATTTTGATTACCTGTGGTCAGTCTTCATTCCTGTCTGTTTCTTATGATTGTCAAAGTGAACTTTCAGAATGCTGGGATTCACTCATTTCCTGTTCTTAAAAAAAGAAAAAAAAAAGTGTTTATATGTGTGAATATACACACATACATTTAAATTCTCACTGTTTCTAGTCTGTCTTGGTTGGGTGTATTCCTCTTCCTCTTTTGCTATCCTAGACATTTTGGGTTTGGGTCTGACCATAGACTTTTGGGTTATAGGTCTATATAATCTTAGATTATAACCAGGCCCAAAAGAACCTTGCTGAAAGGAGAGCTACATGCATCAGACCTACCTGAATTGGGCCCTGGAGTTAAATCTTCAGTAATCCAGTTTTCAGAGTGAGCTGGAAGAGGTCACTCTGCAGATGCATTAAGTCTGCAGATTGCTGATGAGCTTTGCCATTTTCTTGAAGATCTACTACCTTTATTTCTGGGCCATTCCACTGGACTTGTCACAGTGTGGTTCATGTACTACATGAATTCCCAGTGTAATGTCTAGATGGGTAAACAGAGTGCTTGCTTTGTTGTTACTGTTTAGGTTCTGGGAGCTTAAAGGTAGAAATTTAATATATGTGTTCGCAATGTACCAAGCACCTTTTCTGGAAGGGTTAAAATGCAACATTTAAGTAGTTACTAGAGTAATGAGTGAATGGTAGGTAAGGTTTTTCTTCCCCTCTCATCTCCTTGTTTCCTTTCCCTTCCACTCTTTCCAGTGTAGAAAAGGAGACTTTGTAAGGAGGACAATGCATAGGGATGTGGCCACGATTACCAAGACATGCACTTGTCTGTATTGTATTGTAGATGTTTATTGCAGAGAGCACGGAAGTTCTGGTGCCCCCTAGGGGTCTGGAGGCCCTCAAGGATCTGCTTTACCCCTTCAAATGGAACCAAGACCCAGAGGGAGTAGTAGTACAAAAGAGTAGAGGAATGGGATATACTCCTACTGTCTGACTTTGGACAGCACCTTGCTAAGGTCTGATCACCTCGTTACTCCCAGAGTCTTTGATTCCCACAAAGTATCCCTTTACTCCAGCTGGTTCTGTGGCTTTGGTTGAGCTGATGTGGGTTAGGCCCATGGAGCTCTTTAAACTTCCTCGTCTGGATTTTGGGTCTGCAGGTGGGCTGCTGACCTGAGCGGACGGTTCCTGAAATGCAGCCCCTCGGTGTTCCTGACCCTGTTGACTGCTTCCTGCCTTCAGGGAGGCTGAGGGGACTGTCACAGACCTGTGGCTTCTCCCTTTTGATGCCATCATGGGAGAGCGGCACCATCTTCCCTGGGACATTTCTGGTGAAGAAGTCACTTTCTTTGGTTAAAGCTTTACAGGTAGATAGCCCTGGGATCTTCTTCAGGTTCTGCCAACTCTTGGCTTTATGGCTGGGACCCTTTGGCCTAAGGAAGGATAGATATCTCAGGACCGAGCCTGGGAATGGAGCAGGGAAGAGGCATCCACCCAGTTGAGGGTGGAAGAGGAAGAGGAAACAGCAAATGGGACTGAAACAATCAAGAGAAGTCAAATTTATAAAACTTATTAAATAGTAAAAAGGAATTATGGGCCCTTTGCTGTTCATGGCCAAGGATGAGGTAGGACTGTAAGAGCGAGAGTCTTCTAGATTGCCCGCCAGTGCCAAGTGGCCCAGAAGTAAGGATGACTGAGAGGGGTGCTGTGTGAAGTCACTAGAGACCATGGGAGTTGGAGGGTGTGGAACAGGGAGGAAAAGCATGTGTTATCATTCATGTGGGGTGAGTGGATAAGGAGGCTTCTCCCAGGAAAACACAAATGAAAACTCTAGTTCCTATGCTGGGATACATGCCCCTGAATTTACAAATAAGGTCTGAAGCTCATTATCAAACCCGTGTCATTAAATTTCATGCCTGTAAAGGAAAGAATCTGGAGCTTGCAGAACAAGAGCTCAGCTCTGGGTTAGGCTATGTGTGTTTAACTGCACAACCGGCTCAGCCCCTTGGTTGTGCATCTTTGAATAAACGAGTTTTTTTCCTCTCTCAGCCCTGATTTTCTGTTGAGAAAATACAGAATAATAATACTCACTTATTGTTATGGGGAAGACTAATGAGTTCGACTCTAGAAACTATTGGCATGAGAATTGCCCCCAAAATGGTAGGTGTTGTAAAGTTCCAATGTCATCATTGTGCACTTATCAGCAGACATGGTTGACTTAGTTGCTATGTGTTAATAACATTCCTGATCATACCAGGCCATTTCCCCCTGGCTTTAAAGCAAGAGTCGCAACCTGTGTGCGCCTGGGTAGGTGAGGGCGGGAGGTATATGCCGGGCTCTGGAATGAGCTGGGCTTCCTTTTCTCCTGTCAGAGCCATCAGTACAGAGCCAGGCCTCTAGGGAGACCTCAGAACTACAGGCCTGTGGCTATTTCCACAGGATGTTTGGGACTGGGGTCAGAGGGCATCTATATGTTCTGGGCACAATGGTCTCTTATCATAGAAACTTCTCTTTCATGGGCCATTTAGGAACACTGAACCAGAGGCCCAGCCTCATCCTAGACTTGGGACTTGGACAGGAAACTCGAACTGGGCTCACAGTTTCTCTCAACAGAACGGTTGAGCTCTGTCTGACAGCCTGGGAGGGGCGTCTCTTAAAGGGAACAGGCTCGAGGAAGGATCACAGAGTCCCAGGAGAGAAAGTCACTTGAACTGAAGAAGTTTGGCAAAGACAGATTAAGCAGCAGGGCTCAGAGAGATCAGGGTCTCCAGGGTTGCGCCCACCCCATTCCTGTGCCCACTCCCTCCCTAGCCCTTGCCCCAAAAGATGCTCTAGAAGAGGACTGGGTGCTAAGGTAAGAACTGTCTCTCCCAGCCCAACACCTCTGTTGTGGGAACTCCAGGGAAGGTAAGATCTTGGCAGGTAGGCAGTCAGGAGGGGCCTGCTTGCAGCCCAGGAAGCAGCCCATGGAGGTCAGGACAACAGCAGCCAAAGCATTGCAGGGCAGAGCAGCCTTGACTGACAGGCTGCGGGCTACACTTATTACTACTGGACTTGTGTAATGTGTCTCTACCTCCCTCTAAAGCACCTGCCTCCTCGATTGTGGTAGTCTGATAACAGTGCCAGGCAGCAGTCGGGCCTCAGGAAATGTTAGCCTTATTGTTGGAGAGCCTTATTGTCTCCCAGGTGAACTTATGGAGGGAATAGTTGGGAGTGAAATCCTGGGAAAAGATGGGACAATTTGGAGAGTGGCTTTAAACGTGATCATTGTGCTCACTGAAGGGTTACGATGGCCCTGGAGTCAGTGTGTGTGGAACCAGCTCTGAGGTTTCCTGGGCCCAGAGGAGGCACCAGTTTGTATAAAGCTCGTCGTGGTTGATCTGTCTGTGTCAAACTGATGGCTCTGTTCCCTTGTTGGTCTGGGGTGATGGGAACAGTATTTCAAAAAAAGTCTATTCCCCCTGCCTGGCCTTTGGGACGGAGGTGTATGTTAGGACCAAACTTGCTGGGTTTTCTTCACGTTGTATCAGCAGGGAGATTACTCTCATCGCTTCTCCATCACAGCAGCTCATGTCTCCCTATCTCCGAAACCCCTTTCCTGCTGAGATCCCACTCATTTTTCAAGACCCCGCTTAGGTCTGGGTAAATCATTCCTTGTTCCCAGAGTTGCTTATTTACATGTTCATACGTTCTGCAAATAATGCACAGACCTTTGCTTACCTTATCAGGTTGTAAGTTCAAGGGCGGATGCATGCGCAGGTGTGTGTCTCTTAGTCATTATTTTATCCCCCATGGGGTCATGTAATATTTGCCAAAACGAATAGGAAGTCCTGTGAAGTAAGCAATATCCTGACTTTACACATAAAGAAACTGAGGCTTAGAGAAGGTAAGTGCCTTGCTCAAGGCCACCCACCTAGTGGCTGAAGGAGTCAAAATCCAGGCCAGCCAGGATCCCAGCTTTACTCACTGTACTCTACTGACTTCTATGGGAGGAACTTAAATGGTCCATGGATTAAATCTGTCCAGCTTCCTGGGCCACTTTTTTTTTTTTAAGAGAATTTTTATTTATTTTTAGCTGTACTGGGTCTTCACTGCTGTGCGGGCTTTTCTCCAGTTGTGACCGGCAGGGTCCACTCTAGTCGTGGTGCTCGGGCTTCCCATTTCAATGGCTTCTCTTGCTGTGGAGCCAGGTTCTAGGTGTACCGGCTTCAGTGGGCTCCAGAGCACAGGCTCAATAGTTGTGGCGCTTGGTCACGGGCTTAGCTGCTCCGTGGCATGTGGGATCCTTCCCGATCAGGGATTGAAGCTGTGTCTCCTGCATGACAGGCAGTGTCTTTACCACGAGCCAGCAGGAAAGCTTCATGGGACTTCTTTTGAAGATGTTCTGTATCTTCAGTTGCCTGTCACTGCCAAAACAAAGCAAAACAAAAAAACCTAGATTTTTTAAATGCTGTCAGAAGGTTGAAAAGAAAATGCCATGTAGATGTAGTGACAATGTTGCTTCATCCTTAGTACAAACAGGTGTCTCTGGCACTGTGGATAGTGAGTAATATCGCAAATTATAAGCCCTCCAGTCTGAAAGATTTTGAGTAAGCCCCCTTATGATCAGCGTTAAAGGTGTTTCTTCTGTTTTCTTCCCCCAGAGAACATTGCAGTTCCTCTAGCTGAGTAATTTATCCTGGAACATTAACATGTAGGGTCTATTCATGTCTTAGAAAAATGTTCTAGTAACTCATTTTCTCTTTTCTGGTAAAGTCATTGCACTGAATCATCCCCTCAATGAAACTCTTTTAAAAAACCATTAATGCAAATGTTAGTGTGTTTGTACCACGACATCCATCTAGATTTAAATATTTATTGGGCAAACAGAAGAAATGAAGAAATCCCCTTATGAAAAATCAGTCAAAACTGCCTCCGCCCCCCTGACCCCCCCAAAGCCTTGTCTTGTCGATGATGTCACAGACCAGCCACCCTCACCTTTGCATCTGCATTTCTGGCACTGAATTCAGTCAGCTGAGACCAAGCTACCATGTAAGGAACAGATTAAACTAACATCCATCAAGGTGAAAGATAATTATTACTTGTGTCAGACAACACCTGTTTTTGCAGCATTCCTCAACTTAGTTAAACTGGAGACAGGCTAAACTTTCCACTGAATTTTCCACTTGACAGTCGCTCCAGGCAGTGTGTCTGCAGAACACCCTTGCTATGTTTACATTTTTGAGGCAGATTAAAAATGTCATCCGTGAAATATAACCCGAAAATATCAAACTGTAATACAGAAATTCAGGGGCTGAATGGGAGTCATTCTGAAGAAGACCAACCCTTCGCTGCTTCAAGGGCAGACATCTTTCATTGCACATCTTTTACTGTGCTCCACGTGCAGACTGGCCACAGATAGCCCCATACTTCACATCACGGTGGTGTTGATTACTCGTCACTTGCCCACTTTTGTACTATGAATCATTTCTCGACAGCTTCTGCTATCTTTTTACCCATGGAGAGCCAGGTGCCATTTGGAATCTGTGGGCACCGGGTCTCCTTTTCATAGCTCCATTTCCATGGCTATGATGATATTTTTACCTGGGAAAGGAATCTCTGACCCAGGGCAAAAATCTGAAGACTTTAGTTTTTAATTGAAAAGTGACATCGGTGTGGCTGCTGTGGAAGCGCGAATGTCACGGCCAAGTATGCTGCCCGGTCGTCCCTTGATGGAAAACAGGGAAAGCAAAAGAGGAGGAAAGGGCCTGTGGTACCTCCAGAGGTTTAAGCTGGGACACGTTTTTGTACATTTTCCAAGAGAAAAGGAGAAAAATGGAAAACGGGGCGCAGGGCTCCCTCTCTGAGGGAAGGTTACAGATGCTGTAGCTTTTCTGGGCGTTAATCTTACTCATCATGTCTGTGTTGACTTCAATCACTTTCTTTGGATGTACTCTTGATAACGGGCTGCAGCCTAACTGAAGGGAGAGGGGAAGGAGACTTGAGACATCTCTTTAATGCAGGTATAGACATTAAGAGGCATTTAAGATATGTAAATCTTAGGATTTCAGCCATGAGTGCTGCAATATTTAAAAACTCCTGTAGTCACCTCCAACTTCTCATCCTCACATACACTCAGGTTCCTGATGGCATCTGAGCCTGGTTCCTCCTTTTTCCTTTTTCTCCCTGCCCCAACCCAGCCTTTTGCTCTTGTTCAGCCCTCCATAGTGAAAGTGAAAGTGTTAGTTGCTCAGTCTTGTTCAACTCCTTGCAACTCCAGAGACTAGCCCTCCAGGCTCCTCTCTCCATGTAATTCTCCAGGCAAGAATACTGGAGTGGGTTGCCATGCCCTTCTCCAGGGGATCTTCCCAACCCAGGGACTGATCCTGGGTCTCCTGCATGGCAGGTGTATTCTTTACCATCTGAGCTATCAGGGAAGCCCAGCCCTCCATAATCCCCCTCCTGGTCTGGAGTGGTAGCCCTCCATCCTTCTCCAATCTAGGCTCTTCCCAATCCCAGTTTATCTTCTGGGTACCAAGTCATTTCCCCCAAACACTAGTTTGAAGATCACCATCCTCTGTTAGAAATGTCTAATCCCTTGATGATAAGTGGCTACATTCCTCATTCCTTATCGTGTTCTGATTCAAGGCTTTTGTAATCTGGTCTTAACCTTTTAAGTCAGCTGTCTCAGGATGCTTTTGTTTATTTAAAAATGTATATAACCTTAAAAATATTTATTTGCGCCGGGTCTTAGCTGTATCACGCAGGACCCTTGATCTTAGTTGCGGCATGCAGGATCTTTTATCTGCGGCATGTGGGATCTAGTTCCCTGACCACGGATCAAACCTGAGCCTCCTGTGTTGGAAGCATGGCGTCTTAGCCACTGAACCACCAGGGAAGTCCCAGTTAGGATCATTTTAGTTGCAAGTAACAGAAACTGACTTGAGTGATGGGAACATGTATCCCCTTACAATACAGGAGGTCCACTTGTACCACCCACTTCAGGCGGTCTGCTGCAAGGACTTGATATGGGCCAAGCACCAGGTTCTTTCTACCTCCCAGCTCTGCTCTTCTTTGTCCTCAAGTGTGATAGCAGGATGGCAGCTGGAGAGGTTCCAGCCTCAGAGTCAGACCTCATGAGGTACAGATAAGGAGTGGAGCCCCTCCCGCACACCTTGCTTCATCTCTCACTGGCCAGAACTGGTCTCATACCCACTCCCCAGTCAGCCACCGGTGAGGGGCTGATGTCACTCTCAGGCCAACCAGTCCCCTCCCAACCAGTCCCCACATGGGTGGTGGGGTGGTGGGGTGTTGGTGGTGCTGCCAGCTTCCACTGAGGCACATGGCTTCATGGGGTAAGAGGTGAGGCCTGAACAAAACACATTTGGTTAAGAAAGAATCAGGGAAACCGATGCTGGGTAGGCAAGATGCGGTTTCCACCACCAGAGTTTCTGGCACATGGAGAGGAGTTTATTGTGTCCCCAGCCTACTCTGTTCTCCACGCCTATCATGGCCTTTGTATTTTTCTCAAATAGAAATATATATGTAATGCTTTCCCACTTTTTTTCCCTGGAAAACTCTCCTTCGTCCTTTATAACTGCATTAGTTTCTTAATGCCACTGTAACAGATGGTCACAGGATTTGTGGCTTCAAGCATTGCAGATTTCTTACTTGATAGTTCTGGAGGTCATCAGTCTGAAATGGATCTTATGGGGCTAAAATCGAGGTGTTGGTAGAGCTATATTCTTTCTGGAGGTTGCCAGAATTCCTTAGCTCCTATCTACAGCATTGTCACCTCTGTTATTATATCTTTCTTTCTGATCTGCCTGCCTCTCTCTCTCTTTTTTTTAAATTGGAGGATGATTACTTTATAGTGTTGTGGTGGTCTCTGCCATACATCAGCATGAATCAGTCGTTGTTATATATATATCCCCTCCCTCTTGAACCTCCCCCCTCCATTCTACCCCTTGCCTGCCTCCTTCCTAAAAGGACCTTTGCGAGGACATTGGGCCCGCTCAGATAATGCAGGATCCCATCTCAAGATCCTTAACTAAACCATGTTTGCAAAGCCTCTTTGTTAGATAACGTATGCACAGGTTCTGAGTATTAGGACATGAACACTTTGGTGGGTGGGTAGGGAGCATTATTTTGTCCACTACAAAGACCCAGCACATATGCCATCTTTGCTGCAAGGTCTTCCATGACTGTTTCAGAAAGGCCACCGGGGCAGAAACAAAGAAGAGATTGGAAGGAGGCAGGGTGTTGGCCAGCCCTGGGGCGTGGTCTTGGTGCCACCCCTCCCGCTGTCCAGGGAAACCTGATGGCAATGCTCTGTGGTCACGCCTCTCCTGGACTTGTTCTCTCACTTCACTTTTCCTGTTTTTTGACCTGACGCTGAACTTCCTTTAGGTCTGAGTCAAAGAGATTTTATACCCAGCCCATCGTGGTTTGTGGAGGCATTCACTAAAGGAAACGAAGAGGAAAGTCTACCCACAGGACAAAGTATGGCTTTATGTGCCCCCAGGTTATGGCAGTTTAGAGTGAGCCTTCTTTGCTGACCACATGCCATCCTGGCCAGGCCTGGGTTCTGGTCTATGGACAGAAGTTGTTCAGCTCAGGTCAGAAGGTCCCTCTGTCTCTGTCTTTTTCTTAAGTATTTATTGTGTACCTGTGAGCAGCATGGTGGCGGGCACCATTGCTCAGAGGCATACAGTGCCCCTGAGAAGTGGAAGATCCTTGTCAAATGATTTGTTCACAAGAGTTCCCAGTAAAAACCGGAAGGAGGAGAGGCATGGGACAGGGAGGGGAGGAAGCCAACCAAGGGTGCTCTCTCAGAAAGGTCCTGTCGAGCGTAATTTTGGATCAGTCCTCCAGGGCCACCTGGACACATAGATCACTCCTTGCTTGTCCTGACTGGGGGCAGTTGTCACTGGTTAAGGGCTGCCAGGGCACCCAGGGAAGGCAGTTCTGATACCTGAGGGGAGCCCACCATCAACAGAGGTACAGGTGCTATTGGCAATGAAAGCCCAGTGTGAACTGGTCTGTTCAGAGGTGGCTCAAGATCTGAGCAGGTCTGGGCGGAGCACTGACACCCTCTGCTGCCTAGGGAGACCCTGTCCCAGTATTTCCTCTTCTTTGTGGCCTTGTTTCCCCACCCCCAATCTGTGACTATTAGCCCCACTGCCAGTCAGGGCTTACTTCAGGGCTGCCCATGCAGAAAGCTGACCTTTCCAAGCTCAGATGCCCTGAATAGGCTTCAGGTCACGCCATGCTTCTACTTAGCTTGTTCAGGGCTTGGAATCTTAAAAGTGTTGGTTCCTCAGTCAGTTCTGACTCTTTGCGACCCCATGGTCTGTAACCCACCAGGTTCCTCTGTCCATGGAATTCTCCAGGCAAGAATATTGGAGTGGGTAGCCATTCCTTTCTCCAGGGGATTTTTCTGACCCTGGGATTGAACCCAGGTCTCCTGCATTGCAGGCAGATTCTTTACCATCTGAGCCACCAGGGAAGCCCCTAGAATCTTAAAGGAAGATGCCTATTAGCTTTTAGAACCCTAAAGTTTCCTGTGCTGACTTTCTAGTCACCTCAAGAAAAAGCCCATTTCTACCGAAAAAAAAAAACCCCAAAAAACAAACAGAAAAAATGAGGATGGTGGATATAACTGTCTGTGAGGGCTGTGGAGACTGTCCCTTGTGGCTGTCACTGCTGGCTAGTCTCCTGAGCACCCAGAGTAGAGGAGGTTGCTCTGTCCCTGTCTGGTCACCTTGTCTCCTTTGAGGTTCTCCCTCCCTTCTCTGTCTTTGGAGTGACTCTCCTCTTGACCCCACTCTCTCTCAACATTTATTTATTTGGCTGCCTTGGGTCTTTGTCACCACATGTGAGCAGCATGTGGGCTCTAGTTCCCCAGCCAGAGACTGAACCTGGGCCCCTTGCTTTGGGAGCACAGAGTCTTAGCTCCTGGACCACCAGGGAAGTCCCAACTCTGCTCTCTTGGTCTAGACTTCCCTTCCACACAGCAGAGGTCAGTTCTGCATTCAAGGTAGACAGTTTTACCCAAAGTTTCAACCTTCTTTTGGCAATGGCACCCTACTCCAGTACTCTTACCTGGAAAATTCCATGGATGGAGGAGCCTGGAAGGCTGCAGTCCATGGGGTTGCTGAGGTTCGGACACGACTGAGTGACTTCACTTTCACTTTTCACTTTCATGCATTGGAGAAGGAAATGGCAACCCACTCCAGTACTCTTGCCTGGAAAATTCCATGGATGGAGGAGCCTGGTAGGCTGCAGTCCATGGGTCGCTAAGAGTTGGGCACGACTGAGTGACTTCACTTTCACTTTTCACTTTCATGCATTGGAGAAGGAAATGGCAACCCACTCCAGTGTTCTTGCCTGGAGAATCCCAGGGATGGGGAAGCCTGGTGGCAGCCGTCTATGGGGTCGCACAGAGTTGGACACAACTGAAGCGACTTAGCAGCTACAGTGCTTAGGTGCCTTGGGCACTGACAAAGGATGCTGTCCACTTAGGTAACCTGAATGGAGGACTTTGTCAAATCACATCATTGTTTTTAAAAATGCATTAGCTACTTGAGCATAAACTGATATATATGTAATAATAGTTATAACAACAGCTAATGTGTGAATATTGTGCCATGTAATACTTCACATGCATCATTCCATTTCATTCTTTACCAACCCTCCAGCAACAATCCTACTAGGTGGGAACTGTCATTATCGTCATTCTACTGGTGGGGAAGTTGAGGCTCAGAGAAGTTAACTAATGCCACAGAGCTTGCAGAGCAGAAACTTGAATGCAGGTCTGAGTCCATAAGCTCAAAATTATCACCCTATATTGCCCCTTACTTCATGGTGAGAAAGGAGTCTTCTTCTCAAAGTTAAGAACTTTGAAAAGGAGTGGGTAGGTCTGGCAAATGAGAGTGTTTCTTCAGAACTTTTAATTCCAGTGGTGCTTAGTCACCCCATTTATTAGATTCCCTACCCAAGAATTAAATAGAAAATAGGCTCTTCCCAATCCCTTTCAGATGTGTTGGCCACCAAAGCAGGCTCCATCACCCCAAAGTGAGTCACTACGCAAGCCAGCTTTATTTCAGTTGTACTTTTCTGGAAGAGGGGCTTAGACCCCCCATACTAGCTCTTTTAAAACCAGCTTTCCTGGGAGCTCCACCCAGCTGCTGCTGCTTTTGTCTCTTTGGATAGACTGCAAAACGACTGCCCAACCGTAGCAGCAAGGCAGGCTGAGAAATAAAGTTGGTGTTTTGGTTGTTTTTTTAAGCTTGGTGCCCCCAGTGAAATCAGCATTAGAAAGAAGGGGATAATGGAGACTGGGTAAGCAACTCTCAGTGTCTGTTATACCCCACTCCCATCACTTTGTTTTCCAACTGAGAATTCATTTCCCATTATTTCAAACAGTCTCGGGTCAGTGTTCTAAACTCCCTGGCATTTACACTTCCAGTGCATTTGGTTGTTCCAAAGACATCCAAACTCACTGTGTCCTCAGCAGAACTTCTCTTCTCAAACATATCCCCTCTCATCTGAGTAACTGGTACTGCTATCAACACCGTTATTCAAACTAGAAATATAGACATCATCCTTGTTTATTTTAACTCCACCCATCCTATCAGTCATGGAGCCTGTGATTTTGATTCCTGTTTCTCTGATCTACTTCTCTATCTTTTCCTTCTTCCATCTAGCAGTACATCAAAAGCATAATATATCATGATCAAATAAGATTTATGCCAGGGTTACAAGGATGGTTCAGTTTGAGGAAATCTTTATCAGTGTAATTCTCTGTATAAACAAAGTAAAGAAAAATCCATAAGGCCATAGACTGAGAAAATATTGAACAAAATGTATACCCTTCTCTGCAGTTAAAAACAATAGGAACAAAATAGGAGTTAATTTTGCTGAGGTGCAAGACTTGTATACTGAAAAGTACAAAGCATTGCTGAAGGAAATGAAAGAGGACCCAGATGAGGGGAAAGACGTGCTGTGTTCACATGTTGGAAGTCTTAACAGGGCAATGATAGCAAAGAAATCTACAGATGGAATGCCATCACTATAAACATTTCAATTTCTTCCCCCCACCCAGGAATAGGAAAGCTAATCCTAAAATTCACATGAAATTGCAAATAGCGTTGAATAATCAAAAACTTTGGAAAAAAAAAAAAAACACAAAGTTGGAGGGCTCACACCTCCCAGTTTTAAAACACAATCCCCAATTTCAAAGCTACAGTAATAAAAATAGTGCTGTTCCAGCATAAAGATACAAACAGAATCAGTGGAATAGAATTCAGAGTCTGGAAATAAATCTTGCATCTATGACCAATTTATTTTCAATAATGGTGCCAAAACCATTCAATAAAGGCAAATTAGTTTCTTTAAGAAATGGTGCTGTGGCAACTGTATGTTCACAAGGAAAAGAAGAATGTTGACTCTTACTTCACCATATATAAAAATTAAAATGGATAAAAGACCTAAATATAAGAACTAAAACCACGAAACTCTTAGAGGAGAACATAGACATAAACCTTTATGGCTTTGGGTTTGGCAGTGGTTTCTTTCTTTTTTTTTTTTTTTTTGGCAGTGGTTTCTTAAATATGATACCAAAAGCAACAAGCAACCAAAGAAAAAAATAGATACATTAGATTTCACCATAACTAAAAGCTTTTATCCATGAAAGTACACTATCAAAAGAGTGAAAAGACAACCCACATAATGGGAGAAAATATTTACAAATCGTATATCTGACAAGGGTCTAATATCCTGAATATAGAGATTAAAGGTGCACACACATAGTTGAACAACAAAAAAGGCAAACAGTTCAATTTAAAAGTGGGCACATGATCTAAATAGACATTTTTCCAAAGAAGATATATAAATGGGCCACAAGTATGTGAAAAGATGTTCAACATCATTAGGAATTGAAATTAGTTTCTAATTTCAATTAGGAATTGAAAATTAAAACCATTAGGAATTGAAGTCATTAGAAATTGAAAATTAAAACCACCGTGGGATACTACTTCATATCCACCAGGGAAAATAACAAGTGTTAAGAAGGATTTGGAGAAGTGGGAGCTCTTACTCATTGCTGGTGGAAATATTAAATGGTGTACAAACACTATGGAAAACAGTTTGGCAGTTCCTTAGTAAATTAACATAAAATATATGTATGACCCAATAATTTTATTCCCAGGTGTATACCCAAAAGAAGTGAACAGGTATTCAGACTGAAAATTGTATATGAATGTTCTTAGTAGGACTATTCATAATAGCTAAAAGATGGAAATAACACAAATGTTCATTAACTGACAAATGAATAAACAAAAGTGGATAAAGATAATACTATTTGAATAAAGGAATAGAGTATAGCTATATGATACAACACAGATGAACATTAACAATACCCTCCATGGAAGAAATTAGTCAGAAAAGGCCATATTACATGATTTATAAGTAGGAAAATATTTTATTTTCACATATATGAAAAATAATATTGTATGGTTCCATTTATATAAAATATTCAGAATATGCAATTCCATAGAAAATAGATTAGTGATTACTGGAGGGGGAATAGGAGTGGGCATGGATTTCTTTTTGGGGTGATGAAAATGTTCTGGAGATAAATAATGGTGGTGACTGCATGGGGCTGTGAATGTATAAACGTCACCAGTGGTAAGTCTTGTGGTGTGTGTACTTGCCACAAAAAAGCCCCAATTCATACAAAGAAACATCAGACTTTTAGTAGAACTGCAGGAGAAGCTAACTTCCTCAAGCTGATAAAGGGTATCTATGTGAATAATACTAAATGGTAAAGCATTAGTGGGCTTCCCTGGTGGCTCAGCTGGTAAAGAATCCACCTGCAATGTGGGAGACCTGGGTTCAGTGCCTGGATTGGGAAGATCCCCTGGAGAAGGGAATGGCAACTCACTCCAGTATTCTTGCCTGGAGAATCCTCATGGACGGGGGTGCCTGGTGGGGTACAGTCCATGGAGTTGCAGCGTCAGATGTGACTGAGTGACGAAGCATGCACAGAATGAAGCATTAAATGCTTTCCCACTATAATCAGTAAAAAGCAAGGATGTCCACTCCATTCCCTCTACCACCATTGGACTAGACATCCTAGACAATGAAATATGACAAGAAATAGTTCTTGTGGATCTTTACAAATAGGCAGGTTTTAGTGTCCTCTGTGTATTTAAAGTTTTTAGTAAAAGTGAATCCCAAAGGAGATAACTGAAGTGAAAGAATAACAGGAAGCCAAGATTCAACTTTGAAAAGTTCTCATGTGTGGGGATAATGGAGTAGAGAATGGAGAATAAGAACTGAGAAAGGACAAGAGAAAAAAGAACTGGCATAATATATTACCACAGAAGCCAAGGTTGGCAGTGTGGAGAGTTTTAGGAAAATTACAGATTGTATGGTCAGGGTATAAATTCCTTGGAGATGCAGAAGACAGTAAAAACTGAAAATGTCATTTTCTTTGTCCAGTAGAGGCTATTGATGACCTTCGAGAAAATGGCCTCAGTGGAGGAAGTAAAAACTGGCTTAAAGAAGAGATGGGGGCAGGAGAAGCAGTGGGTACAGACCATTTCCTTGAAAAGATAAGTGGTGTTTGATAAACATTAGTGGTGCCTGAGATGGCTTGTGGGGAAGAGAATGGGTTGGGCCTGTAGTTTCCCCATCAGCTCTTTAACCCTCACAAAACTACTGCAAATGAACATCTAAGTAAAAATAGTGCTCTACAGGAAAGCACCTAACTCACTCTTCTAACTAGAATATTATCACAAGTCACTCATATAATGAAATCCTGGAGCCACCACAATACAAAATCATTTAAATTTATTTAAGCACCTGCCCTTAGCAAACACTGTCAGGGCACATGCTGAGTGTCCTTGGCGATGAATCTCCAACTGCAGAGCTGGGACAGCAACAGCAACAGCAATCTCAAGCAAAGGTCGATTGGAGTCAAGGCACAACCTCACAAAGTTCTCCTTTTCATTTTTTTGCACGATGTGATGAAAACTATCCACCATTTGCATATTTTCTTTTCTTTTCTTTTGGCAACAGATACATTCTTATTAGCTTATTTTTCAAAATGATCCATGTTGTTTATAAAGTACTGCATTAACAACCACCCCAGGTGGCTTGCTGAATTCTGATCTTTGTATCTACTTTAGTGCTGTATTTAGTGCTGTTCCAACTTGTAGAGTTCACTTAAAATGCTTTTGGTTCAAATAATAGTTATGACATATTATCCCAAGACACCAGATGGTGATAATCTTTCTTTTGGTCAAGATATATTATGCCTTCTCTTCTATTTTACACAGTAAGTTTTGATTCTGTTTATTCTAAGTATATATCTGGCACAGAATTCTATAATGGATTCCATAGATGAAATAACCCATTTTTCATCAAGTAATGCTAGGAAATACATGCATATTTATCCTGTTGGTTTTATGCAAGAGTACTCGTGGAATGTTCTCCCCACCCATTCTCTCCTTACCCCACTCATCCACAGATTCATACTCATCCAGTTGTACTCAAGTTTTCCTCCTCTGTGATGTTTTCCCTGACTTCCTCAGACTGGGTTGACCTATCTCCCCTTTGCATGTTTAATTTTTCTTTATATTTTACTTTTCTGATAGATATGTTTGTGATGAGGGCATTGGTGGTATTGCCTCTACTGGTCTGTGAGCTTCTAGAAAACAGACACTCTGGCTTTCCAGGGCCCCAAGCACTTTGCCCAGAACTCGATTGTTCATGAAGTATTTGTTGAGTTGGATTGCATGGAGCCTTCCCAGATGGTTCTAGTGGTAAAGGACCTGCCTGCCAGTGCAGGAGATGGCAAGAGATTGGGTTTGATCCCTTGGGTGGGGGAGATCCCCTGGAGGAGGGCATGGCAACCCATTCCAGTATTCTTGCCTGGAGAATCCCATGGACAGAGAAGCCTAGGGGGCTATAGTCCATGGGGTTGCAAAGAGTTGGACATGACTGAGGTGACTTGGCATACACGCACAGACTACTGTTATGGCTGCTGCTAAGTCACTTCAGTCGTGTCTGACTCTATGTGACCCCACAGACAGCAGCCCACCAGGCTCCCCCGTCCCTGGGATTCTCCAGGCAAGAACACTGGAGTGGGTTGCCATTTCCTTCTCCAATGCATGAAAGTGAAAAGTGAAAGTGAAGTCGCTCAGTGGTGTCCGACTCTTAGCGACCCCATGGACTGCAGCCTACCAGGCTCCTCCATCCATGGGATTTTCCAGGCAAGAGTACTGGAGTGGGTTGCCATTGCTTACATGCAAAAGCCAATGGAGTTCTGAGAAAAGATTGGTCAGGCCTTGAGTTCTCTAGGCATGAGGAAAGAGTTTCTTTTTTTGGCAGAAGAAATAAGTGTAAATGCATGAATTTATAAAGACCATGCTTACTCAAAGAAAGATGGAAAATTTGGTGCCTTGGGACCATAGAGATGATTCTGGAGAAGGTGGTTTGATCCTGATGATCTGTGCCCTAAGAGATGTGTGCTTCAGTAACAGAAGTCCAAGAGAGGTTTTTAAAGAAGAGAATAAGGTTTATTTTCAAAAAGCTAACTCTGGAAACCTCATGTGAACAATCATGATGTGTGTATGTGGATTCATCAGTTATAACAAATGTACCACTCAGCGGGGAATGGTTACAGTGGGGAGGCTATGTATGTGAAGGGCCAGGGAATGTATGGAAAATCCACCTTGCTTTCAGTTTTGTTGTGAACTTCAAACTGTTCTAAAGAATAAAGTCTATTTTTTAGAAAAGGTAACTGTAGCCATAGTGGGCTTCTCATGGGTGGACTTTGTAGGATCACTTCCTTTGTGTGTTCCAGAAGTGCGAAGGGCTACATTTTTTTCAATAGGTATTATGACTGTCAACTGCCACAATCCTACAAATCACACTGCATCTAGGCATGGTCTTCTGACCAGAAACCAGAAGTGAAAGAAAGACCTGAGCCGGGTGTCAGGAGTTTGAACCCAGAAAGTAGATCTCATGTTTTTCAGTGGTAAACCCTGACAGAGGGCCAGAAGGACAAGGTTGTGTCAAGAACCCACCTGTGGGAGTCATCAGAGAATTAGAAGGGGCGAGAACAAAAGCAAGCGTAGCTGGGAAGTTGTGAGGTTCTGCAAGGGGCCAGAAGCAGTTAATTTCTTTGAGTTTAATGAATCTCTTTTTTTGCCTCTAAGGAAATTACTGAAAAAGCAAGTGTGGTGTGGGCTTTAGAACACTAATCTTTGTTTTTAACCCTTTCTCCACAATGTCCTGGAATATCCTAATTTCTCCAATCTTCAATCTCCTGACCTCTAAAATGAGGATAATGGCACTTCACATAATGATGTAGGATTATTGGGAGAATTAGAAATAATATATGTACAACCATTTAATAAAATGCCTGGAAATAATAAAGGAATTGGTCTTATTCTTAGACTGCATTTAAACTTTTTTGACTTTCCCAGGGGAAAAAGAGGTGTTGAAGTTTCTTTAGAGGACTGACATGCTCTTCACTTGGTAAAGCTATTCCTTTGCCAGTGGGTTAACTGGAATGGGTGGGGATGCTTCACATGTCATATCTTGTCTGTAGAAGATGCTGTTGGTGGCCCTGCTCCCCACTTGGGCTGCCCTGCGTGAGAAGACTGCCACATGGTGTGGCTGTGGGAGGCCTGGCCTTTGGTTTGGTGTGTGCCAGTGTCTGCCGAGGCTGCTCCTGTTTGTGGCTTGGCCTCTCTGCTTCCTACTCCGCCTCTGAGGAGCCACACTGTCTGTTCTGGGAGCCAAGCCTGTCTGCTACTGCTGGTTCCTGGGAATCAGCCACTTCCCCCTTCTGGGGAAGCACGTCGTCACAGCATGGCTGGCCGCCACTGGGAAATTCACCCCTGCTTGAAATCAGAAAATTTCAAAGCAGTAACGTGGGGAAGCAAATTGTGAGTGGAATATATTGTGATGTGTGTACTGAAGGTGTACTCCCAGCTCAGAGAGAGTAAGAGCACCTCAGATCATCAGAGTCCTCCAAAGAGCCAGTTTACACTCAGGGCTCTTGACATGGAAGAGGCTGCCAGTAAAATTCAGTTTTGTTGCGAGTTGGGTAAGAAATCAAATAACAGCAAGAAGCAAAAATTCCCCTCAGGTAGGAAGCTGTCTTTGTTTAAGACACTTTGAAAAGCCTCTCCAGGCAGAAAATGAGATTCTGAGAGCATGAGTTAGCAATGTCCAGGGTTCAAACATGACAACCAACTTGGTTATCGTTAGAACAGAAGGGAAAGTAAAGAAGGATGGAGAAGAGGGAGCTTGGCAATTACAGAGCAACCGAGAGAAGCTGTTAGGGCAGGGTGGCGGGAGATAAGGAAAGGAATGTCTAATATCCAATTTAAAGTTCGGGTCGTAACATTTGGTCTAATGTGGTGAACGTTCCATGTGCACCTGAAGAGAAGGTGTTTTCTGCAGTTGTTCAGTGACCTGTAAATATTGTTTAGGCCAGGGTGTTCTAACAGTGTTATTTATATCCTCCCTGCCGTTTTGTCTTCTTGTGCTATAGCATCCACCACGGCGAGAGGAGTCTCCAACTGTGACTGTGGACTTGTTTCTTCCTTTAATATTGTCATTCTTTCGTTTTGTGTGTTCTGAAGCTTTATTACTGGGTGCGTGTACAGTCAGGATTGTTATATTTTCTTCGTTAATTGTTGTGAAATATTCCTCTTTATGTCTGGTAATTCTCTTTGTCTTGAAGTATAGTTCACCTGCTGTTAATGTGCTTGGTCTTTGCACCTTTTTTCTTTCTTATTTCAACGTGTCTGTACCTTTATATTTAATGTGTTTCTTTTAAACGGGACCAAGTTGAGTCTGCCAATCTCGGACTTTTAATTGGAGTGTTTAGTCCATTTATAGTTAATTATTGGTCTGATTGGGTTCTAGTCCATAATCTTGATATTTGTTTCCTGTTTGTTCCCTTTTTCCCTCTGTTCCTAATTTTCTGCCTTCTTTTGGGTTAACTGAAAATTTTATTTTTTTTGGTATTTCATTCTTATTTTTATGTTGAACTTCTAGCTACCTCTTTTTTATTCTTTGAATGATTGTTGTAGGGACGGTAATAGGCATCTTAATCACAATCTACCTTAAATTAATATTCTACCACTCTGCATATAATGTAAAAACCTTCTAACACAACTGATTTCATTTTCCTCCTCCCGTCCTTGTACAGTTATTTTCATCTGTTATTTTTCCGCCTAAGTTGTAAACTATACAATAAAATGATATTTTGCTTAAAAACCAATTGTCTTTTAAAGTATTTAAGAAAAAGTCCTTTCTATTTACCTGTGTATTTGCTATTCCCGGTGCTTTTCACCCTGTCATGTAAATTCATAGTTCCATTTTGTATCATTTCTCGTCATCCCAAATAATTCCTGTAGCATTCCTTACAGTGCAGTTCTCTCAGCTTTCCTTTATTTATAAATGTCCTAACGTTACCTTAATTTTTCATTTTTCAAAAAAGCCTTTTTGTTTTGTATTGGGAGTATAGCCGATTAACAATGTTGTGATAGTTTCAGGTGAACAGCAGAGGGATTCTGTCATACATATTCATGTATCCCTTCTCCCCCAAACTCGACTGTCATCCAGGCTGCCACATAACATCGAGCAGAGTTCCATGTACTGTACAATAGGTTCTTATTGGTTATCCATTTAAATGTAGCAGTGTGTACACGCCCACCCCAATCTCCCTGTTGTTACTAAGTCACTAAGACATGTCTTACTCTTTGTGACCCCATGGACTGCAGCATGCCAGGCTTCCCTGTCCTTCATTGTTTCCCAGAGTTTGCTCAAACTCATGTCCTTTGAGTTGATGATGCCATCCAACCATCTCATCCTCTGTTGTCCCTTTCTCCTCCTGCCCTCAATCTTTCCCAGCATGAGGATCTTTTCTATCAGGTGGCCAAAATACTGAAGCTTCAGCTTCAACATCAGTCCTTTCAATGAATATTCAGGGTTGATTTCCTTTAGGACTAATTGGTTTTTATCTCCTTGTAGTCCAGGGGACTCTCAAGAGTCTTCTCCAACACCACAGTTCAAAAGCATCAATTCTTCAGTGCTCAGCCTTCTTTATGGTTCAGCTCTCACATCCATATATGGCTATTAGAGAAACCATAGCTTTGATTATATGGACCTTTGTCAGCAAAGTGATGTCTCTGCTTTTTAATATGCTTTCTTCCAAGGAGCAAGTGTCTTTTAATTTCATGGGTGCAGTCACTGTCCACAGTGACTTGGGAGCCCAAGAAAAGAAAATACGTCACTGTTTCCATTTTTTCCCCATCTATTGACCATGAAGGGATGGGACCAGATACCATGATCTTGGCTTGTGAATGCTGAATTTTAAGCCACATTTTTCACTCTCTTCTTTCACTATGATGAAGAGGCTCTTTATTTCCTCTTCCCTTTCTGCATATCTGAGGTTATTGATATTTCTCCCAGCAATCTTGATTCCAGCTTGTACTTCATCCAGGCCAGCATTTCACATGATGTACTCTGCACTGAAGTTAAATAAGCAGGATGACAATATACAGTGTACTCCTTGACGTACTCCTTTCCCAATTTTGAACCAAGCCGTTGTTCCATGTCCAGTTCTTACTGTTGCTTTTTGACCTGCATACATATTTCTCAGGAGACAGGTAAGGTGGTCTAGTATTCCCATTTCTTTAAGTATTTTCCAGCTTGTTGTGAACCTCACAGTCAAAAGCTTTACTGTAGTCAATGAAACAGAAGTAGATGTTTTTTTTTGGAACTCTCTTGTTTTTTCTGTGATCCAACGGATGTTGGCAATTTGATCTCTGGTTCCTCTGCCTTTTCTAAATCCAGCTTGTACATCTGGAAGTTCTCAGTTCATGTAGTGCTAAAGCCTCACTTGAAGGATTTTGAGTATTACCTTGCTTAAAATGAGTGTAGTTTTGAATTGTGCATGTAAAATGAGTGCAATTGTGTGGTAGTTTGAACATTCTGTGGCACTGCCTTTCTTTGGAACTGGAATGAAAACTGACCTTTTCCAGTCCTGTGGCCACTGCTGAGTTTTCCAAATTTGCTGACATATTGAGTGCAGCACTTTAACAGCATCATCTTGTAGAATTTGAAATAGCTCTGATGGAATTCCATCACCTCCCCCAGCTTTGTTTATAGTAATGCTTCCCAAGGCCCACCTCACTTCACTCCAGGATGCAGTCTGGCTCTAGGTGAGTGACCACACCATCATGGTTATCTGGATCATTAAGACCTGTTTTGTATAGTTCTGTGTATTCTTGCCACCTCTTCTTAATCTCTCTGTTTCTATTAGGTCCTTACCATTTCTGTCTATCTTTGCATGAAATGTTCCCTTGGTATCTCCAGTTTTCTTGAAGAGATCTCTAGTTTTTCCCATTCTGTTGTTTTCCTGTATTTCTTTGCATTGTTCACCGAAGAACGCTTTCTTACCTCTTCTTGTTATTCTCTGGAACTCTCTTCTCAGCTATTTGTAAGATCTCCGACAATTACTTTGCATTCTTCCAGTTCTTTTTCTTGGGAATGGTATTGGTCACCACTTCCTATACAGTGTTGTGTGCCTCCAACCATAGCTCTTCAGACGTTCTGTCTACCAAATCTAATCCCTTGAATCTGTCACCTCATGTATAATCATAAGGGATTTGATTTAGGTCATACCTGAATGGTCTAGTGGTTTTCCCTCCTTTCTTCAATTTGAGCCTGAATTTTGCAATAAGGATCTGATGATCTGAGCCACAGTCAGCTCCAGATCTTGTTTTAGCTGACTCTGTAGAGCTTCTCCATCTTCGGCTGCAGAGAATATAATCAGTCTGATTTCAGTGTTGACCATCTGGTTTTGTCCATTTGTAGAGTCATCTCTTGTGTTGTTGAAAGAGGGTGTTTGCTGTGACCAGTGTGTTCTCTTTGCAAAACTCTGTTAGCTTTTGCCCTGCTTCATTTTGTACTCCAAGGCCAAACTTGCCTGTTACTCCAGGTATCTCTTGACTTCCTACTTTTGCATTCCAGTCCTCTGTGATGAGAAGGACATCTTTTTTTTTTTTTTTTTTGGTGTTAGTTCTGGAAATTCTTGTAGGCCTTCATAGAACCATTTAACTTCATCTCCCTAACTAGATGTTATCTTAATTTTTGAAGAATATTTTCTCTAGATATGGAATTTTAAGTTTACATTTTTTCCCTTCAGCACTTTGAAATTGTACAGTAAGTACCCTACATACAAACCTTCAAGTTGCAAACTTTCAAAGACGTAAACATGCATTCTTATGTCCAGTTACATTAGTTCACATGTCTGGCATTATTTTTAAAAGTTGAGTACTTAGGCTAACTTGGTTATACTTAAAAGTTGGGCTTATGAACATGCTCTCAGAATGGAACTCATTTGTATGTTGGGAACTTGTTATGTTTCATTGTTTTCTGAAATTGTTTCTCATGAGCAGTCAGCTGTCATTTGTGTGGATATCCTTTAATAATATCTTTTTACTCCACCTGCTTTTCATATATTATCATTATCTTTGGTTTTCAGTAGTTTTACTTTATGTGCAGAGATGTTATTTTCCTTGACTTTATTCTGTCTGCAGTTCCCTTAGTGTCTGTGGGTTGATCAGATAAGGAAAATATTTCTTTAAATATTTTTTTCCTACCTAGTTCTCTTATCTCACTTTTTGTGATTTCAATTACATGTATGTTGGGCCAGATGATATTTTTCTAAAGGTCCTCAAGCCTTTACTTTTTTTTTTTTTTTAATCTTTTTCTCTCTGTTATTTAGTTTGTATAATTTCTATTAATTTATCAAATTCACAAGCTTTTTTTTCCTGTGTTGTTTTATTAACTTGGATTCTTCAATGAATTTTTCATTTCAAATGTTGCATTTTTCAGTTCTAGGAATTACTTTTGACTCTTTTTTAGAGTTTCTACATCTTTCCTGAAATTCTCCATTTCTCTACCCACTGTATCCTTTTCCAATAAATTCTGTAACATATTTATCAAAGTTATTTTAAAGTTGTCTACTAATTCTAACATTTGTTCACTGGATCTGTTTCTATTGACTGCTTTTTTTCTTCTCCATGTCTGAATCAGATTTTCATGCTTTTTCACATATCTAGTAATTTTTACTTGATGATACATCACAGAAATCCTGGGTTCTGTTTTCTTCTTGAGAGGAGTATTGTATGTAGTTCTAGCTGGCAGATCATCTTGATCCTGTGAATGCATGGCTTATGCTTTGTTAGAGTGGATTTGTTTGGACTTTGCCCCTAAATTCTAGGGCATAGCCTTTAGTACTGGGATGTGATCCTTATTCCCAAGGTGTGGCTCTTTTGTGTTTCAATGGGAGGCTCAAGGTGCTTACCAGTTCCCTGTAACTTGCTGGGACCTGAACTCCAAACTCTGGGTCCCTGGAGCTGCATAGCTGTTTGGTTTTTTCAGTCTTCCAGTTGTTACTTTCCATTGGGCTCCTGTGGCCTTTCCCATGAATACACAGTTCAGGGGTTGGTCAAGGATTTGAGGAGAATTTATATGGAAAATTTGAGGCTCCCTCTCTGTGACTCACTGTTTCTGGGATTTCTCACTTCCATTTTCCGCTGCTATGACAACTCTGAATTTCAAACTCTGAACTCTTCAGCCTGATAAAAACTGACACTTCCTGCTTGAGCTCCATCTGTCCTTCACCTGGCAGACTGAGCTGTGCCCTTTAGGTGAAAATCCACACACAAGTAGATTTTATCCATGTTCCCTCCTTTAAGAGTCTATCCCTTTCAGTTTCTGCTGGCTCTTCATTGCTCTCTAGTGTCTGCAAACTGTTATTTTTGTTTTATTCAGAATTTATAATTATCGATAGGAGACGTTAGTCCAATATAAGCTACATTTTGCTAGAAGTCAGAAGTTCCTGAGTGATTCTTTAAAATTAGAGATTAGATTTCCTCCAGTGGCTTCTCATCTTTCATGGTTTGAGTTCCCTCTGGAGCAGATTCTGAGATAAGGATTTTTAGTGAAAATTATTTGGGAGATGACCTCAGGGAACACTTGCAAGGGAGTGGAGGCATGAGATGTGGAAGCCAACAAAGGGTGTGTAATTAAATTATGAGCTACAGTTGAGGCTCAGTTTGGCTGAGGAACTTTGAAAAACAGTGAGGTCATGGCTTAGTTATACCAACCAAGGTACGTGCTTGGATTTTTATCCACCAGTTCCCTGTACTCATCTAGGATTGATGGTGGCGCTTATCGGTCTATGTCCTGCCAGAGGGTGGCTTCCAGGGCATTGATCCCCGGAAATTTTGGCTTGCCATGTTTGTAGTCCTCAGACAGATAGTCATAGGTGTTTGCAGGAAGCAATTTTTGTTTAATTTAGATGAGAATTCTGAAATGGGTGAGGTCCTTACATGTCTACTACGCCATCCTACTAAGAAAAAATAAAAACTGCCTGTGTGAGTGTTAAGTCACCTCAGGCATGTCTGACTCTTTGTGATGCTATGAACTGCAGCCCAGCAGGCTTCTCTGTCCATGGGATTTTCCAGGCAAGAATATTGGAGTGGGTTGCCATTCCCTTCTCCAGGGGATAAGCCCTATCCTGTCTTTAAAAAGTATTGCCTACCATAATTCATTCCTCACTCTTCTTCTCGCCACTGAGATCTGATTGTAAACCTTTGTTTTTTTCTTGAGCATACAAGCTTGTTTTTTTCTTTAGGGCCTAAGTACTTGCTATCTCTCTGCCATGAATGCTCTTTTCATGTTGGGTCTTTTTTACATTCAAATTTTAGCTTACCATTTCCTTATCAGAGATGTCTTCCCTGAGCACCCTAAAGTAGCCTCCAACTCTTTTATCATATCACCTGATCTTAGTTCTATGCATATCACTTATGGTGACTGACTTTTTTGATAATTTATACCTTTGCTTGTCTATCATCTGCTTCTCCCACCGTATAAAAGCTGTTTAAGAGCAAGAATCTTATTTATCTTATCACAGCATAAACTTACAAGAAGAACTCACAGATATTTGTTGAATGAATGAATAAATGAAAGAATGAACATACTAAGCTTTTCAAATAACAAATTACAAACAAAAAAACTAAGGTGGAAGCCACTCAAGTGTCCGTCAACTGATTAATAAATGAACAAAATGTATACACGTACCATGGAATGTTATTCAGCCTCAAAAAAGTAAGGAATCTCTGAGACATGCTACAACATGGATAAATCTTGAAAACGTTAGACTAAAAAAAAAAATAATCCAGTCATGAAATGATACTATTGTATGATTCCATTTATATGAGGTACCTGGAGTAGTCAAATTCATAATAACAGAAACTAGAATGGTGGTTGCCAGTGGCTGACAGATGAGAATGGGGAATTAGTGTTTAATAGGTTTCAACAGGATAAGAAGAAAAAGTTCTGGAAGTGGTGGTGATGGGTGTACAACATTGTGAATGTACTTAATGGCACAGAACTGTACACTTAAAATGCTACGTTGTATATCATGTGTATTTGGCCACAGTAGAAAATTAAAAATGAATAAGTTACTCTTCAGTTTACAGAGAAAGATTAAGCCTGAATTTGAAATCTGACTCAGTCCTTACTATACCACCTTGAGCAATTTACATTTTGAAATTTATATGAACCAGTCTCCTGCCCTATAAAATGGTAATAATGATAGTACCCATTCTATGTGTTTGTTATAATAATACAGTTGTTCTTAGACTTATAAATCGTTTTATGACTCATTAACGCTTCAAAGTTATATACATATACATATATTCTTTTTTTGGTATTCTTTCCATTATGGTTTGTTACAGGGTACTGAATATATTTGCCTGTGCTATGCAGTAGGACCTGGTTGTTTATCTGTTTCACATATAATAGTTTGTATGAAAAAAGTATTTGAATAAAAAAAAAATCTAGAAAGAGAACAATCTTAAAGAACATTTTTTTAAAAACGACTTCAAAACTTCCAGTATCATAATTGTAGCTGAGGTAATTCAAACCAACTCTCCTGCTAAGAATAACTAGAAAAGCTAAACAAAATCTATTTAAAAATCTTTTTGAAGACATCAAAGAGACAAAGAGATAGTAAAGAACTACTTGGTGCTAGATTCAAGAGAAGAAGAAAATCCAGAAAGATGATCCTGGCACTGAGGGTGTTTGTCAAATCTGGACAAGGTGGTTGAGAGACTGGCACTTTTAGCTGCATCATTAGGTTAAGAAAACAAAATTTGGAATTCAAGACCCACGAAAGTGGCTGGCCCACCCCTTCTACCATTGCCCCTTTGAGTTGAGCTCTTGAAAGGCTGCACCTTAGGAGAAAGAGTAAACTTTGGGCTTTCTCACCACAGCTTTGGATGATATCAGTCCTTGAAATTAGATTAAGGTAATTCTGAATTGCTAGTGTCCCTATGCAACTACAACAATCAAATGTAAATCTTCTCTAGAGGAAGATAACACTCTAAGTCTCAATAACTCTACAAATTAGTCTCCAAACACAACATGTGGCAAAAAAGAAAACAACCAAGCACTCACGCAGACAAGAAAACATGAATGAACCGACAGAAAAAAAAAAAAAAAAACATGATAGACCTGTATAGGATCTATATATTGGAATTCTTAAGCACAGAATTTAAAATAATTGTGCTCAGTATTCAAAGGAATAAGTGATGAGATTGAGAATTTTGGCAGAGATCTCAAAACGAAAATAAATGGCATAATACATTTAGGAATGAGTCAAATAGAAAATCTAGAACTGAAAAACACAATAGCTAGCCCAAATTAAAAATGTAGTTGATACTCTTTATAGAAGATTAGAAATGGCAACCCACTCCAGTATTCTTGCCTGGAGAATCCCAGGGACAGGGGAGCCTGGTGGGCTGCCGTCTATGCGGTCGCACAGAGTCAGACACGACTAAAGCGACTTAGCAGCAGCAGCAGCAGCAGACAAGGTCAAAGAGAGAATTAGTGAAGTGGAAGGTATGTCAGTGAAAAAGATCCAGAATGACTTATAGAAAGACAAAATGCAAGAGAGAAGGTAAGAGACATAGAGTAAGAAGATCTAATATAAACATGTTTGGAATCCCAAAGTAGAAAGGAAAGAAAGTGGAGCAAGAGGAATATTTAAAGAGATAAAGACTGAAAACTTTCTTTAACTGTTATTAGGGTTTGGGCTCCCCAGGTGGTGCAGGAGATTTAAGGGATGTGGGTTCAGTCCCTGGTTTGGGAAGATCCTCTGGAGAAGGGAATGGTAAGTCACTCCAGTATTCTTGCCTGGAGAATCCCATGGACAGAGGAACCTGGTGGGATACAGTTCATGGGGTCTCAAAGAGTTGGAAAGGACTGAAGCAACTTAGGATGCATGCATGCATTATTAGGATTTAATCATCAGGGTGCAGATTCAAACCTGAATGGATTAAATATAAAGAAGCACACACCTGGATACATCAGAGTAAAACTGCTGAAGACCAAAGACCAGATAAATCTTTTTAAAAGAGAAAAAAAAATAGTGATTACTTACAAAGGAACAACATTTAGACTGACGTCTAACTTCTTAAAATAAAAAATGAATGGCATGACTGCTCAAAGAAACAGTGGAAGCCAGAAAACAATGAAATGGTATCTTTGGTGTGCTGAGAGTAAAGAACTTCCAACCTTCTATTCTAAATTCAGGAATATATCTCTTAAGAATGACAAACAAAAGTTAAGAAAATGTATCATCAGCAGGCTGCAGAAAAGGAAATATAAAATGGGGTTCTTCAGGCAGAGAAAAAATAGCCCAAATGGAAGCTCAGAGGTGCGGGAAGGTATAAGAGCAACAAAAAAGACACGTATTTGGTAAATCTAAATTAATATTGTATAAAACCATTAAAATATTTAGGGTAGTTCAAAATACAGATATCATCTGGCGTAACATTTTGTAGGAGGGGTTAATGTAAGGAAGGGGTAAAATTTTCAAATATTACTAGTACTTAAGGATGCATTTTATAATCTCTAGGGTGGCCCCTAAAAAATAGCCTAAGTGTATATTTCCGAGCAAATGGTGAGATGAGTGGAGTGATAAAACAATATTCAGTTAATGCCACGGAGGACCTAAAAGTAGTCAAAAGGAACTTAGAACAGGTAGGACAACTTAGAAAGCACATTATAAAATGTTAGACTCAAACCTGTATAAATCATTAATTGCATTAAATATTAGTGGGTGAAGTGCTGACAGAAGGCATAATTGTCAAATTAAAAAAGAAAATCTAACTACGTATCATTTTTAAAAGGCATTTGCAAAATATGAGAGGGAAAGTCAGCTGGTCCCCATATGGCAGGGGTATGTAGTGGGGTCACCCATATACTCATTTTCAAAGGAGGAATAATAAAAATATAATAGGTAATTTTGTTAAGTGTTTATTAAAGGGCTAGATTAAGCATTTTATACAGTTTATCTCAACTATTAGTGTCCAGGAGACGTTTTTGTGAACATTTTCAGGAGCATTCCCTCCAAAGGGTGGTGGTGTTGGGTGCATAGTGATAACAAGAGTTAGCATCACACTGTAGGAGAGCTTTCTGGGCACATTTGCTCCCAAATCCAGGAGGTGATGTTTTGGGTTGTAAATAAAAACTCTGCAGAAATCAGTCTGATATTTAGTCAAGCAAAACAAATCTTTTTTCCCACCCTGAGGCTACCAACCCTTACTTTCAAACTCCATCTAAATTTGAGATGTGGAAGCAAGGAAATCTGAATGACCTCACACTGACTTTGCAGTCAAGAATGGAAAGCGAATAAGCTTTAGAGTTGGGGATTTTAACCTGACTCTGCTCTTGCCAGTGATGTGACTCTGAGCAACTCAGTTTACTCACCTAAACTTGACTTCTTCAGCAAGGTGTGTGTAGGGGAGTAATCCTGCCTTTCTCAGGTTGAGTTAGGGTTAAGTGAGATACTGTGAATAAAAGCTCTTCTCTTTTCTATGTGGAATTCTCCTCCTCCAGTGCCCCACGTGCATATACCAGCATCCCAAATCTCAGATCACCTTGTCCAACTTTTTGTTTTGCAGGTGAAAAAACAGGCACGGAGAGGCTATGGGATAGCTGTGTGATCTTGGGCAAATTGCTGAATTTTTCTGGTCTTAGTTTCTTCATCTATAAAACAGAGATTGTAAGAGCAGCCTCACTGAGTTTGGGGAAAGATTGAATGGAAAAAAAAAAAATGAATGTGAAGGACTTGGCACTTGGTAGCCATATGATGCATGGTAGCTGCTACTAGTTTTTAAATGGATATTGTTATCATTTTGTGTAACGTGAGAAGTCATCCTACTCTGGGTTATTAAGAGCTGGCAGGCTGCAGCCATCTGGTCACAAACCCTGGAGTTGGTGGCTTATCCTGGGAAGACCTTCCTCATGGGGTCAGGGAGAGTTCAGTGAACTCGCAAAGAAGCGTGATTTTAGACGCTCCAAGGTACATCCACCCATCTCCTCTCCACTCCCTCTGCCTGTTATTAAACTGGTAGTTTTTACAACATCTATAAAGAACTTTCCTACCCAATTACCCCAGACAATAGGCTGAAAAGCAGTTTCGACTATGAAAACTTCGTGTTGGGTTCATTTAGATTGTTTTGCTGTGTCAAATCCTCACTTGAGTTCAAAAGTTCAGCTGAACCATGAACTTTGTAATTTCACAGCAGGCAGTTCTACAAATATAGTGGGAAGTGAAAAAGCATACAATATTTAAGGTGGGCTTGCTCTTTTGTATGTAATCTGGTTAGGAATGAATGTACGGAAAATAGCCCTTAATTTACAGTACATGGTAACACATCAAGAAGAAAAGTAAATAAAACTAAACCAAACTATTCCTTGAATTACCTGACCTCCGAGGCTTCCGAGGGAAAGCACATTTGTGACTAATCATTAGTGGACAAACTCAAGCCAGCTAATCTTCTTAATAAATTGTGAAGTCTTGTATACCTCTTGGTTTTAGTCGTGGCTTTTCTGCCTGTCTGGAACAGGCAGCATATCCAAACAAAAGGGTCATGACTTTATGTATTTGTTAAAGTTAAAATCCATGTTCTCATGTAACTCAGGCTTGATTTGACCTGGTTACACAAGTGGAGGTGGAGCGAAAGTTTCACAGGAATGAGAATAATGCTGTGCTTTCACTTGTCTATTAATAAACACACACACACACACACACACACACACACACAAGTTCAAGAACCCCTCATTTTGTAAGACTTGTATTTGTGCAGCTTACATACAGAGCAAAGCAAACAAGATAACTAACTCACTTAAGCTGTCTTTCAGCTTGTTTCCACTGAGTCCTCCATACTGTGGAACATGATTTCATGTTGCATCAATATTTTCTTCATTTGTTACGAGGAAATGGGTGGTTCATTGGTTTTTATGGTGCAGCATGTAAACGTGAAGAGACAACTTACGGCAGACAGCTTGGGGCAGGGGGGTCAGTACGAGCAAGGTGTGTTTTTCTACAGCAGCTGTTTATTCCCATTTATTTACCAAGGGGTTGGTCTGTGGGGTCACAAGCGGAAAGCTATGCTCGGTCATTTGTGGAAGCAGAGAGGAAAAGAGGGGGTGAGAAGGTCACGTCCTATGACGGATGGCTCCTCGTGAGTTTAATGGGACCGGCTTTTTGAAAGCAGTTTCCCTTTTTACTGACTTTTATCTTCAAGTTGCCAGGATTCTACCTCTAGCCAGCTCAGAACACTTTTTAGAAAAATTCCCCAGCGGGGATGGTCCAATGTTCTTCTACTGCCCTCCTCTGTGTCTCCATACCGGAAGGTTCTGGTCCAGTTAAGAGTTAGTGAAACTTTCTGTTCTTTCCAGACATAAATCATCACATAAGATTTCGTGCCTCCAGCTAAGAACCAGGATAACAAAGGGTGAGAGAGTGGAACGGAGACTGTGAATCTGGTTGACCTAGTTAAAGGTGGTCTGTCTTCCTGGGGTTATGAAGATGGAAGGAGAAGCAAGGGTCACTGCCTTTGTGGCTGGATGAACCGGGCTGCCCAGATTTTACAGCCTGGTTTCTGGTTGACTTGCCCTCCACAGTGGGACTGCGTGTCTCCTGATGAGGCCAGCACAGGAAGGAGTTGGTGGCATTCTTTTCAAGGGCTTGTAAGATAGTGAATAGCGACAGGGGGTTTTGTTCCTTCAGAAAGCATTTATGGAGAACGCCCTTCAGGGGAACGACGGGGACCGGTCAGGCAGAGGTCGGCTGGGGAAGAGAAAGAGACTTCTGGGGGGAGATGCTAGAAGGTGCAAGTAGGGAATGGGGGCTGCGTCTGGTCTGCACCCCCTGGTTATGTCTGTACAACAGTAAGAAGGGAATAAAGATTCCTAAGGGACAAGAGCGTGCTGGCGTTGACCCAAGAATAAAATGGAGAATGGGAAAACAGGAAAGAAGCGAGATTTCTGAAGCAGTCAGGCTGAGGAGGTCTGCACAAGCTTAGGAAAGGCTGAATAAAGGCAGTGGAGGCGATGGGAAAGGGAAGATGGCATTTCAGATGCAAAAATGTCCAACTTTCAGCTCACTGCTCTGTCCTGTGATTTAGCTGCCTGATTGGATCTCACTCTGCATTAGTTTTTAGGACCTTCAACAGCTGTTCTGCTAAGTTGCTTCAGTCGTGTCCGACTCTGTGTGACCCCACAGATGGCAGCCTACCAGGCTCCCCCGTCCCTGGGATTCTCCAGGCAAGAACACTGGAGTGGGTTGCCATTTCCTTCTCCAATGCATGAAAGTGGAAAGTGAAAGTGAAGTCGCTCAGTCATGTCTGACTCTTCGCAACCCGATGGACTGTAGCCCACCAGGCTCCTCTGTCCATGGGATTTTCCAGGCAAGAGTACTGGAGTGGGGTGCCATTGCCTTCTCCCAACAGCTGTTCAGGGGTCACCATAACCAATAGTTACTTGTCATCTCGGTATCAGTATCTTTATGCATATATTTATCTCTGATCCTTAAACAGTCCTGAAAGGTATGTGCTAGGATCTGTAGCTTATGACTGAGGAAATTGAGGTCCCAGGGTTAAATGTCTTAACAAGTGTACCCAGTAGACAGCGGCAAGGATGGTCTGGGAGCCAACTCTCCTGATGTAAGGCTTCAAAGAGAGAAGGACGCCACTTGAGTCCTTGGATGGTGAGGACATAAATAGCTGCCTTTGTGGATGGCCATGACCCACCAGGAAGACTGCTTGGGTCTGCACTTCCATGATCTGGGATGGGTTTGGGAAGCCCAAGAGATGTCCTGGGGTGGCCTCCTTGGCCAGGTGCATCTCAGCTTTTTTTCTGTAGCCACAACAGGAGAAGGTTTTGAGTCTGTATTTCTGTCCAGCAGGACTTGGTAAAAAAAAAAGAGAGAGAGAATAAAGTTCTTTTGAAATGGATTCATTAAGTCCAGGATAATTTGTGAGACCTGTCAGTGATGAGAAAAGAAAAAGTTAAAACCAAGCTCAGTTTTGCTATGTGCATTCCACATCTACTCCATTTTCAGCTGTCTGCCAAGGTGGTGCTGAAGGCAGCGGCTTGGCAGCTGCCCACTGAGTAGCTGTTTGGATCGTGTGATCCATATTCTGCCCCCCAACCCGCCCCCCGAGCTGACTGGAGGTGAAGGTTGCTGAGCTCTGAACCTGGCTGCAAAAAATAAGCTATGCCATTTGGGAGGATTTGGCTTTGGAAACTGAGTGACTGAGTGAGTGTGCAAGGGAAATTGAAAATGAAAAGGCAGGATTTAGAGGAGTTGAGAGGAAGGAGAAGCCGGGGTCTAGATAATGAGAACAGCATGGTCAAATTCATGAAGGTGACAAGGCTTTTCCACTCTGTTTGGGGGACAGTCAGTGGCCACTTTCCCCAGAGTAGAAGGTTGGTGCAGGGGAGGGGTAGGAAATGGAGAGAAGTGAGCAGCTCACCAGGTAGGGTTGGGGGAGACCCTCAGTTGCCAGGCTAAGCACTCTGGGCCGTAGGTTACAGGGAGCTACTGAAAATGAAGTATGAGGGAGGGAGGCAGGAAGGATATTTTCAGAATATGAAGCTTGTAGCAGTGTGTAGAACGGATGGAAGGATATGAATCTGGTAACTAATTAATGTCAGGCAATAATCAAATGTTATAATCACGGTTTGGCTGCCTCTTCAGCTGACACAAAGATGATCATTATGTGAATAACTCAGGTCTCTGCCGCCTCCTCTATTCTCAAACTGATTGCTGGTTTCTGCTCATTCACCACATATTATTTGAGATATATTCTATTCTAGAAGTGTGGCTGTCCCTGTCCCTCTGTTTTAGTACCGGCAGCCTTCTGCTTCCTATAGTTATTTATACGTCTGCCTCCACCACTACAGCACCTCCCGGAGGAATCCAGATTTCCAATTCGAGTCTGTTTCCTAGAGCATGCCTGGACTAAGATGACTGGAGCCAAGGAGATCTCTATCAAAGAAATAGCAACCCGGCCTCCTAGTTCCTGAACTTGGCTTCCAGGGTGGAATCTATTATTAAATAAATAAGGTATTAACCAAATCAAACAACTTTTAATGACCCAGAAAAAATAATTCAATTCACAGAGCAAAATAAAGAGCAGAGCAGACAACTCAGCAACGCGGCTCTCAGTGGAGTCCGAGAACACTGGTAGCAATGTGATTTCACGGTTAATCTTGCAAGAATCCCGTGCAGTTTCCTGGGGGAGATGGACATCTGCCCTCCAGACTTGGTGTACGTGTGCTCACAGATGATCAAGACAGCTAGAGGTCACCCTTCTTCCTTCCTTTAGGATGAATTGGTGCTAGGCCTCGAGGATGCGAAGACAAGGAGACCTCTCTCAGTCCTTAGGGTGGGGGACTGCAGATAAGACAGTAAATCCAGGGTGAACAGGGGTCCCACAGAGGCCAGTTCAGAGGAAGGAACCATCAGCTTTGCTGTTAGGAAAATACAGGGATCCAGGAAGGCTGCCTAGGGGAGATCAGTTTTGAACTAGGCCTTGGAGGATGGGAAAGTCCGGTGGAATGGAGTAAAGAGAAGAGTATTTTAGGCAGGGGACCCTGTAAGAACAAAGACACGGAGGGGCTCGGGGTGTTTTTATTTGGTGGTGGTTTTGTTTTCATTTTTATTGGAGTATTGTTGCTTTGCGGTGCTGTGTCTCTACTGTGCAACACAGTGAATGCTTTTAAGCAGAGGTGCTATTGGCATTTTGGCCAGGACTGTTATAGGATGCTGCCCTCTCCCTAGTTGTACTGCACACACTTTACATCCCTTCCCTACCAAGCACCCCAGAGTGACAGTCAAAGCTTCCAAGCATTTCCCAAGGCCCCAAGAAAGGAGTGGGTAAGGGTGTGTTTGGGGTTCAGTGCCACCCTGCCTGAGAACCACTGGAGGGAGTGCTTGAGACTTGATCGGTGGTGTGTGGGGCACCATATTTTATGGATTCTTGTTTAAGGAAGCTTGGGCCTTTTCCTTAGAGTGTGGCAATCAGTGCAAATTCTGGACGAGGGGAAGACCTGGGTGGAGGGATCTGGTTCTATAAAGATCATTCTGACCTCAGGGGTGAGGGTAAATTAAAAGAGGCAGAAGCTGAGATGTCCAAAGTAGTTACTTCCTTCCCTCCTTCCCTCCCTCTCTCCCTTCTCCCCTTTCTCCCTTCTTTCCTTGTGGATGTATTTTTAGCAATGCACAGTTAGTAAGTTAATTGTTCTCTGCTTTTCCTTCCATTCACTTATAAATTTCAAGGAATGGAGCCTCTCTCCCAGGACCTGCCATGTTGCCTGGAAAACTGCTTTTCTGAAGTGGTTGTAAATCATCTCAACGGCCCCATACCCAGCCTTGTGTACCTATTATATGGATGACAAAACTGAGGCTCAGAAGTCTGCATTTAAATCCTAGGCTCTTAATTACTGTAGTGACTGAGGTGTTCTTGTTGGCATTTTCCTATTAATTTAAAAGAAACCAAAACTCCCAGTGTGGTACCCAGGGAAACATCTCTGAAAGATGGGAATTGGTTTTTTGCCTTGCTCTTCTCCTTTCCGTTGGCTTTTCGGGATCCTGGAAGCTGTCTCCTGTAAGCCTTAGCACTGGGCCACTGTGCTTTAGTGATCGCCATTGCCTGATGTAAGAGGCCTTCAGTTCCCCTTGGGGAAAATTACTTTACTGAAAATCATTCACTGCCCTCAACATCTTTAGCCAAGATGTTCTCATTTTCTTGGAGCCAGAATAAGCTGGCAGGGTGCTAGAGTCAACGCCGGCTGGGACCCACGTGTGCTTCCGCTGGCCAGGGAGTGACAGACGAGGCAGCAGCATCCTTCAACCCAGACTTTCTCCCGGCCTGATTTATTGCTCCCGTCTCTTGCTCTGGCTTTTGGCTAAGATTTCCTTCCAAAATCTTTGCTGCCGATCCAGGACTGTCCATGTGTGTTTTCGCTTTGCTGCTGTTGACGGAGAGCTTTGGGTAGATGCCCTGACACCACCCACTCTGGCCTTATCTGCAGGAGCCATCTTTAATTTGTCAAAACCCAGGTCTACTCACAGGCTCGGGTCCAAAGCCACTTCCGCCCCTTCCCCTGCTCCGGCCACAGGTGACTGAGTAGCCGGCTTCAGAGGCTTGAGGACACAGCCCAACCTCTTTGAATTCTGACCCAGGGCTCCTAGTACACTCTCTGGTCAGTTGCATCAGAGATCCCTTTTGTAGAAAAATAAAAAATTTAAAAAATGCAATAATGTTGTCTCAAGAGAACCAAAGTAACCATTTATTTTGGCTCCACCATATCAATTCAAGGAAATCTCTTCCCTCTTCTTTAAACTGTCCCTGGAGTCGGCTTGGTTTGTGCGCTCCGCCATTCACCCAGGGCAAAACCCCTTCCATCTAGCCCCTCTGGATCGCATTTGCCAAAGTGGGAAAGCGCTCAAGCAAAATATCTTCCCCAGAATTAGTGAAAGAGTCCTTTTAAGGATAGTTAATAAAAATCAGGCATCTCTTTTAGTGTAATTTTTCATCTCAAAAGCCAAAGTATAGCCTTGCTTTTAAGACATGCAGACAGCAGAAGGCCTGCCCTGGGTGGGTTGAAGGTTTCCTCCCAGACACCTGGAGCTCTGGAGTCCCCACTTGGAGCAGCTTGTCTGTGTGGACGTCTGACTCTCCCTCTCCCACATAGTTCACATTTTCCTGTCATCTGACTGTCACTCCAGCTGCATTGTAAGAAACTAGTATTTTTATTTTTGACCTTTGGAATTTTTTTTTCCCCTAGCGCCTAGGGACAGTAAAGCTGGACTGAGTCTTTGTGGAAAAAAAAAAAAATTCTCTTGTGTTTCTCCAAATTGCAGACTGTCTAAGACTGGTCTCAGGATCTGCTTGTATCAGCAGCTGCCACTCAATCCCTGTTCTTTACACTGGTGGGGAGGGCAGGGATGTGTGGTTTGAAAGAATTCTCAAGATGATTCCAATAAATACCATACCAGCTCCCTTGAGACTCTCAGTTCTAAATAGAGGTGCAAGTGTTTGGCTCCTTTGAGTAAACTCATAGGGCTTACCGAAGTTTCAGCTCTGAAACCTCAATCAACCCACTTTATAGTCTTGATTTGGTCAAAATGGTTGAACTGGTTACGTATGGATGTTTGAATATGGCTTTATTTAAAGTTTTTCAGTCTTTCTGAGAATTCTATAAACTTTTGCACAGGTCCTACAGTTTCTGCTTCATTGGGCTTAAATTCCTTGGGTTAACTTTGGCAAATTGTTAACCATTTGGAGTGTCCGGTTCTTCATCTGTGAAACGGGAGGGCTTGTACCTGGCTGTGCTGTGGGGACTAGGTACGTTGCCTTGCGCAGTGGAGGAGTACAGCAGGGCCCTCGATACGTGGCTGCTTCAGTGACAGTGATATTGACAATTGAGAATAAAACAACCTACTTTTCTTCTCTGTGACACATCCCAATCTCTATGGGCAAGGTATTCCAAGATTCCTCCAACTCTGAAGACAAGGGCGACAATCGAAGCTATTTATTGAGCTTCTACTATGTGCCATGGTGTGGGGTTAGGTGCCTGCATGTACTCGCTCATCTCACTGTTTTGAGGTGAAATTGCTAGTCCCGTTTTATAGCTGAGCACGTTGAGTCTGAAGAGGCTGTTAATATGTCAATCAAGGTTCTTGCTTGCAAGTAACAGATTGATTTAAGCGGAAAAAGCTCTCAGGCAGCCCACAGAATTGCTGGGAAGGTTAGGGAACAGGCATAGAAAACAGGCTCCGAACACATGCTCTGAGGACTACAGCCAAACCCACATTGCAGAGCTGTGCACCAAAACCACTAGCCCGGGACCGTGGGAGCGGCCACCACCCCGGTAGCCGTTTGGAAGTTGAATGTTGCTGTCACTGCTGCTGCAACAGAAAGAAATTTTTTGTTTGTTTGTTTAAATATTTGGCTGTGTTAAACAAATATTTAAATAAATATCTGGCGGAGGGCATGGCAACCCACTCCAGGATTCTTGGCTGGAGAATCCCATGGACAGAGGAGCCTGGTGGGCTACAGTCCATGGAGTCATGAAGAGCTGGACACAACTGAGCAACCGAGCACGCATGGGTCTTCATTGCAGCATGTGGGCTTAGTTGCCCTGTGGCATGTGGGATCTTCAGTTGCCTGACCAGGGATCGAGCCTGCGTCCCCTTCAGTGGAAGGCAGACTCTTAGCCACTGAGCCACCAGGGAAGTCCCACAAAGAATTCTTTCCTCTTCTTGCTTCATGAGTCCCTGGCTCCCAGTTCTAAGCCTGGGATGGGTACCTGCTTACCCTAGTTTGGACCACATCCTCCCGCTCTGCTGCAAGGGAGGCTGGGAAAATAAGTATATGGCTTTAGGGAAAGGGAATATTCTGTTCCAAGGCTCATTTGGTGAAGAATTCCCCCAAATGTAGAAAGGAAAGCAGACACTAGAGTAGCCCCCACACCATTAAATGTCTGCCACTTTGAGAAATTGGGATTCTTCACCAACCTGCACACACCCAAACCCCCCTTACTGCAACCTTCTGTGGGTTGTGTGAAATCCTTATTTGCCTTCTCCAAGTCAGATATTTCACTGGTTGCCAAACTGCCAAACCAGACTCCAAGTTCTTGCCCTCAACAGGTATTTACTTCAGTTCAGTCGCTCAGTCGTGTCCGACTCTTTGCAACCCCATGAACTGCAGCATGCCAGGCCTCCCTGTCCATCACCAACTCCTGGAGTCCACCCAAACCCATGTCCACTGAGTCGGTGATGCCATCCAACCATCTCATCCTCTGTCGTCCCCTTCTCCTCCAGCCCTCAACCCTCAAAAGCATCAGGGTCTTTTCCAGTGAGTCAGCTCTTTGTATCAGGTGGCCAAAGTATTGGAGTTTCAGCTTCAACATCAGTCCTTCCAGTGAACACCCAGGACTGGTCTCCTTTAGGATGGACTGGTTGTATCTCCTTGCAGTCCAAGGGACTCTCAAGAGTCTCCTCCAACACCACAGTTCAAAAGCATCAATTCTTGGGCACTCAGCTTTCTTCATAGTCCACCTCTCACATCCATACATATTTACTTAGTTCTCTATAAATATTGGTGTTCATAATAACAAAATACACGTTAATAGTGCTAAGAAAACCTCGGTACTCAAATACATGAGAGGCACTGGAGGCTGAGGATCCCTGAAAGCATAGTCTTTGACTTACAGGGTCATTTGATGTTTGGTTGGAAAACATTCCTGAGCTGGTCTGATCCTCCTTTTTACCTGGAGAGGAGAAAAGTGCATGTGAGAAACCATCCGTAGTCACAGATGGATTGTATGACTCAGTACCCTTCCCCTGGCCTATAATCTCATAGAAAACTCTGAGGGAGAAAAGCAGGGCTCCTTCAAAAATAAAATCAAACCAACAGACAAAGCCAAATTTGGTACAGCCTTTCTAGGGGCAGTTGGACAATATGTGTCAAGAGCTTAAAAAATGTATTTAATTTTTTTTGTTTTGGAGGATAATTGCTTTACAACATTGTGTTGGTTTCTGCTGTACATCAACATAAATCAGCCACAGGTATACATCTGGCCACTCCCTCCTGAACCCACCCCCCATCTTCTTCCTCATCCCACTCCTCTAGGTTGTCCCAGAGCACTGGATTGAGCTCCCTGCATCACAAGTAAATTCCTACTTGCTGTCTATTTTGCATGTAGTAATGTATATGTTTCCATGCTGTTCTCTCAATTCATTGCACCCTCTCCTTCCCCTCACTGTGCCCACAAGTCTGTTCTCCACATCTGCATATTCATTGCTGCCCTGAAAATAGGTTTATCAGTACCATCTTTTTAGATTTCATATGCATAAGTTAATATATGTCCATCGACAGATGAATACAGAAATTGTGGTACCTATACACAATGGAATATTACTGAGCTATAAAATAGAATGCATTTGTGTCAGTCCTAATGAGGTGGGTGAACCTAGAGCCTATTATACAGAGTGAAGTAAGTCAAAAAGAGACAAAAAATGTATTTTTGATTCACTAAGTTCATTTAGAAATCAAGCCTGGGGAACTGTAGACAGAGGTGTGAAAAAAACTTGTGTTCTGGGATATTCATATGAAATAGGGTAATTTATGCTAGAAAAGTATTGATCCTGATTTTTAAAAATACATGTCTATACTGACATATGTTCATACAAAAATCCAATTAAGAAATACAGCAACATGTCAATTGTGAGATGTTAAAAAATTTTTTTTACTATTTTTGAGATTTCCAGAACATTCTTCAGTAAATGCGTACTTTTTCTATAATTAGAAAACAATTTGTATTACTTAAAAAATTCCATCAGATAATACCATCTTCAAAGAAACCAAAGAAAAAAAAATTAAACCAATTTTCAGGGGGGCAGGGCCGCTCTGTCTGTCCCTAGGGGCCATCTGGGTATAGGGCAAATTAAAACCTGAAAGTTTAAAGTCAATCAGTTTGTCTTCATGGGCCCTAAATGGGGAAAACTTCAGTCATTTCCCTTGCCTGGCACTCTTGTGGTCAGAGAATGAAATCCAATCGTGGGGTCAGTTGGGTTTATACATTCCATGGCAAACCAATTTGGCCATTTCTCTGCATTTCCCAAAAGTTCTCTGACTTCCTAGACAGGAATTGTGAACACAGGGAGACCTTTATGCTGGTTCCTGCAGCACATCTGGTTTACAGCGTGTGCCAGATGGGCCCCCTTTCATCTGGAGAGAGGGGCAGGAGGGGACACAGGAGCCTCTGTAGGTCCACGGAACTTCCCCAGTGGAGGCTCTGGTTTTTGGTGAGAGGTGTTTCAAGTTAAGCTGTGAGTGTATCGTGTTGGAATCCCAGTGTCCTTTAACTTTAGGGGAATATGCTTTTTATTATGCCCACCTGGCATTTAGGTTTGTTGCTCAGCCCAGAGATGTCTTGGGCAAGTTATTGGTTGGCTTGTGACACCATCATGCATTGCGTGAATATTTATTAAGCATCTAGACAGAATGCTGACTTTCTAACCTTCATAGCCTCAGTCTGTTGTTTGGTCTATACCTAGCCTATGATCATACCAGACTTTCCATCACCTTGAACATGCTATAGTAGTGTTAGTTGCTAAGTCGTGTCCGACTCTTTGCGACCTCATGGACTGTGGCTTGCCAGGCTCCTCTGTCCATGGGATTCTCTAGGCAAGAATACTGGAGTGGGTGGCCATTGCCCTAAACAATGTCCATGTTTACAAGCCTGAGAATAGTGAAAAGAAAGATACTGCTGGAGGAGAGTTGCTGAGAAGAGAAGGATAAGATGGTTGAGTGGCCAGTACCAACAAGGCAAGAGAAAAAAAGAAGAGTGGGGCTGAAATGCAGGTGCCTCTGCAGCCATGTTGGGCTTTGGTGAGTCCACATCAAGTGTCTCTCCAGGAATGTCTCTGCCCACTACTGTTCTTAAAGATTCTTCTTTCATTCCTTGCAGAAACTTGGGGAAAGGAAGCCAGACACATTCTCCCCATTCCCTAGTTACCACCAAACTCTTTTCTCTTACCCCAAAGGCCTAAATATTTCTACTGAACACTTTCCTAGACAACCAGCCCAAGGGGACCTGACCAACCCTCACGTCACATAACAGGACATTTCTCTTTGTCCAGAAACCAAACAACCAGAAGCCTAATCACTGAAATACTCACAGTTCTCTAGAAGAGTGAACACTATCTATAGTGACTCCAAGATTTCTCAAGAACTTAACATGAAGATGGAGAAAATAGTGCTTTGAAAAGTTGTTGGCTTACATGCTTTGTGCCATTCTTCAAAAAAAAAAAAAAAAAAAAAAAAAACTAATTTCTATGTACTTTAGATACAGGATCTCTCAGGGTCCAGGCAGGAAGCATGGTTTAAATTAGGAGACTTAGGGAGATGACCACCTATAGAAGGGTAATCAGGGTTGAGGGAGCCCATGAGGAAAGTTGAGGCACCGGAGACTAGCAGCAGTGGGCATTCATCACCACCTCTGGGCCTAAAGGCGGAAGAAGAGGGACCAGTGTTAGTGGAGATCAGGGAATGTAAGAGACTTCTTGGAGGGAGCTGGTGGGAGCAACAGACTCAGAGGGGTGGAATCTCTACCAGAACCAGAATTCTAATGCAGAATAGGAGCGGGGAAGAAATACCCTGACTTCTTTCTCCTCTCCCTTGCTAATTTCCATTGACCAAACCCAACCAGAAGCCACATGGTCTAAGGGAGAGTTCAGAGGAAGAAGATAATACAATCCCTAGGGACCAGCCTCCTGGTACACAGAATAGAGCAGAAAAAAGTAGATAGTGGACTGAGTAGGGCAGGGCACAGGTACTAACTCTCTCTTGTACCCAGAATACAGAATTATTCAGAGCATTGTTTTCCATCACTCTTGCTAAATGTCATTTTATTGGTCAAACCTCCCAAGAGTTGTGGGTTTTTTTTTCCCTCCCACAAATACTTTCTGAAAGTCATGGCTGGTTATCCCTGTAACAATATATTTTCCTTTATTGAAAAATATTTATTGGGTATGTATGTACCAGACACCATTGGAAAAGGGCCCACATTTGCCCCCCCCTACCCATCTTTCACATTCATGGGGATCATTTCACCTCCAATTTTTTCAACAAATAATCCTTCTGTTTGCACCAGTATTTATATAACCACATCAGCTTTATTTTTTTGGTAAATCTCAGTTTTGTTTGACTTGATAGTCTGTCCTGGACAACTGAACTCCAGGCATCTCTGAATCTAACAGAAATTTGACAGGTTTTTTTTCCTCAAGTAGAACTCAAGTTGTTGGTAGTCCTATATATATTTTTTTAATGAGGAGACAGTACTTTTGGTTTTGTAAAGAACTTTCAAAATAAAACTAAAATGAAATAATAAACAAAAATAAATATAAAAATTTAAAAGTCCTTTTTTAGAGTCTACATCAGCAGATTTCAAGTTTTTTGACTGCAGCCCACAATCAAAAATACTTATTGTATCCCAACCTAGTTTCATGAAACAATAAGCGCCATTACCTTGTTGGAAGCATACTATTACTTTCTTTTCTATCCTATCCTATTTCTTTAAAAATGCTGATAGTAGCCCACTAGTTGATTTTATAGTGTATTAGTGGGTTGTACTCTGCAGTTTGGAAACCATTGGCCTACATAATCTCTTGAAGCTTTTTTCGAAACAGACCCAGCACTGGAATCTGTATTTCAAGGGTAATTAAGATGTCCTAAATGTTTATTTCTTTTAGCCATCATCAGATGTGCCAATCTCACCATTTTTCTTTTATTTTAAGAGCTGCAAGCTGGTCTGAGCAGCAGCTCTCCACTATCTGTGGGAGAGTCCTGTGTTTACTGTCAGTTTGGCTTTCTGGGAAAGATTGAAGGCAGGAGAAGGGGACGGCAGAGGAAGAGATGGTTGGCTGGCATCACCAACTTGATGGACATGAGTTTGAGCAAACTCTGGAAGTTGGTGATGGACAGGGATGCCTGGCGTGCTGCAGTCCATGGGATCACAAAGAATTGGATACAACTGAGTGACTGAACTGAACTGGCTTGTGATTGGTAGTGATTGGCAATGGGGGTTTCCAAATCATTTTTCTAAATACAACCAGTGTTTTTTGCTTGTTTATTTTAGCCTGAAGAAATCTGTTTGACTTGCAGTTTGGGGGAGGAAGGCTTTATTGCAAAGATAGTACAGGTGGTCCTGGGTGGGCACCTGACTCATTGCTGAGGGATTGAGGGGATTTAGATGGGATTGGAGTGCTCTTCCACCACCAAGACTACATGGGAGGGGGCCAAGGAGTGAAAATCAGTACTGCTGTTCATCAGGCACTTAGGTGTGTTGCGTGTATGTGCATGCTCAGTCATGTTCAATTTTGAAACCTCATGGACTCTAGCCTGCCAGGTTCCTCTGTCCATGGGATTTCCCAGGCAAGAATAGTGGAGTGGGTAGCCATTTCCTCCTCCAGGGGTTCTTCCCAACCCAGGGATCAAACCTGCATCTCCTGCATTGGCAGGCAGATTCTTTAGCACTTGAGCCACCTGACATTTAGATGTGTTAAGGGCATTCTGTACATTCTCTCATTTAGTTTTTATAACAATCCAGTGAGTAAGTATTATTTTCTTCATTCTAGGGTGGAGGGAGTGTTATTGCCATTTAGACAGGAGGAAACAGAAGTTCAGAGAAGTTTCATAATTTCTTAAAGCTTCCACAGGTAATGTAGAAGGCCAAGCTAGAAATCAATTTTATCTCTTACTTGTAATAGTATAATAATTCTTTTGTCTTTAGTCTGGAAAGAGGAGCAGGTAAAGAAAATCCTTTTGGCCCTGGAGCATTAGATGTGTGGTTTAGGGGTGGGAGTTCGCTTTCAGTATCTTGGATTGCCCTGGGAAGGATGCCATTTTTTGTGACTTGATTTCTTGGTTAAAATTTAGAATTCCAGGTGTAACACAAAGAGATAATTGGAAATTAGAGGGCAACAAATGTTATCATTCAGCTTGATAGTAAGAACAGCACACTTCTAAGAGTCATTTAGACTGTCTTTATCATTCATAGCATGGGCACTATGAAAAAATTTTTAAAAGAACATCCAGTTTCAAATAATGTAATTTGAAATACATTTGATTTGTGAACTGGTGAATTCATGGATTTAATGTAGGCATGTCTGATTGTCCACCCCCACCCCCCAACCAATGATAATGCATTATTCATTTACAAAGCTGGGAACAGAGAATTGGGACCTATGGAAAGAAAGCTACATCATAGGCTTCTACTGTAATAAGTAGATTTGGAAAAAAAGGGGAGAGGGTTGCTTCAGAATTTTCCCAGAAAGACTGGTGTTGAGACTTTTAGAAAGAAAGATGTAGTAACAGACTTGATAGTTTGAGAACCAAGAAGGAGTCAGCATATATATTAAGGATACTGGGACTTTTAGCCAATTTACAGACTAAATAATGTTAAGATCTTTTAGGCTAAAATAATGTTAACATCTTATAGGCTACGGTAGTTTCGCAGGCATTGTAAAGACCTTCTCCTTTGAGACTTTGCTTAAAAGAGCCAAAGTAACAAGTTTATAGTCTAGATCAGAGATCAAATACATCTTTTGGTACTTGGACTTTTTATTTTCTTTATGTGATATTGTTACAGTTATGTTTAAGTGAATTAACTAGACATTTTAAAGCCCAATGGATATTTGTCTGTTCTATATAAACATCAGTGAAGTATCACTCTGGGTTTTAGCTTTCCAGGACTTAAATTGTCCATGAAATAACTGTTTTGCTCATTACATTAACCAAAAAAAAAATCAAGGCAGATCAGTTGATAGTTATAACTTGAGATGAGAGTTAGGATAGGGCTCCTTTTGGCATATGTCCCCCCAGTTTAAACATGGGTAGTAAAATTAAAAAAAAATAGAAAGAAGATAAATCACATAATGCTTATATAGATAATACAAGTTACAAGTTTGTGGATCCACAGAGTCAAATGCTTATAGTGGCCTGGGAAGTTACATGTAGCCTCAAAAATCCAGTGGCTCTGGAAACTTCTTATATGTTGCTACTCAGATGCCCAAAAGATTTGTGATCAAAGGCTCAAGGCCATGGTTCTGTACAGACTCTGCCTCTGAAAATGACTCATAATGCCTTTCTGATTAGTTTTTGGCTTTGAAAACAAAGATATTTCCATTAGATTTGACCCATGGAGGAGAAAGAGAGATGGTTAGCATCCTTCTAGTGTCCAGCCCAGATTTTCTGTCTTGGGGATGGACCATCACGATTCTCTTTTTAAGCTGCTGTTTCAAAGCCAGAGACCAAGGAACCAATATTCTATTCTCACCAAAGTTAATATTAAGGGTTAGGTACACTTAATAAAATTACTGCGGACAGTGACTGCAGCCATGAAATCAGAAGACGATTGCTTCTTGGCAGGAAAGCTATGACAAACCTAGACAGTGTGTTAAAAAGCAGAGACATTACTCTGCCAGCAAAGGTCCATATAGTCAAGGCTATGGTCTTCCCAGTAGTCACATACAGGTGTGAGAGCTCGACCATAAAGAAGGCAGAGTACCAAAGAACTGATGCCTTTGAACTGTGGTGCTCCTGAGAGTCCCTTGGACAGCAAGGAGATCAAACAAGTCAATCTTAAGGGAAATCAACCCTAAATATTTGCTGGAAGGACTGATGCTGAAGCTGAAGCTCAAGTATTTTGGTCATCTGATGTGAACAGCTGACTCATTGGAAAAGTCCGTGATGCTGGGAAAGATTGAGGGCAGAAGGAGAAGAGGGCATCAGAGGATGAGATGGCAGGATGGCATCACCAACTCAGTGGACATGAACTTGGGCAAACTTTGGGAGATGGTGAGGGATAGGGAGGCCTGGCATGCTACAGTCCATGGGGTTGCAAAGAGTTGGACACGACTGGGTGACTGAACAACAACATTCCCTGGGTAAGCCACACTATCTGAAAGATGGGCTCTGGATTCTCCAAATAGGTTCCATTTTCTTCCCTATCTTGGTTCATGTGTAGGGAAAAGGACAGAAAACCAGGTTTGGGGTCAACATGAAGAAATGCTATGTAGATTCAAACACAAGAGTGATTAGAAGAGCCGACTCTCATTAAACAGGATTTGCTCTCTTCCAACTGGACATGGATAGGAATTGGTTTTTTAAAAAAGTATTAACTTATTTTTTTTTCCTTCAAGCTTAGCCAGAGACCTCATGGAGGTCTAAACTCAAGCCAAGCTTGATCTGTTTTAATTCAACCACTGTTGATTTATGGCTTAGCAAAAAATGTCTGAGAATTTTTTCAAGCTAAAAATTTTTTTTACCCAAACTTGACTCTCTCACATCTCAAATACAGTTGAGGGATATTTCTCAGACTTTCAAAAGACAAAGCCATCTTTGGAATGGAAAGGAGCTCTTAGAGCTTCAAATCCCGGTAAAGGATCCTGTGATCATTTATATACAAGTAAGAACAAATATATTGGAAGGTCATATGACACTTTAAGTATGTTCATTTGATTCCTCTTGAATAGAGACAAGAATAGAATCAACTCAAGACCAAAGGGGAGATGAGGGCTGAGGGGAGGGGGCCTGGGTTGGGAGCATTCTCAGAGTTGGTGCCAGCAGGAGGGAAACAAAAATTCCTCTTCTTTCTTCCACCTCCCCCATTCCAAAAACAACCTTCCCTAAACATTGTCCAGATAGAAAACCCATAGCAGGTTTTCTTCCCTTCCCAGCTCTGGAATGGGTGTCGTTACACGATGTGAGTAGGAATCAGGCTAATAAGCAGTTACCAACTGTGAGGAGAAAACCAACACCAGGTCACTCCTCCGTTCCAGCTCTAACATTTTATGGGTCTAACCCAGTTCACAAGGAGCCATCGTTTCTCTGCCTCCAGTAGCATGGAGCCTGTGCTGCTTGGTTTAACCATTCACCAGCTATGAGTTTATAGTTCTCACCTTCTGTTTCTCCTTGTGTGAGCATCCATCTTTCCTGTAAGATTGTAAGCTCAGTGAGAGCAGGAACTGATCATATATTTTGTCTCCTTTCCCACAGCTGTGACCTTCAACCAAACATTCACACGAGTCCAGTGACCATCAGAGTCTTCGGCCTCAAAGAACACACAGAAGGAACAAAGGTAAAAGATGTCTTTCTTCCTAATGCCGAGGCCGAGCTAAGCATATAATTGCTGATAATTGCATTGCATTCTTTGTGGGGAATCTTGGAGAAGGAGGAAAGGGCATTCTCTGCCATCGTGTATTTGTGCAGTGTCTGTTTCTCTACCAAAGGTAGCTCCATGAAAAAATGCTTATGCAGCAGCTCTGCTCATGAAGGTTAATATACGTCCAGTTCTTAAATTGTCTTGGCCCAGACCTAGAATTACTGATTTTACTTCTAATGCTTTAAATTCCTTTCATGGCTTTAGTGTTTCAATTTCATGACTACAATTAACTCCTCAGAGACCTGCACCACATCTGTGCTGTGTGTTAGCTTTCTTGCCTCGGACATCATCCTGGTTGCATATCAAGTAATGGATTAATGGGCAAGAAATAGGCCTGGTCATGAAAACAAATGAGATAATGGACCAGAATCATGCTGAAGTAGTTGAAAAAAAAAAGTCCAATTCTTGGCATATAGACTTTTTGCCAAAACATGATGCCAGTTTTAGACATGAATTTATAAGGACAAAGTAGCTGACGTTTATTGAGCATTTATATTGTTCCATGTACTATGCAACGCACTCCATAGCTATTGTCTCATTTAGCACTGAGAACAATTCTAGGAGTTGTTACTGCTTATGATTTGGCACTATTGTTGTTAAATGTATGCCACCAATATTCAGTGTGACTCATGTGATCCTTACATGGGTTGATGATATCGTGTGTGTTTATCTTGTACTATGTGAACATTTTGTAGTGTTTTTTTTTATGTTAGTTGCTGAAAGAAAAAGGTCCCTAAAACTAGTTGCATAAAGAACAAAAACATTTATCTCTCTTTCATGTAAAAATCCAGGAAGCAGGTTTCAGATTGGCCAGTGGCTGCACTCCACATGGCTGTTTAGAGACCTTGGCTTCTTCTGTATTTTCTTCCCCATCATTTCCTAGCTGTGGCCTGGAGTTAAGATATCAGACCAGTAGTGACATATATCATTTCTACTTAACTTTGGAGAAAACTTAGTTGTATAGGCTATAACTTCATATGACTTCAAAGAAGGCTAGGAATTATATCTGCTGGCCAGCCAGGTGTCTGGCAACAGTTCTATCACTTTGAACAAGGGATGAATAAAATTCAGTAAGTAGCTCACTATGTCCATCACAGACTTCAGTAAACAGACTCTAAGCAATTAGAGAGCTAGGTCTCTGTCTTATTCACATTTGTCCCAATGGCAGGATAAAACACCCGCTACAGAAATAACACTTGACTCATGTGCCAGATCGCCTGACCCTGGTGCCAAAGGCAGACATCACTAAGCAATCATGAAACTCTTTCCTGATAACCTGGTTATGCCCTCAGAATCTTTTGCAACACAGTGACTCTGGAAGCCACCAGCAATCAGTAGGAAGTGGCACATGATTTGAATCCTATTAGCCATTCCTGATGGTAGGTGTTCAACTATTGAATAAAAAGAAGAAAGAACCATACTAGTTTCCCCCTTATTTCTTGAAAGCAGATATGTTAGTTTCTTGTGGTGATTTAAAGTATGTCTCCAAATTCTTTAACATGCCTTTCTTCAAAAGGTGGAGTTTAATTCCCCTCTCCTTGAATGAGGGCCATTGGTGACGTACTTCTAACAAACCAAACAGGGCAGGTGGATGCTATATGTCTTCTGAGACTGTCATAAAGGGATACCTTCTACCCTGGGTTGGGTATTTTCTCACTTTCAACTGCTCACTCTGGGGGAAGCCAACTACCATGTTGCAAGGACACTCAAGCATCTGTGTGGAGAGGTCCATGTAGAGAGGAACCTCTGGCCAACAACTGTTATCAATGTGTCAACTGTGTGAGTAAGCCACCTTGAAATGGGATCCTTCAGCTCCAGTCAAGCCTTCAGATGATGCAGCCCCAGTCATTATCTGACTGCAACCTCATGAGAGACCCCAAGCCAGAATTGGCCAAGTGAGCTACTCCCAAATTTCTGACCTACAGACACTATAAGCGATAATAAATGGTTATTGTTTTAAGGCACTAAGTTTTAGGGTGCTTATATAACAAATAATATGGACCGATAGATAAATGAAGAAGGAATGAATAAAATAATTACCTTCTTACAATGGGAACTTGTGCAATATTGAGAAAACTAAGACCAGGAGGGACTGGGCTTGAAAATTAGATCATGGCAGGGATGGAGGAGCAGGTTAGTGGAGGACCTAGTTCCTGGGGGTTGATGGAAGCTGAGGCAGGAAGATGGAGCAAGCTACTTCCTTGTAGATTGGAAGGTAGGGGGCATTAGGGTCTTACAGCAAGTTGGGAGCTCACCCTTGATCAAGGTGGCCTGGACAAGGACAGGTGACCAAATGCCAGGAGTTGTTTTAATAGTATCTGTAGTGTCTGAGGGTGCTAATGGGGGAGCAGAGGGACGAAGATTTTATAATTGTTTTTTGGTTGTTGGAGTTTTGTTTTGGTGACAGCAACTCCTTACTTGGACTAAATCAGGAAGGGGCTCATCTTTATGACACATCTAGAAGGATGCTTAAGGAGGAATCAACAGGTTCACAAGAAATGGAAACTTAACAGTTATTCTGTGGTTTTCCCAGCTAGGTAGAATACAGGAGCTACAATAGCTTGAATTTTTTCATTTTGATCTGTGAAGAGACTCCAAGATACTCCCAAATCATACTCATGTCCTACCTTCCCACATGGCCTTGTCACAGTCACCCTAAGTGCTTCCTACGTCTGTGATCCCCCTAATGCTGTCCCAAGATCCCGTCCATCCACACAGTGCGGCTGCAAAATGCCCCTGCCTCTCCCTTCCGCACAGCCTAGGTTTCCAATCTGATCATCCCTTAGACTCCGCCTGCATCTGTGTGCCCTAGTGCATGCTTTAAATGTGTACAGAGTTTACATACAATTAATGTGGCTTTAATTTTTTAAAGTGAAAATGGCAATGATATTATTATGCTGGAAAGGAAAGTGTGTGTGTGTGTGTGTGTGTGTGTGTGTGTGTGTTGGGGAGCTGGAGTGAGTGAGTGAGTGAAGTCGCTCAGTCGTGTCTGACTCTTTGCGACCCCATGGAGCCTACCAGGCTCCTCCATCCATGGGATTTTTCAGGCAAGGATACTGGAGTGGGCTGCCATTTCCTTCTCCAGGACATCTCCCCAACCCAGGGATTGAACCTGGGTCTCCCGCATTGTAGGCAGAGGCTTTACTGTCTGAGCCACCAGGGAAGCCTCACCTATTAGTTCATCAGATGACTCAAATGTCATCTTGAAAGAGGGGGATGCTAAATCATCCTCCATAGTAGAAAGCCAATAGAATATCTCTGAACTTGAGAGAGTCAAGAAAGCATACTATAAGCATGCTGTTTACAAAAACACAGTAAAATATGAAAAATAGTTGAAAAGATAAAAAGGAGTTGCCTCTGGGAGCAAGAATTGAGAATGGGGAGAGATGGACCTTTTTATTATAAACATAGCAGTAGTATACTATTTGTCTTTTAAATCAGTGTGATTCCAATTTTGTGTGACTATACACACACACACATATATACACAAGTGTATATAAATATATGTATATATCTATGTATATACACACATTGTATATAACAATATATATCATATAAATATTACATTGTTTACCTACATCTATGCACATTAATATAGAAGAAGGCATACAAAAGTCAACTCTGCTCTTTCCTGGGAGGGGAAGATTAGGATTGTAGATAAGCTTCAGCCTTAGTTTTGGCTGTCATCTCTATTTTCTGAACTAACTATAAGGAAGATACATTGGTTTATCATCATAATTCTTTGAAGAGGGAGAGAAAGGAAAGACAGGAAAAGACACCTTTTGGGGATGTAAGAGATCTGGGTTCATCCCCAGCTGCACCACTAATTCCCTGTGATCTTAAGCAAATGACCACCTCCTTGGGCCCCTGTTGATGCAGCTATAAAAGCAGAATTGAACTGAACTCTGAATAATAGCAATGCTCAGAGCTACCATTATCTAGGACTTATTATGTTGGCAACCCTGTGCTAAATTGCTTTCTTTACACCAGTGGGTCTCAAACTTCTTTGGGCTTGAGAATCACCTGGAGGGCTCTTTGGAACACAGGTCACTGGGCCCACCCTCAGTTTCTGATTCATTGGTCCTGGGCTGAGGCATGATAATTTGCATTTCTAACAAGTTGCCAGATGATGTTGATCCTTGTAATCTGGGACCACGCTTTGAAGACCATTGACTTATATTAATTCATTGAAGATTTACAAAGACTCTGCAAGATATTATATCCCCAGTTCTTTAGATGGGGACACGGATGTTGGAGAGATCAAATAGATAAGGTCAGAGCTATGATTTGAACCCAAGACTATTTGAACCTGAGTTCTTCCTCTGACCATTGAACATACAGCTTTCAGATTCCTATGTTTGTAGCTTACAAATGACAAAACCCTAAAGAGTGTCACCCAGAGTGAAGTAAGTGAGAAAGAGAAAAACGAATATTGTATATTAACACATATAGGTGGAATCTAGAAAAATGGTACAGATGATCTTATTTGCGAAGCAGAAATAGAGACACAGATGTAGAGATCAAATGAAGGATACCAAGGGGGAAACAAGGTGGATGGGATGAATCGTGAGATTGGGATTGACATATATACACTACCATGTGTGAAATAGGTAACTAATGAGAATCTACTTTATAGCTCAGGGAACTCTACTCGGTGCTCTATGGTGACCTAAATGGGAAGGAAATCCAAAAAAGAAAAGGATGTATACATATGCCTGATTTACTTTGCTGTACAGCAGAAACTGACATAGCAGTGTAAAGCAACTATATTCCAATTAAAAAACAAAAACAAATGACAAAACCCACACATCCAAGACCAAACCAAAGCTCTCCAGAAAATCCCAAGGTGATCCTAAGTATCTGCTGATGGTGGATGAATGGGTGCTGAACCCAAGAGCAGCTGTAAGAGGGAGAATGAGGGACCATGGAATGACTGGGCCTGAGCAGGCCAGCAAAGGGATTCAAATCGCATTAAGGCATCCCCACACAACTGACTTGAACTTTCTTTTCCCTTATCCTACCATTTATTTGGCATTTTCTGGGTCCTTAATCCACAGTCATCTGGGTGGTTAAAAAAAAGTGGAAATGAGCTTTCTTCAGTGTTGACATTTCTTTCAAATTCATGACGATTGTGGTGTCCCCAGGAATGGTTATTTTTGTCCCTTTCTCCCTAGCGTGAATTCTCAAGTAAGTAGCAAACGATTTCAAATGCATGCCGACCACAGTGGACAGCTGCCAGCAGAGAAGTGAAAATAAACTGGTGACAGGAAGTGTCACAGTTCACAGAAAGGGCAGGGAGGATATACTGGAGCAAGCCCATGACACTTCTGGGTCCACATGCTGAAAGGCTTACCCAGACCGGCTGCAGAGCCACAAATCTCCTAGTCATTCATTAAGTAAGGGAAGCGCTCCCAGAAGCATTGCTCTCCTCTCCTAACACCCTTTGTCTTTTAATTTCCAAACTCCGGGTTCATTCCTATGTCAAGCAAGCCTGGTGTCTCTCTAAACAAGTCCTTCATTCGTGATGGGACACATTGCAGCAAACTAATGCTTTCTAAATGTTTTAACAGGCTGAGGAGGTTTCCAAGCTTTAGGACCGCAAGATGGATATATGATCAGTGTGAACTTACAAAATAGCATCAGAAACAGCATGAGGGATGGTGGAAACAAAAGCAAATCATGTGGTACTTTGCCCAGCAAAGGGATGACAAGGCAAGAAGGAAAGCTACAGGGATGAAAAATTACACTAAAAGTTCGTCACAAGATAAAATAACAGAGTTGAGGTCAAATATATCAATCAATGTAAAGAAGCTTAATTTGCCTGTTTAAAGAAAAAAGTCGTCCAATTTGACTAACAAAGCAAAATCCCACATTCTGCTCTACACAAGAGACACACTTAGAACAAGAGATCCCAAAAGGTTAAAAATAAAAGGATGGATAGAAATATTAAGACAAATGCAAAGTAAAACCTAAAATTAGAGTTGCAATCTTGATATCTAAGAAGATGAAATTTGAACCAAAAAGCATTACAGGAGATAAGGAAGGAGACTCTAAGATGCTAAAGGCAATAATTCACAGTGAAGATATATCGTTGTTAATATTTATACACTTAACAATTGGAGATGCAGGAGAAACACAGAAACCCACTAGTAATAGGTGATTTAACTACATCTCTCTTACCCAACACAAATCAAGTAAACAGTAAGGATAAAGGAGATTGAAACATATAATAAGGTAGGTCTTATAAATCTATGTAGAAATCTGAACCTCATTAGTAGAGAAAATACCATCTTCTGTGTGACCATACCTTGAGATACGAAGAACACCTCCATAAACTCCACAAAGAACAGAAAGAGTACTTTCTGATCACAATGCAGAGTTGTTATTTAGTTGCTAAGTTGTGTCCGACTCTTTGTGACCGCGTGGACTGTAGCCTGCCAGGCTCATCTGTCCATGGGATTTCCCAGGCAAGAATATTGCAGTGAGTTGCCGTTTCCTTCTCCAGGGGATCTTCCTGATCCAGGGATCAAACCCAGGGCTCCTGCATTGCAGGCAGATTCTTTACCGCTGTGCCACCAGGGAAATACCATTATTAACAAATAAAAAACCAGAAAGACCACACCATCTGAAAATTAAAACAAAAATCATGTTAATAAGTAGCTGTTGTTCAGAGGTAGAAGTGCCCGATGCTATCACAGAATTTCTTGAAAATAACAATAATGGAAACAAATAATCAAGTCTATGGTATTCAACTAAAACAGTTAATAGAGGTAAAAGTTTAGTGTTAAATACGTGTATCAACATAATGAAAAAAAAAAATGAATCAAGCACCCACTCAGAAAACTAGAAAAGAATAATGTAAGTAAAAAGAATCCAGAAAAATGGAATTAATGAAGACAAGAACAGAAATTAATGAATTAGAAAATGGGAAAAAAAAGAAAAAAATTCTCAGAGCGGAAGCAGTCAATAAAATATACAAACTACCAGCTAAACTAATTAAGAAAATAAATGGTAGAAAGCATAGATACACTATATAAGAAGTAGTAGCAGTGGGTGGGTAGGGAAAATCATCAAAACAGAGGAATCTAAAATAAAAATGTAAGAGATTTTTTTTCACACTATGAAAAATTATTTGAAAACCTAGATGAAATGGATAATTTTCTAAAAAAAATTGCAGTTTACTTAATCCCAGAGGAGACAGTCTTAACAGACCAATTACCACAGAATAGAAAAAATGATGAAAGAACTTCCCTATGAAAAAACATTAGGTCCTAATGGTTTCACAGGGGGCTCCACCAAACCTTAAAAAGAGGAAAAAGAAAACTTTAGATACTTTAAGCATTATAAGAATAATAACTGCAGTGGACTGAAACATGGGAAGTATGTTCATTTCTGTGAGTTTATAATATATATGCCAATGATACTAACAAGAACAACAAAACCTACTTGTCACCTTTGATGATTAGAGTCTTTATTTCGAAAGTTGGCTGTAAAGGGGGAAGAATCTGTTATCTTTTTTTCCTATGTAGAGTGTATATCATGATGAAGGTTTCTCTTTATAGAAACATTTTCAGTTAAAAAATGAAAACTCCTGGTAGTTTTAGAATATCACCATTTTGTAACCTCTAACAAAATATGTGGATCTGGACTATGATTATTACAGGCTGCTCACTTCTCAAAGGGACAGATCAAGAGACATTACATGTTTTTTGATGGAAGGCCACTGCATCACCCATAATGTATTCTTGGCACAAAATCAAACGTGAATCTGACCAAACCTCTAGAACTACTAATTTACAAGAAACACACAGTCCTGAGGAGACTGTATAGTAATAACTTAGGAATACAATCAGCAAAACCCAAACTGTGTAACTTCTACAGGACAAATAATTCAATTTCCTAAACAAAAAAAATTGCAAAAGGGAAGAAGAGATGGTGGGAGTATCTGTCCAGTTAACCAATCCAATGATGCAGTTTGGATCCTGAGTCAAACAAATGATGTAAAATTTAAAGGACGATTGGGGGAAGTTTGGATACTGAATCATAATATGATGACATAAAACATTTATTGTTAGTTTCTTAAGGTGCAATAATGGTATTATAATTTGATTCTTTTTTACTTTATATTGGAAGTTGATTTACAATGCTATGTTAGTTCCAGGTGTACAGTAAAGTGATTTAATTATGCATATACATGTATCTATTCTTTTTCAGTTTCTTTTCCCACACAGGTTATTACAAAGAGTATTAAGTAGACTTTCCTGTGCTATACAGTAGGTCCTTGTTTATTTCTATTTTATATATAATAGTGTGTATATGTTAATCCCAACCTCATGATTTATCCCTCATCCCACCTCTTCCCTTTAGTAACCATGAATTTGTTTTCTAAGTCTGTGAGGTTGTTTGTGAGTAAACTCATTTGTATCATTTTTTAAGATTCCACATATAAGTGATATCATATGATATTCTCTGTCTAATTTCACTTAGAATGGTAATCTGTAGGTCCATCCCAGTTGCTGCAAATGGCATTATTTCATTCTTTTTAAAAAAATTTATTAGAGGATAATTGCTTTATTATATTGTGCTGGTTTCTGTCATACATCAACATGAATCAGCCACAGGTATACATAAGTCCCCTCCCTCTTGAACCTCCCTCCCATCTCCCACCCATCCTACCCCTCCAGGCTGTCGCAGAGCACTGGTTGAGCTCCCTGTGTCACACGGCAAATTCTCACTGGCCGTCTATTTTACATATGGTAACGTATATGTTTCCGTGCTACTTTCTCCATTTGTCCCACCCTCTCCCTTCCTTCTCTGAGCCCACAAGTCAATTCTCTATGTCCACATCTCCATTGCTGCCCTGCAAATAGGTCCATCAGTACCATCTTTTTAGATTCCATGTATATATATATGTATATTATATGTATTAATATATGGTATTTATTTTTCTGACTTACTTCACTCTGCTCAATAGGCTCTAGGTATATCCACCTCATTAGCACTGTCTTAAATGTTCTGCTTTGTGGCTGAGTAATATTCTATTGCATATAAGTACCACAACTTCTTTATCCATTCATCTGTCAACGGACATTAGATTGCTTCCATGTCTTGGCTATTGTAAATAGTGCTGCAATGAACATTGGGGTGCATGTATCTTTTCAGAGCATGTTTTTCATCAGATATATGCCCAGTAGTGGGATTGCTAAATCATATGGTAGCTCTATTTTCAGTTTTTTAAGACACCTCCGTACTATTCTCCATAGTGGCTGTACCAATTTACATTCCCACCAACAGAGTAAAAGAGTTCCCTTTTCTCCACACCCTCTCCAGCATTTATTGTTTGTAGACTTTATTTTTTAAACTTTTTATTTTATATTGGAGTATAGTTGATGAACAATTTTGTGATAGGTGCAGATGCACAGCGAAGTGATGTTTGTTGACTTTTTGATGGTGACTATAAAGCTCAACATTCAGAAAACTAAGATCATGGCATCTGGTCCCATCGCTTCATGGCAAATAGATGGGGAAACAGTGGAAACAGTGTCAGACTTTATTTTTGGGGGCTCCAAAATCACTATAGATGGTGACTGCAGCCATGAAATTAAAACGCTTACTCCTTACAGATTCTGTGTATTAATTTTGTGTCCTTCAACTTTATGAAATTCATCAACAAGCTTAAGTCAGTTAGTCAGTCAGTTCAGTCACTCAGTTGTGTCTGACTCTTTGCAACTCTGTGGACTGCAGCACACCAGGCTTCCCTATCACCAACTCCCGGAGCTTGCTGAAAAGACATTGCTGCAATTTATGTCAAGAGTGTTCTGGTAACATCTTGAGATTTTCTATGTATAGTATCATATTATCTGCAAATAATTATAGTTTTTCTTCTTCTTTCCCTATTTGGATTCCATTTATTTCTTTTTCTTCTCTGATTGCCATGCTTCAGACTTTCAAAACTGTGTTAGTAAAATTGATGAGAGTGGACATCCTTATCTTTTTCCTGATCTTAGAGGAAATGCTTTTAGCTTACCACTGTTGAGTATGATATTAGCTGTGGGTTTGTCATATATGGCCTTTATTATGTTGAAGTATGCTCCTTCTATGTCCAATTTCTGGAGAGTATTATAGCCTTTTTTAAAAAAATAGAGAATCATATATTTCAGAGATACATTCTGATATATTTAAAGATGAAATTATATGATGTCTAGAATTTACTCTGAGAGATTGGAGGTAGGAAGAAATAAAATTCAATGAGGCTATAAACTTAATATGATTGCCAGGAGTTAGTATTGAATAAAAACTGAGTGATGCACCAAGGAAACCAGAATTGAAAGAGACATGTGTACCCCCAATGTTCATCGCAGCACTGTTTATAATAGCCAGGACATGGAAGCAACCTAGATGTCCATCAGCAGATGAATGGATAAGAAAGCTGTGGTACATATACACAATGGAGTATTACTTAGCCATTAAAAAAATACATTTGAGTCAGTTCTAATGAGATGGATGAAACTGGAGCCTATTATACGAGTGAAGTAAGCCAGAAAGAAAAACACCAATATAGTATACTAACGCATATATATGGAATTTAGAAAGATGGTAACAATAACCCTGTATATGAGACAGCAAAAAGACACTGATGTATAGAACAGTCTTTTGGACTCTGTGGGAGAGGGAGAGGGTGGGATGATTTGGGAGAATGGCATTGAAATATGTATAATATCATATATGAAACGAGTCGCCAGTCCAGGTTCGATGCACGATACTGGATGCTTGGGGCTGGTGCATTGGGACGACCCAGAGGGATGGTGTGGGGAGGGAGGAGGGAGGAGGGTTCAGGATGGGGAACACATGTATACCTGTGGCAGATTCATTTCGATATATGGCAAAACAAATACAATATTGTAAAGTTAAAAAATAAAATAAAATTAAAAAAAAAAACTGAGTGATGGGACATGGAGTTTCACTATACTATTTTTTTTTCGCTTTTGTATATGCAGTTATTGAAATTTTCCAAAGTAAAAAGGTTTGTTGTTGTTTTTGATTAGTGACCATTCTGGGTGATTGTTATTTTCCCCTTATACTTTTATGTCTTTTCCAAGTTTTGCACAGTGATGGTGATTTATTTTATTTTTTACATTAATTAATTAATTTTTTATTTTTGATTGTGCTGGGTCTTTGTTGCTATGCATGGGATTTCTCTAGTTGAGGTGACTGGGGGCTCCTGTCTAGTTGCAGTGCATGGGTGTCTCTTGTTGTGGAGCACAGGCTGTAGTCACACGAGCTTCAGTAGTTCCATCGTGGGGCCTCAGGAGCTGTGGCGCACGGGCTTAGTTGCTCTGCGGCACATGGAATCTTCCTGGACTGGGGATTGAACCTGTGTCTTCTGCATTGGCAGGTAGATTCTTATCTACTGTACCGGCAGGGAAGTCCTGGTAATTTGCTTTGAATGATGGGAAGAATACTTTGTGACAAGAAATAAAACAAAAAATTTAAACACTCCCTAATTTCTTAGCTCACTGTGCAAAGTTTGATAACACCTACGCTGGATCATGGAAAAAGCAAGAGAGTTCCAGAAAAACATCTATTTCTGCTTTATTGACTATGCCAAAGCCTTTGACTGTGTGGATCACAATAAACTGTGGAAAATTCTGAAAGAGACGGGAATACCAGACCACCTGACCTGCCTCTTGAGAAATTTGTATGCAGGTCAGGAAGCAACAGTTAGAACTGGACATGGAACAACAGACTGGTTCCAAATAGGAAAAGGAGTACATCAAGGCTGTGTATTGTCACCCTGCTTATTTAACTTATATGCAGAGTACATCATGAGAAACGCTGGACTGGAAGAAACACAAGCTGGAATCAAGATTGCCGGGAGAAATATCAATAACCTTAGATATGCAGATGACACCACCCTTATGGCAGAAAGTGAAGAGGAACTAAAAAGCCTCTTGGTGAAAGTGAAAGTGGAGAGTGAAAAAGTTGGCTTAAAGCTCAACATTCAGAAAACATGGCATCTGGTCCCATCACTTCATGGGGAATAGATGGGGAAACAGTGGAAACAGTGTCAGACTTTATTTTTGGGGGCTCCAAAATTACTGCAGATGGTGATTGCAGCCATGAAATTAAAAGACGCTTACTCCTTGGAAGGAAAGTTATGACCAACCTAGATAGCATATTCAAAAGCAGAGACATTACTTTGCCAACAAAAGTCTGTCTAGTCAAGGCTATGGTTTTTCCAGTGGTCATGTATGGATGTGAGAGTTGGACTGTGAAGAAGGCTGAGCGCCAAAGAGTTGATGCTTTTGAACTGTGGTGTTGGAGAAGATTCTTGAGAGTCCATTGGACTGCAAAGAGATCCAACCAGTCCATTCTGAAGGAGATCAGCCCTGGGATTTCTTTGGAAGGAATGATGCTAAAGCTGAAACTCCAGTCCTTTGGCCACCTCATGTGAAGAGTTGACTCATTGGAAAAGACTCTGATGCTGGGAGGGATTGGGGGCAGGAGGAGAAGGGGACAACAGAGGATGAGATGGCTGGATGGCATCACTGACTCCATGGACATGAGTCTGGGTGAACTCCGGGAGTTGGTGATGGACAGAGAGGCCTGGCGTGCTGCGATTCATGGGGTCACAAAGAGTCGGACACAACTGAGCGACTGAACTGAACTGACTGAAATGTTTATTGAGTGTTTATTGCAGCTGATATATTCCAAAATGTATATGTGGATTAACTTCTTCTTTTTATTATTATTGAAGTATAGTTAATTTAAAATGTGTTAATTTCTGCTATATAGCAAAATGATTCAGTTATATAGAAATACATTCTTTTTTAGCATTCTTTTCCATTGTCATAGGATACTGAACATAGTTCTCTGTGGTATATAGTAGGATCTTGTTTTGTATCCATTCCATACATAATAGCTTACTTATGCTAACCCTAACTTTCCACTCCCTCACTCCCCAACTTTGGCAACCTCCAGTTCTTTGCCTTTGGCAACCTCCAGTTTGTTCTCTGTGATTCTACTTGTTTCAGATAGGTTCATTGGTGTCATATTTTAGATTTCACATATTCAGTTCAGTTTAGTCGTTCAGGCATGTCCAACTCTTTGTGACCCCATGGACTGCAGCACGCTAGGCATCCCTATACATCACCAACACCTGGAGCTTGCTCAAACTCATGTCCATCGAGTTGGTGATGCCATCCAGCCATCCCATCCTCTGACATCTCCTTCTCCTCCTGCCTTCAATCTTTCCCAGCATCAGGATCTTTTCCAATGAGTCAGCTCTTCTCATCAGGTGGCCAAAGTATTGGAGTTTCAGCATCAGTCCTTCCAATGAATGTTCAGGACTGATTTCCTTTAGGATTGACTGGTTGGATCTCCTTGCAGTCCAAGGGACTCTCAAGAGTCTTCTCCAACACCACAGTTCAAAAGCATCAATTCTTTGGCACTCACCTTTCTTTATGGTCCAACTCTCATGTCCATATGTGACTACTGGAAAAACCATAGCTTTGACTAGATGGACTTTTGTTGGCAAAGTAATGTCTCTGCTTTTTAATATGCTGTCTAGGTTTGTCATAGCTTTTCTTCCAAGGAGCAAGCGTCTTTTTATTTCATGGCTGTAGTTACCAGCTGCAATGATTTTGGAGCCCAAGAAAATAAAGTCCCTGTTTCCATTGTTTCCCCGTCTATTTGCCATGAAGTGATGGGACCGGATGCCATGATCTTAGTTTTCTGAATGTTGAATTTTAAGCCAACTTTTTACTCTTCTCTCTCACTTTCATTAAGAGGCTCTTTAGTTCTTCTTCACTTTCTGCCAAAGGCTTTAGGGTAGTCAATAAAGAAGAAGTAGATGTTTTTCTGGAATTCGTTTGCTTTTTCTGTGGTCCAATGGATATTGGCAATTTGATCTCTGGTTCTTCTGCCTTTTTTAAATCCAGCTTGACCATTTGGAAATTCTCAGTTCATGAGAACAGTATGAGAAGGCAAAAAGATATGACACTGAAAGATGAACTCCCCAGGTCGGTAGGTACCCAATATGCTACTGGAGAAGAGTGAAGAAATAGCTCCAGAAACAATGAAGAGGCCAAGCGAAAGCAAAAACAATGCCCAGCTGTGGATGTGACTGGTGATGGAAGTAAAGTTTGATGCTATAAAGAACAATATTGCATAGGAACTTGGAATGTTAGGCCCATGAATCAAGGTAAATTGGAAGTGGTCAAACAGGAGATAACAAGAGTGAACATCAACATTTTAGGAATCAGTGAACTAAAATGGACCAGAATGGGTGAATTTAATTCAGATTACCATTATATCTACTACTGTGGGCAAGAATCCCTACTATGGAGTTTCCCTACTATGTAGGCAAGAATCCCTAGTATGAGAAAAATCCCTCACAGTCAGCAAGAGTCCAAAATGCAGTACTTGGGTGCAATCTCAAAAATGACAGAATGATCTCTGTTTGTTTCCAAGGCAAACCATTCAGTATTAGAGTAATCCAAGTCTATGCCCCAACCACTAATGCAAAGAAGCTGAAGTTGAAGGTTCTATGATGATCTACAAGACCTTCTAGGACTAACACCAAAAAAAGATGTCCTTTTCATCATAGGGTACTGGAATGCAAACGTAGGAAGTGAAGAGATAGCTGGAGTAACAGGCAAGTTTGGCCTTGGAGTACAAAATGAAGTGGGGCAAAGGCTAACAGAGTTTTGCAAAGAGAACACACTGGTCATAGCACACACCCTCTTCCAACAACAAAAGATACAACTCTACACTTGGACATCACCAGATGGTCAATACCGAAATCCGATTGATTATTTTTTTTTTTGCAGCTGAAGATGGAGAAGCTCTATACAGTCAGCAAAAACAAGACCTGGGGCTGACTGTGGCTCAGACCATCATATCCTTATTGCAAAAGTCAATTAAATTGAAGAAAGTAGGGAAAACACTAGCCCATTCAGGTATGACCTAAATCAAATCCCTTATGATTATACAGTGGAAGTGAGAAATAGATTCAAGGGAATAGATCTGATAGACAGAGTGGCTGAAGAACTATGGATGGAGGTTCGTGACATTGCACAGGAGGCAGTGATCATAGATTCCACATATAAGTGACATCATATGGTATTTGTCTTTCTCGTTATGATTTATTTCATGTACTAAGTTATTAAATCTCTAGTTGCATCCATGTTGCTGCAAATGGCATTATTTTGCTCTTTTTAATGGCTGAATAGAATTCCATTGTATATATGTGCCACATCTTTCTCCATTCCTCTGTTGATGGACATTTGGGTTGTTTCCATGTCTTGGCTACTGTGAATACTGCTGCTTTGAACATAGGAGTGACATGAATCTTTCTGAATTAGAGTTTTGTCCGGATATACGCCCAGGAATGAGGTTGCTGGATCATATGGTAATTCTACTCTTAGTTTTCTGAGGAGCGTCCGTACTGTTCCTCATCGCGACTGCACCAATTTACATTCCCACCAACAGTGTAGGAGGATTCCCTATTCTCCACATCCAGCATTTGCTATTTATAGATTTTATAATGATGGCCATTCTGACCAGTGTGAAGTCAGAATTGTTAAATTATTTATTCTTTAATATATTTTTTCCTCTTAGAAATGAGAAAATGGAAGCCCAAATACTTGAAGTAACTTGCTCAAGATAATATAGCTGGTAAGAGATAGAGCCAGGATTGGAACTCAGGCTGACTGACTCCAGATCTTACTCCTCAAATCACAGGCATCCTTGCCTCCTGATTTCAGTAATTGCTTGGTGAAACTTCAACATCCTTCTCCCTTCCTCCATAGCAGCAAGTCATATGTGTGTTTGAACATTGTGACAATGTCCCTAAAGAGTCTGGCTCTGTTTGCAGGATTGTGGGTGACCTTGGGCACCAAGTCTCTTCATTCTCTGAGCTTCAGTTTTGTCACCTGTAAAGTGAAGAGGTTGGACTGTTCGGTGCTAGCTTGTTGCTTACCAGCTGTGTACCTTGAAGAAGTATCATAGCCTCTCTGAGCTAGATTCCCATCTCTGAAAAGGGCATCATTATTTCTGCCTTGCAGGGCGGTTGAGAAGAATATGGGAGACCATGTGTGAACAGTGTGGGGCACCATGCCTGGCGTGATAGTGATAAGTGATGATGGCCATTGTCTCTTCCCAAGAGTGCCTGAGTCTGGAGGGGTTTGGAAGAGGACTCACTTGCCAAGGGAGATCCTACAGGGCCTTGCAAGGGCATTCTGATGACACTGTGGTGAGGATGCCACACTAGCATGCTCCTGCTGCTACGTTGCTTCAGTCATGTCCGACTCTGTGTGACCCCATGGACGGCAGCCCACCAGGCTCCTCTGTCCATGGGATTTTCCAGTCAAGAGTACTGGACTGGGTTGCCATTGCCTTTTCCACCATACTAGCATAGGCAGGGGATAAAGAGAACTTTCAGCTAAAAGGGAGCCTAATAACTGTTTGAGCTGCTGTTTATTAAGCCACTGCTCTTCTCTAGATGCTTTACAAATACTTCACACAACCTTGACTCAGTCTAATAGGGCTGACATTAATGGCATCCCCATGGCCAGTACTGAGTAGAGGATTAAGAATGGAAAACTCTGCTCTTTCTCCTTTATCATTTTGCTCTAATTATGCCTAATTAGATATTTAAAATTATGTGCACCAATTACATTGATTTTTGATTAAAAAATCAATTTTTAAATTACCAATTAGATTTTTTCAGGTGTACAACAAACACATGTGCAATAGAGCAAATACAAGAAAAATCCAGAAAAATAGACAATCCACTGGCAAATCAACTATCCAGCATATAGACGCAGCTGTGACTTAACATTTTTTTCTAGATCTTTTTTCTTTTTTAAATTTATATGGTGGCATTGGGTCTTAGTGCAGATGTGGGCTGTTTTGTTGCTGTGTGAGAACATCTCTCTAGTTGTGGTGCTCGGGCTCCAGAGTGCATGGGCTTGGTTTCCCTGCAGCATGAGGGATCTTACTTCCTTGACCAGGGATCAAACTTGAGTCCCCTGCATTGGAAGGCAGATTCTTAACCACTGGACCACGAGGAAAGTCTGTAGATCTTTTTTCTTTGTATGTTTTTCTTATATTACTGAGATCAGGGGATGGCAATAGGTTTTCAACATCATTGAAATAATGAAATGACCTCAGATGATAAGGACCTTAGATTAAAGGAAAGATATAAGTATCTGAATGCAGAGTTCCAAAGAATAGCAAGAAGAGATAAGAAAGCCTTCTTCAGTGATCAATGCACAGAAATAGAGGAAAACAACAGAATGGGAAAGACTAGAGATCTCTTCAAGAAAATTAGAGATACCAAGAGAACATGTCATGCAAAGATGGGCTCGATAAAGGACAGAAATGGTAGGGACCTAACAGAAGCAGAAGATATTAAGAAGAGGTGGCAAGAACACAGAAGAACTGTACAAAAAAGACCTTCATGACCCAGATAATCACGATGGTATGATCACTCACCTAGAGCCAAATATCCTGGAATGTGAAGTCAAGTGGGCCTTAGAAAACATCACTATGAACAAAGCTAGTGGAGGTGATGGAATTCCAGTTGAGCTATTTCAAATCCTGAAAGATGATGCTGTGAAAGTGCTGCACTCAATATGCCAGCAAATTTGGAAAACTCAGCAGTGGCCACAGGACTGGAAAAGGTCAGTTTTCATTCCAATCCCAAAGAAAAGTAATGCCAAAGAATGCTCAAACTACTGCACAATTGCACTCATCTCACACACTAGTAAAGTAATGCTCAAAATTCTCCAAGCCAGGCTTCAGCAATACATGAACTGTGAACTTCCAGATGTTCAAGCTGGTTTTAGAAAAGGCAGAGGAACCAGAGACCAAATTGCCAACATCTGCTGGATCATGGAAAAAGCAAGAGAGTTCCAGAAAAACATCTATTTCTGCTTTGTTGACTATGCCAAAGCCTTTGACTGTGTGGATCACAATAAACTGTGGAAAATTCTGAAAGAGATGGGAATACCAGACCACCTGATCTGCCTCTTGAGAAATTTGTATGCAGGTCAGGAAGCAACAGTTAGAACTGGACATGGAACAACAGACTGGTTCCAAATAGGAAAAGGAGTACGTCAAGGCTGTATATTGTCACCCTGCTTATTTAACTTATATGCAGAGTACATCATGAGAAACACTGGGCTGGAAGAAGCACAAGCTGAAATCAAGATTGCTAGGAGAAATATCAATAACCTCAGATATGCAGATGACACCACCCTTATGGCAGAAGTGAAGAGGGACTAAAAAGCCTCTTGATGAAGGTGAAAGAGGAGAGTGAAAAAGTTGGCTTAAAGCTCAACATTCAGAAAACGAAGATCATGGCATCTGGTCCCATCACTTCATGGGAAATAGATGGGGAAACAGTGGAAACAGTGTCAGACTTTATTTTTGGGGGCTCCAAAATCACTGCAGATGGTGACTGTAGCCATGAAATTAAAAGATGCTTACTCCTTGGAAGGAAAGTTATGACTAACCTAGATAGCATATTCAAAAGCAGAGACATTACTTTGCCAACAAAAGTCCGTCTAGTCAAGGCTATGGTTTTTCCTGTGGTCATGTATGGATGTGAGAGTTGGACTGTGAAGAAGGCTGAGCGCCAAAGAATTGATGCTTTTGAACTGTGGTGTTGGAGAAGACTCTTGAGAGTCCCTTGGACTGCAAGGAGATCCAACCAGTCCATTCTGAAGGAGATCAGCCCTGGGATTTCTTTGGAAGGAATGATGCTAAAGCTGAAACTCCAGTACTTTGACCACCTCACGGAAGAGTTGACTCATTGGAAAAGACTGATGCTGGGAGGGATTGGGGGCAGGAGGAGAAGGGGACAACATAGGATGAGATGGCTGGATGGCATCACTGACTCGATGGATGTGAGTCTGGGTGAACTCTGGGAGTTGGTGACGGACAGGGAGGCCTGGTGTGCTTCGATTCATGGGGTCGCAAAGAGTCGGACACGACTGAGCGACTGAACTGAACTGAAGTTACTTTTTTGCAGAAGGTCTCAATTGTGGGTCATTTTGCCTCCACAGGAACATTTGGCAAGGTCTGGTGCTATGGTACGGGTGTTTGTGTTCCCCCTAAATTCATACGTTGAAATCTTAGCACCCAGTGTGATGGTGTTAGAAAGTAGGACTTTTGGGAGGTGCTTCGGTCCTAAGGGTGGAGACCCCATGAATGGGATTAGGCCCCAGAGGGCTTACTAGTGCCTTCCACCATGTGAGGACCCAGGGAAAAAGTTCTGGCTATGAAGCAGAAAGAGAGCCACTATCCGAACAAAACCATGCTGGTACCTTGACCTTGGACTTTCCAGCCACCAGAACTCTGAGAAGTAAATTTCTGTTGCTTATGAGGTACCTCATCTGTGATAGTTTGTAACAGCAGCCTGAACAGACTAGGCCTCCAGAGACTGTTTGGTTGTCACAACTTGGGAAGGAAGGCCACTGTCACCTAGTGGGTAGACACCAGGGATGCTGCTGAACATCCCACAGTGCAGAGGGCAGTCAGTCCCTACAACACAGATTATCCTGCTCGAATGTCAGTAGTGCCTAGATGGGGAACCCTGGTCTGTCTGATGCCTTCAAACACAGTGGCTTTGTTGGTGTTGGAAACAAGCAGCTGCATCCTGCTCGTCTCCATGGCAACACACCAAAGCACAGGGGGTCCAGCCTGATTAAGTGGTCGGGGAGGGCTGGTAGCTTTGGTTGCATTTCTGAGGGGCTGGGATCCAGGTCCCTGGGGGTTGGATTTCAGCACCTCCCTCTCAAAGATGGTTTCCCATCCCGGCAGCATTGCCTCCACTTTCACAACCACTTTGTCAGTGGTCTGTAGTGAAGCCAGAGGGCTGGGAGTGAAGCTGGAGTACCATTCCCACTAATTATGAGACTCTGGGATTTGGCGGGTCAGAGGTCAGAGGCAGGTGGAAATTAAGAGGAGGACATCAAGACCCCAGCCAGGAGAGGTGTCCTGAGTCTGCCCACATGGCCATCAGGGCCGTCTTTTGTTTCCTTCTGTCCTGAGGGAGTTGGGTCAGGAACACACTGCTGGTAGAGACTGGGTGGGAGAACAGGCAGAGACTTTGCCCTCATGTTAGTTTTCAGGGCTGCCGTAACAATGCACCACAAATGGAGTGGCTTAGTCCTCCCTGATGACTCAGTGGGTAAAGAATCTGCCTGCAGTGCAGGAGACACAGGTTTCATCTCTGGGTCGGGAGGATCTTCTGGAGAAAGGAATGGCTACCCGCTCCAGTATTCTTACTTGAAAAATCTCATGGACAGAGGAGTCTGGCGGGCTACAGTCCACAGGGTTGCAAAGAGTTGGACATGACTGAGCGACTAAGCAAGCAAGCAAGACAACAGAAACTTACTGTCTCACATTCTGGAAGCTAGAAGTCTGAAATCAAGGTGTCAGCAGGCCACGCCCCCTCTGAAGATGCTAAGAAAAGATCTGTTCCAAGCCTCTCTCTTGGCTTTTGGTCGTTCCTTGGCTTTTGGCAGCATTACCCCAGTCTTCATATGCCATCCTCCTTATGTGTCATCCTGTCTCCAAGTTTCCCCCTTGTATAAGAACATCAGTTGTATTAGATTGGAGACCCACCCCACTCCAGTATGGCCTCATCTTAACTGCTTCCACCTGCAATAACCCTGTTTCCAAGTAAGTTCATATTCTGAGGTGGGGATTAGGACTTCAACCTATAGATTTAGCGGGGACACAGTGCAACCTGTAGCAGAGCTCATGTTTGGGATGTGGCTTTGGTGTTGCTAGCCAAGCAGGAGGATCTGAATCACATTACCTGGATGCTCACAGGTGCTTATTAACAATGGAGTCTTTCCTGTGTAGATGCCCATCTCCTGAGGGTCCCCTGCCCTGTTCTGCACCCAAAAGAGGTAGGGATGGGGCGGTAGCCACTCAGAAGTCCTGCTCCACCCAGTGGCACTTAGGCAGGAGGATTTATATGTCTGGACCATGATGGTGGGGATTGCAGCCCATGGCCAAGAATCCATGTGATCTAAACCAAAATGGAGAAAGAAAAAAAAAAAAAAGGAAGAAGAGAGATTGGAGACTGGGAGTAGGATGAGATGTAGACACAAAAGGACAACGGTGCCCTGAACTGCTCTGCATCAGGAGTCATGTGGGCTGGAGCAGACTTTTGGGCACACATTCTGGTCAAATTGATGGGGGTTTCCCAACATGGATCCTGTGGAATACTAGTTCTGTGGGATTTTTAATAGATACTACGTGAAGGGTTAGGGTTAGGGTTAGGGTTAGGGCACTCCAGTACTCTTGCCTGGAAAATCCCATGGACGGAGGAGCTTGGTAGGCTGCAGTCCATGGGGTCGCTAGGAGTCAGACACGACTGAGCGACTTCACTTTCACTTTTCACTTTCATGCTTTGGAGAAGGAAATGGCAACCCACTCCAGTGTTCTTGCCTGGAGAATCCCAGGGATGGGGGAGCCTGGTGGGCTGCTGTCTATGGGGTCGCACAGAGTTGGACACAACTGAAGCGACTTAGCAGCAGCAGCAGCAGCAGCATGCAAAAGAAGGATTCCATGGCAAAATAAGTTTGGAGAACAATACGAAACTGAATTTTGTTTCCAACATCAAGATTTTGGAAATTTCAATATACTAATTTGGACTGTACCTTTTCCAGAAGAATGAACAGTAATAGCATTCACAACTTGATTGGGCCACAGAAACTTTATTCCCAGGAGCATCTTGCAGGATGCATTTTGAGAAATATTGAACTAGGAAATGGACAAGCCCATAGTAAAGAAATCCACATACTTGATAGATGCGATAAGTAATCATCTTGAAAATTTTCTAATTTATGTTATTACCATTCTATAGTCCTCCCTTTTTAGAGCTTCCTCTGTTGCCAGGATATTGGATTTTCTTGGTTTGTGAAACATTTCTTGATGTTTATACCTTTTTGGGGGAATGACTGATAAAATCCTCAACACTGATTACACAACTGTCAGCAAAATTATTTTAAATGATGCCACAGGCCTAGCACCAACTTTCAAATATATCCTGCTTTTTCTACCTCTAGTCGGCCACTCCCCACAGCCCCTGCAACACACACGGTCCTTTACAAAGTGTCTCTGGGTCCCCCATGGTCTGCTTAAGCCAACATGGAATAGAAAGTCATCATCATATGACCCTTGGAAGGTCTGCTGGCTTCCTGAGATGAGACAGAGCATACTAAACATATTTAGGGCCCAAAGTTCATTTTCTTTTCATATTTTATCCAAAATGCATCATTTGTTTGGAGTCCCCACCAAACAAACCTGGAGCCAGCTTCTTTGGCAGGTGATCCCAGCAATCTCAAATGAAGGAGTGGGAAAAGTGAGACAGAGAAATGAGAAAAGCCAAGAGTCGGTACATTAAGGAGTGGGTTCTTGTTGCAGGGAACTGAGACTCGGTTGAGCTGGGGAGCCTTTGGGAGACCATGACACATCTTGGAATTGTGTCACCTGAGGATGGAGTGACTGGAGCATTCACCAACCCACCCACCCCCTCTCCCTCCATTCGTTCAGAGTTGGCAACTGGACTGAAGCCTCCCCCTAAAATTTGTGTTATTTCCAGAACTTCATAAGGTGATCTTATTTTGAATTAAGGTATTGCAGATGTAATTAGTTAAGATGAGGTCATACTGCAGTAGGGGGGCCCTTAATCCAATGTGACTGGTGTCCTTAAAAGAGGAGGAGACACAGACAGACACAAGGGAAGGTGGTCATGTGAAGACTGGGGCAGAGATTAGAGTGATGCTCCTACAAACCAAGGTACATCAAGGATTGATGGCTACTACCAGAAGGTGGGGGGAAGCAGGAAAGGATCAGAGAGAGCATGGCTCTGCTGACACCTGGGTTTTGGACTTGATTGACTCCAGAACTGTGAGAGAGAAGTTTTTGTTGTAGTAAGCCATCCAGTTTGTGCTCCTTCATTGTTGGTGCTCAGTTGCTAAGTCATGTCTGACTCCTTGTGACCCCATTGACTGTAGCGTGCCAGGCTCCTCTGTCCTCCAGTATCTCCCAGAGTTTGCTCAAATTTATGTCCATTGAGTCAGTGATGCCATCCAACCACTTCATCCTCTGCTGCGCTCTTCTCCTTTTGCCTTCAATCCTTCCCAGCATCAGGGCTTTTTCCAATGAGTCGGCTCTTCTCATCAAGTGGCCAAAGTATTGGAGCTTCAGCTTCGGTCCTTCCTATGAATATTCAGGGTTGATTTCCTTTAGGATTGACTGGTTTAATCTTCTTGCTGTCCAGGCGACTCTCAAGAGTCTTCTCCAGCACCACAATTTGAAAGCATCAATTCTTCGGCACTTAGCTTTCTTTATGGTCCAACTCTCACATCTGTATGTGACTACTGGAAAAACCATAGCTTTGACTAGATAGACCTTTGTCAGCAAAGTGATGTCTCTGCTTTTTAACATGCTGTCTAGGTTTATCTAGGTACTTCATTAGGGAAGCCCTAACTGATAAAGTCCAGAAGATGTAGAGCCCCCCACCCTACCTCCAATTCTCCCCAGGTGCCTGAGAAAGCCTTCAGGAGAGAAACAGAGATGCAGATTGTTTGAGGTGGGACACTGTTGATGAGCTGAAACCATCCCAGCTATAGTGAGCTCAGGGTGAACATGGCAGTGTCTGCTATGGAAGTATTCTCATTTATTAAGAGGTATTATGTCATAGCTAAGTGCATGAACTTAGAAGTCGGATTCAAGCGTCTGCTCTATCACTTACGGGTTTTAAGACCTTGGGCAAGTTATATAATCTTTCTGAGACTCAGCTTTCTTTATTTAGAAAATGGGCATGAGATCATACTTCACAAAAATGCTGTGAGTACCACTGAGTTCACTTTTATAAAGCATCCAGCACATGGCACCATGCAGTAAGCATCATCTATTATCATTAGGTATTATTAGTAGAAAGAGTTCAGGCTTTGGATTCAAACAGATTTGAGTCTAAATTTCAGCTTTGTTGCTACACGACCTTGTGCAAGTTACTCATTTGAGTTTCAATTTTTCCATGAAGATAATAACACTGTGTGTGAAGCCCCTGCTAGTTTGAACTTTTCTCTGCTGCTCAGGAAGCATGAAAGGATTGTCCTGGAGGCGTCTTTCAAAGCTTCCGCTCACTCAGGGATGATGTTCCAGCGGGTATTTCTGAAACCCAACGTCTCGCCCTGGGCCCATGGTAGACTGCAGTGGCGTGTCCTCTTGACCTTGCTTTCTGATGCTCGTATTTCACCTGCTGTCCCTCTGGTATCTTTTTGTACCACCTCCCATCACCCTGCATCTGACTCGTACTAATAAAGCCCAAATCCCCAATGTGACACGTAGAGTCTGGGCTGACGCCTTCGCCGGCTGCCGGGCGGGCATTCCTTTGAGTGAGGAAAGGAAGCTCAGACGCCTGCCCGTGCCTTTGCATCTGAGCTGGAAATGTGGCCACCGCCTGCGGAAACGTTGGCAGCAGCTTCATGGAAAGAAGCTGGAGACTCTTTCCATGGGCAAGGAGTGGGGAGGGGTTGGCCCCCTCTCTGGCTTCTTGGCTCGCAGACAACAGGCAGTGGGGCAGGTGTTGATGGGATGATGTTGGCTGTTAAACTTTCCACTCCCCATCTCACTCTCAACTAGCAGTTTGTCCGGTGCTCTATGGGCAAGTGTGAACAGAGGGGAGGACGGTCTCCTAGGAGTCCTGCTTACACGCTCCAGTCCCCACTGTCCAGATGTCCTATATGGTAGCCACAAGCTGTGTGCGGCTACAGGACACTGTAACGTGCCTAGTGCCACGGGAGATCAAAACCTTGCATTTTATTTAATTTTTAATTTAAAAACAGATTCTCAATTCAGTTATTGGAAAAATTTTAAAAATTTATTTGGAACAACTTAGGTATGTGGATCATACCTTTTACTTTTACAACTGTAACTTTATGAAATCTAAAAACAGATTCAGTATTTCCAGTGAAAATTTAGCATCTGAATGGAGACGTGCCTGTAAATATAAAATACATACCAGATTTTTGAGGACTTATTTTGAGAAAAGAATGTAAAATAAATCATTATAATTTTTTAAGCATTAATTCCTGGATGAAATGCTAATATTTCAGATGTATTGAGCTAAATATATTGTTAAAAGTATTTACCTACCTTTTTTGACTTTTAAAATATGACTAAAACATTTTAAACTATGTGCATAGCTTGCATTTAAATTTCTGTTGGACAGGGCTGCTCTGTAGATTGTAAAAGCATAAACATCAGCACTGCAAAGAGCTTTAGGCATCATCTGGAGCATTCTTGCATTTTCCATGTGAGGAATCTGACACACGAGATGCTTGAATGGCCTTCCCAAGAACTAGAACCCAGCCCTTTTTTCTCCTGGCCACAGTTACACAGAAGCTGGAGCATTACAAATAGACCAAGTTGCATAAAGTGAGGTAATGGGTTGAACATATATGAGGGTTGGGAAGGGGAGGGAGGTGAGAGGGCATTTAAGCAGGGGGTGGGGATATATGTATACCTAATGCCGATTCCGGTTTATGTATGGCAAAAACCATCACAATATTGTAATTATCCTCTAGTTAAAAAAATTATATATTAAAAAAATTATATATATATAAAGAAGGTACATGTTGATAATGACATGACAATAGTATCACAAGGTGTTTCAAATGTGAAATGGAATTTGTTATTACTTTTGCCCTTTTCTGAGGAGCATAACTAGACTAGGAAGTATCCATTGAGATTTCTCAGAGGGGCAGAGCCCTCCCTCTCATCCCCCCTCACCCCGAGGTGTCTGCCTCATTCTGGAGCTCCAGTGTCTAAGGCTCTTTCCTGTAAGGAATGTTCTCCTCTCTTTGAGGCGGTGCAGAAAGCAGGCTCAGGGCACAGAAGCCATCCTGTGACTTTGGGCTGAGTGTCTCCTCCACTTTCCTGTCTCTCCCTCTTTCTTCGTTTCCCATTCTCTACCACTTTTGGAAGGGGACAAAGAGAGTATTATTGGAAGGTAAGGACCTCTCTCACATATCCCTAGCTCTGGGTGACATGTTGACATGCTGGAGTTGGTGATAGGGAGATGATTGCTCACTAGTCAGTCTGACCCTGACCGTGGCATTTGGGTGTGAATTTGACCAAAGCGGAGACTGTTAGTGTGATTCTAGCTGGGAAGAGAGGGTGACTATAAATGTAATTACAGAAAAGGGAGGGGGCATTGACTGGTCTGAGGGTCCTTGCATATTTGGCTTTGCTTGTATGCTGGGGTGTGTGTGTGGCTGTAACCTTAGGGGTATGGTTGTGTGTCTGTGTATGTGAGCTGAGCATGGTGTGGGAGTAGGAGGGGCCTGAAGTGGAGGTGCTCCATCCCAGTGTTTGGGTGAATGGAGGGCAAAGAGGAATGGAAAACTGATTTTGAAGGAGTTTTTGTAGACTTGGGGAAATTAGAGCTTTGAGCCTATAGTATGAGTTTGAATGTCTGCCCAGGTGGGTGTGGTTATGGATAGTGGCAGATGTGGCTGTGTGTCTGAAGGTGGAGTCAGCCCCTAGAGTATGTGTTTTGTGGCCTTCTTGTGTCAGAACTCAAAGCATTTCCTGTTGGCACCAAAGCATTGCAAGAAATTGCAGTAAGACGGGAAGAGAGTGGCCATGATGGCAGAGTAAAAAGACCCAAGTTCAACTCCTTTTATGAGAAATTGCAGTAAGATTATTATCTACTATCTTCCACCCTCTCTCTCTTCCTTCCCTGCTTTTCTTCTCTGTATTAGATTTCAAGGTTACAGAGCTCTTGCTTAGTGACAGGCACTGTATTGGAAATATTTGTCTCTTGTCTTTTGTCTCCATAAAGTAACTCCTTAAGCTGACTTAAGGTGATCGAGTCTGTGGATCCATGTCCCTGCTGCTTATTCTTCTGCAGCCCCATTGCAGACCCCAGAGATGTCTAGCCGGGTCTGCAGCATCATGGTCAATGCCACGTGTGGCCTGGGCCAGCCCTGAGGCCTCAGAGCATGATTTTCTCCACCAGCAGCCTGTCCCTCTGGCATGGGCCTGGGCAGCCTGGCTGCCTGCAGGCTGTCACACAAGCCTCAGGACTACCAGCCGAGCCTGACCCCGGAGAGGGTCACAGGACCTGGCAGAGGAGAGGCTTCTGGTGGGGTCACTTCTCCCCCTTCAGACTGTTGACTGTGGTCAAGCACAATGTCCTCCTTGACCTGGCTCCCTGGAAAGGACTTCCAGCTGCCCACAGGTCTTAGAACTTAGTGATGATATCACTTGATACACTGAACCCTGCCCTCCAGGGCTCTGCCCAGCTGGGCTCATGGTCCACACTTGGTCCTCTGGCACAGCTGCCTTGGCACTCAAAAGTGGGTTTGCAAAGGAAGAGGGAGTGCTGTCCTCAGAAAAATCCTTCAGCAAACCTGGAGCCTGGCCCCCTCTGCTTCACCTTGTTTTCTTAACTCTGTGTTTATAAAGAAAATTACAGAGAGATAAGGGAACACTGGGTCTCACAGGTGGCTCAGTGGTAAAGAATCTGCCTGCCAATGAAGGAGATGTGGGTTTTTGATTCCTGGGTTGGGAAGATCCCCTAGAGAAGGAAATGGCAACCCACTCCAGTATTCTTGCCTGGGAAATCCCATGGACAGAGAAATCTGGTGGGCTACCGTCCATGGAGTTGCAAAGAGTTGGACATGACTGAGCACAAAGGAAACATTATGGAATTTGAAATGTCCAGACCCAGAGGGTCTGCCTTGTAGGGCCTTGGGACATCTGTAATGCCATCTGGACCCCAGCATGAACTCCTTTGTGAAGTGTTTTTGAACCTCTCTGAGCCTCAGGTTTTCAAATCTGTCAAATAAAGACATCTTCTTGATCATTGTACATGGTTATGCTACTGCTAAGTCGCTTCAGTCGTGTCCGACTCTGGGCGACCCCATAGACGGCAGCCCGCCAGGCTCCCCTGTCCCTGGAATTCTCCAGGCAAGAACACTGGAGTGGGTTGCCATTTCCTTCTCCAATGCATGAAAGTGAAAAGTGAAAGTGAAGTTGCTCAGTCATGTCTGACTTTTAGCGACCCCATGGACTGCAGCCTACCAGGCTCCTCCATCCATGGGATTTCCCAGGCAAGAGTACTGGAGTGGGGTGCCATTGCCTTCTCTGGTACAGGGTTATAGTTTAGGTGAAATGAACTAGGCAGTGTGAAAGTAGTTTGCAAAAGAATGGAAGGGAAGGAGGAGACAAATGGTGACTTGGCACTTCCTGTATTACATGGACTTCACAGACTGCATCTGAGTCTGGAGCTGGACTCTGTAGACTGACAGCTTTCCTGACCTCCACCAACTCCCTTTGCTCAAACTCTAGTTCTTATCTTTCCTCCTCCATGGACTTGATATAAGCCATTCTCAAGGGGGAACCCTGACCTTTTGGTAAACATTTGTGCAGAAGCATCAGTAGTGTGTAGACAACTTCTAGGAGTTAGGAGTCCTGGGCTCCGGTCCAGTCCTGCCACTCCCGGTGAGATTTGGACAGAGTAGCCAAACTCTGGGCTTTCTGTGCACAGGCGTATCCTTGACTCTTCATCCCCCTGACACTCCCAAGGATTCCCCAAGCCTTAGTGTGAAACCAGATGCCTCAACTGGACATTCATAATCTCTAAAGTCTGGCTTCCATTTACCTCTTCCAGTCTTAAATTCCTCCTCCTCCCTGCCCTGACTCCCTTTGTCCTGCCAAAGCCCTGAACTTTCCCCTCCGTGCCCTTACCTCCATCTGTGAATGGAGTGTGTTCAGGATGCTTACAGCCGTGCCTGCTGCTGACCAAGTACTCTGTAAACGCAGCTTTGATCACTTCTGCCTAGAGCAATCACTCCTTGTCTTCTGTACCTGCCTCATCCACACAGCATCACTCATACAGTGCTCTAGGCAAAACTATTCAACCAGACTTTAACAAACAAGTTTAGACGGTGGAACACTGTGCAAGATATTTGACCGGGATTTTTCAAAGGTGTCCTCCATCCACCATTGGGTCCTTACATAGTTGTCTGTGGTCCTTTACTGTTTCCAGAATACTTATGACTGTTTTCCCTCAAACACATCAAGTTATGCTTCCAAAATATTTATAACTACCTCTTTCACCACATCTCCTCCATTCTCCGGGTGTCCATGACACAGCTTCTGTCAAAGTTTTGGTTTTAGAGTGTTTTGTATATAATGCTTTTAGGAAAATTTTCATTCCAATTCTGGCTTCTGTGTCAACTTCTCCCCCACCCCCAACCCCCTGCAACTACTGAGGATTGGCTTATTTGCTGCTCCTTAGCTACCAGAGCCATGGGATGCCATTTTATAGTTGTGGCCCCCTACCTTATGGCAATAAATTAAGCATATGGCTCTCTGAGGTTCCTAAGGAGCTGCACCTAACACGTGTTGAATGCCAGCTGTGTGCCAGGCCCTACTTGGAGCTCTCGTTTATCTCATTTAACCCTTAGTACTGCTCTGAGTAGGACTTCCCTTGTGGCTCAGATGGTAAAGAATCAGCCCACAGCGTGGGAGACCTGGATTCTATCCCTGGGTCAGGAAGATCCCCTGGAGAAGTGAATGGCTATCTGCTCCAATATTCTTGCCTGGAGAATTCCATGGACAGAGGATCCTCGTGGGCTACAGTCCACAGGGTCGTAAAGAGTCGAACATGACTGAGCGACTAAGCACACACTTTGATTCCTGGGTTGAGAAGATCCCCTAGAGAAGGAATAGGCTACCCACTCCAGTATTCTTGGGCTTCCCTGGTGGCTCAGACAGTAAGGAATCCACCTGCATAATACAGGAGACCTGAGTTCAGTCCCTGGGTTGGGAAGATCCCCTGGAGAAAGGAAAAGCTACCTACTCCAGTATTCTGGCCTGGAGAATTCCATGACAGGGGAGAGAGACTTGCAGGCTTACAGTCCATGGTGTCGCAAGGAGTTGGACACAACTGAGTGACTTTCACTTTTTCACATTTCTCACCTGGAAGACAGAGCTGCCGCATACCATCTGGCAGGCTGTGCCCTGCACAAAGGTACAACCCAGGGGCAGTCAGGGCTATTAATATAATTCAGATCATTGTCACTGACTAAACCACCAGCCCTGGAGGTGCCCTTTTAAGAAGGAAATCTGTTTTCCTTTAGTTCAGTTCAGCTCAGTTGCTCAGTTGTGTCCAACTCTTTGAGACCCCATGGATTGCAGCACACCGGGCCTCCCTGTCCATCACCAACTCCTGGAGCTTCCTCAAACTCATGTGCATCGAGTCGGTGATGCTATCCAACAGTCTCATCCTCTGTCATCCCCTTCTCCGGCCTTCCATCTTTCCCAACATCAGGGTCTTTTCCAATGAGTCAGTTCTTTGCATCAGGTGGCCAAAGTATTAGAGCTTCAGCTTCAGCATCAGTCCTTCCAATGAATATTCAGGACTGATTTCCTTTAGGATTGACTGGTTTAATCTCCTTGGAGTCCAAGGGACTCTCAAGAGTCTTTTCCCCAACACCACAGTTCAAAAGCATCAATTCTTCAGTGCTCAGCTTTCTTTATGGTCCAACTCTTAAATCTATAAGTGACTACTGGAAAAACCATAGCTTTAACTAGATGAACCTTTGTCGGCAGAGTAATGTCTCTGCTTTTTAATATGCTGTCTAGATTTGTCATGGCATTTCTTCCAAGGAGCAAGAGTCTTTTAATTTCATGGCTGGAGTCACCATCTGCAGTGATTTTGGAGCCCCCAAAAATAAAGTCTGTCCCTGTTTTCCATTGTTTCCGCATCTATTTGCCATGAAGTGATGGGACCAGATGCCATGATCTTAGTTTTTTTTAATGTTGAGCTTTAAGCCACTTTTTTCACTCTCTTCTTTCACCTTCATCAAGAGGCTCTTCAGTTCCTCTTCACTTTCTGCCATAAGGGTGGTGTCATTTGCATATCTGAGGTTATTGATATTTCTCCCGGCAATCTTGATTCCAGCTTGTGCTTCATAGAGCCCGGCATTTTGCATGATGTATTCTGCATAGAAGTTAAATAAGCAGAGTGACAATATACAGCCTTGATGTACTCCTTTCCCAATTTGGAACCAGTCCGTTGTTCCATGTCCAGTTCTGTTGTTTTCCTTAGGAGTTACCATTAAGTTACTGCTTATGGCTTGATGACCCTGGTACTTCCAAGGCAAGCCTACAGGCTCATTCCCGCTGGAAGGAACCACAGAAATAGTCTAAGACCTCAGTTACACTCTCCACCACCCTCATGCTTGCCTGGACCACAGAGTAGCCCTCTTGGGATTCTCCTACTTTACTCCATTCTCCTTCCACAGCAGCCAGGGGATGCTTTGAAACCTGAAAATCAGCTCATATCACACTGCTTCCACCAGAAGCTCTCCCATGCTCCTTTAAATCCCCTCCCCACATGGCACTTTAGATAAAACTCAAACTGCTTTTTGTCCTCACTCAAAGATCAGCTCAAAACTCACCTCCTCAGAGAGGCTTTCTCTGACCACCCTGTCTAATAAGCTCTCAATACCCTGCCTTCTGTTATTTTTTATCTCAGTGGTTTGAATTATGTATTCACCTGCTTCCTGGTTTCTTTTATCTGTCTCCCCTACCAGACCGTAAACTATGTAGGAGCAGAGCCAGTGTGAGTCCGATTCACGGTTTAACTCCTGTGACCAGCAGAGAAGTGGGAGGTGCTGGATAAGCTTTCCTGGTCAAATGAAACAATAGATAATTGTCTTTCCCTTTCACATTCCCTCCCTCGTAAGTTTCAGAGCTGAGCAAACTGAAGCCCAGGGTGAAAGGTGAGGTGCGTGGAGTAAAGGTCTGAGCTCACACCACACCATCAGCCCCCACCATCTAGTACCAGTGGAACCTGATCCACTGCCTCTCAGCACCGGGTCTGCTGTAGCCAGAAACACTGAAGGCTCACGAGGATGCCTGATGCTCTCAGGGCAACCTGAGTCGTGGGCGACTTTTGGATGTCCCCATAACCCAAGGGACGTGATCTGATGTCACATTCCAAGTCCCCCACTTCCCTCTGAACCTTTGAGAGAAAAGAAGTAAGAAAACAAAACCACTGGACCGGAACATCTAACTTCTTGCCAGGTGCCACACTGCATTCAGGTCTGATCTACTTACTCTTAACAGATTTAAGAAGATCTTAAAATTCATGAAAGGCTTTTCAGATTAACTTTTTATCAAAAAAAGTAAAAGAGTTTAAAGAGTCAAATAATGCTAACAAGCTTGTAACTTAAAAAAAAACACGCAGTTAATCTTGTTTAATGCTGAGCCAAGTGGTATATACTATTATGACATTTATTTTCTTGTATAACATTTTTCGTTTCCTGGGGCTAATTACTGCTCATTTTTTTCATTATTTAGATTTCTTTGAACCCTTGGCTAAGTTTCCCCACATCCTCTAATACACCAAAAGTGTTTCTTGATACAATTTTCCCCATTAGTAAATTTGTCAGCTAGTCTCTCAGTGTCATATTTTTGCAGAGATGGTGCTTCTGGCACCTTCCTTCCTCTCTTCTCTAGGTCCTGTGGCTCTCTTGGCCTCCTGGCCATGGTTAAGGGAATAGGTGTGCTTAGAAAATAGTGACAGCCACATCCCCACTGGACTTCCCAGGTGGCGCTTGTGGTTAAGAACCTGCCTGGCAGTGCAGGAGGAGACGTGAGAGATGTGGGTTCAATCCCTGGGTCAGGAAGATACCCTGGACAAGCAACTGGCAACCCACTCCAATATTCTTGCCTGGAGACTCCCATGGTCAGAGGAGCCTGGCGGGCTACAGTCCATGGGGTCACAAAGAATCAGACACAACTGAAGGGACTTAGCACACAGCATACCTCCACTCTCCCTTGGGTCTTTGGTTCCATACCTGTGTTCAGTCACCTTCTCTTACCTACTTCCTTAAAAGAACATTACCAACATTTCATCATATATCAGCTATCCAGCATAGGACAAAGGGAAAAGACATGCTATTACACTTAGCCTGGGTCCTACTGATGCTTTGATTTTGCCCCATGACTGGAATGTCTGAAGCAGATCTGTGTGGGATTTTGGCCTGGTTGTTGTTGAAGTAAACTTAGTGGTGCCCCCCGATTTCCTCAGGCCCTCAAGTTTTATGGTAACTCAAAAGATGAACTCCATTAAGAAGAAACAGAATCTTCCAAGCATCCCTCAGATCTTGTTATTCCACCCAGAGCCAGCCTTGTAAGTGGTCAGGATTGTGATTTGAAGGGAGTCCTAAAGAATTCAGTTCAGTTCAGTCACTCAGTCGTGTCCGACTCTTTGTGACCCCATGGACTGCAGCACGCCAGTCTTCTCTGTCCTTCACTCCCGGAGCTTGCTCAAACTCATGTCCATTGAGTCGGTGATGCCATCCAACCATCTCGTTCTCTGCCCCTAAATATCAACTCTGCCTGAATTTCTACCATTAGTGCTCTGATCTCTATTGCCTAAGGAGTTGTTGTTGAAATTCTCTTGGAGAATCACCTTTAAACTACATCCAGGTTTTTACTTTAGGAAGAATAGGTATTGACTGCTTTCCGAAGAGTAGGTAGAGTAGAGGGGTAACAAAGCGAGCTCTTCCATGGGGCTGCAGCCCACCACGTCCTGCAGAGTTGATGAGGAACCCTCCATTAGCAGACTTGTCAGGGGAGCGTAGTATACAAGGAGGGTTGGGGAAAGGTACCTCTGCAGGAACTGCAGACCCTCAGCTCCTCTTTATTTTCACCCCTCATCCAGATTTCTCACCCCCAAGTTGGATGTGAATTTTCCGGCTTCCTTTTGTGCCATGACAGCTAAGTAGACATCAGAAAGGATGGACTCAGTTCCTCTCCTTCCTGCCTGTGGTGTGGCCCTTGAATGTGAAGATCCCCTAGTGTGAGCTGACTCACATCCCTAAAACTAGGGAGGCAGTCTTGCAAGGTCACCAGCACCATCTCGTGGTACCCAGATAACACAGGCATCTGCCCTGGTGCCCACAGCTGCTTCTCAGGGCTTTTTGACTGCAGCTGGACCAGAAGTTTAGCTGATGTCTGCAACTGTGGAACACCAGCGCTTGCTGGGCTCTTCCAAATATTAATATCTAACTAGCCCAGATAGGAGGGTTGACTCTTCAATTCAAACTCACATCCTCTGTAAAGAGGAGACTTGAGGGAAAGTTCATGGCAGACTGATGCAGTGTGGGCTCTGTAGGACAGGAGTCCTCAACCTCTGGGATCAAATGTCTGATGATCTGAGGTGGATCTGATGTAATAGTAATAAAGTACAGAATAAATATTATGTGCTTGAAACCATCCCCCACCCCAGGTCCATGGAAAAGTGGTCTTCCACAGAACTGGTACCTGGTGCCAGAAAAGTTGGGGACTCTGCTGTAGGGCACTCCACAGTCCTGGTTCTGTGTGGATGCCTTTGTCGCCATCTGTTTTTTTCCCCTCTCTCCTCTGGCTTTCTCTCTCTCTCTCTTAGTCCCTTCCTGGTTCCCCTTTTTCTCTTTGTCTCTCATGTTCTCTAATCACAGCTTTCCTTTCACAAATCAAAGAAACACTGAAGCAATGAGACAAACTTGGGTCCTGAAAGGTCTGAGCTGGGACGTCATCAGCCTTTGCTCTGCAGATGCGCGCATGTGTGTGTTTGCTGATAGTTTCATGTCATGTCAAGGAGAAAGAGTCCTCGCCCATATTCCTAGCAGGTTGTGGGCCCTCCTACCCCCTCAATGACTGGAAGTATGAGTTTGTCCTGAATTATCAACATGGGTCTTTGCCCTCCGGGTTCTGTCTGTGACTGTAACCTTGAGCGTATTCTCCATGTTTATTAAAAGCTTAGCTGAACCTAACTATAGATCAAGTTAATAAAACAAAGAGCCCGTCCAAGAAGCTTGTGAATACAGTTCTTACTGCACACCCTGCTGGGTTACAGGCCAATGATGACTGAGCTACAGAGCTCTTTTGCCTTCACTGAGGCAATTTGTGGTCAGTAGTGGTTGTGGTAAAGTGATTCCTGAACCATTTTGAGTGCATTGTAGTAAATGAGTAAATAGATTGGTATTTGAGGGAACTAGGATTATATGGTGGAAGAAGGGAGATACGAATATGGCAGGGGAAGGAAAGGAAGAACTTTTGGTGTTGGGTTGGAATTGGAGTATTTGTACAAACATAACTTGAAAAATAGATACATATTTACTAGTTCTGTTCCCTCCAAAGACCTAGAAGCAATGATGCTCCAGGGGTAATGAGCTCTCAGTGGCACCAGAGCTCCTTGGAGAAATGGTTAATTCCAGAGCCAGAGGAGGGAAAGTACTAGGTGGGTCTGGCATCTACTAAGCCTGTGTGCCTAGAACCTGTGCTCTGCAACAAAAGAAGGCACTACAATGAGAAGCTTATGCACAGCAAGGAAGAGTAGCCCCACTTGCTGCAGCTAAGAAAGCCCACACAAAGCAAGGAAGACCCAGCACAACCAAATAATGATAACAGATGTTTAAAGAAAAGTCTGGGCAAGAGTCAGCTTGTGGTGGAGTCTGGAGGCTTGTTCAACACCATCCACTTTTCTAGTGGGTAAGACTTGATACTTGAGGCTTGGTCATTGCTGGGAACAGATTAAGGAAAAGGACTTAAACCTTCCAGAAGATCAGTTCCCAAATACCAATTGCCTCTGGTTGACTCTTCTCACCCCCCTTGGAACTAGTTGGGTGAGGGAACTCATCCTGAAGGACTGAGCACCAGCCCCTGCCCTGGAATAGGAATTTGTGATGAAATCCCAAGTGCTTGCCATAGAACGAGTTCCTATAAATCAGATCTCTGTTACATAGAGTGCTGCATTCGAATAGGAATATTCCACATTCTAAGACCAGGTGCATGGCAGTGCGTCCTAAAACTAGCAGCTCATCTAATCACCTCCAGGGCTTGTTAAACCAGACTGCTGATCCCTGCCCTCCACACTTTAGACTCAGCCTATCTCAAGGACACCCCAGAATCCATATTTTTAGAGAAATGCCCCAGTATATCTAATTTGGAAATGGGGATTGAAACCCGTGGACAGAGGTGGCCTTTGAGGAACTTTGCCACTCTCAATGTATCTCTACTTAAACATAGAGAATAAAAATAAAGACACACTTAAGAAACTTATCCTTGATCATTGTAGTCATCTGATGGTAATCTACACTGTCTGATTCAAAGTCTGCAGTGGGAGTAGTACTTACTGCATTGGAGTAGATTAAAGAATCGAGCCACAACTTGGTCTTGATGTTAGAAAGGTATCTTCAGATGTTGCACACGCCGGGTGTTTGGATCAGGAATGTGGTCTGGGTGCCTTCCAGGCAGAGCCTACCCATGCCAGGCTGGCAGGTTCACAGCAGGGCTCAGCCCCTGTCTCCCTTGGCTTAGGAGAGCTTAGTCTCTGCCATGTGGGAAGGAAGTTGTCTAGGTCTAGGAATACAGCAAAGTACTGAATGTATCTGTGAAAGCTGGAAATCTGGAATCAGAGACAATTTGCACTCAGAGGAAATTAAGGCTTGTCCCGTTCCCCTCTTGGACCGTTTTGGCAAGGGGGAGCTGAGATCCAAGCTTCGTCATGGCTGGAGAGTGTCAGGGATGGGTCTCCTCCGATGAGTCAGAGTCAGGGTGGGGAGGGGGGACGCCGTCAGTGCATCCCAGAGTCTCTGAAGCTTATCTCTGTTTGATCCAAACACCCTGGCCCCTGTTTTAGTCATATGTGAATATAATAAAAGTCAAGCATTGGGTGAAGTGGAGATTACAGAGTAAGAAAATTTAGGCCAAGTTCTCCATGGCAAGAAAATGCCTAATAAGTTGTAGGATTTTTCTGCCCTTTATTTTTTCCTTGGATTTTTCTTCCCAAATGAACGCTTTCCGTGTCAGCCTGTCCTTAAAAGACAACATTGGTTAGCATTTTGTGATAATGGGAGTGATTTCTTTTGCTGTCAGTTTTTGCCTGATTTGGATAAACCAAAAAAAAAAAAATTAATTATATGGGAAATCTTTTAAAATAATTAGTTTGTAACTCCATTGAAAGTTGGATATTTAAGGGACTTCCTTGGTGGTCCAGTGGTTAAGACTCTAAGCTTACAATGCAAGGGTTGTGGGTTTGATCCCTGGTCAGGGAACAAAGATCCCATATACTGCTTGGTGTGGCCAAAAAAAAAAAAAAAAAAGGATATTTAAAATTTGTTAATCCAGTATTTATGTGGGTACATAGTGAGTAAACATACTAAAAACCTAAAATCCCTCCCTCTTGGAAATTATAAGTTAGTGGATGAAATATTAGAGGTGAATCCAATAGGCAGTCTGTAGCAATTGTCTAAATAAATATAACTTTAAATGTTAACCATGCAACACAATAATGTTATGTGAAGACAATGTTATAGATAATACATTTTCTTGTTCTTAAATAAGACTGTGTATAAGATACATAAGATTTTAAATAAAATTATTATATATTTTTGCACATTTCTGTTGCTTTTTAAAAACGTTTTCATTTTCACCAAAAAAATGTACCTGTCTGAATCTTAAGTTTCTGCCGGGGTCCAGCCCCGGCTGATCCAGGGTATTCGAAGCAGGGACGGCATCGGCGACCTATTTATTTATAAATATTTATCAAAGATATAAAGAGTAATAGAATGAGGATAGCTCAGTAGGAAAATTCAGTGGAGAAAAGAGGCTAAGTAGCTTGGTTTACGCGGGAGACCAATAAAACTTCAAGACAAGAAGTTTGCACCACTTACGTAGGCCGCAGGCGTCCTTCCGTTCTCCCGAAGGAGAGGAGACACTGAGGCCTCCCTGGTCGGATCTTAGAAGCCCAGGCATAATTAGCAAGCATGGCGGGTTCCACGCTCCAGATGGAGACTCAGCCAGAATTTGAGAAAGAGAGCGACATGGGGAGACCAAGTTTCGGTGAACAAGGCCCGCACTTTATTTTCCAAAGTAGTTTTTATACCTAAAGTTGTGCATAGAGGATAATGGGGGAAGGGGTGGAGTCATGCAAGGACAGCAGTTCCTGGTCCTAATCGAAGCCAGGCTTTCAAACTTATCATATGCAAAAGTTCAGGTGAATTACATCATCTTCTGGCCAGGAGGCCTGTTAACATTTTAAGAAACTTTGATTTGGGAGAATGGCATTGAAACATGTAAAATGTCATGTATGAAACAAGTTGCCAGTCCAGGTTTGATGCACGATACTGGATGCTTGGGGCTGGTTCACTGGGACGACCCAGAGGGATGGTATGGGGAGGCAGGAGGGAGGAGGGTTCAGGATGGGGAACACATGTATACCTGTGGCGGATTCATTTTGATATTTGGCAAAACTAATACAATTATGTAAAGTTTAAAAATAAAATTAAAAAAGAAAAGAAAAGAAAAGTCAAGAGAAAAAAAATAAAATTAAAAAAAAAAACCCCAAAAAACTTATCTTTCTCTAAAGGTGATTATTCCAAAGTCAGGCACCAGCCTCCAAAAAAGCATTGGACAAAGCTGCATTCCTATAGGGCAAAGGTGAGGTGGGCTCAATCAAGAAAAGAATTAACTCAAGGGTCCAACGTTACAAACATTGAGGCTACTACTTACATTTCTATACACCCATTATATCAATCAATACACTGCCAAGGACACAGTAGGTAAGGAGTATGGAGACTTAGTAGCAAACATTGGCTCAATAAGTGAAAAACCCTTCACCAATACAATTTCTAATCAATCTTTTAACTACTCAAAAGAATCTGTGTTTAGACAGTTTAGAACATCTCCTGCCTCTCACAGTTGGGAGGCTCTGAACAATCACATGTGGCCGGAAAAACCTATTCAGGCAGGCTAGAGGATTTCCAAAGGAGTTTGTAGGTTGAAACACTGTCACACCCAGGAATTATTAACTGGAGCTGTAAGCTAACTCTTTTTTCAGAGAGAGGTAGTGGGGGACTGCCCCCGTAAAGTCAGAGGTGTAGGTGAGAGCACAAAGCTGAAAGTAGGCAGACTCTGATTTGGGGGTAGATGCTCGAGAATTTCCAGGGGGACTCCTGAGGCTCGATCGTGCCTTTGCATGTGCCGAGCCTTCTTCCTCATGACCTTTGCCATGGACGGAGCTCCTGCTCCCGGCAGTGATAGAATTCCAGTTGAGCTATTCCAGATCCTGAAAGATGATGCTGTGGAAAGTGCTGCACTCAATATGCAATATGCAATATGCACTCAATATGCAATATGCCGGCTCCTGGCAAGTTTCCTAGAGAGTTTTCTTCTCTTAATGGGGCTTCCAGAATTGAAAGGATTAGCAGTGTTTGCTTTGGGACAAATTCCTGGGGCAAGTAGATAGCAAGTGGTTTTGGGGGGGATTCTACTCAGAATCTTTTTGGTTTTGAAGAACAGAGACTCACTGGACTATCATTAAGGAAAAGGGCCTTGGTTATGAGAACCCAAGAGGAAACACAACCAAGTCTGTGGACCAGACCCCAACACAGGACATCTCACTGGAACTAGAGTGAGAAGCCTTAGGCTTGCTCTCTGTTGCTCTCTCTCTGGCCATCTCTCTCTCTCCTCCCTCTCTAATGGTTTCCTGGCTTTTCTCCGTGCCTCTGCTCTCCACCCTGCCCCTCTCTGGCTTTCCTGTGTGGTTCCAGTGTCTCCTTTCCTCCACATCTCAGCGTGCTCTTGAGCGTAATGGCCACGCCCATCTCAGTCTCCTGGGGTTTTCAGCGGTAGCGCCAGCACCACTGCCATCGGTCAAGTTCCCCTGGAGAATTTTAGTTTAAATTTGCAGGAAAGGTCCTTTTCTTAAGCCATGCCATGTAAGTATACGTTGCCAGCTGGTTTATGGGTAGTCCCCTCATTGGGTCAGGTGACACTCCTGGTCCAACTAGTCATGGCTAGAGTCAGATGATACAGAAATGACCATTGAGGGCAGCATCACCATGCAAAGGGGCAAACTCCTCTTTGGGGACAGGCAGTCTGAAACTCTTTTCATTTTGTGGTGGTTATTTCCTCTCAGATCAGAACCTTTGGGGATAGCCATAGTTGCTCCTGAACCCTATGGTGTTTTGAGTAAAGTCAGGGATTGGGGGTTCAAAAATCCAAAACTGGACCCAGGAACTCAGTCTTTTTTTTAATGCCCCGCACCCCTTGGTGTCTGTGAAATACAAATAAAAGTGAAATGGGGAGAGGGGAGATACCTGATTCAGATTCTTTGGCATCCTTGACTGCTCTTGAATCTGTATCTAATCCCAGAGTTCAGGGTAAGCTTGGGCCAGGATGAACCCTTGGTGGTGGTTAAAAGGAAGGACATTCCATGCAGCTCATTTTCAGTTTGAGCTCATGGTGGAACCTCAGTCAGGAAAGTCTTTGGGGGCGATTGCTGCTTAGAATGAGATCCTGAGTGGGATCTGCCAAGAAGACACAGTGAGATTTGGGTTAATCCATCTGGAAAAGATGGCTGGGGCCATAGAAAAGTGTAAGTGGCCAAAAATTAAGCCTAGAGTGTTCTTGTCAGAAAGAAGTTAGCTGAGAATTATTAATACATCCTGGAAGCCCAGGTTGACTTATAAGGAGATGGAATACATAGTATTCCAGGGAAATGGGAGGGCCAGTTAGGAGACTGTTGTGCTTTTGATCAGATGAGGTCACATACAGCAGGTTTTGTAAAGCCGATAAATGACAAGGCTGATGGTAATGTGGGCGAGCAAGGAGTTGAGAGAGCTGACTTTGGGGTCAACAGAAACTTCCAGAGCTGCAGCCTCAGTTTCCTCATCTGTAACATGCAGATAATACGATTTCTCAGGGTTCTTAGGGAAGTTAAATATCATATTATCTGTAAGATGAAAATGTTAGCTATTCTTCAACAAACTACAGTCCTTATCATCAGAATATTTGTCCATGATGACTGACAAAACAGATTACCAGGCAATATTTCATTTGGCTTTTGCCATTCAGAACTGCATTCCTTGATCTCAGCAATGAGCAGAAATTAGGAGGGAACGAATAGGCTTTCAATATTTCCTTTGAAGTTACCTCTTCTTTTTGGAATTCTCTTTCATCTAGGCTCAAAGCTTCTATTCTAGGGTTGAGGGCTGAAACCTTCTGGGAAAAACATGACTTGAATAAAAATTCACACGAGAGTTCTAAATGACTCACATAAAATTTCTCTTATGAGAAATGTTTTTGGTGGTCAGGGCAGGGGTAGGGAGAGAGGGAAGGCATAGGCATATTGGGTGCTTAAAGGAAGCAAAAGTGAATGAAAATAGGTTAAGGGAACTAAAGATCAGGTCCTCACTTTTTCTTGAGAATAGCATGGCCTAAGTGCTTCTCAAAAGGTACTCTGTAAATTCTACAGCCTCTCCAAGAAATTCATAATGTAAACTAGTTTTGAGAAGTTCTGTAGCTAAGAAAACACCCTCATTTCAGTTAACCCCCCCATTTCTAAACTTCTTGCCCATGAAACACCTTTTTCGACCTAGATCCCAGTAGCCTCTTGAGGAGGAACCAGGAAATCCTGCTCTACGTATAATCAAGGATGAGTACATCCCATCCTGACTTCTCTATTTTCTCACCTTGACTTCTCTAGGTACATTAGAGAAGACAGGATTAGAAAAATAAGATAATTGTCTTCCAGTGTGTGAAACATTGTCACCTTAGACAGAGGGATTGGATTTGCTCTGGATAGCTCCAAATGAGAGAGTGAGGGTCAGTAGCTGGATTTCAGGACAGTGGACTTCACTTCTGAATGAGAGAAAATTGTTCATAATTTCCTTATTTTGGAAAAGACATTATAAACCCATGGCACAAAATTCAAAAGGTATTCATACCAAGTGTGGCTGTGGGTCAACAGAAATACTTACACATTGTTGAGGATATTGCTACTTGGAAAAAGTGACCATTTACAAGTTCCATGACCTAGTCATCTACCATGTAGGATATGCCCCCAGAGAAATCCTTGCACATGTGTGCCAGAATTTGTGTACAAGGATGTTCTTGGAAACACTATAAGGGCCTCAGTGACCAAATGTCTACCAACAGGAGAATGGGTAAATAAATTATAGTATTTTCATACAGTGGAATAGTATATAGTGATAGAATTGAAAAAACTACAGATATATGCAATGAAATGGAAAAAATTTAGAAACAATGTTGATATGAAAAAGTTGTAGATCAAAGCAATCTATAGATTCAATGCAATACCTATCAAGCTACCAATGGTATTTTTCAGAGAACTAGAACAAATAATTTCGCAATTTGTATGGAAATACAAAAAACCTCAAATAGCCAAAGCAATCTTGAGAACGAAGAATGGAACTGGAGGAATCAACCTGCCTGATTTCAGACTATACTACAAAGCTACAGTCATCAAGACAGTATGGTACTGGCACAAAGACAGAAATATAGATCAGTGGAACAAAATAGAAAGCCCAGAGATAAATCCACACATGTATGGACACTTTATCTTTGACAAAGGAGGCAAGAATATGCAATGGAGAAAAGACAATATCTTTAACAAGTGGTGCTGGGAAAACTGGTCAACCACTTGTAAAAGAATGAAACTAGAACACTTTCTAACACCATACACAAAAATAAACTCAAAGTAAATTAAAGATCTAAATGTAAGACCAGAAACTATGAAACTCCTAGAGGAAAACATAGGCAAAACACTCTGACTTAAATCATAGCAGGATCCTCTCTGACCCACCTCCCAGAGTAATGAAAATAAAAGCAAAAATAAACAAATGGGACCTAATTAAAATTAAAAGCTTCTGCACAACAAAGGAAACTATAATCAAGGTGAAAAGACAGCCTTCAGAATGGGAGAAAATAATAGCAAATGAAGCAACTGACAAAGAATCTCAAAAATATACAAGTAGCTCATGCAGCTCAATTCCAGAAAAATAAACGACCCAATCAAAAAATGGGCCAAAGAACTAAACAGACATTTCTCCAAAGAAGACATACAGATGGCTAACAAACACATGAAAAGATGCTCAACATCACTCTTTATCAGAGAAATGCAAATCAAAACCACAATGAGGTACCATCTCACACTGGTCAGAATGGCTACAATCCAAAAGTCTATAAACAATAAATGCTGGAGAGGGTGTGGAGAAAAAGGAACCCTCTTACACTGTTGGTGGGAATGCAAACTAGTATAGCCACTATGGAGAACAGTGTAGAGATTCCTTAAAAAGCTGAAATAGAACTGCCATTTGACCCAGCAATCCCACTGCTGGGCATACACACTGAGGATACCAGAATTGAAAGAGACATGTGTACCCCAATGTTCATCGCAGCACTGTTTATAATAGCCAGGACATGGAAGCAACCTAGATGTCCATTGGCAAATGGATAAGAAAGCTGTAGTACATATACACAATGGAATATTACTCAGCTATTAAAAAGAATGCATTGAAATCAGTTCTCATGATGTGGATGAAACTGGAGCCTATTATAGAGAGCGAAGTAAGTCAGAAAGAAGAACACCAATACAGCATACTAATGCATGTATATGGAATTTAGAAAGATGATAATGGGAAGAAGCTGAAGTTGAACGGTTCTATGAAGACCTACAAGACCTTTTAGAACTAACACCCAAAAAAGATCTCCTTTTCATTATAGGGGACTGGAATGCAAAAGTAGGCAGTCAAGAAACACCTGGAGTAACAGGCAAATTTGGCCTTGGGATATGGAATGAAGCAGGGCAAAGACTAATAGAGTTTTGCCAAGAAAATGCACTGATCATAACAAACACCCTCTTCCAACAACACAAGAGAAGACTCTACACATGGACATCACCAGATGGTAAACACCAAAATCAGATTGATTGTATTCTTTGCAGCCAAAGATGGAGAAGCTCTATACAGTCAGCAAAAACAAGACCAGGAGCTGACTGTGGCTCAGATCATGAACTCCTTATTGCCAAATTCAGACTTAAATTGAAGAAAGTAGGGAAAACCACTAGACCATTCAGGTATGACCTAAATCAAATCCCTTATGATTATACAGTGGAAGTGAGAAATAGATTTAAGGGACTAGATCTGATAGATAGAGTGCCTGATGAACTATGGAATGAGGTTCGTGACATTGTACAGGAGACAGGGATCAAGACCATCCCCATGGAAAAGAAATGCAGAAGAGCAAAATGGCTGTCTGGGGAGGCCTTACAAATAGCTGTGAAAAGAAGAGAAGTGAAAAGCAAAGGAGCAAAGGAAACATATAAGCATCTGAATGCAGAGTTCCAAAGAATAGCAAGAAGAGATAAGAAAGCCTTCTTCAGCGATCAATGCAAAGAAATAGAGGAAAACAACAGAATGGGAAAGACTAGAGATCCCTTCAAGAAAATCAGAGATACCAAAGGAACATTTCATGCAAAGATGGGCTCGATAAAGGACAGAAATGGTATGGACCTAACAGAAGCAGAAGATATTAAGAAGAGGTGGCAAGAATACACAGAAGAACTGTGCAAAAAAGATCTTCATGACCTAGATAATCACGATGGTGTGATCACTCACCTAGAGCCAGACATCCTGGAATGTGAAGTCAAGTGGGCCTTAGAAAACATCACTACAAACAAAGCTAGTGGAGGTGATGGAATTCCAGTTGAGCTATTTCAAATCCTGAAAGATGATGCTGTGAAAGTGCTGCACTCAATATGCCAGCAAATTTGGAAAACTCAGCAGTGGCCACAGGACTGGAAAAGGTCAGTTTTCATTCCAATCCCAAAGAAAGGCAAGGCCAAAGAATACTCAAACTACCGCACAATTGCACTCATCTCACACGCTAGTAAAGTAATGCTCAGAATTCCTCAAGCCAGGCTTCAGCAATATGTGAACTGTGAACTTCCTGATGTGCAAGCTGGTTTTAGAAAAGGCAGAGGAACTAGAGATCAAATTGCCAACATCCGCTGGATCATGGAAAAAGCAAGAGAGTTCCAGAAAAACATCTATTTCTGCTTTATTGACTATGCCAAAGCCTTTGACTGTGTGGATCACAATAAACTGTGGAAAATTCTGAAAGAGATGGGAATACCAGACCACCTGACCTGCTTCTTGAGAAATTTGTATGCAGGTCAGGAAGCAACAGTTAGAACTGGACATGGAACAACAGACTGGTTCCAAATAGGAAAAGGAGTTCGTCAAGGCTGTGTATTGTCACCCTGCTTATTTAACTTATATGCAGAGTACATCATGAGAAACGCTGGACTGGAAGAAACACAAGCTGGAATCAAGATTGCCAGGAGAAATATCAATAACCTCAGATATGCAGATGACACCGCCCTTATGGCAGAAAGTGAAGAGGAACTAAAAAGCCTCTTGATGAAAGTGAAAGTGGAGAGTGAAAAAGTTGGCTTAAAGCTCAACATTCAGAAAACAAAGATCATGGCATCTGGTCCCATCACTTCATGGGAAATAGATGGGGAAACAGTGGAAACAGTGTCAGACTTTATTTTTTGGGGCTCCAAAATTACTGCAGATGGTGATTTCAGCCATGAAATTAAAAGACGCTTACTCCTTGGAAGGAAAGTTATGTCCAACCTAGATAGCATATTCAAAAGCAGAGACATTACTTTGCCAACAAAGGTTCATCTAGTCAAGGCTATGGTTTTTCCTGTGGTCATGTATGGATGTGAGAGTTGGACTGTGAAGAAGGCTGAGTGCCGAAGAATTGATGCCTTTCAACTGTGGTGTTGGAGAAGACTCTTGAGAGTCCCTTGGACTGCAAGGAGATCCAACCAGTCCATTCTGAAGGAGATCAGCCCTGGGATTTCTTTGGAAGGAATGATGCTAAAGCTGAAACTCCAGTACTTTGGCCACCTCATGCGAAGAGTTGACTCATTGGAAAAGACTCTGATGCTAGGAGGGATTGGGGGCAGGAGGAGAATGGGATGACAGAGGATGAGATGGCTGGATGGCATCACTGACTCGATGGACGTGAGTCTGGGTGAGCTCTGGGAGTTGGTGACGGACAGGGAGGCCTGGCATGCTGCGATTCATGGGGTCGCAAAGAGTCGGACACGACTGAGCGACTGAACTGAACTGAACTGAACGATGACCCTATATACAAGACAGCAAAAGAGATACAGATGTAAAGAATAGACTTTTGGACTCTGTAAGGTGAGGGTGGGATGATTTGAGAAAATAGCATTAAAACAAGTATATTATCGTATATGAAACAGATCACCAGTCCAGGTTCGATGCATGAGACAGGGTGCTCAGGGCTGGTCCACTGGGGTGACCCTGAGGGATGGGATGGGGAGGGATGTGGGAGGGGGATTCAGGATGGGGAACACATGTATACTCATGGCTGATTCATGTGAATGTATGGCAAAAACCACCACAATATTGTAAAGTAATTTAGCCTCCAATTAAATAAATTTTTTAAAAAGTTGTAGAAAAGCTACATATAGCATGATACGTTTTTTATAAACTCAAAATCAAGCCAGATAGAACAGTATATTGCTTAAAGATAAACTATATAATAAAGTTATTTTTAAAAGATAGTAAGAAGCAGTGTTATTCATAATAGCCAGAAGGTGGAAACAAGGCAACTGTCTTTCAACTGATATAGTATATCTATACAATGAAATATTATTTCGTAATTTTAAAAAACAAAGTCCTGATACACGCAACAGCATGGATGAATTTTGAAAACATTATACTAAGTTGAAGAAGCCAGTCACAATGATTTCATTTATATGAAGTCCCAGAATAAATAAATCCATGATAGTAGAAAGTAGGTTGCTGGTTTCCTAAGGGCTGGGTGGAGGATACTTCGAGGGAATAAGAGAGTGACTACTGATGAGTATAGAGCTTCTCATGGGATTAATGAAAATGTTCTAAGATTGATTGTAAGATTGTAATAGTTGTACAATTCTATGAGCATAGCAAAAGCCATAGAATTGTATAGTTTAAATGGGTGAATTCTATGGTGTGTGAATTATATCTCAATAAAGTTGATATAAAAAGTAGCAAGAGTATAGCACAGAGAACTCTGCTCAATGTTATGTGGCAGCCTGGATGGGAGAGGACTTTGGGGGAGAATGAATGTATGTATATGTATGGCTAAGTCCCCTTGCAGTTCACCTGAAATTATTATATTACAGCATTATTAATCAGTTGTACTCCAATAAAAAATAGTTTTACTGCAGTGTATTGATAATTTACATAACATAGAACTGACCTGTTTTTAGTGTATAATTCAATGAATGTGAGCCTATTTACAGAACTTTACAAACATTACAGCAATCTAATTTTAGAACATTCAGTAACTCTAAAGATAAACCTCATGCCGACTTACAGTCTTTCTCCATCTCCAATCTCGAGCAACAGCTAATCTCTTTTCTGTGTCTATATGTTTGCTCTTGTGGGATATTCTACATAAATGGAATCATACATGTTCTTTTGTGACTGGCTTCTTTCACTTTTTGAGATTATCAGTATTGTACTTTTATCAGTACCTTATTCCTTTTTGGGCTTCCCTTGTGGCTCAGTTGGTAAAGAATCCACCTGCAATGCAGGAGACCTGGGTTCTATCCCTGGGTTGGGAAGATCCCCTGGAGAAGGGAAAGGCTACCCACTCCAGTATTCTGGCCTGGAGAATTCCGTGTACTATACAGTCCACGGGGTCACAAAGAGTCAGACACGACTGAGCAACTTTCACTTCACTTCACTATTCCTTTTTATTGGCAAATAATATTCCATTGTATGGATATTTTATGTTTTGTTTATCCTTTCATCAGTTGATGGGAATTTTGGGTTGTTTTCACTTTGGGGTCATTATGAATAAGGCTGCCATTACATTTTTTAAAAATTATTAATTTTTGGCTCTGCTGTGTCTTTGTTACTGTTAGTTATCTCTAGTTGCAGAGCAGTGACTGCTCTCTAGATGTGGTGTGCAGGCTTCTCATTGTGGTGGCTTCTCTTGTGCACTCTAGGGCACGTGGGCTTCAGAAGTTGCAGCGTCTGGGCTCTAGAGCACAGGCTCACCAGTCGTGGCCCATGGGCTTAGTTGCTTCACAGCATGTGGGATCTTTCCAGATCAGGGATCAAACCTGTGTCTCCTTCGTTGGCAGGCAGATGCTTTACCACTGAGCCACCAGGGGAGCCCATGTGTTTCATTTTTAAAGACATTTCCATATTGTTTTCTAAACAAACTTGCTTTAAGAGGGAAAGTAAATTTGCATATCATATGGGTGTTCTTGGCTTGTATTTATTTTTCTCCGGAATAAAAATCGCTCAGAAATTTTTTGATCCAAAACAAAAAAAAAAGTAGCAAGAGAATAATAGGCATGAAATTTAGGAAAGTGATGCTTGTGGAGGAAGAGGGGATCTAAGAATTGGGTAGAGGAGGACCCCACATGTGTCCTTTATGTAGCTGAAAATATTCTAGTGGAGAAGTACACTCTCTGGGGGGATTTACAGGTATTTTTTATTTAAAAAAATTATAATATAACTTACATAGGTGTTACACATATTCTTTTGTAGATATCAAATAATCCATAATAAAAATTTAATACAAAATGCACAAAAATGCATATAGTAAGGGTAGACATGATTCCCTTTGCCCAGGTTTGAGGGCAGCTGCTGCTCTCTGTTTATTCTGTGTCCTTCCAGAGAATCTGTGTGTTTACAAACATGATTCCTGTGTACATAACCAGAAATGACTGCATGTTGTCACACCGCCTTACACACTGGTTCAGAGGGAAACCTGGAGAACCTCCCCAGCCTGTACACAGAGTGGCCACAGTGTTACTGACTCAGAGGCTTTCAGTCCTCTTAGGGAAGAAGCAGTGGAGTGCTTCTGGAGTCGTACTGCCCTCGGTGAGCCTGTGCTGCCGCTCCATGCAGACCTGTGAAACAGAAAGGCCCCCTTACCTGAAAGGGCAGCCTGCCATCATCCTCTGTCCACTACCCTGTGTTGCTGTTCTTCTCAGTACAACTCGTCTGCATGCGTATAGTTTACACTTCATCTCCCGACTAGACAGCAAGAACTCTGTCCCATTGCCACATCGGGTGTATTGCAGTAGACACACAATAAATATTGATTGACGGCCAAACTAATAAACACGTGAATGAATGAATGAATGAATGCCTGGTTTGAAATTCCAGCTCCATCTGTACTAAAAATCTCAGGTAACTTACTAAATCTCTTTGCTTCAGGTTCCTCATCGGTATAATAGTATAATAATAGCCATGAAGATGGAATAAATTCATGCCTTCGAAACACTTAGAACAGAGCCTGGCACTTGTAACATTCATTTTATGTTGGTTCTTACTATTAGAGTATCCCGATGTAGGGATGTACAATCATCATTTCTACTGAGACTATTTCCAAACAGGGTTGTACTGCAGAACTTTGTGCATCATATGACGTTTGGCCTCTGAAAGTGACAGTGTTAGTGGCTTAGTTGTGTCCAACTCTTGCGACCCCATGGACTGTAGCCCGCCAGGCTCCCCTGTCCATGGGATTCTCCAGGCCAGAATACTGGAGTGCGTTACCATTCCCTTCACCAGGGTATCTTCCCGACCCAGGGATCGAACCCAGGTCTCCCGCATTACAGGCAGAGTCTTTACCATCTGAGCCACCAGGGAAGCCCATTTCGCCTCTAGGCAAGTCTTATGGTTGGATGAATTTCTAGAAGTGGGGGTTTCTGGGTCCAAGGGTGCCTGCGTTTGTGATTCTGAGAGATGATGCGGACTTGATGAGATCAGTGATGATGAGCAAGACAGGACCACAGCGGAGGATGCTGCTGCTTCACTAGATGTGCTTATTTCGTCACTAGGCTTTGTGACTGGCTCTCAGGGATGTGGTGGCAACAGTTCTTTCCGCCGATGGGAGGTCGGGCTCCGAGTCTGCAGAGTCCCTGCAGACCTGGAACATGGTAGTGTGTCCCTGAGGATTACTGGCTAAATGCCAGACACATTTGTAACAGGAAAATGCAAAGCTACAATGTTCCATTTTATGTCCAGTTGGTGGCAAGGGAAAAAATACTCTTTTAACTTATTTTTAAACTAAGAGCCAATTTTTGATTCACATTGTAGTGTTTGTTTTTTTTGCAGGGAAAGAAGGTTTGTTTTATTTTTGGACCTTTTTGAAGGTATTCGGTGTAAAAAAAAAATTAAAACGTCCATATACCTTTTTAAAAAATGTGTGGTCAACTATTTGAACTTTCCCTATACAAATTAAATTTTTATATAATGATTAGGGTGGGGGTGGGTCAAGAAATATTGTATTTCTTTTTTTTTTTTAAACTTTATTCAGGTTTTTTTTTTTTTTCCCTGTTGAGTCTAGTCAATAATCCACATTCTCCAGCCACTCAAATGTCAAAATGTTTCAAAAACATAAAAAAATAAAGAAATGAATAGAAGCGTCCTTGTTCTTTAAATTATTTCTGTGTTACCCTGAACTGTAAGTGAACTCTCCTTGCTTATAAAAGAAGCAGCTGTTCATGCAATTGAAACCATGGTTCATTACAAGCTGACCTCGGATTCAGGAGTAAAACTTCCTCTATTTTACTACGACTATTCAGACAGGGACTGGAGATAAACAATAATCAAAATCAGGATGGAACTTGACTGGGAAACCCTCTATGTTCTTTGGCAGAATTATAGCAGCTCTCGAATTGCCAGGAATGAGGCAATGTGAAATGACCCTCAAACATTCCCTTCTGAAATGCAGTGGGTCCAGGCTGCCAGCTCTGAGCAGACAAAGGCCGATTGTAACGACTTCTTAAGCATATACTTATAGAAACATTAATTATCACCAACCCTATTTTAAACATTTATAGAAAGTCAAGATGAAAGGGCCCTTTTATATCCATTTTTATAATTCCCCCTTGCAAGAAACTATGATTACAGTATTTTCCCTCTCTCTGTCTCTTGTTGGAGTTCTCACTTCTAGGTCTTATTCTTAAAAGACTAATTTTGGTTTGAAGCTTATGTGCTCATCAAGTTAGATATGAGAGGATGCAGGGAAATGAAATGTGTTAGTGGGTGTGATGAGGGAGGGGACTAGCTGCAGTGTGGGAGGTAGGGGCACCTGGGGTGCCGAAAGGACCTGTTTTGGAAAGGTGGACGTTCAGTTTGCTAAGGTGCCAGTGGAAGCCAAATTAAGGTCAAATTAGCTCAGCGATTGGGTCTAAACTAGTGGTTCTCAAACACAGGAGTTCATCAGAATCTCAGGGAAGGGCTCCTTTCACAATGACCATCATGGGGGTCCCACCCCTCAGAGATTTTGATTCAGTTTGTCCCAGCCGTGTGTCAACCAAGACTCCTGGTAACTCAGATGCAAGTGGCTTGAGGTGATACTTTGAGAGGAAACTGATTGAAGATGAATTATTCCCAGCCTATCCCTCACCTCCAGCCATTATGTCTACTCAACCTGCTTGAATCCAATTTACTGTCCCCCTCCCAGGTCCCCTCCATGGCACATGGCATTACATGCTATAGACTTGGCTTCAAAAATGGTGTGTGGCAGCTGTGTGCAAGGGTGTTCTTGGCTGAGGCTGTCCTTAAGAATGCTTTGACCTCTTAAAGTCAATCGTAATTCTTTATAGAGTCACGAAAAGAAAAGAGAGACAAAAGAGAGATCACAGGCCACGCTGTCCACTAACTGGGAGCAGATACCCTTGGCATGCAGAAGGCTGACCTGGGCATGATGGGGTAGTGGAGAGACCTGCACTTGCCTGCAGAGCTGCCCGTGCAGTGAATGCAGCGTAGATGTGGGGACCGATACCAAGAGCTGGGCTGTTTGTTTGGAGGAATCATGGGGCTACATGAATTCCACTGAGGCTACAGAATGAGACTTGGTTCTCCTCTGGTTTCCCAGTGCCCACTCTCTCCTCTCTCCCTCCTTCTCCTGCACGCCCATCCCTAGGCCAAGAGAACATGCGTCTGTGACTACTTCACCTTCTCATCCTCTGCTCCATGCATGAGAACATGAACTGGAAATCCCAAATGGGGTTTCAGGAGGCCAGGACTTTGCCTTCCATTGGGTCCAATTCCGTAGTGTCTTGAGAAAAAGCTGCTGGACCAGCGCTAGCGTTGACTGTGGCCCTTCTCTTCTAGCTTCCTGCTGGTGACATGGGTCTTCCATCAGATAGGAATCAGTGATTCATTCAGAACGCTCTTTCCCAAGATGGCCAAAGCAAGGGGTTCCAATGTAGGACTGAGAGAGGGGACTGTTATTTATTAGGTGCCTACTGCATGCCAAGTGCTTTGCATCTTTATTGCATTTACTCCTCACCATAACCCTGGGTGGCGTTGTGGCAAGTGGGAAATGGGCTGAGGATTCTGCAGCTTGTCCAAGATTGCACACAGAGGGCTAGAATGTGCGAGGCATAAAGAGGGCTTTTTGCTTTCTAGTTCTTGTTGCTTTAATGATTTGTCTAGTTCTGAAGCATTTACCGTAGCTGTACTTTATGCTCACCTAGAAGGCAGTATGGACTTCCCTGGTGGTTCAGTGGTAAAGAATCCATTTGCCAGTGCAGGAGATATGGGTTTGATCCCTGGGTCAGGAAGAACCCCTGGAGAAAGAAATGACAACCCACTCCAGTATTCTTGCTTGGGAAATCCCATGGACAAGGGAACCTGGAGGGCTATACTGCGTAGGGTCACAAAGAGTTAGACCTGACTGAGCGACTAAACAACAGCAACAGGAAGCCGTACGGTAGAGAGGTTAGGGGCTCTGCAGACAGACTGCTGAGGGTTCTACCACTCGTTAACTATGTTCTCTCCTTCAGCTCTCTTGGGATAACAAGAATAATGATACTATAATACTTCTTCAAGATTTGAAAATTAAAAAAGGTAATAAGATGCTTAGCCCAGGGCCTGGTATAGTGTCAGTGCCTCAGCTAATGACTGATTGTTATCATTACCATCACCACCACCATCATCATCTTTGCAAGTTGCTTTATACATGTGTATGGGATATGAATGCATGATAGACAAACAGCCAAGTGGTGGCTGGGTGAATTCATGAAAGACGCTTGAATGAAAAAAGAGAGTCAAGTTGGATGGTGAGGAGGGCTGGGTCATAGGATGACAAAGGTGAAGCTGAATCTTGGCCCTCAGTGACCTGCTGACCCATTTTGTGGCCTGAGGAACTCCCCAGCCCCTAGTGGCCCAGGCAGGTGACCCAGGGTAGAACAACTGTGGTGGCCATTAATTACTTCCCAGCTGTGCTGCTGTTGCTGGGTGGGTGGAAGTAGGGTGTTTCTGAGATGTTAAAGAGGTGGCATTTCCATCTGCCCAGCTGGTCAGGTCCTTGATCTGTTTTGACGGTCCCAGCCCTGAGACTGGAGTGTGCATCCCAGCCTGGGCACCCTGGGTAGGAACTCTGGGACTGGATTGAGGAGAGAGGTCCTGAGGAGCTGATTAGACCAAGTCCAGAAGGTGGAGGTTCTTCCCAAGAGAAGGGTGGGGTAGGGTTGACAAAAGATACCCATGGTCAGTCCTCATTGTCCAGATGGTAAGTCAAAGGTTAGAAAAGGAAGTCATTTACCCATGCGTGAACTCAGAGGTTGAGGGCACTTAGAAGGAAGGCCTTGCCTCCAGGGGGTGGGGAGGCATCCTAATACTTGCTTAGTGTACATCATGAGCTGTGATAACCATCAAAGCAGTGATAACTATTTCTCTGTCCTCATCTTCCATATCTCCAATATTTATTGTGAGCCCATGAGCTGGGTAAATTCTTATTACGTCTGTGGTTCTTTGGGGAAATACACATTTTCCATCCACATCCTGAAGATATTTATTGTCCAAGAATAATACCTATAGTAAGAATAAAACTACTACCACTTACTGAATATCTGCTATGTACCAGGCATTTTGTGATCTTTAGTTCACTGAGTTGTGGCCGCAGTTGTCAGGGAGTGGCTATTTATCAGCCTGTTTTATGTATAAAGAAACTGAGATTCAGGGAGGTTAAGTAGCTTGCTCTCCACCAAGGACATAGAACTGTGGGTCAGTGCCAAGGCCAAGGTTCTGAACCAGACTCTGTCTAACCGCAAAGTCCTTGGTGTTAATTACTGGCCAAAGTGGGGAGTATATTTGCCTGTGAAAGATCACCCACTAATTGAAAGTGGATTTGAAGCCACTCAGTCAGGCAGAGTGATCCGGGAAGGCTTATGGAGGGCCAGGATGAAGGAGGATTCTGCAGGCTGAGGGGAGGGGTCGGTGAGGAAATGCAGGGACAAAGTGAACGTGAGGACAGTCACAGATGCTACCATCTCCCTTGATCTCCTCCATAGCCAGTGAGGCCCAAGCAACAGGGGTGACCCTTCCATTCTGAAACTGGAAGTTCAAGTCCAGCTACTAAGTGATAGAAATCGGTCCTCAGACTCCTGGACTCCTGCCATTCAATAAGCAGGGACCTATGGAAATTTCATGGGTAGAATATCTTGTATCACTAAAAGTGGAATTTTCATTATTTGTATAAGAGCAGCTTTCTTCACATTTTTTTGTGTCACAGACCCCTTTGGCAATCTGATAAAGTCTGTGGATCCCTTTGCCAAATAATTAAAAAAATTTTTTAATTATGGTAAATACATAAAATATATTGTCAGCCACTTTTAAGTGTATAGTACAAGAGCATTAAGTACATTCACTTTGTTGTGCTACCATCCACAGAACTCTTTTTATCTGTAAAACTGAACCCATTAAACGCTAATTCCTCAGTCCCTCCTTCCTCCACCATTTTGCTTTCTGTCTCCATGAATTTGACTACTCTGTGTACCTCATATAAGTGGAAACATACAGTATTTGTCCTCTTGTGACTGGCTTATTTCACTTAGCATAATGTCCTCAGGGTTTATCCATGTTATAGTGTTTGTCAGAATTTCCTTCCTTTTTAAAGTTGTAAGTCTATACCACTTTTTGTTTATGCATTATCCATCAATGGACACACAAGTTGCTTCTACCTTTGGACTATTGCAAATATGTGTCAAATAATATTTTAAGCATAAATTTATGTTTGTATATATATATATGTATGATGAATATAATTGTGTGTCTATATATAAATTAGATGTAACAGGATTATAAAACAGTTATATTGATGTACAGTTATCTATATATATTTTAAAGACAAATTGTGTCATAGAAATATGTCATCTTCTTTACTAATGTAGTAAATAAGATCTAGGAGCATGGACTTCCCTGGAGATCCAATGATTAAGACTCTGTGCTTCCATTGCAGGCGGTGTGAGTTTGTTTCCTGGTTGGGGAACTAAGATCCCACATGCTGCAGGCCAAATAACTCTTAATTTTGAAACAATGAGGAGTGTAAATGATACATTGAGATATGTGCAGTCATTAGAATATGATGTAAATGATTTCAGTGACAGAGTCCCATGTTCTGCCAACATTCGTGTAGTTTGTGGTCTACATTGATCATTAAAGGAAATGCTAGATTTCAGTTAGAGATTCATGAAAGAAAGATGTAATTATTTCCCATAAAAGTCTGGGACTCCCTCTGAAATTCCCTCTGCAGGTCCTAGGAAATTATACCCTCCAGGGGGCTTGATGAGAGTTCTGCTTTGGAGCTTGAAGACAAGTCTTGTAACCATTCTGGCCTAAAGTTACAGCTCCAACTTCTAACTTTTTGGTGTCAGTGAACTTTTCATGCTTTGGTGCATCTTTGTGAACTTGGACAGGTTATGTAGCTGTTTTGAGTTTCAATTTCTCCAATACATATGCTACAGAGGTTGCAGCGTCCTATGACTCCTGAGGTTCCTTTAAAAGATAGATAAAACTGGGTGAGCATTTTGGCCCAGATTTATCTAAATCTCAAAATCTCCTTCTCCATCCATGATGGATGACAGGATAACAGGCTTGTTACATCCATGTTTTTCAGAACCTTATTTTCTTCCTGCTGTCTTGGGTAAACAACAGAACTAAGCCAGACCCTGACTTGTCCTAGCATCCTAGCCTTTTGGGAGCCAAGATTGGCATCTGTTTTTACAGACTCTAAGTTGTCTAAAACTTTTACAAACCAAGGGTGGTCTGGGATCCTATCAGGGGTCATAAAAGATGATAGCCAGCAAAGATAGGAGCTCAGAAGGGATCATCTTAAACAATTAGCTAGAAAAAGGAAGCCACAAAGGAAAGTTTATATGCAGGTGTCCAGGCATCCCGGCAATGTGCCTTTAGATGGCCAGGTCCCCAGCCGGGGATGACAGATGGTGATTCACTACATCTGCTGCTTGTTGGATAGGCCTGGTCATTTTCTGCTTTAATACTGAGCATCTCCTACTGTAATCCTTTAAATGGGATAATGCTAGCTAGTTCCCAAGACTGCGGACAGATTGAGATCATGTGTATGAAAGCTGCTGCCCAGGTTGAGCTGGAGCTGAGCCACAGCTGGGAAGGGAGCAGGGCCCCCCCCTCACCCTAAGGCTTGTTTGTATGAGTTGATGTGCACAGCAGTTTAGTTCTTGGTCGACAGAGGAGGGTTGAGGGTCTTCTCCATTGCTGTATTTTATCTTCGCCTCTGGGGTGCCTGGGAAGAAAGGAGGAAGTGACCACTGTTTCTGGCCCCCTGTCTCGGATACTGGTCCTCAGCAATGGGGAAGGAGCTGTGTTTATGGACTTTTGGAGACTGTGCCCAAGCACTCTTGGTTCAGAGCCTAAGGGACAGAATGTTACCTGAGCAGGGAGAGAAGGCCCATCTCCCACTGTACTCTTCCCTTTTGCCCAGACTGCAGGGCAGCACAGCAGACCCATGGGGGCCACCAGCAGAGTCCTTGTAAGGGCAGTGGCTGGGTGGGGATAGGGCACAGTGCCTCACAGAGGCAGGAGACCATGAGCAGACTGCTTGCTGTGCCCATGGAGAATTCTGGAAAACAAGTGTTAGGAGAGAAAGGAGATGTCAAACAAGGTCAGATTTGATGAGCTGATGGGGCTGGAAGCTAGCAAGGGTCAACTCTTTACCACGTTTGCACTACTTCTATTTTGAGCCTGGGTCATAATAAGTCAGACCTCGTCCTCATAAAAAACTGAGAAATTCCTTTTTTTATGAGTCTGGGACACAGTAAACTATCACACACATAATTGCTTACTAGTAATGCTGTGGTTGTTAACATATTGCTCTCCCATTAACTATGTAGCAGAAAGGTTAACAGGTCAACCGGCTACTTGCCAAAGAGCTGGGATTCAATCAGGTTTCTCTGCTCATGCTCTTCATTCTAAGATAACTGTTTCCTTTTATTAAAAGTAACTTTGGTAAAAAAAAATAATAATAATAATCTTCAATAAATGAAACAGAACTACCTACCATCTGCCCCAGCAGTTCCACTCCTAGGCATAGCCCCAGAAGAATCGAAGGCAGACGATCAAACAAAAACTTGTACATTAATGTTCATAGCAACCCTGTTCACAGTAGCCAAAACACATCAGATCAGATCAGATCAGTTGCTCAGTCGTGTCCGACTCTTTGCGACCCCATGAATCACAGCACACTAGGCCTCCCTGTCCATCAACAACTCCCAGAGTTCACTCAGACTCACGTCCATTGAGTCAGTGATGCCATCCAGCCATCTCATCCTCTGTCGTCCCCTTCTCCTCCTGCCCCCAATTCCTCCCAGCATCAGAGTTTTTCCAATGAGTCAACTCTTCGCATGAGGTGGCCAAAGTACTGGAGTTTCAGCTTTAGCATCATTCCTTCCAAAGAAATCCCAGGGCTGATCTCCTTCAGAATGGACTGGTTGGATCTCCTTGCAGTCCAAGGGACTCAAGAGTCTTCTCCAAGATAATAGCAAATGAAGCAACTGACAAACAACTAATCTCGAGAATATACAAGCAACTCCTACAGCTCAACTCAGAAAAATAAATGACCCAATCAAAAAATGGGCCAAAGAACTAAATAGACATTTCTCCAAAGAAGACATACAGATGGCTAACAAACACATGAAAAGATGCTCAACATCACTCATTATCAGAGAAATGCAAATCAAAACCACTATGAGGTACCATTTCACACCAGTCAGAATGGCTGCGATCCAAAAGTCTACAAGCAATAAATGCTGGAGAGGGTGTGGAGAAAAGGGAACCCTCTTACACTGTTGGTGGGAATGCAAACTAGTACAGCCACTCTGGAGAACAGTGTGGAGAGTCCTTAAAAAACTGGAAATAGAACTGCCTTATGATCCAGCAATCCCACTGCTGGGCATACACACTGAGGAAACCAGAAGGGAAAGAGACACGTGTACCCCAATGTTCATCGCAGCACTATTTATAATAGCCAGGACATGGAAGCAACCTAGATGTCCATCAGCAGATGAATGGATAAGAAAGCTGTGGTACATATACACAATGGAGTATTACTCAGCCATTAAAAAGAATACATTTGAATCAGTTCTAATGAGGTGGATGAAACTGGAGCCTATTATACAGAGTGAAGTAAGCCAGAAAGAAAAACACCGATACAGTATACTAATGCATATATATGGAATTTAGAAAGATGGTAACAATAACCCTGTGTACGAGACAGCAAAAGAGACACTGATGTATAGAACAGTCTTATGGACTCTGTGAGAGAGGGAGAGGGTGGGAAGATTTGGGAGAATGGCATTGAAACATGTAAAATATCATGTATGAAACGAGTTGCCAGTCCAGGTTCGATGCACGATACTGGATGCTTGGGGCTGGTGCACTGGGACAACCCAGAGGGATGGAATGGGGAGGGAGGAGGGTTCAGGATGGGGAACACATGTATACCTGTGGCAGATTCATTTTGATATTTGGCAAAACTAATACACTTATGTAAAGTTTAAAAACAAAATAAAATTAAAAAAAAAAAAAGAGTCTTCTCCAACATCACAGTTCAAAAGCATCAATTCTTCGGCGCTCAGCCTTCTTCACAGTCCAACTCTCACATCCATACATGACCACTGGAAAAACCATAGCCTTGACTAGATGGACTTTTGTTGGCAAAGTAATGTCTCTGCTTTTGAATATGCTATCTAGGTTGGTCATAACTTTCCTTCCAAGGAGTAAGCGTCTTTTAATTTCATGGCTGCAATCACCATCTGCAGTGATTTTGGAGCCCCAAAAAATAAAGTCTGACACTGTTTCCACTGTTTCCCCATCTATTTTCCATGAAGTGATGGGACCAGATGCCATGATCTTCGTTTTCTGAATGTTGAGCTTTAAGCCAACTTTTTCACTCTCCACTTTCACCTTCATCAAGAGGCTTTTTAGTTCCTCTTCACTTTCTGCCATAAGGGTGGTGTCATCTGCATATCTGAGGTTATTGATATTTCTCCTGGCAATCTTGATTCCAGCTTGTGTTTCTTCCAGTCCTGTGTTTCTCATGATGTACTCTGCATATAAGTTAAATAAGCAGGGTGACAATATACAGCCTTGATGTACTCCTTTTCCTATTTGGAACCAGTTTGTTGTTCCATGTCCAGTTCTAACTGTTGCTTCCTGACCTGCATACAAATTTCTCAAGAGGCAGATCAGGCGGTCTGGTATTCCCATCTCTTTCAGAATTTTCCACAGTTTATTGTGATCCACACAGTCAAGGGCTTTGGCATACTCAATGAAGCAGAAATAGATGTTTTTCTAGAACTCTCTTGCTTTTTTCATGATCCAGCGGATGTTGGCAATTTGACTCTAGTTCCTCTGCCTTTTCTAAAACCAGCTTGAACATCAGGAAGTTCACGGTTCACATATTGCTGAAGCCTGGCTTGGAGAATTTTGAGCATTACTTTACTAGCATGTGAGATGAGTGCAATTGTGCAGTAGTTTGAGCATTCTTTGGTATTGCCTTTCTTTGGGATTGGAATGAAAACTGACCTTTTCCAGTCCTGTGGCCACTGCTGAGTTTTCCAAATTTGCTGGCATATTGAGTGCAGCACTTTCACAGCATCATCTTTCAGGATTTGGAATAGCTCAACTGGAATTCCATCACCTCCACTAGCTTTGTTCATAGTGATGCTTTCTAAGGCCCACTTGACTTCACATTCCAGGATGTCTGGCTCTAGGTCAGTGATCACACCATCGTGATTATCTGAGTCATGAAGATTTTTGTACAGTTCTCTGTGTATTCTTGCCACCTCTTCTTAATATCTTCTGCTTCTGTTAGGTCCATACCATTTCTGTCCTTTATCGAGCCCATCTTTGCATGAAATGTTCCCTTGGTAGCTCTGATTTTCTTGAAGAGATCTCTAGTCTTTCCCATTCTGTTGTTTTCCTCTATTTCTTTGCATTGATCGCTGAAGAAGGCTTTCTTATCTCTTCTTGCTATTCTTTGGAACTCTGCATTCAGATGCTTATATCTTTCCTTTGCTCCTTTGCTTTTCGCTTCTCTTCTTTTCACAGCTATTTGTAAGGCCTCCCCAGACAGCCATTTTGCTTTTTTGCATTTCTTTTCCATGGGGATGGTCTTGATCCCTGTCTCCTGTACAATGTCATGAACCTCATTCCATAGTTCATCAGGCACTCTATCTATCAGATCTAGGCCCTTAAATCTATTTCTCACTTCCACTGTATAATCATAAGGGATTTGATTTAGGTCATATCTGAATGGTCTAGTGGTTTTCCTTACTTTCTTCAATATAATACTTCCAATCATCCACAAAACGATTAGATAAACAAAATGTGGGATACAAATACAGTGGAATATTATTCAGTCATAAAAATGAATGCAGTTCTGAAATGTGCCACAACATGGATGAACCAGAAGCACATGATGGTAAATTAAAGAAGTCAGTTGCAAAAGAATACACACAAATGTATGTTATGTCCAAAATAGGCAAATCCACAGAGACAAAAAGCAGATTCATGGTTGTCAGTGGCTGGGAGGTGGGGGAAATGGAAGTGACTGTTCTTGGGGACAGGATTTGTTTGAGAGATGATAAAAGTATTTTAGAATTAGATAGCTGTGATGATTGTATAGCAGCTTCCCAGGTGGCTCAGTGGTAAAGTATCTGCCTGCCAATGCAGGAGACACAGGAGTTTGATCCCTGCGTTGGGAAGATCTCTTGGAGGAGGAAATGGCAACTGACTCCAGTATCCTTGCCTGGAAAATCCCATGGACAGAGGAGCGTGATGGGCTACAGTCCAAGGGGTCACAAAAAGTTGGACACCACTGAGCATGCATACACAATGATTGTACAATATTGTGTGCGTATGAAATGCCACGGGATTATGTGCTTTAAAATAAAGTGGTGAATTTTGTATTATGTTTATTTTATCCAAATTAACATAAAAAGAAAACAGCAAGGAACAAATTTGTAAATAGAAAACAACACATTTCAGGTGCATTCTTTTTCAGCAACCTATTTCCTCAAGTTTTAGTACAATAATATTTTTCCCATCTTGAAACTCTTTAGGCAGCCTCACCTCAGCAGAACCCATTTGAGAATCAGAGGGCAAGCGGCTCTAAGAACCTCTTTCTGTGCCTGTGAGAGGAAGGCCTGAAGGGGGAGCCTGTGAGCTTATTCCATCCAGGTATTAAAACCTAGGATAGGCCTGCATCATGGTGACTCCCTGAGCTGACAAGGATAACCCCACTCTAGGTCTCTGCAATACAATTTTAGCCCTCATGGTTTGCTTTCTGCCTTATTATATAGCAAACTGTGTGTCTTTGATTCATTTCTGAGAACTTCAAAGATTTTAAAGGAGTTTCAGGAATAGATTCAATTTAGTGGCTCAGATGGTAAAGAATCTGTGTGTAATGCAGGAAATTCGGGTTCGATCCCTGGGTCAGGAAGATCCCCCAGAGAAGGGAATGGCTATCCACTCCAGTATTCTTGCCTGGAGTATCCCCATGGACAGAGGAGCCTGGGCGGGGTACAGTGTGGGGTCGCAAAGAGTCGGACTCCACTGAGCAACTAACACTCTCACTCTACATAAGCACACACACACGCATATCCTCCAGTGTCCCTGGTTAGAACACAATTCTGCAGCTAGGACCAAGTGCTGAAAGACAAGAGTTTAGCCTAACAGCCACAACAGTTCCAATATGGAATTTGTCAACTGTAGGGCAACATGGTCTTAACACAGGACTCTTCTGAGAGTCAAGTATGGTTATGTGTGAAAAGCCTTTTATGAATGATGAGATACTATACACATGCCAGCTACTAATTATTGTGTTGGCAGCAAGAAGTCCCCACGCTAGCTCACTGCTAATAATAATAGGTAACGCATACTACACATATGGGCCATCCACAAGGCTAGCATTTCACGCACTGTCTGTATACAGACAGGAGGTAAGTGCTATTTTAGTGCCAGTTAACAGTGAAGAAACTGACAGACAGAAATGGTAAATAACTTATCCACAGTCTCAGAGCCAGTTCATGATGGCGTCAGGATGTGACCACAACAGGCTGGCTCAGTCTTCACACAGCCTCCTGGGTATATCTCATTCTTCATAAGATGGCAAGGAAGAAGTCAGGCAGAACTGAGGGATGTGTAATCAGCACTTTAAAAAAACGAGTGTCCTTGGATGAAATGATACCTATCATCACTGGGACCAGCTCAAACATTGTTGTTAGCATCCCTTTCCAGACTCCACGTTCGATGACACTGATTTCAGTAGTTTAAAATCAACCATGGTGGGAGTAGTTACACCATGGAAATTAGCAAATGCTCTGAACCAGGGCATTTTCTTTCCTTTTGAGAGCCTGTTGAATACTGGGTTGGCCAAAAGGTCCGTTCAGGTTTTCCATACCACGTTATGGAAATTCCTGAACAAACTTTTTGGCCAAACCAATATTTGCCAGTGTACCATTGGCTATAACAGTTGCTATTGGCAGAAAGAATTAGTAATAACATCTGATAATGATAATAAAAGAACATGGGGTGCATATATCTTTTTGAGTGTGTGTTTCTGTTTTCTCTGGAAGTGGAGTTGCTGGATTATATGCTAGTTCTATTATGTTTTTGATTTTTTGAGGAACCTCCAGACTGCTTTCCACAGTGGTTGCATGAATTTACCATCCCACCAGCTGTGCACAAGCGTTGTCTTTTCTCTCAGCATCCTTACCAACACTTGTTATTGCTAGTCTTTTTGTTGATAGCCATTCTGACGGGTATGAGGTAGTATCTCATTGTGGCTTTAATTTGCATTTCCCTGATGATTAGTGATGTTGAGCATCTTTTCATGTACCTGTTGGCCATCTGTATGTCTTCTTTGGAAAAAAGTCTATTCAGATCTCCTTCCCCCTTTTCTTTTTTTTTTGGTGGCTCAGTTGTTCAATCATGTCTGACTTTTTGCAACCCCATGGACTGTAGCACTCCAGGCTGCCCTGTCCTTCACCATCTCCTGGAGCTTGCTCAAACTCGTGTCCATTGAGTCGGTGATGCCATCCAATCATCTCATCCTCTGTCATCCCCTTCTCCTCCTGCCGTCAGTCTTTCCCAGCATCAGGGTCTTCTCCAATGAGTTGACACTTCCTGTTTTTTAGTTGGATTTTCTTTTTTTTTTTTGCTATTAAGTTTATGAGGTCTTTTACATGTTTTGGATATTAACCCCTTGTGCTATATATGATTTGCAAACATTTTCTCCCATTTAGTAGGTTGCCTTTTCATTTTGTTGGTGGTTTCCTTTGCTGTGCAGAAGCTTTTTAGTTTGATATATTCCCGCTTGTGTATTTTTGCTTTTGTTGCTTAAATTCTATGAGTAATGCCATTTCACATATGTGAAACTGAGGCTCACATTTCACAATTAACACTGAACACTGAGTAACGCTGCCCTTGGAGTATCAGAATGGGAGGTAAGGAGGGGCTGGGTGGAGCAGGCTGGATGCCACCTGCTGACTTGGAAGAGAAAAGGGGAGAAGGGTGAGGCAGTTTGGGTGCCTACTGCTAAGAGTAAGTGATCCCAGAAAGGCCAGGCTCTGTGGTGGTGCTGAGCTCTGGGTCATCCTTTCTGGGAGATCTTTCCTCACTGCTCCACTATGTGCCCCCTCTGTCCTGTGCTAGCCTGGATTAAGTTGCCCTCACCCTCCCACCTTCCAAACCCCGCATTCCTGCAGCCCCAGTAGGTTACATATCTCTTTAATATTGAGTTAGCCAAAAAGTCCATTGGGGTTTTTCTGTAGGATGGTATGGAAAACCTGAGTGAACTTTTTGGCCAGCCCAGTACACACACTACCTCGCACTAGGATTGTCTGTCTGGGTTTCTATGTGCCTTTTAAAGGCCAGCAGTCTGATAAACCCTCTAGTCCCAGCACCCAGCACTCCTGACTAGAGCTCAGTAATGGCAGTTCCTCCAGGCTAAAGACTCCATTGATGACCAGGAAGAGAGTCAGCATCAGATCTTTCACCTCAAGAAGTTTCACAGGTGAAAGAGCTTTATTGAGAAGAGCAAGGGGAGCATCATGGCCTTTCCGTACTAATATCTAGCATGGAAGCTCATGCTTCTGCTCCATACAGAGAAAGCTGTTACAGAGTTGAGGTCCCTCAACAGGTTTCTTGCTGTATGGGAACCATCCCTCAAAACCATGTGTTTTCACACATCACAAAGTCCAGATGGACTGCCTGTTACCTGGATGGACTGTGATTTTTCTAACCCTGGCAGAATCATGTAGGTTGTTTCCATTTTGACTCTTTCAAGCAATGCTGCCAAGGTCATTTCTGGACCTGTCACCTTGCAGTCTTGTGCAAGTGCATTCCCAGAGGGGAACTGCAGGGTCAAAAGCATTCCCATAAAGGTTGCATCTTAAAAACTCAAATATTAGAAACTGCTCATGCTAATGACAGTTACCTCAGAGGCAAATACCTTGAGTACCTTTCCCATGACGTGTTATTTATCTGTTCTGACTCAACATCAGGGTTCACAACTCTTGGAAGCCAGTTTTCTCTGAGATTGACATTGCAGTAAACAGCAGGAATGCCCAAGAGAATGTGTCAAGAGAAAGGGACGACAGAGTCACGGGCAGCAAGAAAAACAACAGCGAAGAAACTAAAATAGAAAAGACGGCTTGTAACCGAAAGTATGGTACAATCAAAGAAAGAAGGAAGAAAAAGCTAGTCTCTACCTGCAAAAGGATCTTAAAAAAGACTTCCTTTGAAAAAAACCACAGTGCTAATAAATAGCAAGACTTTGGTAGCAAAAGCAAGTGGGAAGAGATCCTCACAATTCATCCTGTTCATTTGTAGATGAAGAAACAAGGGTAGAGGGATAAACTGACTTGCTCGAGGACATGTGGCTTTAGTTAGTAGCATTGCAAGTACCAGAGCCCTTGCTTCTTAGTCATGCTGCATCATGGCCTTTATGTTTCCTTCCATTTTTCTCCACTTATCCCTTTATAATTACTTTACTTAGGCGATATGGATAATTCATTCAGAGCTGGAACATCATTTTCTCATTTCACTGAGTTTAAATAGAGATGACAGGGCCTATTCTTAATGTTTAACAATCAAAACCAATTATGACTCTTTCTTTCCCTCATGCAAAAAACACACTGCCCTTTTCAGAAGGCAGTGTTTTCATTCTATGGCATAAACAGGCCAATGAGAACAATAACATAGCAAGAAAACCTCCAAAGAAGGTAAATACGAAATATAATCAAGTAAGCCCAGTTAGTCAGGGTTGGGGAAATAATGCCATGGATACAAGATAAAGAATGAAAACAGCTCAAAGGACACTGAACTCGTGGGTGTGAGTCAGGGCATACTCATGTGCGTTCAGCCCAGTGATGTGACCAGCACCAACAAGCTCAGTTTCCTTCTAACATGTGGAGGGGACCAGAAAGCCCCTAGGTACTTCCCTGGCGTAGAACTAAATCCTCTAAACTGCCCAAGTGATGCTTGACTAGACTAGGGAGACTTCCCACTTTGCCCTGTAGCAGGATAACTGAGTCAAGAGCCACCCTTAAACATTAAGTTCAATTAATCACACACCTACTGACCCACCGATCCTTCCCTCCATCCATCCCTCTATTCTTCCATCTAACAATCCATATATGTTGAACTCACACCAAATTGGAGCTCAATTTGTGAATTTTGAAATAGCTTCCTGATTGGAAATAATAGCCAGGTCTTGCCTTCCAGTTCCACAGTATCCCTGGGTGTTTGTTCCTTGTTTATACAAAAAAGTGAAAGAGTTAGTCATGTCTGACTCTTTGTGACCCCATGGACTATAGCCCCACCAGGCTCCTCTGTCCATGGGATTCTCCAGGCAAGAATGCTTGAGTGGGTTGCCATTCCCTTCTCCGGGGGATCTTCCCAACCCAGGGATCAAACCAGGGTCTTCGGCATTGTAGGAAGATGCTTTACCATCTGAGCCACCAGGGAAGCAGAGAGACAGCCAGTTTTCTGAGGTTTTTGTCTATCAATGTGATTCATATGGATGTGGTTGCTCTTCTTTTTGTCATCCTAAATAGTAGAGCTAGAGAACTGAAGCCAGACAAATAATTAAATGTAAAAAGGAATCCTGTTTTTCTTAGACTCCCTCTTGAGGAAGCCATTCATTTGGAAATCCTCGGAAAAATATTGGCAGTAAACCCTTCAAAGAGACAGAAAGAATTCCAGTGCACCCAGGGAAGACAGTCTTTGTTTATGAAAGAAATCCTTTTGGAGGTGTTTCCTTTCACACGTATAGATGCTACCAGCTTAAGGCAGCATTAGAGGTTTTTGACAACAGTGCCATTGCAAAACTGCATCCTCAAGACATCTAGGGGGCTCTGGCCATGGCACTGTCCTTGTCCCTTTCCTTGGCAAAATGCTGTGTTTCAGGTTTTAAGGGACTGAGAACCCAAACAGAGCCATTGCCTAAGATCCTTGGATAAGTTCATAAAATGTGACTGTCTGAACTTAGAGAGGAAAGTCTTAAAGTGAAAGTGTTAGGGTTAGCCTGTCAGGCTCCTCTGTGCATGGGATTTCCCAGGCAAGGATACTAGAGTGGGTAGCCATTCCCTTCTCCAGGGTATCTCCCTGACCCAGGGATCAAACCCGGGTCTCCAGCATTGCAGGAAGATTCTTTACCATTTGAGCCACCAGGGAAGCCCCAAAGGAAACTGATGCAAAATGGCTAAGCCACACCACCTCCTTGAGCGTGAGCTCTGTAAGAATGGAGACTGTATTGACCATATTTGTTGTTTTATCTCTCAGTTCAGTTCAGTTCAGTTGCTCAGTTGTGTCCGACTCTTTGCGACCCCATGAATTGCAGCACGCCAGGCCTCCCTGTCCATCACCAACTCCCGGAGTTCACTCAGACTCACGTCCATCGAGTCAGTGATGCCATCCAGCCATCTCATCCTCTGTCGTCCCCTTCTCCTCCTGCCCCCAATCCCTCCCAGCATCAGAGTCTTTTCCAATGAGTCATCCCTTCGCATGTCTGGCAATATGATGTTCAGTGCTCAATAAATGGGTTTAATTAATAAAATCATTGTTACAGCCTTCCCAGGAAATGCTGTAGCACGTAAACTACTAAACAATAAAAAGTACATTAGATTAGAAGTAAGAAAGCCTAAGACTGATTTTTGGCATTTCTAGCTTACTCCTTGGAAGGAAAGTTATGACCAACCTAGGTAGCATATTCAAAAGCAGAGACATTACTTTGCCAACAAAGGTCCGTCTAGTCAAGGCTATGGTTTTTCCAGTGGTCATGTATGGATGTGAGAGTTGGACTGTGAAGAAGGCTGAGTGCTGAAGAATTGATGCTTTTGAACTGTGGTGTTGGAGAAGACTCTTGAGAGTCCCTTGGACTGCAAGGAGATCCAACCAGTCCATTCTGAAGGAGATCAGCCCTGGGATTTCTTTGGAAGGAATGATGCTAAAGCTGAAACTCCAGTACTTTGGCCACCTCATGCGAAGAGTTGACTCATTGGAAAAGACTCTGATGCTGGGAGGGATTGGGGGCAGGAGGAGAAGGGGACGACAGAGGATGAGATGGCTGGATGGCATCACTGACTCGATGGACGTGAGTCTCAGTGAACTCCAGGAGTTGGTGATGGACAGGGAGGCTTGGCGTGCTGCGATTCATGGGGTCGCAAAGAGTCGGACATGACTGAGCGACTGAACTGAACTGAACTGAACTGAGTAACTAGCTGTGAGCATCAGTTTCCATATCTTTAAATGGGTTCAGTAGCATCTAGCTCACAACACTGCTGGTAGAGTTAAATGGAACAGCATATTTAAAAGGCTTGAGCACAATACCTGATACAGTAAAGTGTGCTTAATAAATACAGAGTCTGTTAAATAAAATTGGAGGATTGCATACATCTTAGCAAGATGACTACAGTGACTCTAAAAAGGAAGCACCAATTTACAATGTAACCAATGAAAGAGAAGCCAAAATCATGAAATTTCCAGTCTGTCCTAAGGAAGTGTTACAATGACAGAAACATTTGGTGATAAATACAAAGAATATTTTAAAAAGGGAATCAGTTGTTAAAGTTTTGCCAGTGTTTCTTTGACAGTTTTCAATGCTAACTTTATTTTCATATGAACAAAACTGCTTTCCTGAATTATCTAGTTGCCAGCTCACTAAAACTTGCTTTCAAAGTTCTTGCTAAGAAAAAATTACGCAAAATTTGGAAATAAGGCAAAGAAGTTATTGCATATTTTTGTTTCAATGTCATACTAGAAAATTATCTAAAATACTCACTTAAGGATTAGCTGAGGCTCTGGGAAATTATCATTTTGTTTGACTTACTATTTATTATCTGTTATAGGCTAAATGCTTGTGTGCCCCCAAATTTATATGCTGAAACCCTAATTACTGCTTAAAGTCCAGAGTCTATAACTTTGGCTGTTAACTTGGAGAAATTCAATGCGTTGTTTTCCCACTAGGCATGTCAGTGGTTTCTGTTTGTAGAAATGAGAGCCCTAAAGATTACAGTTTTATCAACTGGCAGGGCATTAATCATTTTTATCTAATGTGACCTGAGCCTCAGTTTTCCTGCTCTGTAAAATGGCGTTAATGTTTCTCCTATGCAATTAAATATAATGCATATAGCACTTGTAAGGTACTGCCTAACACATGGCGAACTTAGTTAAATTTAGATTATTTAGATCAGAGGTTCACAGCTGTGTCTTGTTGGGTGTGTGTAGTGTTTAAAAATATTGGTGGCCAATAGGTAAAATTCAGGACATTGCATTTAATATATACATTGATTTTGACTTCTCTTAAAAAATCAAAAGGTCTGACAGTACAACGCTTAAATGCCTACATGGCAACCAACAGCTCTAAGTGGGTGGCATCTTCTTTTGGGGATGGGCAGGTATTGTCCCACTTGCCATGGGCCACACCCAGGTCTCTTTGTTCCTTTCCATTCCCTGCCTGGCCCTTGAGGCATCAGTCTCTGGTTTAGAGCATCATCTCCTTATTCCTCAATTGCACAGGAGGTCTTCACAGAGCATTGCTTCTTTTCCTCTGTTCAGCAGCCCTGCAGGAAGGGCATGGTGTGCTCAGGCTGAGTGCATGGATAGTACGTCTTCCTGAGGTTCTCTGAGATCGTCACGTCCTGCTAGAGACTCTCCATGGCTAGTAGCACAGGCTGAGTGCCAGACTAACTGATAATGATAGTCAGCAGTCATGTAGAACTCCCACTTATGTCAGCCACTTGATGTGAGTTATCTTGTAGAATCTTCTAGACCGTCTGAAGTCGAGCTCTGAAAACCAGAATAATTCTTGTGGTAAAATCTAACTTGAACCAAAATGAAGGTATATACAGCCTTTATTTCCCCGCCTAATGAAAATACCTCATTTTGCTGCAGAAATACTAATGTGTTTGGTTAGTAGGTACTGCCCTAGACCCCACCGGAGGGATGATATTCACCCCGTCCTAACTTTCTAAGGTCTGAATACCTGGCTCAAAGGGTTTCAGATAAGGTATGGAGGACATGTGTTATTCCCATATTAAAGACAAAGAAATGGAATCCTTGAGAAGTTAAGAAAAAAACCCATGTAAGTGCTTAATTGTAATGACACTCATCAGATAGTGTTTCCTTGGTGACCTGAAACAGGTCACTTTTGTGGACTTCAGTGACTCCATTTGTATTGGGTTGGCCAAAAAGTTCATGTGGGTTTTTCCATAAGATGGTACAGAAAACCCCGAATGGATTTTTTGGCCAACCCAACAAAAGGAAGGCTGGCACTGCTAGCTGTATGCCACACACTTAATAGAGTTTAAGTGTGCTGTGCTGTAATGCAGGCGGTGATGTCATTATCCCCATTTTGCTGATGGAAGGTACTGAAGTTCAGAGAGCTTAAATACCTTGCCCACGGTCACCTAGCCAGTGCCTGGAGAGCTGGCGGGTGAACCAGGTCTGTCTGACTTTGGCATCACACACCCTTTCATGGAGTTCAGGGGTCCTCGGAGCTGTAAAAAAAAAAGTCCCTCTCTTGTATCCCTATCATATTTCTTCACTAAAAAAATCATGCCCAGCCCATTTTATCTCTCGTTCCCCACATTCCAGCAGTCATCGGCTTGATGGAGAGGCCAGGAAAGCTTTGAAAATGGTGTTTACTATTCCCTACCTCCCCCACCCCAGGGGAGACTTCCAGCCATGCCGAAATGTCCACTTTCAGATGATTGCAGGCACTTCCTAGGATCTCATTTTCTAGAACCCAGTGATCCGTCTCTCCCTCTTCCTGCTGTAAAGATTTCTGCAAGTAGGTGCAACTTTTCTCTAGGGACCTTCAGCCCCAATAAGTCTGAGCTCAACAGGCTCAATTCTCCAGCTCCTGTTAATGAGGTCCGTCCCTCCTCCTTCCTTCCATCTCTCCTATATGATTACTGCTCCTCTCACTTAGGGGACACAAGAGAAATCACAGGAGCTCCTGAGCTGGCTGTGCCCAGGGACCTTGGCCTCACTGAACAGGGCTGGGGGGCCTGTGATCTTCCAGCCAGTCCAAGTGACCAGGGAAGTTGTGGCTGTTTTCCATAATGTCATGTTTTTCAATATCTGGGTGATAAATACAGTGGCTTGTGAAGTCTGCTGTCTTTAATTGTGGGCTCTGGTAGATTCACTGTCTACCAAAAAAGAGATGCTACATGGAAACAGAAAGCACCAGGGTTTGCTATCTCCCTCATGTTCTTTACCCTTCTGGCTTTGGGCAAGACACTTGACTTTACTGAAACTGTTTTATTATCTGGAAAATGGAAGTGAAACGATCTAGTTCTGCCTATCCCAAAGGACTACAGAGAACCATAGTGTTAATAGTCATGGATGTGACATCCTGTGCTAACATCACATACAGTCATCACGTAAACCTGAGAACAGTGGGTGAGTTACAGCCAAGGACGAGGAGAGAAGGTCACAGGAGGTCAGATCTACAAAGAGGTGAGACGTAAAATTCAGTAGACTGAACTCCAACAGACCTGGAGAGATGATCCTGAGCTTCTACACATAAATCCAACATATATTCCTTTCCCCCACTTCAAAATGATGGCAAGTGATTGGATTTTATGAATGATTGGGAATTTTGTTTTGGCATGTCTTTTAAAGCATCTTTATCCCTTAAGATCTTGGGTAGTGGAAGAAATGCAACAGGAGTAAAAATCGAGAGAAACAACATGTAGCAGAAACAAACCTGCACCAACTCTCAGTAGTGAAGTTAGATTATAAAATTTATTTATTATATAAATTATAAATACAAAAATATTTGCAGGGAATCAGTTCAGTTCAGTCCCTCAATCGTGTCTGAGTCTTTGCAACCCCATGAACTGCGGCATGCCAGGCCTCCCTGTCCATCACCAACTCCTGGAGTCCACCCAAACCCATGTCCATTGAATCAGTGATGCCATCCAGCCATCTCATCCTCTGTCGTCCCCTTCTCCTCCTGACCTCAATCTTTCCCAGCAGCAGGCTCCTTTCAAATGAGTTAGCTCTTCGCATCAGGTGGCCAAAGTATTGGAGTTTCAGCTTCAACATCAGTCCTTCCAATGAGCATTCAGGACTGATTCCCTTTAGCATGGATTGGTTGGATCTCCTTGCAGTCCAAGGAACTCTCAAGAGTCTTCTCCAACACCACAGTTCAAAAGCATCAATTATTCCATGCTCAGCTTTCTTTATAGTCCAACTCTCACATCCATACATGACCACTGGTAAAACCATAGCCTTGACTAGACAGACCTTTGTTGACAAAGTAATGTCTCTGCTTTTTAATATGCTATCTAGGTTGGTCATAGCTTTTCTTCCAAGGAGTAAATGTCTTTTAATTTCATGGCTACAGTTACCATCTGCAGTGATTTTGGAGCCCAGAAAAATAAAATCAGCCACTCTTTCCACTGTTTCCCCATCTATTTGCCATGAAGTGATGGGACTGGATGCCATGATCTTCATTTTCTGAATGTTGAGCTTTAAGCCAACTTTTTCACTCTCCACTTTCACCTTCATCAAGAGGCTTTTTAGTTCCTCTTCACTTTCTGCCATTAGGGTGGTGTCATCTGCATATCTGAGGTTATTGATATTTCTCCTGGCAATCTTGATTCCAGCTTGTGCTTCTCCAGCCCAGCATTTCTCATGATGTACTCTGCATAGAAGTTAAATAAGCAGGGTGACAACATACAGCCTTGACGTATTCCTTTTCCTATTTGGAACCAGTCTGTTGTTCCATGTCCAGTTCTAACTGTTGCTTCCTGATCTGCATACAGGTTTCTCAAGAGGCAGGTCAGGTGGGTCTGGTATTCCCATCTCTTTCAGAATTTTTCAGTTTCTTGTGATCCACACAGTCAAAGGCTTTGGCATATAAAGCAGAAATAGATGTTTTTCTGGAACTCTCTTGCTTTTTCAATGATCTAGCAGATGTTGGCAATTTGATCTCTGGTTCCTCTGTCTTTTCTAAAACCAGCTTGAACATCTGGAAGTTCACGGTTCATGTATTGCTGAAGCCTGGCTTGGAGAATTTTAAGCATCACTTTAGTAGCGTGTGAGATGGGTGCAATTGTGCAGTAGTTTGAGCATTCTCTGGCATTGCCTTTCTTTGGGATTGGAATGAAAACTGACCTTTTCCAGTCCTGTGGCCACTGCTGAGTTTTCCAAATTTGCTGGGAATGATAAACTCTAAAAAAAAATCTAGCAGGTACCAAAAAAAAAAAAAAAAAAAAAAGCCAACTAGAACTTCCAAAACAGAACCTATAGGAACTGAAATTAAACACACCACAGTTTCATAAATGGCTTCTCTGGTGGCTCAGACAGTAAAGAATCTTTCTGCAATGCAGGAGACATGGGTTCAATCCTTGGGTCAGGAAGATCCCTGGAAGAAGGGAATGGCAACCCACTCTAGTATTCTTGCCTGGAGAATTCTATGGACAGAGGAGCCTGGCAGGCTACAGTTCATGGGATTGCAAAGAGTCAGACACGACTGAAGTGACTTAGCATACACTCACACTAGCTGGGAAAAGATTAGAGGCAAGGCCTCCCATGGAAACGAACAGTAGGCTAGGTGTAACTGGAGTTGTGGGTGGTGGGGGAAAGGAAATACACAAGACCTCTGGAAGCTAGACCTCTCCCTTGACAACAACAGTAGCACCAGCATCAGGGCCAGATTGTCAGGAGCAGAAGCTTGTACTTCTTTGGGAAAAATAGAAAAGGGGTGGGAGAGGGAGACATCACCAGCTCTTACCTAGTTGTTCAGAAGTAGGCAATGTCTGTCTGTCATAAATTCCAACTATGATCCAAAACAAGAAAGTGTAATTAGCAAACTCAGGAAGTATTCTTGAACGTCAGCACTAATTAAACAAAGGTCATTTGTGTTTTCCAACTGCATAGTCTTAAAATTGAAGCCAGGAATCCAGGTTCATGAAATCTTTTTAGGAGGTGAGACCTCTTAGCAAAGCAAAAGGGTGTAAGAAATGAATGGAAATATACATCAGAGTCCAGAATCCAAAAACTTGGCACTCAGAAGAAACCACAGAATCACAGTGGGGCAATCCCTTTATTCAAAGGAGAGGGAACTAAGCCTTAGAGAGAGTGGCAGCCACGGAGCACACAGTTAACCTCCTAACCTCTACTTTGAAACAAAAGGAATACCACACACCAAAGCAGTCTCCCTTGGCTCAGCTTTCCAGAAGGAAACATTACTGTGGGTGGCATTGTGAACCCCTGGTCATCTGGTGAACGGTTGGCCAAGTCAGTGGCTGGTGGAGCACAAGGAGGAGAGCTGGTCAGAAAAGGTTGGTGGAGATGAGCTTTGAAGCATACCCTACCGCAGCCCCCTGATAGGTTGTGCCAGGACTGAAGACACTTAAGTGAAGAAGGAAAAGGTGCTTTAGGCCAGGAAATGACATAAGCAAAGGCCCAGAGGTACGGCTATATGTAGACTGACTTGGTTGATTGATTTACTCAAAAAGCATTTGCTGGGACCTGGTCATGTGTTGAGCTCAGCACAGGCCAACTGGACATGGTCCCTGTTGTCATGGACTTTATGGTCCAGTGGGCTGGGGAGGGAGGGAGAAAGATGAGACAGCCAGCAGGAGTTTGAATGTCAACTGTGGAAGGATTTTTGATACATCCCTGGGGAAAAGAAAGAAACCAGAAAACAAACAGTTTCCTAGTTGCCATTATTACTGTTACTGCCAGAATGCCTACCTCTCAGGGTTCTGGTTATTCCAAGCTGTTCCTTCAGGAAGCAGACCAAGCTGAGAACAGTGGGTGTTCCCAGACTGGGGATTTTAGGGGCTTCTGTCTTCTTCCTTGTACTTTTGTATATCTTTCAAACTTTCTCCCTTAAATGTGCGCTACTTTGAAAATCAGGAAAATTAAAACAATAAACCCTATACTTTTTACAAAGTATTTAAATGACTGATATTAACCATAGGTATCAAATATATAGACATAGAAAAAACCCATAATATATTACTGAGTGGAGAAAAAGAGCAAGCAGGTGGCCACAGGGCAAAATATATTAAGTGATTTCATTATTGTTAAAAAAAAAACTATGTTTGTATTATACATGCATATAATACATATAAATATTATAAATATATATATACACATACATACGTACAAAGTTCTGGAAGAACCTACACAAAATTCCAATGGTGAGGGTGGAGAGTCTTACTTTCACATTCTTCTGTGATATTTGAATATTTACAGGAAGAATGCTTTAACTCTTGCGATTTTAAAGTCCCAAAATAGATAGCTATAACGTCTCATTTATTGAGGGGCTTCCCTGATGGCTTAGCAGTAAAGAATCTGCTAAGAATCCAGGAGACACTGGAGATGCTGGTTTGATCCCTGGGTTGGGAAGATCCCCCGGAGGAGGAAATGGCAAGCCACTCCAGTATTCTTACCTGGAAAATCCCATGGACAGGGAAGCCTGGCGGGCTACAGTGTATAAGGTTGCTAAGAGTCAGACACAGCTGAGCACACACATCATTTACTGGGGTTTTTTTTGCTCTAGATATTGCGCTAGCATATTCCTTCTCGCTCCTGGTGGCTTCTACTCTGTCCTACTCTCTGGGCACCACGGAACAACTCACTCAAATCTGTGCCCACCCCTGTCTGAAGACCGACCCTTCAGATGGAATGTATCTTGGGCTCCTTGAATCTTCCCTCTCAGACACTCCTCCAGGGGAGATCAGGCTTTGTGGAGCAGGAAGCCTGCTGGAATTATTTTTCTGCTTCCTCTGTGGAGCTCCTTTGCCTGAGGAGGTGTTTGCAGTGGCGTTGGTGACAGGGCAGTGAGCCCAGAAGGTCAGTGGAATGAGGATGGGGCCATCTCTGGCTAGTCCTGCCCTAAGAGGAGGGGAGGGAGGGAGAAGGAGGGCTAGGGAAGTATCCCCACCTCCCCACTTGGCACCCACCTGTGGCTGACAGCCTTTCTTCCTTTCACCCTGCCCAGCCCAGGAAGGAGGTTGAAATAATTAGCACCTAAGTGGAAAGTCTTTTACAAGGGAGTGTGAACTTCTCCATGATCTGCATTTTAAACCTTCTGTCACTAATTGCGGAACGCAAGCTTTGTCTTCTCTGAAAGGAAAGAAGGCAGTGGAAATCAGGTGAAGAGGGCAGGGGGTCCTTTTTGGGTAGGGCCCCCAAACATTCTCCCTCCAAGCTTGGTATAGATGAGAAACCTCCAAGTTGGGGGAGGGTGACAGGGAACAGTTGGTTCCCGCTGTCCCCAAACGTTCTGGAAGTGAGCTCTTCAGTAGCCCAGTCCAGGGTCTGCTGCCTGTCTGTGACCTGTGGCCCAGCCATCTCCTTCCTAAAGCGGGTGAGGCCCTACCCAATGCCCCAGCCCTCAGGACAGATGAACTATGTGTAGAAGCAGTTGGGGGCCTAGAAATAGGTCTGAGCAGGATTAAAGTGGTAGAGGACTCTAGAGAAGAGTGATTCAGCATGAGCTGGGAGAATTTTTCAAGGGTTGATTAATTTGGTGAATGGGTAGACCATTTTAAAAGTTCGGGAGAGAAAATAAGTTTCCCTCTTACCCCTAACCCCCAAGTGGCTCTCTCTCTTTATATATCTGTATGTGTGGCGGCACCAGTGGTAAAGAATCCGCTTGCCGATGCAGGAGACACAGAACACAGGGGTTCGTTCCTTGGGTCAGGAAGATACCCTGGAGTAGGAAATGGCAACTCATTCCACGATTCTTGCCTGGAAAATTCCATGGACAGAGGACCCTGGCGGGCTGCAGTTCATGTGATCAGAAAGAGTCAGACATGACTGAGCACGCACACGCATATGTGTATTTACATATAATGATTCTCCATGGAACATACTCTTGTTCATCTTTATTTTTTCATGAAGCAGTACTTTTCGGGCCTACTACTTGCTGTGAGACCTGTTAATGTCATTAATTTCCTTAATGCTCAACTTCTTTCTTTGTAAAATGGGGGATAAGAAGATTACTGACCCCATGGGGCTGTTGTGAGGAATAAATGTGTTAATTCACGTAAAGTCATTAGAGCACTGCCAGCCCACAGCGAGCCCTGTCGAACATTAGCTGTTATTATCATCTGGGGCATTGAGAACAAAGACCTTTAGCCTGTGATCACCCCCAAGAACTTGAATCTTTGTCTTCTAAGGTATGTAATGAGCGTGGGGGCAGGGAGAGGAGGGGAGATCGAGATAAAGAGATGATTCAATGTTACAAGAAAAGAATAGTGATTGATTCTGGCATTCTGATTCTGGAAACTGAAAATTAACATGAAGAGAAGACAACAAGGACAAAAGCTTCTCTTCATTACCTGTCTACCGTGTGTCGGATGCTCTCCTGGCCCTGACATACCTTATTTCAGACCTGCAGCAGAGCTTTGAAGGTGGGTATCATTATTCCCAATGCACAGAGTGGGACACTGAGACTTTGGTTAGTTTACAACAAGAAAACAAAGTCATGTAAACTTAGCCTTTTGAGTGTCCTGTTTACACCGACCACATAGCACAGCATTGTCGTGTGTTCGTGTGCAGGTCGGAGCCTGTGGTTTTATTCGATTCCACCCTGTGCTCTCTGCTTGGCTCCTGTGGTGTGGTCTGTGCTTAAACCAAATAGGTAAGTAGGTGGGTTCCTGACCTCGAGCCTCATTAGCACCTCCCTTATTGATACTCTATGCGATGTGATTGAAGGCCTTCCTTGAAGCTGATTGCTTCCAGGGTAAAACATCATCCTGTTTCTTTCCTGAAACATGCCTGGGAAACTGCATTTGCTTCTTCTTTCCATCTGTCCCAGAGGTGTAAGAAATTAAACACCTAAAGCGGTCCGTTTTCAAGAATGGCTGGCTTCGAGTGACAGCTTGCTGATGTAATAGCCGATAGTCATAAGGGTTACAAAACTAGAAAGTCCAGGCCAACAAAGGAAGGGCAGGATGCCTAGGATTTTTGCACGGGTTCATCTTATTGGTGAATTCAAAACATAAGAACGGAGATCAGTTCACAGGAAACGAGGAAACAAGATGCCAGCCCATAAAAAGGGAGGGAGCAGACCTAGGGGACGCCTTGGAAGATGGTTCATCCCATAATACTCAGCCAATGGGGAACTGGGGGAAGGACTTTTGTGCTAGGGATAACTGGCTCCGTGTACTGCCTCTGGGTATGCCTGCCCACCAGACATCCGATTGTGCAAGACTGTCATTAAAGCCTCACTTCCCACTGCACCGCGTGTCTCCAAGTCCATTCTTTGAGTTTGGGCTGGTGAGTGTGTTTCTCACAGAGGCATCACTTCAGTGTTGCCCTCCACCTGCTGTGCCTTTGACCAGACTTTGTGCCATCAGTTAGCTTCCTGTGGCACAGCCCTGGTCACGTGTCTATCAAGCTGAAAGCAGCAAATGACTGGTCTTGATAGGGTTGTACAGAAAGCCCAGACTGACAAAAAGTCAAGAGAATGTCAGTCCCGTGGGGTAAAAAGTGGCAACTCTTTGAGGCATTTTATGCCAACCTTCTGGGTTCTAGTTGGTTGGAGTTGCAGAAACCTAATACCATGACGAGTGATCACAGTCGATACCATGTTTCAGACTCTGATGGGAGCCAAGAATAGTGAGGGAGGAGTTGGCAGAAAGCAGCACCAATGAATGTCTGATGACATTTAAATGGTGTGGGTTTTGTCTCTTTCTTCGAGCGCAGTGGTCGCCTCCTTCTCCACTCCAGCATGGAGCCCTGGCACCCATGGGAGGGCTGGCAGGAGTTTTGGGCACTGGCAGGGGAGGCAGGCGGCCTCCTGTGTTGTCCTGGCTTTGCAGGCTGTGTTGAGAACTCTTCCCCTTGAAGAGCTGGCTCAGGAAGAACATAAATAACAATGACAATCCTAAGCAAATACATAACTGAAAATTCCACCAATGGAGTTTCTACTGAAAATAAGTCACAATAAAGATTGTTCAGTGAGCTGAAGTGATGCCATTGTAAGTGCTGCCCAGTCACCCTGGGTCTTCCTTCTCTGAGCTGCCTGTTCACCTCTTGCTCCTGTTTTTCTACTGATCTACCCTTACAGATCTTGCTGATTGGAGTGAACTCTTTGTAAAATAGGAAACTAACCTTGTATCAGTGGTCACAGGTTGCAAACAATGTTCTCCAGTGTTATCGATCTTATTTTGTTTGTGGCATTTATTTTTGCTGTACAGAAATGGTACCTTTTTACGTAGTCGGATGCATTTGTCATTTCTTTTAAATTTGGGCTTTCATGGTCTGCTTGAAAAGTTTTTCTCTACTCTTAAATTATATATTTTGTATGCTTTTTGGAGATATTCTATGGTTTCATTTTTAACATATAAATCTTTGATCCTTCTAGCACATTTTTGGTGTTAATAATTAAGGTAGGGGTCTAACTTCATGATGTTTTTTTCAACTGATTATCAGTGGTCCCTCCAAATCATTTATTGAATTCTCTCTTTCCTCACTAAATTGAAGTGCCACTTTTATCATAATCTAAACATCTATGTGTATTTCAATCTATTTATGGTCCCCTCCTATTCTGTTGCCGTTTTTTTCTCCACTATAAACCTTTAATTATTTTTGATTCATGATGCATTTTAATATTTAGTGGTTGTGCTAAGTCATTATTTTTCTTTGGATTTTTCCCCAACTATTTTCACATGTTTATTTTTCCAGATAGATTTTAATATCATTTTATAGCCCTCCTTCCTTGGTGGCTCAGCTGGTTAAGAATCCACCTGCAATGCAGGAGACCTGGGTTCGATCCTTGGGTTGGGAAGATCCCTTGGAGAAGGGAACAGCTACCTGCTCCAGTATTCTGGCCTGGTGAATTCCATGGACTGTATAGTCCATGGGGTCGCAAAGAGTTGGACATGACTGAGCGACTTTCACTTCACTTCACTTCACTTCCATCTTCTTGGTATTTTATTTGTAAATGCATAGAGCATACACATTACTTTAGGGAAAATGACATCCAAAAGAAGCCCATGTCTTCCCATTCAGTTTTCTTTTAGGAACCTCAATTTTATTGCTACAAATGTTTTCTGTCGTTACAGTAAATGAAATACACACTCCTTCTGTTTTCTGAATGGCTGTGTGACTTTAGGCAATCACTCACCTTCTCTGGGCCTCAGTTCTCTTGCCCATAGAGAAAGGAGCATGTCTCTAAGGCTCTGCATCTCAAACTAGCCGAGGAGTTGATGGAGTAGTCAAGGACTTTGTGCAGGCTGCTGGTATTTTCAGGGGCAGCTTTGCCCTCATTGCATTTTCATGAGAAAGACCCAGGGTCAGCTGTTTCTCTGGTCCCAGCTGTGCAAACAAATGCCTAGGTCAACCCTAACTGGAGCCTCTGTGAGCCTCCTGCCCCCTCCAGGGATTCACCAAGACTCAATTGTGCCTCACTCCTCTCGGCCAGCAGGCTAGGCACCCCGCAGAACGGGCAGCAGCTTTATCCCACACCAATCTCTCTTTACTGGGCATCTGCCATGTGCCAGGCACTGTGCTAGGCCCTGGATGGGGCCCCTAGCTATTTATCTGATGGGGGCACAACCGCTTTGAATAATTCACACCTCCAAGTGTTGCGGAAAGAGTGACCCCTTCCATGGCCTGAAAGTGGACTCTTACCTCACATTCGGAAATGAACTGTCCGAGACACACGTGCTGACAAAGCAAGAGCCCCCCCGCCCCCATCCACCCCCGTCCCCCGGCAGTGAGCAGGAGGGTAAGGGAACCCAAGAGAACTGCTCTACCACAAGTCTCGGATGTTATGATGATGAGATTCGTTTTCGGGTTGTCTCTGGCCAATCATTTTGAAAGAGGAAACAGACAGAGCTGGACTCCATCTTAGGCCAGGCTGCAAACATTAGGCTACATGCATGGTCACCCTCCCAGTGGACTCTGAACTTTGTGCCTGGTGTCTATAGAAATGTCATACCAATGGGAAACCAGACCCCCATGGATAAAAGAGCCCCCGAACTTGTACTTGGATTCTCTGTTGCCTAAAAGAATATGCTAATTATCTCTGTAACAGAACAAAGTCATAAATTCCATTAGGTTTATCGGGATGTGACCACAGTCCTATTGATAAATGCCCACTGTTTATCTAGTCTTGTGACACATGAATCATGGGTTAACTTTGATCGTATCTCTCTTTTACCTTGTCCAGACTAGTTTCAAGGAATCTGGGGAGCTGGGTTTGAGCAAGTACACTTAGGGTATATAAGGTTTTCACAAAAACTGGTCGGGGTCCTTGGCGAAGAGGAGACTCTGCCTTGGGCCCGCCGGTGTAATAACCTGCACTCCACTATCTGCATCGTCCTTCTGAGTGAGTTTGTTTCCCGGAATGCGTAGCTACAACAATTCTGTTTTTAAAATTTATTGATTTTTCACTGAATGATGATCGCTTTATAGTATTGGTTTGATTTCTGCCATACATCAACATGAATTTGCCATAGGCGTATATATGTGGCCAATCGTTTTGACTCAGGGTCCTTCCCAGTGGCGCACGCATTGCTCAGCCAAGATGGATTCCGGCAAGGAGGATTCTGGGAGGTGGTAGGACACGTGGTGTCTCCTTTTGACCTTTCTTGAATTCTTTCAGTTGGTAGTGGCTTGTTGAGTCCGTGTTCCTTACCAAGACCTCCTGTCGCAAAATAACTCATGCGAGTGGTTACTACGGTGCCCTGCCAGGGTGGGCAGTTTCAGTCAGTGTTCCCCCTAAACAAGCACCGCTCGCATTTCAGGGCTGATTCTGAGTTGGTTTGGGCTTCCTTGTACCCTCAGGGACTAGCCTTTCCTCCAGGATGTGAAGGCAACCCAGCTGGCAGGTGTGGTAATGGCAAGAGAGGATGCTCCAAGAGAGAGCATTTCCTAGAGAGACAGAATTGTGGGGCTGGCCAGCCCGGGGGAAGCCAGCTCAGTCTCCCACCCTGCGGTGTGTCTCTTCCACACTTTCCAGCTGCCTCGCACCCCACTGTGCTGGGTGACGGCTCACACTCCTTGCTAATTCCAGGAGGGACCCATGTGATGCATTTACCATTTAACCTAATTGTTGCTTTAATTGAAAGTCAGCAGATAAGCACAGGTTTCTTTCCCATGCAAAAGAGGTTTGAACTACAAGAAACAAGCCCAGGGCATAAAAAAACAAATGCCAGCTTTAGTCTGACTTGGAGGAAGGAGGGCTTTGTGCCTCTGGTTCTTGCATCATAATGTATTTGAGTTAATTTGACTGGTAGGGGGGCTTAGTTAGCCAAACACTTTAATAGGATTGAAGTGAGATTGAGGTGGGCTACTTTCAAGCCCTGCCTGGATAAGAATGCATGGGCTTAAGCCCTCTTTTCTTTAAGGAAACAGCCCCCACACTGGTGCAGGCCAAAATAATTAAGTAATTAGCAAAGGCATTTGTCAAAATGCCCAGTGGGGCTGACGAAAATGACAGCTTTGAGAAGGATGAAGAGCTTGCAAATGGCATTTTCTCCAAGCTTGGGGCTGGGGTCAGGCCTGGAGCCTGTGAGGAAAACGCCTGCCTGGGACTCCAGGGTCCCAGCTCAACCTTTGGGGTTCAAGTTCACTTCCCTGTGGCAAAAGCCAAGCTCCTATTTCTAAGGAGGCTTTCTTGAAACATCAAAGGGCTCTTAATACGCAGCAAGCAAGTGAAAAATAAGGGAGTCATTTTCCTTTTCAAAGGATTGAGACTGTTAAACAGCCAAGTCCGTGGTAGAAAAAGCATTTGTGGTTTATTGAAATTAAAAGACTGGAGAAATAGCTGGAGGTTATAAGCCAGTCACCACTGTTGACAGTGAACTGATCCTGTACCTACTGTGTGCAGGACAAATCCCTGGGTTTTCTTAGGGCCACAAGGATATCTATCCTTAGGTGTATCATATTTGCTGTTGTAAGGATACTCATGTGCCTTCTCTGATGACTCAATGGTGAAGAATCCCCCTGCAATGCAGGAGACATGGGTTTGATTCCTGGGTTGGGAAGATCCCCTGGAGTAGGAAATGGCAACCTACTTCAGGATTCTTGCCTGGAAGATTCCATGGACAGAGAAGCCTGGCAGGCCACAGTCCATAGGGTTGCAAAGAATTGGACACGACTGAGGCAACTTAGCATGTATGCACAAGTGAACACGTAAGCGCATTCACAGTTACAACCACTTAGGAGCCCCTTCGATGTTCCAGGCACATGATATCTCATTCAACACCCACAGCAACCCTATGATGCTGGCATCCATTTTCCTCCTTTAATGGATGGGGAAGGGAGGCTCACAGAAGTTGGGTGACTTAGAGCTGAGAGGCAATAGAAAAGAAGGGTTAGGAGCAATGGAGTCACAGCGATCTGGTTTTGATCTCAGGTGGCCTCAACCTGCAGCGGCTTGAAGCAGGATTTCGGTTCCGGCTAGAGATTGAAGTCAGGCCATGGCAGTAAGAGCACTGAATCTTAACCACTAGATCAGTGGCCAATGACAAGGCTCCTATCCCTTCAGCTTTGCAGAAATGAATTCCGACAAAGACAAAGTAGTGAAACAAGTCAAGTGTTTATTAGGAAGAAAAAGAATATGTGTGGATAGATACATGGGCAGACTCATACATGGGCAGAGAGAGTCATGGCTCATGGTAGTTTAAATCACTTATACAGGGCATTTCTTCTGGGTTTCCTTTGGTCAGTCATCTTGCTTTGCCTGGTTCTGAGTTTGTATTTATATATCTCAGGATCCTCTGATGTACGCGTGCCCACCTCTTAGCCAAGATGGATTCTAGTGAAGACACCCATGGGTAACCTGGCATCACTCCCTTTTTGACCACCAAGGAGCCTTTCTGTGCATTCATAGTTGGGAAGGTCTCCTTGACCTCAGGAATGAGAAATATGTGGTCTCTATCTTTAGCTGGGCAGGGTTCAGCCTCTCCTATTATTCTGCTGAGCTCTGAAGAATTGATGCTTTTGAACTGTGGTGTTGGAGAAGACTCTTGAGAGTCCCTTGGACTGCAAGGAGATCCAACCAGTCAATCCTAAAGGGAATCAATCCCGAATATTCATTGGAAGGACTGATGCTGAAGCTGAAGGTCCAATACTTTGGCCACCTGATGCGAAGAACTGACTCATTGGAAAAAACCCTGATGCTGGGAAAGATTGAAGGCAGGAGGAGAGGGGGACAACAGAGGATGAGATGGTTGGATGGCATCCCCAACTCAATGGACATGAGTTTGAGCCAGCTCTAGGAGATGGTGAAGGACAGGGAAGCCTGCATGCTGCAGTCCATGGGGTCGCCAAGAGTTGGACATGACTGAGCAACTGAACAAGAACAATCTTTATCTTGGAATATCTGTCCATAGGGGACACACTCCAGCTACTCTACCCAGGGCCCAACTAACTCCTGCCTCAGTTTGACAGCAGATTCAAATGAAACAAGAACAGAGAAATGATCTTTCAATTTAGAAGCTAGGAGCTGGTGGTGGCAGGAGAGAGGTGTTTCACTGCAGTGAAATGGTTAGTCAGACATGGTGAAAAGAGAGTATGGAAGAGTGAGTCTTCCAAAACCAGCCAAAGGAAGAAACATCACCATTGTTGCAGCTGGGGAAGTCACTCAAACTAGGGGGAGATGCTACAAGAGAAGGAGAGTTAAAAGATGCTAGGAAGTGAGGGAATATTTGAGAAAGACAGGTTCTTCTGGAGGAGGTGGCCCAGAGAGTGCCAAGAAGCTTAAAGAGAGGGTAGGCTTGTGGACGTGGGAACGGAGTCGTAGGGAGAGGAGGGATGACTGTCCCTGAGAAGGGGAGAAAATGAAGGAGAGATTGGATAAACTTATTGTGGTATTTAAGGTTAGAAAGAAGGGAGTGGATTCAGAGGAGCTTTGGGGGACAGGGGAGGAGAGCAGAGAGGACTTAGATGGAGAGGAAGTAGCTGACGTGGGTGCTGTCTATGGTGAAGTCAAGTTAGGCCAAGAACCAGTGGGATTGGTGAGAATGGTGATGGGTAGAAGGTTGCAGTCTGAGACAGGAGCTCAAGATCTTGGAGGCAGAGCATTTCCATGAATATAAATGGTGTCAGGGCTGGGGGTTGGAGGTGTCTTGAATGGGAGAGAGATTGAAAGGATAGGGACTTCCCTGGTGGTCCGGTGACTAAGACTCCATGCTCCCAATGTGGGGGTGGGGTGGGGGTGGGTTTAATTTCTGGTCAAGGGGAATTAGATCCCACATGCTGCTACTAAGAGTTTGCATACTGCAACTAAGACTCAGCACAGCCAAATATATAAATAAATATTGGGCTTCCCTGGTGGCTCAGCTGGTAAAGAATCTGCCTGCAATGAGGGGAACCTGGGTTTGATCCCTGGGTTAGGAGGATCCCCTGGAGAAGGAAATGGCAACCCACTCCAGTATTCTGACCTGAATTCCATGGACTGGATAGTCCATGGGGGTCGCAAAGAGTCGGACATGGCTGAGCACTTCCACTTTCATTGGGTTGGCTAAAAATGTTTGGTTTTTTCCGTAACATCTTACTGAAAGCCCCGAATGAACTTTTGGTCAACCCAATAAATAAAAGATCTTAGAGGGCCAAAAGTCAGGGGGTCATAGGTCTCTCCGTGAGTACTAAATGAATGACGACAGGCAAGAGTGTGTCAGGCGCCAAAGTCCTCCAGGAATAGTGCCAAGGAGGGTAGAAGAGATGGTGACGAGGTGAGAACTGTACAAGTGGTCATGAGGGCTTCTGGTGGGAAGAGCTGGGGCCATGGTAGTGCCTGATGGACAAAGAGTAAACATTTGCCTCCTCTTTTTTAGAGGTGGTGAGAAATACTGAGGCTTTTGGGGTCAAGACCAACTTGGCTTCTAATCCTGGCTTTTAGCTTTCTAGTTGTGTGACCTTGGAGACATCACCCCGGATATTTCTGAGTATTCGAGCTCATCTCCGAAATGGAGGTGCCACTCCTGCTGGTGAGGTGTGAATGAGGATTACCTTAGGTTATGACCGTAGAGAATATGGAACTGTACGTGGCATACAGCCAGGGCTCAGTACATGGCAGCGGCAGGAATGTTGGAGCCAGAGGAGCCCTCTAGTCATCTTGGCCAACACACAAGGAAAAGAAAGGCCAGAAAGGCCAGAGATTAGGGACAATGATGGGGTTCCCGTGAGATCCAGGACTCTGGTAGAAGTCTCATGGGGGAGGGCATGCAGGTCCAGAGGGATTCTGCAATCTGCTAGATCCCCAGCTAGCCGCCAGCTTTGGGTACAGGCTGGGTTGTGTGTGTGTGTTAGAGGCAGCGGGGCAGCTCTTTCCAAGGTGAGGAGTGCACAGGGGGATGTAAAGCTTGCCTTCTAAGTGTCTGTGAGAGTATCTCCTAATCAGCCAAGTAGGCATGTTGCCTGTAAGAGAAGAAGGATCCTCATCCATTTGCTCTTGATCTAAGCTCTGGGCATTGGCCCCCCTCTTTGGTTGAAGGGATATTCCAGGTTTGTTTACACCTCTGGTCTCTAAGCTTGGACCTGTCATGGCAGCAAGTTCTTTGCGTGGAGATTGCTTTGCGTGTGGCAGTGCTCACCTTTGCACGCCCAGTGTCTGATGGGAGCGGGTGCTCTGCAAATACCAACTGAAGTGATGAATGCATAACTTCTTCTTTGTCTTTGGTGATTACACAGCTCTCTGTCCATCTCTGCAGCTCGCTGACTGTGCAGAGATGAAGGACCCAGGTTCAGGAGTTTGACCAATGAGGGTTTAGATCCCATCTTGATCATGTACAACCGGTGACCTTCTCCAAACCAGTTCACTTCCTGGACCCTTGACTTCCTCATCTATAAAGTGAAAACAATATACCTCTTTCACCTCTTCTGGTGATTCATTTGGTGATACATGGCTGTGACCTTAGCATCGTGTCCGCCCAGCCCTCTCAAGAACACTGGTTGTTTTTTTAATTGTCATCAGAGCATTGCGTGTGGCAGACACACACACACATTTATCTTCATTTGTTAACAAAGCTGAATGCCATGTGCCTGGCTAGCTCAATCGGTAGAGCATGAGACTCTTAAAAAGCTGAATGCCTCTCTTGTCCCGCATTCTAGAAGTGCTATGAGGGACTGGAGATATATCCCTGTTTCTCTCCTCCAGACCCCACTTCATGGCCACTGGGTTTAGCACTTCCATGAGAGAAGAGCCAAGCCAAAGGTCCTCGGATACCTTGATTACAGCCCTGAGGCACCTTCCTCCTCAGGTGGGTTTGCCCTGACATGGCGGCCAGGTAAAAGCTTGCCACTAATAGTCCCGGCCTTTTTGGGGTGCTCACCGCCAGCAGGAGAAACACTCTGCGTGGAAATTACTTTAATTTGCAGTTGACAAAAGGCAAATTGTTGGCATTTTTTTGCTTGGAGCCTGGAATGTAACCTTGCATGGCTGCCCTAGACATTCCAGTTGACGGCTTCCATTAGACCGGCCCAGATTTCTAGCTTAAAGGAGGGGGAGTAAGCACTTAAGTAATTTTACAGGGGGCAAAACCCCCAATCTGATTGCATTCCCCTAACTTCTATCCCTTGGAATTCCCTCCCACTCTTGGCAGCATACAAAGCAGAGTCAGCGTGACTTCCGACCATGTACGTGTCTTTCTTTGCGTAACCTTCAGTTGTGTATGTCCACCGTCCACAGGCTTGTCATTATTAGCTGAGGGGAGACTCCTTCCCATGATCTATCTGTGTGTGGTTTGTGTGTCAGGTCATGAGAGCAGGGTCTTCTCTGCTTTATTTCTTTGCACAATACCTGCGAGGCAGTAAGGTCTCAGTCAGTACGTATTTGATGAAGGAGTGAATGAATGAATGGGTGGCTTCTAGTCTTTCCCAAGACCAGAGCATCTTTGTCTGTCTAACCATAGACTTCCATAGCATTCCAGAGAAAGGGCATCCTTTAGATGCGGTGCTGGTTGCCTTCCACTTAAAATATGTCCCAGGGATGCCTGTCTCGGGTGGGGTTCATGGAATGCAGGCTGAATGGAATGCCTTGTAGACCCAGGAGGAAACTGAGGCCGCTGCTGCCATCTTGTGGACAGAATTTGAAACATGAGTGAAGTGGCAGCAAAGTGGCCCGTATTATGCCCTTCCATTTCTCCCAAAGAAATCTTGGCTAACTCTTTGATGGAATAATCTCCTTTGCAATGCAATATTTCCAGATCTATGCTTAACCTACTTATAGTCTCTGTTGAAATCATCATAATTATAGCAACAGTAATAAATCACATTTATTGAGTTCTAGGCTCTGTGCTAAGTGGGGGGGCGGGGAGGCCTTCTCATGCCTGTGCTGCTATTACCATCTCTACTGTAGAGAAAGGAAATTGAGGCTGTACACCTGGTACCTGGCTAGTAAGTGGGAAGAGAGAACCAAGATTTGACCTCAGCTTGACAGGCTCTGGGCCCAACTCTTGGTCATTATACCAAACTCTTTCCTACTTTCTTTTTAAAGTTCTTCCTCCCTTTCCAACCCTCTGTTTTGACAATACATCAGCACCTGCCATCATATCAGGTCTTAATGATTTACTTATATGTTTGGTTCCCCGACAAGAAGACAGTGAGCCCCGTGGGAGTTGGTCAGAGCTGTTGAGAAAGGGATTTTATGTATCTCTGAGCAGCAGCTATGCACTGGAACTGTGCTAGATTAAGAGAATATAAAGATCTGTTAAACTAAGTCAAAGACCTTCCTTGCCTGCCAGGGGGTTGCTAAGCCATGGGAAAGACCTGGAGTATGCTCCTGGTATATAGTTTGTAATGGAGATGACAAAAGTAGTGAGTTGGGGTTGGGGGGGATTAGTCATTTAACCAGTTCTTGTGTGTGTATATTAGTCGCTCAGTCATGTCTGACTCTTTGCAACCCCGTGGACTGTAGCCCTCCAGGCTTCTCCACCCACTTCTTTACAACCTGTTTTTATATGAGCTGGCCCCTGCCCCAGCACTTCTCATGTAAGTCTTTACAGTATTTCTGGGACGAATAGATAGGAAGGCAGGTCTCAGCTCCTGTTGGGGTTGGCAGATTTCTCAGCTGTAAGTACCAGTGCCCTGTGAAGTGACGCCCATCTGTGCTAAAGACATACATACAGGGGATACAGAGAGGAAAGAAGAGCATAAGAAAGAACTGGAAAGGGGAAAGGGGAGAAGCAAAGCAAAGATAGACTCTAGAGGAGGTGATAGGGAATCCAGAAGTCTTGGAGGCCCTGTGAAATATACAACCCAGGAGCCTGGATTCAGTCAAACAAGCAAGTGCCCTCTTTGGTCTGTTCCAAAATGCCTGGCGGCAATCGTCTTCCTATGACTGCTGCAAAGACATCTTCCAGGCTTCATGGGTGTCCCCAGCACAGCTGTTTTTCTTCTGAGGTCAGAGGTCTTGTGCAGAAAGTATACCACCATTATTGGTACCTCCACACCATCCTGCTGTCTGAATGTGCCCGCCTTCTTGGGTAGCAGGTGCTGGGTGTGCGACCAGGTCTGGAGGGATGAGGCAGGTGCTTCCAGTGGCAACCCAAAGTCAGCGAAAGCCCCCAGAACAAGGAAGATGGTGAGAAACCCTCAGAGCATGTGGCCAGGGCTTGGACCCACTTCCGCAGGGGTGGCGTGGCTTCCATCCAGGTGTGGCTCCTGGATGTCACTCCATCTGCATGTGGGACACATGGGGACATCCCGTCCCTAGGCAGCAACAAGTTGGCCTCCTCGAGAGCACGGCTTTGATCTTTTTGCTGTCCTCATCATCTAGCTTATTATCAAAAGCCTGGTGAAAAGGAAAAAAGACTTGGTCAAGAATTGAAAAGCTGTATGTTTCATAATATTGGGTTGGCCAAAAAATTCGTTTGGCGTTTTCCTTAACAGCTATGGAAAAATTTGAATGAACCTTTTGGCCAACCCAATAGTTGTCTATGTCAGTTGTAAGAGTAGTCTTCACAGGACTGTGCTTTCCCATCGCACCCTGACTTGTATCAGAAGTCATTACAAGAGGTATTTCTGCACTTTACAAATAGTGACAACATAAGTTACCATACAATTGTGGATGTAGCAAATGTCACGAACTGTTCTTAGATCCTGGGGGGGGGGGACTTAAAAAAATTTTTTTTATTGAAATATGGTTGATTTACAGTGATTCAGGTGTACAACAAAGTGATTCATATATATGTGGGCTTCCCTGGTGGCTCAGAGGGTAAAGTATCTGTCCACAATACAGGAGACCCGGGTTCAATCCCTGGGTTGGGAAGATCCCCAGGAGAAGGGGATGGCTACCTATTCTAGTATTCTGGCCTGGGAAGTCCCATGGACAGGGGAGCCTTGTGGGCTACAGTCCATGGGGTTGCAAAGAGTTGGACTTGACTGAGTTACACACACACACACACACACACACACACACACACACACACACACACACAGGGACTGCACTAGATCAAGAGAATATAAAGATCTGTTAAACTCGGGCAAAGACCTTTCTCGTATATGCCTGCCAGGGGGTTGCTAAGCCACGGGAAAGACCTAGAAGCCTATATATATAGGCTTCCCTAGTGGCCTAGAGGTAAAGAATCCACCTGCAATGCAGGAGATGCGGGTTCTTCGATCCCTGGGTCAGGAAAATGCCCTAGAGAAGGGCATGGCTACCCACTCCAGTATTCTTGCCTGGAGAATTCCATGGTCAGAGGAGCCTGGTGTGCTACAGTCCACGGGGTCACAAAGAGTCAGACACAACTGAAGAGACTTAGCACGCATATATACACACACACACACACACGCATATATCTCTGCTGAGTATATATTTATATATGATGTATGTGTTTGTGTATATATATATATACTTCTTCAGATTCTTCTCCACTGTAGGATATTACAAGATATTGAATATCTTGTGTATACCCCTGTGCTATACAGTAGGTCCTTGTTGTCTGTTTTATATGGTAGTGTGTCTCTGTTAGTCCCCAGTTGCTAACTTATCCCTTCCCGCATTTCCCCACTGATAACCACTAGTTTGTTTTCTGTGAGTCTGTTTGTGTCTTGTAAATAAGTTCATTTGTATCATTTTTATAAAGATTCCACATGTAAGTGATATCACATGATATTTGTCTTTGGTATGACTTAGTTCACTTAGTAAGATAGTCTCTAGGTCCATCCATGCTGCTGCAAATCGCATTATTTCATTCTTTTTTATAGCTGAGTAATACTCCATTGTATATATGTACCACATCTTCCTCATCCATTCTTCTGTTGATGGACATTTAGGTTTCTACCATGTCTTGGCTGTTGTAAATAGTGCTGCAGGGAACATTGGAGTGCATGTGTCTTTTCAAACTAGAGTTTCTGTCTTTTCTGGATTTATGCCCAGGAGTGATATTGCTGGATCATATGCTAACACCATATCTAGGTTTTTAAGGAACCTCCATACTGTTATCCATAGGGGCTTATCAATTTACATCCTAGAGAGATGTTTTTATCACCTTCTGGTGTTAGAAATAAATTGCATTTTTTCTTTGGAACTAGTATGTTTTTATGAAATAGATAAAAGCAGCCACATGATATTCTTCTAACCTCAGTGTCCTAGACATTCCAAGCCACATTTTAAACCTAAATAAGAGCAACTGTGCTGTCTTAGAATTGACATTGTTTTTCTTCTGTTACCTCTGTTTCAACCTCCTGAAAATTTCATTTGCTCGATTCTGCTTTTTTGCGCGCGCGCGTGTGTGTGTGTGTGTGTGTGTGTGTGTTAACTCAAAGCCCCTTCTTCCTCTTTATAAAAAGAACACAAAGAAGTTTAATTTAAAACTTGGTGAGGTTTAAAGATGGACTTAGATCTCAGTTTATTGGTTGGGGACTCTTGCTTAGGTTATTTTAAGCACATTGAGAGTTCTTTAGCAGAATTTACATTTTCTAAGTGAAAAAAAAAGTCCAAGCATGTGCTTTTCCTGAAGGGTGTTGGAGGATTTTTCTGCCTCTCCAGACACAGAGGGGAGACTCTGTCCTCACAGGAGGTCCTCAGAGAGGACTCACGGCAGCCTTGTTATTAAGCTCTGGCAGCAGTCCCTTCTCCCCACGCTGCTCTAGGGGATGTCCGGCAATCAGGGCTTGGGAAAGGCACCCCATAGGGCTGGAGAGCAGCTCAGGAATGTCTATCAGTTCTGGCTTGAAGCCTCTCAGACTCTGCTGGGGGTGGGGTGGAGCTGTAAATTGGTACTACATTCCAGGAAAGCAATTGGTAATTTGTCTTAAGGGTCTTAAATATGCTTCTGCTTTTTGACTCAAGGATTTCTCTTTTTTAGAGATTTAACTTAAAAAAGCTAACGAGAAATCCATTCATTCATTCATTCAACAATGGCCGCTCTGTGTCATTTACCAGCTTGGGTGAACAAAACAAATACTATCCCGCCTTCATAATGTTAATAGCTTAGTAGATCTAGAGGCCTTGAACTACAGGCAAAGATCTTTGTTGCTTTGTTTAAAGCAACATTACTTAAAATAGCGAGGAATTAGAAGCTACAAATATCCAGTGATAGGGGATTCGTTCAATTATAGTAGATACATATCATGGTATTTTAAATGGCCATTATAAATCAGATTTTTCCCTGATGTGGAAGAAAAAGTTTTATGAAATACAGTTTCAAGAAGGGGGAAGAAAAGTAAGCTATAAAACCAGTGTGCTGTGAAGACAAGGCCAGGGAAGTTCTGGGGATGGGATCCCAATTTTATATCTTAAAAAAAAAAAAAAAAGACTATGTAGAAGGAAGTAATGCAAATTATTAATGGTAGTTATCTCATGATAATGAGATTATGGATATTTTTTATGCTTCTGGCATTTCCCGAAGTTTCTACAATGAATATAAATTAATTTAGAAATCTTGAAAGCAATGAAGAGAAAAAGGAAAGTAGTAGGAGATGTGTTCAGCCCTTCTATGCTGCCAGTATACGGAGAGAATTATCTCCCAGACTCTTCTGTCTACGACATTCCTGCCAGAATCTTCCTCCAGGGCCGAGGGAGCTTGTGTCTGAAACCTTCACTACGCTCACTGCATGAACCAGTGGAAACCAGGAGTGGAAACTCATCAAGGACAAATGTGAAACTGGTGTAACTGGGAAGGCCAGTTGGTTTCATTCTGGAAGCCCTGCTTTTATTCACTGGGAGAAATGTGTAGGTTTGATACAATGCAATGGAATGAAAGGTAATGGAATGAAAATTACACAAGAAAAACAGAGCCCTTTGGGGAGAAAGACAGTCATTAATTAACTTATTCTTAAGATTTTGGTCCCTTAGTTTGATGTTATTTCACCTGACCAAAGCCTAAATAGGATCTTAAGGAGTGGGAGCAGCAGAGAAAGTGGGTCTGGAGTAGGACTCTCCAGGTCTAAATCCTGGCTCCACCACTAAATTTCTGTGTGATCTTAGGCTGGGTACTTAACCTCTCTAAGCATTCCTCATATGTAGAAGAAGAAAAATGTATAACCTACCCAACTAAGTTGTTGCAAAGATTAAATAAGAGAGCCCAGACCCAGGAGCCGGGTGCTGCAGCTTGTCCAAGTTTGTGCTCAGAGCCATTCTCCACCCTTCCCTGTGCTCATCTGTACCGCAAGGGGTCAACCTATGCAAGCTCTGTTCCTTGGGCTAGGAGACTGGAGGCAGGAGGAAGGGAAAGACAGGACACTGTCCCTCTCTTGCTCTGCTTTGGGCAGTGTTGCTGACAGTCCGTGCAATTCCTCAGAGGAGCCCGCCTCCTCCCTGCCCCTGTCTGCCTCAGGGAGGTCCCCTTTGTAATTATAGTTCCCTCTGCTGAAATCTCTGATGTGGACTCAGTTTCCTGATTAGACCCGGACACTCGTCCAACCTCTGCTGGACTTGATGTTTTGAATGACTGTGATAAACAACTTTTACACAACTTCGTGATCACCTTTGCAATGAGTTTGATTACGTCAAAAAGAATATCTGTTTAACCTTAGCATCCTGTCCAATTGACCTAATCATTTGGGGAGAAGAAACCAATTGAAAAAATTATATATTGGATATGGGGCTTCCCTGATAGCTCAGTTGGTAAAAAATCCGCCTGCAATGCAGGAGACCCTGGTTTAATTCCTGGGTCAGGAAGATCTTCTGGAGAAGGGATGGGCTACCAACTCTAGTATTCTTGGGCTTCCCTTGTGGCTCAGCTGGTAAAAAAAATGTGCCTGCAATGCAGGAGAACTCTGTTCGATCCCTGGGTTGGGAAGATCCCCCGGAGAAGGGATCAGCTACCCACTCCAGTATTCTTGAGCGTCCCTTGTGGCTCAGCTAGTAAAGAATCCACCCTGGGTTCAATCCCTGGGTTGGGAAGATCCCCTGGAGAAGGGACCGGCTACCCACTCCAGTATTCTGGCCCGGAGAATTCCATGAACTGTATAGTCCATGGGGTCACAAAGAGTCGGACACGACTGAATGACTTTCACTTTCACTTATATATTGGATATAAAAGAATATCTTCATAGGATATATGCAATATAAAGAATAATGATACAATGAACAGACCCCCACCCCCTGTATCCATATCTTTGGACCATATCTCTGGACCAAGATCACCATATGTCTTTGGACCCATCTGGGAACTCCTTCCTGATTCCATTACCACCTCCTCATCCTTAACTTCTCCACCTTCCTGAGTCTGTCACCCCTTTGCTGTTCTTTGTGGATTTACCTTGTCTCTACCCCATAAACAATATATTTGTGTGTGTGTGCTCGCGCATGTGTGTGTACTCAGTCATGTCTGACTCTGCGACCCCATGGACTCTAGCCCACCAGGTTCCTCTGTCCATGGGATTCTCCAGGCAAGAATACTGGAGTGGGTTGTCATACCCTCCTCCAGGGGATCTTCCTGACCCAGGGATGAAACCTGAATCTCTTGTACCTCCTGCAATGGTAGGCAGATTCTTTACCACTGAGCTACCTGGAAAGCCCAAACAATATATTTAGTTTAACATGTTTTTAAGTTGTGTATGTGAGAGGTAATGCACACGCACATGCTCAGTCACTAAGTTGTTTCTGACTCTTTGCGACCCCGTGGACTATAACCCGCCAGGCTCCTCTGTCCGTGGAATTCTCCAGGCAAGAATACTAGAGTGGGCAGTCATTTCCTCCTCCAGGGGATCTTCCTGACCCAGGGATTGAACATGCATCTCCTGCATTGGCAGGCGGATTTTTTTTTTTTACCACCGAGCCATCTGGGAAGCCCATAAGAGACGTAATGCTTCAGGTGATCTCCCTCCACTTAGCACTGTTTCTAGGGTTTATTCATGTTGCCATGCGTAGTTGCAGTTCATTCTCTTCACTGCCTTATAGCATTTTGTGCTGGATCCGTACATCAGTGTACTGTTCAATTACTGTTCATGGCCACAGGGGTTCCTCCAGTGTTTGCTATTTCAAACATTCTTGAGTCCATCTCCAGTGTGTGGATGTTTCTCTAGGGTAAAAACTGAGGAGCAGAGGATGGGTCACAGAACAGACTGTCACCCTCAGCAGATGCTGCATTCTTTTCCACGGTGGTTTTACCAACTGTACTCCCGCCAACTGTGTAGAAAATACGCAACTGTTCATATCCTTTGTGGGTCCTTGATGTCAGGCTTTGAAATTTTTTGCCAATCTGGAGGGTGCAAAGTGATCTCTCATTGTGGCTTTACTTTGTATGAGTGAGTTTCTTTGCATATTGGCCATTTGGATTTTTGTTTCTGACTGAAGCCCCTTTGAGAGCAGCTGATCGTATTTCCCTGAACCGTGGGGTCGTGGCTGACCTGGGGCAGCTGGGAAGGTGAGGAGAGCCCAGGAGTGAGGGAGGTGATGACCTGAAGTCCAGGGTGGAACAAGGCAGGGGCTTGGCTGCAGTGGCAGAGACAGGCTGAGAGAGCTCCCCAGCCTGGGGGGCTTACAATTGATCCCATGCCTTGGTGCCTTTGACAACAAAATGTGTATCTGAGTCCCACACTCAGCCTCTCAGAGCTGGGTAAGAAGAGTCCAGGAAGTGAAGGGCACTTGGTAAGGTTGCAGGGGGTGGGAGGGGTTCTGCGGTGAATGGGCAGATATGTGACTCCAGCCAGTTTTTGCACTCTGAAGTATTCAGTGAACTTACGATGGGTAGAGAAAAGCTCAAAATATCATTTTTTTAGTACGAATTTTTTCCATTTTTTTTTTAACATTTGGCAGCTCATTATAAAAAGCCAGTTTGGGCCAAACAAACTGTGTCTGTTGCCACTGGATCTAGTTGTCAGAAGGCCCCTTTGTGATCTGTTTGGTCATGAAACAGGATTTATCCCTTGGTCAGTCGGCAAGTATTATCTGCTGCCTGGGGCCAGGATCCTGAGGGAACAGGTGAAAACTGACTTCCTGGAAGGGGCTGTGTGAGGGGACCTTTCATTCTCTCAGTATTAATCTATGTGTATGTAGATAATATATATATGTTATATATATATATAACAGAACCGACCATTTTTAGGTGTAGATACAGCTCAGTGTCATTAAGTACTCTCATGCTGCTGTGTTACCATCATCATCCCCATAGAACTCTCTTCATCTTGCAAAACTGAAACTCTGTACCCATTAAAAACAACTCTCCATCCCCTGCCCCACCCCTACCCTCAGCCTCTGCAACCAACATTCTATACCTTCTGAGTTACGATTTTGGCTACTCTAGGAACCTCATGTAAATAGAATGATATTAATATTTGTTCTTTTGTATCTGGCTTATTTTACTTGGCAGAATGTCTTCAAAGTTCAACCATGGTGTAGCATGTATCAGAATTTCCTTATTATAGCTGGTTAATATTCCACTGTATTTATAGACCACATTGTGTTTATCCATTCATCTGTTGACGGACACCTGGGTTGCTTCCACCTTTTGGCTACTGTAAATAATGGTGTTACCAATTGGGTGTACAAATACCTGTTTGAGTCCCTGCTTTCAATTCTTCGAGGCATATACCCAGAAGTGGAATTTCTAGATTATATAGTAATTCTATCTTTAATTTTTTGAGGAACTACCTAGCGTTTTTTGTCTGCTGCTGCTACGAAGTCACTTCAGTCGTGTCCGACTCTGTGCGACCCCATAGACGGCAGCCCACCAGGCTCCCCCGTCCCTGGGATTCTCCAGGCAAGAACACTGGAGTGGGTTGCCATTTCCTCCTCCAATGCATGAAAGTGAAAAGTGAAAGTGAAGTCGCTCAGTCATGTCTGACTCTTAGCGACCCCATAGACTGCAGCCTACCAGACTCCTCCGTCCATGGGATTTTCCAGGCGAGAGTACTGGAGTGGGGTGCCATTGCCTTCTCCGCGTTTTTTTATCTACTTTTGTCTAATTAGGAATATGCAGATAGAACTTGAGGGGGAAAATCAGTATCATTTTGGATAGCGGTGATTCACATCCTTTCAAGGATGACATTTTAAAAGCAGAACATGTCTGACACCTTCTGGCCCATAAGTGTTCAGTTGTTCTTGTCTTACGTTGATGATGATGATAACTAGAATGTACTGAGTGCTTACTTTGTCCCAAGTTCTGTTCCAAACACTTCTGCATCTCTTAAATCATTTTGTCTTCACAGTCATCCCATGGCAATTACTATCTCAGTTTTACAGATGAGGAAACGGAGCCGCGGATAAGCAGAACTGTAATTCTGAGTTGGCCAAAGTGCGTTTGAATTTTTCCATAACATCTTATGGAAAAACCCAAATGAAATTTTGGGCCAACCCAGTAAAATTCAAGGTCATTTAGTCCAGTGCTTAGTTTCACTAAAGAGAGAAGAGAGGCTGGAGAGGAGATACACAGAGTCACAGTTACGTTGTGACCAAGCTGGGTGAGCTCATGGGCTTCAAAACATCTGGAACCCCCCAGCCCCGCGTTCTTGCCACCCCTAAGACAGGATTCTGTCTATCCATTTTGTTTATCCTGTTGACCCAGGTGAAACCTCATCTGAGAGGCTGCTTTGGAATCCAGCTGGATATTCTGGGTCCTCCTCCTGATAATTGCTGGGGCAGGACTTTGCTGAAATATGATGGGGGGAGGATTACGGGTTTGGCTCTAGGATTTTGTGAAAACACGGGAGTAGCACATTAATATTAGTCAAGGACTAAATGGGCCTTTTTAAGAAATTGAGATAAATTTCAGCAAAATCAGGTTGCCCCTGAGAAGCATTCAATTTACTATGAGGGAGTTGCTCAAAAAGAATTGCGGTTTTTCTCTCGTGTTAAGTTTATTTAAATAGTAGAAGTCTAGAGTTTGTGTCTCCTGCAAAGTTGCACCCCTGAGGTTCTGAGCTTGACCATGCATATGGCGGGGCTGTGTTTTTCATTATGTTCCCTTACTTGTTAGGCTTTGCAGTTAGTCCGAGTTACACGTTTCTCTGGTGTTTTTCTTGAACTTCATGAACTCTGGCATTTCACTTCAGGGATGGATATCCAAGGGAAAAGCAGCCTTTCTTTGATCTTCCTTGGGACCCCATTATGTTTAACCTAAGAAAGATTAGGGAGTTGCCATTCAACGCTGAACAAACACAAACCTCAGCTGCCAAGATGGCGGGTGCTTAATCTATTTACAACATCGACTCCATTATGAACTAATTCCACATCAAGCTGACTTATGAAAGGCATTCTTTAGAATGGAATTCCCATATGCCTTGGGAGGCTATGTGCATATGGTCCACAGTACTGAATGTATTGACCTAATAAAGAAATCTATTTAGCATGAAATATTTAAACTGTAGACGGTTTTTAAACCTTGAAATTATTGTCATCATTGGTTCCCCATATGGTAGTCAAGTTGTACTTTCTCTGAACTGAACAGCCATTTCTGGAACGCACCCTCACCTTTTAGCTGTGTTTGTAATAACATCTGCTCAACGGTGGTAAGGCAAGTCAGCTCCAGTCTTTGGACAAACAAAATCCTCTGAGCCTGAGTGAGCTCTGAGGGGCAAGGAGCTGCCACTTGGCCAGCACCTGGAAAACCAGACTACTCTGCTCCCCTCGGCTTCCTTTCCAAAATGGGTTTCAGAACTCTGCCCATAAATAGCTCTTTAAAGTAACACGCAGGTCTAATTGTGACATTTTTTCCCCCTTCTGAAAATGAGAAAGGAAGAACAAAACAAAACCAAGTGTTAGCCTGTCAGGATTTTCAGTTCCCTGTCACTCTCAAGACATTGATGGAGATTTATTTTCCTAATGAAGGCTCCAGCGTTAATGGCGGCACTTGCTAGAATCAGTTAGGACTAAGTGTTATTTAATTCACGGTGAAGCGACAATCTGACTGGACTGTGATTAGTTCCAGCTTTTAGCTATCATTTATAGGTCACCGGGCGGCTAACAACCTCAAATGAGGGACCATTATCTTTTGACAAGATGAAGTGTTTTCTGGGGGGATGGGAAGAGGGGGAGGGGTGCTACCCAGAAAGCCCAGCTCAACATTCTCTTTGGGAATTACTCATTCCTGATAGGGGTTTGCCACCAGTTTCTCAAAGGAACTTCACTGGTGGATACCAGTTAGGTGTGTTGAAGGCAGAAGAGGAAAAGCCTATCCTCAAAGCCATTCATGTATCCATTCAGCCTACTTTAGTGAGGCACTATGGGAGAGTGTGTTGGTGGGGGTCCTTGGAAGGAAGGCTAATATTCTGTCTGCACATACTGGTAGGGCTGTTCTAGTTTTTTCATGGCCATTTTTCCATTTTTATGGGGTGAAGCATCTGTTCAGATTAGTTGGTGCCAGGGCCATGTGCTGTGCTTAGTCACTTAGTCGTGTCCAACTCTCTGAGATCCCATGGACTGCAGCCCACCAGGCTCCTAGGTCCATAGAATTCTCCAGGCAAGAATACTGGTGCGTGTTGCCATTTCCTTCTCCAGGGGATCGTCCCAACCCAGGGATCAAACCCAGGTCTCCCGCATTGCAGGCAGATTCTTTACCGTCTGAGCCACCAGGGAAGCCATAATGATGGTTAAATATTCCAAGTAACAATCTTGTCTGGAACCCTTTTTCATTTTGTTGATGGCTTTCTTTGCGGTGCACTTCTTAGCTTCTTTTAACCACGGTACTATACCACCAGGGGGAGGGCTGTCAAGAGGAGCATGGACCTGAGATAGTCAAGCTATGAGTGACAGACAACCCTGCGGCTGTAGCAACCCTGTGGCTCCATGTTGAAACCAAGGATAGTTGGTGTGTCTTCTATAACACATTGAGAACATTGTCCTGTTAATGTATGAGATCGTGATGAGATCAGCAAACACTTATATTCAAAGAGCAACACAGAACCAGGGGGGCAAGAAACAGTATGGTAATGCTGATGCTTTGGGACATTTCGAATGTCTTTCAGTGGTGATTGTCTTGGCATTATTGCTGAGTTGTGCATTGTTGGTAAATTGGTGTAGACATTATGGAAAACAGTATGGAGGTTCTTTGTAAAGTTAAAAATAGATTAAAAAAAATAAAAAATAGAACTACCATACTATCTGCCAACTCCACTTCTGGGTATTTGTCCAAAGAAAACAAAAACATTAATGGAACAAGATATATACAGCCCCCCCCCCCCCATGTTCATTGTTCAGAGAAGGCAATGGCACCCCACTCCAGTACTCTTGCCTGGAAAATCCCATGGACAGAGGCGCCTGGTGGGCTGCAGTCCATGGGGTCGCTAAGAGTCAGACACGACTGAGCGACTTCACTTTCACTTTTCACTTTCATGCATTGGAGAAGGAAATGGCAACCCACTCCAGTGTTCTTGCCTGGAGAATCTCAGGGACGGGGGAGCCTGGTGGGCTGCCGTCTATGGGGTCGCAGAGTTGGACACGACTGAGAGACTTAGCAGCAGCATGTTCATTGTAGCATTTTTCACAAGAGCCAAGCTATTGAAACAATCTAAGTGTCCATTGATGGGCAAACAGATAAAATGTAATACATATGCTTAATGGAATATTATTCAGCTATAAAAGAGTAGAGTCTTCCCATTTGCCACAACATGGATGGACCTTGAGGGCATTATGCTAAATGAAGTCAGAGAAAGACAAATACTGTATGATCTCACTTATATGTGGAATCTGAAGGAAAAAAATGCAAAAGGTCATAAATAGAGAAAATATATTGGTGGCTGCCAGAAGCAGGGAGGGAGGGTGGGAGTGGGTAAAATGGGTACAGGGGGTCAAAAGGTATGAACTTCCAGTTATAAATGTCATGGGATGTAATGCACAGCATGTGAATATAGTTAATAATACTGTATTGCCTATTTGAAAGTTGCTTCTTTGAAAGTTTCTAAGAGAATACATCTTTAAAGGTCTCATCACAAGAAAAATATTCTGTAACTATGTATGCTGTCAGATGTTAACTAGACTTATGGTAGTCATTTTGCAGTATATACAAATTCAAATCATTATGCTCTGTACCTGAAACTAATATAATGTATGTCAGCTATTTCTCAATTTAAAAAAAGGCTGCTGCTGTTGCTAAGTCATTTCAGTCATGTCCAACTCTGTGCGACCCCATAGACGGCAGCCCATCAGACTCCCCCGCCCCTAGGATTCTCCAGGCAAGAACACTGGAGTGGGTTGCCATTTCCTTCTCCAATGCATGAAAGTGAAAAGTGAAAGTGAAGTCGCTCAGTCATGTCCAACTCTCAGCGACCCCATAGATTGCAGCCCACCAGACTCCCCCGCCCCTGGGATTCTCCAGGCAAGAACACTGGAGTGGGTTGCCATTTCCTTCTCCAGTGCATGAAAGTGAAAAGTGAAAGTGAAGTCACTCAGTCGTGTCCGACCCTCAGCGATCCCATAGACTGCAGCCCACCAGACTCCCCTGTCCCTGGGATTCTTCAGGCAAGAACACTGGAGTGGGTTGCCATTTCCTTCTCCAATGCATGAAAGTGAAAAGTGAAAGTGAAGTTGCTCAGTCGTGTCTGACCCTCAGCGACCCCATGGACTGCAGCCTTCCAGGCTCCTCCGTCCATGGGATTTTCCAGGCAAGAGTACTGGAGTGGGGTGCCATTGCCTTCTCCATTAAAAAAGGCAAATACATACAAATATTGAAGTGAACTATCCAGACCCATCACCCCCCTGCCCAAAAAAAGATGAAAAGAATCCATACTGCCTGGGTTCAAATTCTAGCTCTTTGATTTATTAGTTGTGTGACCTCAAGTGAGTTACTTAGTCTCTTTATGCCTCAATTTCTTTAGAAAATCTTTTATTGTGTTAGTTTCTGCTGTACAACAATGTGAATCAGCTCAAGTATACAGATTTCCCCTTCTAAATTTTTTTTAATTCTTCTAATTTTTCTAATTGAAGTCTAATTGATTTACAGTGTTAATTCCTACTGTACAGCAGTGATTCAGTTATTCATATATGTACATTCTTTTTTTAGAAAAGATTCTTTTCCCTTATGGTTTATCATAGGAAATTGAATATAGTTCTGTTATACAGTAGGACCTTGTTGTTTACCCATTCTGTAAGCTGACATCTTATGGCAAAAACCACTACAATACTGTAAAATAATTAGCCTCCAATTAAATAATTAAAAAAAAAAAAAAGCTCACATCTGCTAACCCCAACCTCTGACTCCATTCCTCCACCAACCTTCTTCCCCATGACAACCACCAGTCTGTTCTGTGTCCATGATTCTGTTTCTGTTTTAGGTTCATTTATGTCATATTTTGGGAGAAGGCAATGGCACCCCACTCCAGTAATGTTGTCTGGAAAATCCCTTGGATGGAGGAGCCTGATGGGCTGCAGTCCGTGGGTTTGCTGAGGGTCGGACACGACTGAGTGACTTCACTTTCACTTTCCACTTTCATGCATTGGAGAAGGAAATGGCAACCCACTCCAGTGTTCTTGCCTGGAGAGTCCCATGGACGGAGAAGCCTGGTGGGCTGCAGTCCATGGGGTCGCACAGAGTCGGACATGACTGAAGCGACTTAGTAGTAGTGTGTCATATTTTAGATTATGCATGTAAGGGGTATCATATGATATTTGTCTTTCCCTTTCTGACTTAGTATGATCATCTCTAGATACATCCATGTTGCTGCAAATGGCATGACTTCACTCTTTTTATGGCTGAGTAGCTTTGTGTTGTAATATGTACCACGTGTTCTTCATTCATCTGTCAGTGGACATTTAGGTTGTTTCCATGTCTTGTCTATTGTGAATAGTGCTGCTATGAACATAGGGGTGTGTGTATTCTTTGAATGTAAGAATTCAAAGAATATACAAATATATATTCTTTGAATATATGCCCAAGTGCGGGACTGCTGGGTCATATGGCTATTCTGTTTTTAGTTTTCTGAGGAACCTCCATACTATTTTCCATAGTGGCTGCATCAATTTACATCCCCACAAACAGTGCACGAGGGTTCCCTTTTCTCCACACCTTCTCCAGCATCTGTTATTTGTAGACTTCTTAATGATGGCCACGCTGGTGTGAGGTGGTACCTCATTGTAGTTTTGACTAGCATTTCTGTAATCATGAGTGATGTTGAACATCTTTTCATGTGCCTACTGGCCATCTATATGTCTTCTCTGGAGAAATGTCTCTAGGTCTTCTGCCCATTTTTGGATTGGGTTGACTGTTTTGTTGTTGCCGAGTTGTGTGAGCTGTTCATATATTTTGGAAATTAAGCACTTGTTGATCACATCATTTGTAAATATTTTCTCCCATTCTGTAGACTGTCTTTTTAGTTTGTTTATGGTTTTCTTTGCTGTGCAAAAGCTTTTAAGTTTTGATTAGGTCCTGTTTGTTTTTATTTCTATTGAACATTGGTACTATTTATGTCAGAGAATGTTTTTCCTGTGTTCTCTTCTAGAATTTTTATGGTGTCATGTCTTATGTTTAAGTCTTTAAGCCATTTTGAGTTTATTTTTGTGTGTGGTGAGAGTGTGTGTTCTAACGTCATTGATTTTCATGCATATATCTTAGTTTCTTCAGCTGCAAGATGGGGTTAATAATGTTACCAACCTTTTACGGGATTACCTTGAGGCCTAAGTTAGTTAATATGTATAAAGCATTAGAACAATAGTGTGCATAGAATAAATAAATGTTAATTTATTATACTGGCAAGATTTGGCAATATGCTTATAAAGGAATTATAGCCAACTAACTGCCAGGGCATACCATTCTATCCACTGACACCCAGACTAGAAGTTGCCTCTTTCTCAGCTTGGTCCACAGCTGCAACAAACAGGTATATGCTGAAGGTGAAATGTTTTTATTTGGGTTCATCACAGAGGTTGAATACACTCGTATGACATTTATCCATACAAAATATAGCAATGGTTGCAGGCATAAATAACAATTCCTCTAACTATTCTACTATTTTATAATGCACAGCCCTTTTTGTGGACTACAGGTAAGAAGTATATGAAATCACAATGCAGAAATTCTCATGTTCGGTTTCAGCAATTTACAAATTGAATTATAGAAGTAGGACACATAAAAAAAAGATTTTTAAATGGAACCAGCCACCTTGAAAATTACTATGAAAAAACATGGTGAAAACATTTAATACTTCAAAAGGTAAGATAAAAATGTTGCCTGTTAGCCTGACTTGGAACCTAGACGCTCTGGGAAGTGATGGGGCTCTGTGAAGTAGTGTAATATCCTCTGCAATGTAGTCTCAGACACAGACTCATTCTTGGTTTTGTTCTGTTAATAGAGACAGGATGCTCTCGTTGCTGGATGACTCTTGAAGACTTTGCTTCTGTTATGCATTTGGTTTCACAATCTTCATTGACAAATAGTTCTGAAAAGGAAACAGAAACAGGGTTATATATATATAAAACTTAGGGATTATATAACTTAGGGATGAAATGTCAACTTAGGGATTCTTCATCATGGTACCGTTGACACTTAGGACCAGATGATGCTTGTTGGACACTGTGTGTTGCAGGATGTTTAGCAGCATCCTTGGCCTCTACCCACCAGATTCCAGCATCACCCCCAGCTGTGACAAACGGATGTCTCCAGGCATCCAAATGTCCTGGGGGGCAAGATTGCTCCCAGTTGAGAACCACTGTTTTAAATCAATAGAGTCTAACTCAAGAAGAATAACTATAAAGGGTTTTCTAAATGGTCAAGACAGATTGAGCTACCTACAATAAGAAAATATTGGGTTGGCCAAGAAGTTCATTCAGGTTTGCCATAAGATCTTACAGAAAAATCCAAATGAACTTTTTGGCCAAGCCAGTAGTATGCATGTACTTACAGTTAACCAGCTGAAAGCATCTGCTGGGGGAAAAGGAAGATACCAACTCCCTGCTCTTGGGGTTGTGTGACTATGCTGCTGCTGCTAAGTCGCTTCAGTCGTGTCCGACTCTGTGTGACCCCATAGACGGCAGCCCACCAGGCTCCCCCGTCCCTGGGATTCTCCAGGCAAGAACACTGGAGTGGGTTGCCATTTCCTTCTCCAATGCATGAAAGTGAAAGTGAAGTCGCTCAGTCATGTCCGACTCCTAGCGACCCCATGGACTGCAGCCTACCAGGCTCCTCCATCCATGGGATTTTCCAGGCAAGAGTACTGGAGTGGGGTGCCATTGCCTTCTCCGTGACTATGCTACTAAACAGAAAATAATCTGTATTATTAATATGAACTGAAGGAGTGGTTTCTGAATGCTTGGACTCTCACTTCTCCACTGGGCAAACTAAGCTTAAACGCTCCCTCTTTGGTGCAACCATCCTCAGCAATGGGGTCTGATGGTCATTTTCTCATACCTCTGGACCAGCCTGCCTTTCATAGTAATTTACTTGTTCATATCCTGCAGACAAGCAGATACGTGATTTGCTTGTGGGCAGAAGTCCTGCCTTGGGCATCTCTGTATTCCGATTTCTACCCTACAGCAGATGCTCAACTAATTCCTTGATTCTCAGAGGAATGAAGGCACTGCTTCCAGGCACACTGACAAACCTGCCATTTGAACTCCCTTTATGACTGTGGAGATTAAGGGGGATGTTATGTGATGTGGGCCTTAAAGAATGAGGGAGCTTTTAACAGACAGAACACAGGTAAAGGAACAGTCTTGGCAAAGGCATCCTGGCAGGTTAGGGCAATACTTGTTTGGGGAGGCCAACTCAATTTGGAGGGAGTTCAAGGGTGTGTGGTAAGTCACTCTAGTCGTGTCCAACTCTTTGCAACACTATAGACCATAGCCTCTCAGGCTCCTCTGTCCATAGGATTCTCCAGGCAAGAATACTGCATTGGGTTGCCATGCCCGCCTCCAGGGGATTTTCCCAACTCAGGGATTGAACCTGTGTCTCCTACATTGGCAGGCGGGTTCTTTACCACTGGTGCCACCTGGGAAGCCCCCAGAGTTCAAGGGTGGTGTAGGCTTCTAATGAGCCCAGGATGCATGAAAGGTCAAAAGTTAGGATGTAGGATGGTTTGGAACAAAAAGTCTGAAGGCAGAAAGATCCATCAGAAATGCTGGCTCTGGTTCAGACCCACTTTGATAAAGGCTTGAGGGATTTCTTCTAGAATTCCTGAGACCAAAGTTTTGTTTTGTTTTGTTTTTAATAGACCCTGAAGTTCTACCTGTAATTCATAAAACCTGGAGAATGTAATTCACAGAACATAGTACTTTAAACTTTCCTAAAGCTGACAGGTTGTAATACCACAACTGCTATGTAGGTCATTTTTGTTGTTGTTTAGTTGCTAAGTCATATCCTACTCTTTTGTGACCCCATGGGCTTCCCTGGTGGCTCAGATGGAAAAGAATCTGCCTGCAATGCGGGAGACCTGGGTTCCATCCCTGGATTGGGAAGATCCCCTGGAGGGGGGCATGGCAACCCATTCCAGTATTCTTGCCTGGAGAATTCTCATGGATGGAGGGGCCTGACAGATTACAGTCCATGGGGTCACAAAGAGTAGGACATGACTGAGCAACTAAACACAGCACAGACTATAGCCCACCAGGCTCCGCTGTTCATGGGATTTCCTGGGCAAGAATACTGGAGTGGGTTGCCATTTCCTTCTCTAGGAGATCTTCCCAACCCAGGAATCAAACCTGAGTCTCCTGCATTGACAGGTGGATTCTTTACCACTGAGCCACCAGGGAAGCCCCAAGGTAGGTCATTTTACTGAACAGCAAAAAAGGCAAGTACCAACTGAGACGACCAGCCATAATTCACACCCAGAAAGCCAAGACAAGAGGCCAAGGACTCATACCGGTAAGGAATACAGAAACACAGCCACAAAGAACAGCAGGATCAGCAGGATCAGCAGGGCAATGATGACCCACTTAAATCGGCGCCACACGATGAACCTCATGGTCTTGCACGGGTTGGTGAACCAGAGGAAGGAGGTTTCCGGTCGGCTGCATTGCAAAGAAATGGTTTTACCTACCCAACTCAAGAGGGACAGATATTTTACATCTCAGAGCGTAACACAGTTTAAAGAATAATTAATAATGTTTTACAAAGCCAAGGAAAGATATTATTCCCCTTGGCTGAGACAGTCTTTAACCTTTTATGACTTCTAAAGCTGCTGAAGACACCCTGGACTTTGGTTTCACGGAAAGGAGAATGGTTAAAATGAAGCCAGATCATCCCCCATCCCGCCTGTTCAGTACAAAATTAAGACAACGGCTAATCCATTGCATTAAGTCAAGTGGAGGGGGGCTTTCAGACTGCAGGTGTTTGGGGATCAGAACAAAGAGGGCCTCTCACTTTGGTGGGTCCAGCTTGGGGTTCATGTTGGGTTCATCCCGTCCCTTCCCAGCTGGCCTCTCGTCGGCCTCCTTCTCATTGAGGACTTCCAGCGTCATCTCCACTTTCCCCTTCAGTAAAGCAGAACACATTAAACACATGACATCACGTTTCACAAATATTTTCACTTCGACCCGAGGCGTATTCCCCGAGCAGTGATTTTTATTCTTGTAAAACAATCCTGAGATCGCCTTAAATCTTCCTCAAGAGATCTCATCACATTTCCTCTTCCATGTGTTTCTGAACTGACTCCTTGTGGGAAACTGAGAGGACAAATTGCTTTCCCTCCTCCCTGCTTTCCAGTCTTCTCGGATCCCCATCGTTCTAACTTTCTCACATCCATCTCCTGGCCTGCTCACATTATCTCCCTTTGTAACTGTGCTTGGACCCAGATTAATTTGAATACTGCTAATGACAACAGCTAACACTGAGCATCTGTTGTGGGCTCCAGGAGAGCCTCTGTGCTTCATGGGACCCCTACTGCGTGGAGCAGTGCTGGCACTTAGTGAGCATCCACTGTATACGTGCAGAACAAAGGCATGAGTGAATGAATGAATGCTGCCTCCCTGCTCACAGGCGCCTGAGTGGTGCCCTGGGCACTGCTTAAGCCTTTTACAGGGACACTCTCGTGTGATGCTCAGGACAGTCCTAGAAGTCAGGTCACTGCTGTGATCCTCCTGTGCACACAAGATCACTGAGGCTCCAAGAGCTCTAGAAACTTGCCCACTCTGATAGCCAGGCTTAACCAGGGTGGCAACAGGCTTTCTAGAACCCTGGAACCTACAAAGTCACCAGCAATTTGAGAACTTCTGACGTTGATGCTCATTAGGTGATGAAGCACAGATGCCTCCTCAGTCGACAAGTCAAAGATGGGTATCTGTCTATGGCAGTGAAGTTGTTCAGTCATGTCTGACTCTTTGAGACCCCATGGACTATACAGTCCATGGAATTCTTTAGGCCAAAATACTGGTGTGGGTAGCCTTTCCCTTCTCCAGGGGATCTTCCCAACCCAGGGATCAAACCCAGGGTGGATTCTTTACTAGCTGAGCCATAAAGGAAGCCCAAGAATACTGGAGTGGGTAGCCTATCCCTTCTCCAGGGGATCTTCCCGACTCAAGAATTGAACTGGGGTCTCCTGCATTGCAGGCGGATTCTTTGCCAGCTGAGCTATCAGGAAAGTCTATGGCAAGGTAGTTCTTATTTCTAAGCCTGTTCTTTCAAATCTATAAAATGGAGGTAATGTCTGCTTCATGGGGTTATCAGAACTAAATGAGATTATGTACAAACTGCTCTAGAGTGGCAGGAAGCTACGCCAGGGATAGAGGAAGTGATAGACTGCAAAGGGCACAAGGAAACCTCTGGGGATAATGGGAATGTTCTGGAGCTTGATTATGGTGGTGGTTTCATGAGCATATACATCTGTCAAAACTCAAATTATGCACTTTTGTTTTTTTCTGTACAGAAAAATCTGAATGAACTTTTTGGCCAACCCAATAAATTTTAAAGTTGTTTTAAAACACAAAATTATGAATGTAAGACATTTAGTATGTTGTCTAGTTTATAATAAGTAGTATAAAATGTTTATTATTAGCAATACACAATTAATTAAGAATTAAGTGGCCTTTTTGTGACAGGGCATGGCAATTCTCACTATTGCTTCTACGTTGAAATTATCTTGAGTTTTCCAAATGTGTTCATAACTTATGGCCTTAAAGTTCAATGGATGCTCACACTCCTTGCTTCTTCCATCTTTAAATTTTAATTTTTTCAAGATGAGAACAGCTTAAATTTGAAGTTGCTTTTTCTGTACTGAATTGTACTGGAAGCTCAGCGTAAATTAGCATTTCTGGTGAAAGAGAGTCCCACAAAATATAGTATAATCACATGTACTCCCAGTTTTTTGACAATTCCAATCCTTCTGTCTTCCACTCAACCCCAAACATATGTTCACAGCATCTGCCACCTTCTCCTATAATCCCAGGTACAACCTGTTCCCAAAACTTAAAAGTACCACCAATTCAACCTTCCTTATCTGGAGCAAATCTACTTATAAAGGGCAAAACCTAAAGAAGAAAAGGAATAAACCACCCCCAAGCAGGAAATACTCATACATACAGCAATCACACGGGAGCCGTCTTTCTCTGTGTAGCAAGGCCACCATCCTTTCATGGACTTCTGCTCAAAGAGAGAGGCAGTTTTCACTTTCAGGGGGTTCATGGCTTTGAGGTCTGGAATCATGTTCAAACTACATTTCTCTGGTGATTTTGCTGGAATGATGGTATGATGCAAATCAAGTTCCAGGAAACCTAGCCAAGGAAACAATAAACCCAAATAAATTTCAAGTGGATCAGGCGATGTTCACAAGTAAATAGAATGTACTTGTCAGAAGAGAGGTCTAGACTGTTACTCTGAACAGGTGACAGGTGAGTTAAAGAAATGGAGCCTGGTAGACAGTTAAAATTCTTTCCAGATAGGATGGAAAGTGGCAAAAGTATCTGTCCACTGCTCTGCATCTCACAGAGGACTACCTGCTTTATTTCTCAGAGACAGGAGCATAAATAGAGTTCTTCTGCAAGCTCAAAATAATTAAACACCTAGGAACACAATTTCCACTGAACTTGGAATTTGCTCATGTTGGTTCTAAACTTCCCCGAACATAGTCATTTGGCTTTGGGTAAAGACAACGGGTACTGGGAACGTGGGAAGCGCCATCAAACAGTCAAGTTCAAGTCTCTCCTAGTGTAACCTCAGAAACAAGAATTTGAGAAGGAACATTGAATTCTCATCAGAAAATTCTTCCCAGGAACTAGGAAGCCCAGCTCAGGGTGCCCAGAGAAGCACAGGTTTTCTTCCATGATGTGAGGTGTGAACTCTCTTGTAGTTAATGACCATCTTTGATTGTCTTTGGGGCTTGGGAACTCCCGGGACCCCTCTCCTTCAGATAATCGTCTGGGTATGCTGGGTCAAGTCTATGAATTACTTACTGGGACAAAAGGTGGTCTTCAACAGGGATAGCAAAGAGCACCAGGGAGGTGGTGGCAGATTCTCTATAAGCTTTTGGACTCAGAAACTGTCCTTCATCTTTATGCATCCATAGCCCACAAGCCTTTCTGGAGTTTATGCCTGTTTTTATTTTGCCTCTCTCCGTTTGGTAATAACTGCAACCATTTACCCACTAGTTATCAGAGATACAGTCATCTCCTTATCTGTTGTCAGACTGTTTTGTTTCAAGGGAAAACTCTCTCCTGTTCTTCATGCTAAACTAGCACACTCCTGTGAACAGGGAACACTGCCTGGCCTTCCAGTAAACCAAGGGCCACCCATTATCCCAGTTCTACAAGGATCAGGACCTCAGTCGCTGCAGCCCCCACCTGAGCCTGTGACCCAAGGGGGATTCAAGATGCAGGGGGAAGCATTCTGACCTTTGGGTCTGGCTCTGGCTAGCTAAGATCCATATCTAAGGCATAATTTCAACAGGTCCAGGATCTTGTATCTCTCCAAACATAGCAAAGCACTAAAATCATTAACTTAAGATATCTGTTCTTTGTGATTAGGCGTAATCTTTTGATGTTTGCCTGTTTTTTTCTTCCCCCCAGCAAAAAGCTCTTCTATCCTGGCTCCTCAGAGCTCTCTGAGAGGTGGTGTCCTAGGTTGCAGTCCTCGGTAAGATGCCTGGACTCACAACTTTTAGATTGTACGTTTTTCTTCAGTTCAACACTTTTATACTCACTTGTCTGTTCAATCCTTTTTTTTTTTTTTTTTTGTACAAATCCATGTACTTTTTTTTGGTTTATTTTAATATTTTCTTTTTTTTTAATAATTTTATTTTTAAACTTTACAATATTGTATTGGTTTTGCCAAACATCAAAATGAATCCGCCACAGGTATACATGTGTTCCCCATCCTGAACCCTCCTCCCTCCCCATACCATCCCTCTGGGTCGTCCCAGTGCACCAGCCCCAAGCATCCAGTATCGTGCATCGAACTTGGACTGGTGACTCGTTCCATATATGATATTATACGTATTTCAATGCCATTCTCCCAAATCATCCCACCCTCACCCTCTCCCTCTCCCACAGAGTCCAAAAGACTGTTCTATACATCAGTGTCTCTTTTGCTGTCTCGTATACAGGGTTATTGTTACCATCTTTCTAAATTCCATATATATGCATTAGTATACTGTATTGGTGTTTTTCTTTCTGGCTTACTTCACTCGTATAATAGGCTCCAGTTTCATCCACCTCATTAGAACTGATTCAAATGTATTCTTTTTAATGGCTGAGTAATACTCCATTGTGTATATGTACCACAGCTTTCTTATCCATTCATCTGCTGATGGACATCTAGGTTGCTTCCATGTCCTGGCTATTATAAACAGTGCTGCGATGAACATTGGGGTACACGTGTCTCTTTTAATTCTGGTTTCCTCAGTGTGTATGCCCAGCAGTGGGATTGCTGGGTCATAAGGCAGTTCTATTTCCAGTTTTTTAAGGGATCTCCACGCTGTTAATTCTTATTAAGAACCAACTAAGCCAAAGCCACTGCACTCTGTGTTGTGAAGGGCAGAGGGATGAACAAGATGTAGCCACTGGCCACTGTGGGCTTCTCCTCTGCCAGGAAAGATGCTCTAGAGGCAGGGAAATGAGCTCGGGGCTTCTGTAATGCTGGCTTCGAGAAAGTTACATCTGAATTGGCAAGTGGCAGAGATCATAGAAATAAGAAAGTAAATGAGCATGATACAGCAGGTTACATTGTAACCTGAGGACTCTGGGTGTTTCGGCCTGAGCTACTGGGAGAGGCTGCAAGCAGGTATGAGGTCAGGGCAGAGAGGCTGAGTTTGATCTTAGTCACGATAAATTTGAGGTGCCAGCTGAACGTACAGGTAAAAGGTTCCTGTGGGGAGTGGGGAATAATCATCATAAGTGTGTCTTTTTTTCAAACTGAGACATAATTGACATAGAGCACTGTGTAAGTCTAAGGTGTATAGTGTGTTGATTTGATACACTGCATACAGCAGTCAGTGTGAGTCATCCCAGTATTTCTTGTTACTGTATGGCAGGCACCATGGTGGCCAGGCTGCACCTCCAGGTCTAGGAGTCACACCTTGCACAGAGCGAGAATGGAAGCTTTGCCTTCAACAGAAGAGAGGGTTGGTAAGTCACTGAGAGAGCCTGGGGAGGATCCACAAAACCCTAGGAGAACAAAGGCCTGTGTTTAAAGAGTGAGAGGAAGAAACAGAGTGGGCCAGTGAGACACCCAAGGCCTGGAAGAGAGAAAATCTGGACCCTGTGCTTTGCAGGGACTGGGGAGAGGGCTCGGAAATGGAGGGGCCCGCGGTGCAGGGAGGGTGCTTAACAAGGGCCTTTTACCACAGAGAAGGGTGGGGAAGAACAAGGGCTGGGATATTAGAGGACTGCAGTGACTTCAAGCCAATTCTGAGGTGTTGATGGGAGGGAGAAGAAGAGAGAGGGAGAAAAGAAAAGAGGTTTGGAAGCGAAGGCAAGGCTGAGGCATACTTGAAAACAAAATTTGTGTCTTCATAACATGTCAGAAGCTGGTGCAAGAGCCTACACCAGGACCCTGAGGGTGGATGGGGCCCACACAAGGGGTGCCATTCACTGTGCCCACTTCTCAGAGGACCTGGGATAGCGCCCGGCAGGCCACAGTGCCCAGAGGCCATCCAGGCAGTGAATGTGACCCCAGCCCCACAGGACTGGAGATTTAAATAACTGATTCCAAGTTCTAGTTGATTTAACTAATTTCAAGTACAATATCTTAGAGAAAAGTATCCACATGTCAGCCTTACCCAAGTAGTCATCCAGAGAAAACTTGTCATTGTCCCATATCTGAATGACCAGTCTGGGTGGGACCCGAAATTCAGTTTGGTCAATACTCCAGAAATGCTCCTAAAATGCCAAGAGGAACAGACAAGCCAAAATGACACAGATTACTGGACTCTTAAAACCCTCCCCTGGGGCCTCTTGAAAATGCAACATCAAGGCATAGGACCTCTTGTCTCCTTTGCATCCCCATCCAAAACCCCATCTTCTAGCCTGCTGCCCCCATTCCATGTGTATTATGTAAGGCAGGCAAGCGCCCCAGGGAATCTCAAGACCACCAGCTGGGCGACAAAAAGGTTGTCCGAGGCAGTTCCCAAACAGAAGGTTTCCCCACCGTGTTTCTATCAGTGTGACTTCCTGCTGCCACTCCTGGGGTTTGGGGGTGGTGGGGAGGGTAACTCTGTCTCCTAAACACCATGGCCTAGTTAGATTATCCTCCCAAAGCCAAGCTGTTCTAGGCCAGACCGAAATATCCCCTGCTGGGGTGTTACTTCTGCCCAGCAATCTCCCCGCCCCATCTACAACTGTCCCAAGGATGTCTGAGCACACTCCACATGGGGATGAGATGGCAGCCCACATTTCACTCTTATCAGTGCAGATTTTAAATTCCTGGCAGTTTTGGTTTTTGAAAAATACTGCTAGTTTTACATACTGTAAAACTAAGACCCTCTGATCCTTCAGACTCGAGTTAGGTGCACAGAGGATGGGGTGAGGTTCCTCCAGGTTCTCACCTCTGGTCCCTGCCTCTGCTCAGACAATATCAGCCCAAGGATCATGACACCTCCAAGGCCTGATTACACCTAAGTTCCTCTGGCCCCAGAAGAAAGGGAATTCCCCCAATACTTCATGAATTTGAAGGAAGATTATTGGGTTGTTGGTTTTTCAGATGACAGTCTGAGATGTTTCCCTTTGCAGGACTTAGAGGGCCTGGCTCTGAGGGGCTGAGAAGCCCGCTTTACCATTGTCTGGCCTCCCCCAGCTGTCCTGTGTGGGGTTACTCAGGATGCTGAGAGGTCCAGCTTAGATGTGAGTAAATAGGAAAGGAAACTTTACCTAAAGGCCTGCCTGACCCCAAGCCCCTCACCTTCCCCCGGTCTGTCTCAACATTTGAAAGTATGCATAAGCACGAGGATGAGCCTCTGCATCTTTACAAAGTGCCCTTGGAAGGCATGCATCTCACCTAAATGGAAAAAGTGCTCATTAGAGCATCAGCAGCGGGTAGGGCCTGGCCTGCTGGGACAGGAGGGGGCTGTATCCTGATCCAGGTGTAGGGGGAAGAGGTGACTGGGGCAGAGCTAGGAAAAGTTTATGGAATATGGTTGGGAGGGGAAATGGGACAAGGGCCTATAAAAGACAGCTGTTATTATTACCTGCCCCACAGATTTTTCTTAGAGATTCTATTCCTCCAGTCCATGCAGTTTGGGGAGGACCGACTTTATCCTTAACTCTAGAGCTGCCCCACTGGCTGGCTCAGAGAGGGGCACTCGGCCTCAGACAGGCCAACCCTGGGGTCCAATCTCAGAACCCTAGTTGGCGCCTTTGAGGACTTGATCTCTCTCTCTACTGAGACCTGCTGGTAGCCATCCTACCTCCACCAGGGAGTGAGGCCCATGGGTGAAGGCAGAGCAGAGGACTGGAGGAGGTGACCCCAGTTTCTAAAGACATCAGTTCAACCTGGGCTCCAGGCGTTCCTTAAGCCAGTTAACCCTGGCCTTTTTAGTAATGTGAACCAATAAATCACATTTTTGGTACCAGCCAGTTTGAGTTCAGTTCTGTAACCCAGAGTCTTATAAATTAAGACCAGGAGGGCTCTGAACCTTCATGGAAGTGCTCCTGAAGGAAGGAAGGCAGATGCTTAAGTTTAATAAGAAAGATAAGTGGGAAATTGCACCTACATTAATATTTTGTCTCTGGCTAGCTAGTCCAACAGTTCTCTTTATCAGGGGAAGAAATCGGTCTCCCGTGACATAAATACATACTTAGGTTCGGGTATGTATGGACACAGGGGGTCTTTTACCAGATCCTTCCCCCAGCTGCCAACATGTCAGGAAAGACAAGCTGTGTTTCTTTTACTCCTAACTACACAAATACCTACCAGAGTTGTGTGACCCTGGGCAAGTATCTGCACCACTGGGGTCTCTGAATCCCCACCTCACCAAGAGGGAGCTGGACCCATGACCTCCAAGGTGCTGAGCACCTCCGACTTTTTCTCAGTGTCCACATTTAAGACCCATGACGTCCCCGCCCCACTGGCACATTTCAGAGCTCACTTTTTTAGCAACGAGACAGAGCTGTTCAGCTGGGAGGTAGTCAAAAGGGAAGACAAATCTCCAGTTAAAGTTCCCTACGCCATCCAAGGACCTGTAATGGACATCTGTTTTCTGTTTGTTTTCTTCATTGCCAGGAATCCAGCTGAAAAGCAGAAGCAAACAGATTTAGCTCCATGTGATTGACAAGCAATCTAGCCGCAAAATCGTGCAGTGATTAGGAGAATGAAGGGCAGGAGAATTAATGCACTTTTCTTGGGAAGGTTCCAGTTATCTACGGAGCTGGGGAGGCTGGGGGTGGTGATTTATGAAGGGGAGGCACTCTGGTGCATCCGACACAGGTTGTAGCCAAATAAAATAGAATTCCTCTAAAACCAGCGCAGGAAACCCTTTAGACTTCAGTTAACAGGGATAAGGTGAAATTTTCTGGAAAATATCAACAACTTAGCTGCTATTTTGGGAATGGTGAAGCTTGCCGGTTATGATTTTAGTCTCCCTAACTATAACTCATTGCTGTCTGTCATCACTGCTGATAGGCTCAATGAATGTGGGTTAGTTCAAAATTTCAGCATTTCCTTTTCCACATTTTACTTAAGCAAACAAAACAGGCACGACTCAAGTAATCTTACAGCTTCCTTTTTAAATTCTTCTTAAATGTACTATGATCACATTAATCGAGACGAGCAAGGGAGATGTAAGCTGCTGCATCCATACTCCTATCTATGAAAATTCATTTCTACCAACAAATGAACATCTTAACTTTTGACACTTGGAAAGTTCTCTTTGGCCTGTGCCTGGCAGATGGGTTAGAGGGATGAATGAGCATGTCTGGGAGAAAGTGTTACCACATCCGCCAACTATGGGGAAGACTTCTGGTTTGGAACCAGAGGCACACGAAATTTGAGACAGCAAAAGTGGTGGAATGCATGGATCTCAGTACCGACTACACATTGGCATCAACTGGAGCAGCTTTCAGAAATAGTGCTGCCTGGACCCCCTAGACAGAGACTGTCAGTAGGAGGCAGGCCTGGCTGTGAACCTGCTCTGCTATTGACTCTCTGAGCTTCATTTCCCATACGTCAAACAAGGCTAATGATACTTGCTTCCTTCACATGGTCAGCCTGAGGACAAAATGAGAAAGGCCAGAGTGGGAAGAGGGAGATCCTTAACACATGTTTAGGATCAGCTACTATGAACCAGGTATATAGCATGCCTTCTTTTATTCTTTTCAACTGATAACTAGCTCCATCTCACAGATGAGGAAACTGAGGTTCAGAGAGGATCTATGTCTCATATATCCAGTAAGGGATAGAATTAAGTATAACTCCCAGGTCTATCTGACTCCTAAGTACAGGACTAGTACTCTGCCTCAAAGGACCATGGAGACTAGAAACTCGTGTGCTAATACTGGGTCCTATTATTAGTAGTGGTATTAATAGCAGTCGACCGGTAATTTTACTTTTTCTCGTCAATGGACTAACCAAATAACTGAGTTGAAATACTCCTTTTGACAACTAACGTTTAAGCTTTTGAACTAGCTCAATGAAGAGAGACCACACTTTTTGGCTATGACCATGGTAGCTTCAGCTTATAACCCAACCCTACTGGCACCATCATCCTTCCCCAGATGGCTCACCCCTGTAGCTCTTCCCTCTCCTTTCTTATGAATCTTTTCACATTTTAATTTGAAAACAAGGAAAACAGCCACTCTTGGCGTATGTACTTGGATGTAATAGCCATGTGTGTATAGTGCTAGGCATGTTATTTGTGCATTATTCATCCTTTCACATACAGTATGTAGACTTTTCATTCCAAATGTGACATGGTACTTTACGTTTTTTAATATTTTGGCCATACCATGCAGCCCGTGGGATCCCAGTTAGCTGACCAGGGATTGAACCCATAACCCCCTGCTTTGTAAGCGTGGAGTCCCAACCACTGGACCACCAGGGAAGTCCTGACATGGTATTTTAGGTTGTGTTTTATTCTTTGATTACCAGAGTTATCTCAGTCCAGTATTACTTGAGTTTGTTTCCCTGATTGGAAAAAAAAAAATGCTTATGATAGTCAAATAAATTTGCATATATATAATTAGCCAGAATTAGTTTTCCTTGGGGAATGGTAATAATATCCTGAAATGAGAAAGAATAATGAAGTACTTGATGAAACATTCCCTGTGTAGAGTGAACCTAAATGACAATAATTATGTCTTTAACAAAGGTTTGATTGAAGGCCACTTGGGATCATAAGTGAAACTTTATTCCTACTTTATGAATATATTAAATTTCAACAAGTCTTATCTTTTACATATCAAGGAACCAAACTCAATTCATGTGGAATAGTAAGTTTATGGTGTGACTGTTAATTTTATGTGTCAATGTGACTGGCCATGGGGTGCCCAGATTAAACATTATTTTGGGGTGTGTCTATGAGAATGTTTCTGGATGAGACTAGAATTTGAATCGATGGACTGGATAAAGTAGATGGCCCTCCCAAATGTAGGTGGCATCATCCAGTCTATTGGGGACCTAAATAGAACAAAAAAACAGAGGAAGGAGGAATTTACCTCCTTTTGCTGTCTCACTGATTGAACCAAGACATCTCAGGTCATCTCCTCCTGACCTTAGACTGGGATATATACCATGGGCTCCCCTGATTCTGAGGCTTTGAACTCAGGCTGAGTGATAGCTCCAGCTTTCCTGGGTCTCCAGCTTGCAGGTGACCAGTCGTGGGACTTTTTAGCCTCCATAACGACTCTCTCTCTCCCCGTCTTTGTTTCTCTGTCTTTCCCTCTTTCTACACACACGCGCATCCTACTTGTCCCTTTTCCTGGCGAATCCTGGTTAATGCACATAGTGGTTACTATCTGCCAGGTGCTATCCTAAATGCAATCTTCTGAATATTCCAGAGTGGTGGATACTGTCATTATCTCCATTTTACAGATGAGGAATAGTGAGCTTGCTAACTTGCCCAGCTAGTAGGGAAACCACCAGATTTCAATCCAGCTAATTTGACTCCAGAGTCTGACTTCCGAATCCTTGGGTTCTGTATGCATCAGTGTATAACAAAAACTGACACCAACATGGATTATTTGGAATTGAACTATGCAAGTAACAGAATAATGAACACCTATGACACTTTACACATTGGATGTAGGCACTCAGTAAATGTTGGTGGAATAAATGATTTTTTAAAAAAAGCTCTAATGTTTCTTCTTGTCCATGGATGTTAATAACTTCAGGTAATATAGTAAACAAACAAACAAACAAAAAAACACCTTGGGAGCTCTACTTCTGTCTCTAAGGCTAGTTACTCAAAGTATCAAAAAGGAATAAAAATGAACTGCATGACTAAAAAGTCTCATAAATAAAAAATCTGCTTAATAAATGAAATAAAACTTTCCTTTTCTTATAGGTATCAGATGCCGCTGCTCATAAATAACATCCATACAGGCTTTTCTTTGTTCTCTCTCTCTTTTTCTCCCTGGAGCTTTCTTCCTAAGCAATGGCAGGTGGGTTCTTTACCACTAGCACCACCTGGGAAGCCCAGTAAGACATAATATCTTCAATAATCAAGATCCTATAATGGACACCCTATAATGCAACACTCATGAAGGAGAGTCTGCTTTGTCCTCTGAGTCTGGCAGAGGCTCTTGCATGCCAGCCTTACCCTTTCACATAGATGTCGCTCATTTCCTCTCCTGTGATGCTTTTCTCGTCCAGGACAACATCCTTGGTGTTCCAGATAATCACACGCAGGTAGTATCTACGAGAAGCACATTTTGAAGGTGTTTTATCCTTTCAGGTCCTGAACCAAGACCCCGGTGAGATACAGCAGGGTCTCAAGATTACTTACTTCTTGGCTTTCCGGGGTGTGATGTTGAAAGGAGGGCCTGGTGGCCCCAAATTCTTGGGGAAAACGTCCACCCACATCTGAAGTCTTCCCTAAGCCATTCAAAAATGAAAAGAGAAATGAAGTTACATTATGGGTGGTAGAGACTACAGTCTTCTTTCAAACATCTTCAGTGAAACTAGTGTGGGTCTCCTAATTTATTAGTCCATATGGAAGGTAAGAAAAATGGAGTAAAAGAGCAAATCAAGATGAATCTTATACCTTCAGTGTCACGTAGGCCATCCACCCTCCGTTCTCTCCCAGGAGTGTCTACATGCGCCTACTTTATCATCATCTGAGTCTTCCCTGGTTAATAAAATGAGGGGCTTGCCATCACTAACACAACCCCAAACACACATACTCCCTCTTACGGTGACTCTCAGAACAGTTTTCACACCATCTCTCGTCCATCATCAGACTGTCTACTTGCTATCAGTGCCAGCTTTGTGACACCCAAGGGTTTCTCCACTTACCTTGAGAGAGAAAATAAAATAATGTAAAAATGTACTTAATTTTGTAAAAGACAGACAGCCTGGCACTTTCAAAGCAGAGACTCAATGACAAAAACATTACCATTCACCAAACTGAGGGCTCCCTGCATTAGCTTGCTAGGGCCCACCGCCTGGAAGGGGGCTTGCAGGAACGTGGAGGGTGAAAGCCTGGACTGACGCCTGTGCCGCCATCTTGGTGAGCTCCCCTCACCTCCCTTTTTATCTCTCTGACGGCTGCAGACCAGGCCCATTTATCTGACTGGAATATTCTTCCAGACAGCCTAGGAATGCCGTTAACACACGTATCAACCATACAAACCAATTTAAGTTCCCCAGACTGTTTCTGGATGTTCTGTATACTCTGCCTTCATGACAAAAACAGACTAGTCTTTAAGAAGGTTGCCAAGGAAACCACTAGGTTGGCTTCCTAATGCATTGTGATCAAAATGAATTAACTGGGGCTCTTGGAAAGGGATATATTTTACTGTGATCCTTACTCTCTTCCAACTAATCTCGAGGGCTCAAGGGTCTAGCATACATCAAGCACACTGCAGAAATTATCCATCTCCTAATTAGCAGTGTCTCCTAAGACCCAGCCACAGTCTGTCCAATGTGGTAGGTAGAGGTGATGCAAGTATTGGTGGATGCCCAGGGAGAAATCTTCCTTGCTTTGTTATGTCTTAAGACTATTCAGTTGAGAGGTGGGAGGGGAAAGAGCAGGAGGAATGGGCTCTTTGAGGGGAAGGAAGAATAATAAGAGAAGGAAGATATGAAAATAGGGAACAGAATAAGAGTGACAAAACAATCTAGTAAGCCCAGCCCACTTGTTCTCACTTCTTAAGAGACCACGGTTCTGCTATCCATATCAACAATATTTGCACACGTTATATTAATATTTCTTAAAGTGCGATTTCCTAACCATCTGCATCAGAACCTTTCCAGATACTTGTTACAAATTCAGGTTCCTGGCCCCACCCCAGACTTACTGAATCTCTGCAGGCATGGTCTGGGAATCTTCATTCTAACAAGCTTCCACATAGACTATTTTGTCATTTTCCATGCCTCCCCTTGCTTCTCTGGGAACTGACCTTCCCCCGTCACTATCCACATGGTGCCTGTGATGATCCATCCTGTGCATTGTACCCTGTCCTCCTGGCTAGAGCTTAGTGGTCTAGTGGTGGATGAAGGGACCAAGTTAGGGCAACCCATCCTTTCCACATTTGGAAGCAGGTGGGGCTGCATTATAATATACAAAACCCAGAAACCGTCCACAATATTCTGACACATGGGAAAGTGCTCACAGGAAAAGTGCAGGCTAGAGGAGACTCAGAAATAGACAAAAGACAGGGCAAGATCCTGGCCCAAGTTTGTTCTGAGTCACTGTCACTCTCCTGTCTGGATTTAGTGAGCTACCTGAAAATTCTTACAATAAATCCCCCTAGTGTATGCGTGGATGTGTGCTCTCAGTCACTTCAATCGTGCCCAACTCTTTGCAACCCCAGGGACTGTAGCCCACCAGGCTCCTCTCTCCATGGGATTCTCTAGACAAGAATACTGGAGTTGGTTGCCATTTCCTTCTCCAGGGGATCTTCCCGACCCAGGGATCGAACCCACATCTCCTAGGTCTCCTGCATTTGCAGGCGGATTCTTTACCCACTAAATTCCCCTCGGGAATGAAGCTAATCTGAGCTTCATTTCTATTTCTCGTATAAAGTATCCCAAAGAGATAAACGAGGCAAGTCTGTGTCAGCTATTGCCACCACCTTTGGGGTGTGGATGATGCATGTTCAAAGGTGGAGGGTGCTTTACCTGGGAGATGTTAGGCTGGAAGCTGCTGTGCAAAGTCCTCGTTTCCACGTGTTCAGGAACCAGCCCCTGAGTCCTGAGGATGTGGAGGGCAAGGCGCTCCTCGGGGGGCCCAAGGTGTTGGTGCAGGATTTTGTTTGCTTCTGCAATATATATATATATATATATTTTTTTTTTTTATAAGGACAGTGGAACAGGGACAGAGATCCAGAAACAGTTCAGCCTTGAGGGATTCTCAGCACTTCGGCCCAGACTTTGCAGACAGTCAGGCAGTGCCAGTGTGTGAACTGCAGCCTGTGAAAGAGCTGTTGACAGAAACAGCCCCTGACCAGAAGCCCTGCTCAACCAAGTTCATTCCTGACTTGTGGACTGCAAATAGCAAAGAGATCAAAAACACTCCAAACTGCGTAAGAGCAACCCCCATTTATGTTGGTGTCAGGGGCTCATGGCCGGACTCCTGTGCAGTTAGGTGTGGCCATGCGAACAAGGCAGGCTAGACTGTAACATAGGTGGAAGTGACAGGTGTGTCCTTCAAGGTCGTAATACCCTCTCATGTAGGATCACCTCTGGCACCTTCTCTTCTGGATGCAGTGACCTTAGACACCTGAGGTGACGATGGGCAGAGCTGCAAGGTGAAAGAGCATGGTCCATGAAGGACTATTTGGAAGAGGGCCACCCACCTGTAGGAGTACCTGTTTTGAATTTATGAGAAGTAAACTTCTATTGTGTTAAACCACTAACATTTTTAAGCTTAACTGTTACAGTATCTAGTATCACTGTGGCATTTAAAAAACATAGACTCCCAAATTTTCTGTCACTCCTCCCATTGAGAGGTGGGGGTCTAAGTCCTCTCCTTTGAATCTGCAGACATATTTGATCACTAAAGAAAGGATGTTATGTGACTTCTAAGGCTAAGCATGAAAGACCACACTGGTCTTCCTGGATCACTTGCTCTGAGGGAAGCCGGCAGCCATGTAAGGAGCCTGGGTGCCCAGACAGTGCCCTATGGGAAAGGCCTGGGTAGCTGCTCTGGTCATCAGTCCCAGGCGAGCTCCCAGCCAAGGGCCATCCTGGACATCAAGCCTTCGGGTGACTGCAGCCCCGGCCAACATCTGACAGCAATCAACTGCCACTCAAGTGAGAAGTGCCCAGGTGAGCCCTTCCTGAATGGCTAACCCCCAAGACTGTGAGCAAAACAAAATGGTCACTATATGGGGAAAGACTCTAAAAAAGAGTGGATATACATACATAACTGGTTCACTTTGCTGTACAACAGAAACGAACACAACATTGTGAATCAAATATGCCAATAAAACTTTTAAAAAACATAAAATGGTTTTTTCAGCAGCTAAGTTTTGGGATGATTTGTTATGGGGCCAAAGTAACGGGAACAACCCTGACTGATACAGCTTTTGGGAGGTGTTGTTTGATTGCTGGGGTAGTTGTCTCCATCAGGCCATGTTGCTTGCCAGTTTATTTCCAATGCCCTTTGCAAGTTCTGATGTAAACAACATCATTTGTTAAACATCTAATAATCCCTGATGTTGACCAAATCTTAAAGTCTTCTTTCAGATAGAAAGACAAATACAGTTTCTTACAATGCCAGGAATAAACAGTTGAGGATCAGGAAGCCCTTTGATTCCCATGTATCTTTTTTCAGCTTTCTCTAGATATCCCATGTGCCCTCAAAGCCAGCCCCATGCCAGCCCCACCGGGAAGCCCTCTTCCCTACAGAACACTGAATCATGCGACAACTCTTACGTTCTATTAAGCTGATTTCAGTGTATATCATAATGCAGTTAACTGTTTATGTGTCAGGACAGATTGCCTTATAAATTACTGCTCAGGAAAGAGCAAGACCCCAAGTTCAGACATGAGCCAGATGTGAACTCAGCAGATTCTTCAAAGTAGCCCCCAGCATCCCCGAGCCTTCTCAGAGAGGGTTGGGAGAATGATGGAATAATATTGGAGGAGAAATTCTTGCGCTACCATCTGAGCACTTCTGAGCTAATTATACATTACATGGAAATAAGTTAATTATTAGAACTTTGTGTTCAGAGCTCAAATGGCTATGACCTAAAAAGGTCAAGTGAAACATAAGACAGACAAGAAAACGTGTCGATTTTGACACCTGACATGTTTGCAAAACTCTAGTATAATGGGGCTTTTGTTAGACAGTCACGTGTATGAATTCCCTACGGTATTAAGGGTACTGCTCTGCCCACACCCCTCCGTAACACAAACCCAGCAGCATAGATGTGTTGCTGTGCCTTGCAACCAGCCTGCAATCCATGGTGGTGTGCTTACCAAATTCATCTAGGCCGTAGTCTTTTCCTCCATATCTGATGCTACTTCCATCTTCAGAAAGAACAGGCGGTGGAAAGCCTTTGAATCTGGCCACATTTTGAAGCAACTGTGTTGGTTTCAATTGATCTCGCCAGGTGTTTACTCCAGAACTGTGAATAATAATGCCACACTCAGAGTTACCGCAGGGCACACACATTCTTCTTAGGTTCATACACACACATACTTAAAGGCACGTTCATGTAATGGGGGAACGGGGAATGCACTCTAGACACTGGCTTTTGCCTAGAAATCTATTTAGGATTGAGAGACTTAAAATCCACAGGTATTTTGGCCTCAGCCAACTGGTCCTCCCCTTCTCTGGCCCTCTGTAAATAATGAGTTTGAGATCACCATAATCATCATAGGCAAACATAAATGAGAAATCACAAGCTATATCTCACTGGATAATACAGAGAGACACTGTTTAGCACTCAGGGAAAGAGGAACATCACAAAACTGATCAGTTCGTGGGCAGGGGCAGGGAATTCCCACCATCAAACATTGCTAGCTCTCAGTCCCTGGCATCACGGAGGGAGGGGGAGGAAGAAGGGGAGGGGAGGGACTGGCTCTTCAGGCTTTGCCAGCTCACTGAGTGCCATCCTGACTGAGCACTGCACTGCCTCAGGAGCCAGTGCGGTACACAGACGCAGTGTGAACAGCGCCCCCCGGAGTTGTGCAGTGCTATGGCCCTGCTTCTTCCTAAGTGTTAGTCACTCAGTCGTGTCTGACTCTCTGTGACCTCACGGGCTGAAGCACACCAGGCTCCTCTGTCCATGGTATTCTCCAGGCAAGAATACTGGGGTGGGTAGCCATTCCCTTCCACAGGGGATCTTTACCATCTGAGCCACCAGGGAAGCCCAATTCTCCCTCCTGACTTAAAGGATCTGAGGCTCAATGAAGACAGGCCTGAGGCAGAGCATCAAAGCTTCCCCAGTACTAATGTTAGATGGAACAGCCAACGTTTACATCCCAAGCCACTTACACGCAGTACTGCTCAGGAATGCCGCAGTGGGACCCAAACCGGGAAAGGAATCGGTTTTCTAGGTCAATGATCGTTTCTCCTACTTTTTCATCACGGGTAAAGGTGTCATAATCGTAGACAGAAATTTTCAGGTCCTTTTCTTGAGGTAAGTAGCAGCTCAGTTCATACATTCTGAATAAATGAAAATGAGGTTAGAATTGCATGATCCCCCTTCCCCCCGGGTGTCTTGCACACTCCATAGCTCTGCACAGACTCCTTGGGCCATGGGAGGAGGATGTCATGGCCGGGATAGCCAGGTGGGTGGTGGGCAGCAGGTGCTTGATTAGTACTACATGTTAGTAATAAGAACAGCAGCAGAGTATATACTTGCTCAGGAGAAGATCAGGGGCTTTAAGTGCCTAAGGAAAATTTCAGTTTTCTGCTTACTAGCTGTGGGACCCTAGGGCAACTACTTAACATCTCTGTGCTCTGTTTTCTCATCTGTAAAATGGGGATAATAATCCCTACCAGCTCATGTTGTTGTAAGGATCAAGGGAATAAATGTTTAGAAAGCATTTGGTATGAGGGCATTACTCAAAATCCACCAGCAATAATAATAATGTTCTTATACATTAAATAAAACTTATTGTTAAGAATTATACCAAAAGCTTTCTAAACATTTATTCCCTTGACTCTTACAACAACATGAGCTGGTAGGGATTATTATCCCTATTTTACAGACCATGGAACATCCTGGGCTAACCCCATGGGAGCATGGGGATCTGGAGGAGGGCAATGGAAAGCTGCCCAGAAGGCTCCCTCTCTCCTCCCAGGCTCTCTGGCTCTCCACTAATTCTTGAAGGCTTTCCTATAGTATCCGTATAAAAACACAAACCCTTCTGAGAGACCACCAGATAATCAAACAGTAGTTTCTGAGGCAGGTGAGCCATGTGGTGCCAGTTCTGAGAGGGTAATGACTGTACGGCATGAACGCAGATGGGTGAGGTTTGGGTCTGTACCTGCACACAGAGGGGCGGGTCCCCTAGGAGGTGCTCAACAAACTCTGGACCACAAACTGTGAGCGGCCCCTCAAATCTCTCCTCTCCCCCTGTGCCTCTGCCCCTCCTCCTGTCACTCTGGTGTGTGGTCCGGTTCTTGCCTCAAGAGCCAGAACTATTAATCTCTGGAATAAAAGGTTGTACATCAGTGGGGCTCTGGATACAAGCTTCCAGGGGTCTCCTAGACACATCTCAGTGACTTCCCCAGACTTCTGCAGCCAGACGGGGCCTGCAAAAGGCAGGCATCCCAGGAGAGAAGGGGCTATAGTTCTGACTAGACCGTATCCACGCATGCCCCCAAATTCTATTACAGAATCCCCAGGGATAGGTAATACGTGTCTGTTGAGAAAAAATTCTTTGCTCAAATAAGGCTGAGAATCACTTCTTCCAGTGTTCCTCTGGGCAAACTGAAGGCTCTGAGAAATCCTGAAGTTATCTTTTTAACCCAGGCATCCTGGTTTGATGAAGAAATATGCTTTTCCTTGGAACACCAATTAACATCTTTTTGGCAGACTAACATTCCATTGAATGTGCCATGCATATAGGAAAGGTTGCTCTTTCCTGAATCTCTGTCCCAGAATTCCTGAGAGTCTCCGCTGAGAAGAAAATCACCCAGTAAGACTGAGGCCAGGGCCTGGAGCCTAGGAGGGGTTGTGGAGCTGGGGTCTCCCTGGCTCCACCCTGCTGGATGGAGCCAAGTCTGAGTTCGCTGGACGGGGATTGGTCACATGGAGCCTGATGGCATCACTTCCTCCTGAAGTGGCTTGACCAAGTCTTTTCCTGACACTTAATTAAGCTTGTGCTTGGCTTTGCCAAGACAGTGATGTAGGCAGGGCTGCTTTTCTCCCATAAAAGCTGGCTTTCCCTGCTTCCCTGTCTCCCTCGCATGGGGCCCTCCTTCCTGCACTGCATGCCTTTTCCTGTCTAGACCTCAGGGCTGGATCAGCGGAAGAAAAGGAAAACGATCATATTGCCATGCCAGAGGATTATTTCCACTGCCTGGCTCCAGCACATGGTCCCGGGATGTGCAGCACAAAGGGTGTGTGTGTGGGGGGGGGGGGGGGGGGGGGGGGGCGGGTTGGAATGTGGGTGGGGGAGTGTGTATGTGTGTGAGGGGGTATGTGTGGGGTGTTTGGGGATGTGGTGGGTGTGTAGCTGTGGGTGTGTGTTTGTGGCTGTGGGGAGGCGGGTGTGTGTATATGGCTATGTGTGTCTGTGGGGTGTGTGTGTGTGTATGCAGGTGGGTGGATGTGGGTGTGCGTGCACACTCACATGTGAGAGAGGGAAGGAATGTGTAAGGGTTCCATCCACCACACATGAGAAGAAGCAGATGGGCAGGATAATAAAGCCAGAAATTAAGATACCAGCCACACATCAGATAAGAACAAGGTGTTCTCCTCGGTAGTGTTCTGGGGAAAACAATGCAAATGGTTTTAGCCAAGAACATTTTTCTACAGGTGATGTGAAAGTTGCTCAGTCATGTCCAACTCTGTGATCCCATGTACTGTAGCCGCCAGGCTTCCCTGTCCATGGGATTTTCCAGGCAGGTAGCCGTTCCCTTCTCCAGGGGATCTTCCCAACCCAGGGACTGAACCTGGGTCTCCTTCATTGCAGGCAGATTCTTTACTGTCTGAGCCACCAGGGAAGCCCTGCAGGTGATGGCTTGGCCATAAGCATGAAGCAGTACTGAGTTGGTTGGGAAAGCCTGGGGCTTGGTCAGGATTTCTCCCCAAGTTTAGGCTTCCCATGCACGCAGTTCGGGTGCCCTGTTTCCCTCACTGTGACGTGGGGCCGAGACCCCCTGCCCTGCCGGCTGCAGGGTCTGACACTGAGGTGAAAATCAGATGGCGGCGGCTGCACAGAGTGCAGCATGGCAGCCATGCAAACCCTGCAGTCAGGTGGCCGGGGCATGGGCCCCGGTTCTGCCACTCCCCAGTGGGGTGAGCTGGGTGTTCATTCCCTTTGTGCCTCAGTTTCCTCTTTGTCAGTAGCCCCTCAGAGTGGTGGGATTCTTGAGATGTTTTCTATGAACAGCTCATTATAGTGCAAGCCCTCAGTAAAAGCTTAGCAAATACTTTAGTTGCTCAGTCGGGTCCGACTCTTTGTGACCCCATGGACCATAGCTCGCCGGGCTCCTCTGTCCATGGGATTTCCTAGACAAGAATACTGGAGTGGGTTGCCATTTCCTTCTCTAGGGGATCTTCCCAACCCAGAGATCAAACCCGCGTCTCCTGCATCAGCAGGCAGATTCTTTACCACTGAGCCAACAGGAAAGCTTGTAATAGTAGCTATTATTAAATGTGGAAGAAGTTTATAGCTGACAAAACTAGTCCTCTTTAGAGGTCACTTGGGTTTGCCTTATCCTTGAGAAGGTTCTGATGAGATCAGTGTAACCATGCAGAAACAAATATCAGATGGCAAGGAAGAAGATAGTAATGCTATTTCAAGAATCTTCTTGAACAGAAGACAGGGAGCAGGACATCTGATGCCATCATGTTCTTCTCCCTTCCCTGTTTTTGGTAACAGAGTCAACCACACATACATTGGCTCAAAACAATGGAATCAAAGCATCCCAGATAAGAGAGCTCAACAGGATCGGGGTGTGAGAACCACCCTGTCACTCCACGGAAGTCACTGCCTACTCTTCTTGTCTAGAGAAGTCACTGCCTACTCTTCTTGTCTAGAAGCCACAAACTCTCTGGACTTCTGGGCCTCCTACCATCCACGTCCTGTTACCCCTGCCCCCCAGGTCTTAGGGCAGGTCTCGCAGACTTGGTTTTATTTTCTTCATGGCACTTTTTGCTTTCACGAAATGCTTTTATTTATGTATCTACATATTCATTATCTGCCCCACTGACTTGGATATCTGAATAGTTCATAGACATGGTTTCACAGCTTCTGGGCCTAGAGCAAAGCTTGGCGGCACATACTGCATCCTTAGCATGGAGGCCATGAAGAAAAGAACCACAGAAAATGTTAGGAAACAGCTGTTACCTGCCGAACACCGGGTTGAGCGTGTTGGGGATGTAGTTGTCTCGGTCTTCAATCACTTTTTTGCCCAGTGTTATTTTTATGTAAGGGTCACACTGTGGGGACGAAACAGAGGACAGGTTATGTCACTGTGGGGTGCCAGCTTAAGTTAGTGTCTGGGACAGACTCAGGTGTGACTCCTGATGAGAAGGGGCGGCCTCAGACCAGGTCTGGGTAGCGCTCCCTCTTGGCGCCATGCAGCCAGCGCGCCTTTGGAGGAGAGGCGGTGGCTGGGAGCAGTGACAAAGCAGTTCTCTGAGGTCACATCTGTAAAATGAGAAGGATGATCCAGAGGCTCCAAAGCCCCTTCCCTTCAAGCTCTTCGGTAAATCCCCATTGGGACCGTCCTCCTGAACAGATTGTTTTGATAGAGTATCTTTCCCCTCGAGAGATAACAGACGCCCAGAAAGAAGGAACATGACAATTATGGTGGTTGAAGACTGTAATTATCTTGCTACAGGAGAAGGCCCCACACCCAGACTCTTACCAGGCCATTGTTGTCCTGGGGCTGGAGCTCTAAGCCTTGAACAATGTAAATCCTAACCGTGCATTCCTGTGGGACGCTGTCAGGTAACTCCCGAAACTGCCGGGGAGGGGCCGGCACGCTGGGGTCATCCGACAGTGGGTAGATTCTGAAGGAGCCCTAGGAGAGAGACACACAGATGGAGCCACAGGGCCCTGGGTGACCAGAGCAGAGGGCCCAGGGCACTGTCGTCCCCCCAGGACGTGAGGGACAGCCACAGAGGGCTGTGGGTTTGGGGGAGGAAGGACCACTTTTGTGAAAGAAAGCTATGGTGCACTTTGCAAGTTTCTGATGGGGAAAGTGAATGATGATAAAGTAACTAATAGATCACAGGAGAGAAGGAAGGGCAGAGCAGAAGCTGGGAGGCCTGGCAAAAACCCAGGGGAGACATAGAAGTGGCTTGGACCAATATGATGGCAAAGGAGGTGGTAGGAGTGAAATTCTGCACACTTTTTGAAGACAGGAATAAAAATGATTATTTTTTAAACCCAATAAATACTAAGGTGATTCCCCCCCCTTTTTTTTTTTTTGCATTACTGCATAAATCCCCTTCCACTCCCAGGCAAACTCCTGTTCACCCTTCAGGTCTCAGTTGAAAAGTGTCACTTCTTCCAGAAAGCCTCCCTGACTGCACCTGGACTGGATGAGTTTCCTAACATCTTCTAACACCACATTCATCCCTATTGCAGCAATGACATCTGCTTCACTGAAAGTGAAAGTCGCTCAGTTGTGTCTGACTCTGCGCCCCATGGACTATACAGTCCATGGAATTCTCCAGGCCAGAATACTAGAATGGGTAGCCTTTCCCTTCTCTAGGGGATCTTCCCAACCCAAGGATCAAACCCAGGTCTCCCACATTTCAGGCAGATTCTTTACAGCTAAGCCACAAGGGAAGGCCAAGAATACTGGAGTGGGTAGCCTCTCCCTTCTCCAGTGGATCTTCCTGACCCAGGAATCGGTCTCCTGCATTGCAGATGGATTCTTTACCAACTGAGCTGTCAGAGCGTTATTACTATTTATTGTCTATATTCCTCACTAGACTGAGCTTCCTGAAGGGGGGAAATATTTCTTGTTTGTCACTATCTCCAGGACCTAACACAGGGCTGGGCATGAAGCTGGGCACAGTAAGTGGTTTTTGAATGAGTGAGCCATCAGGTCAGCTTGAGAGGTTTTATATTTTATCTTGAAACCAGCTTATGTACAAGAGTAAGCACTAAAGTTGGATTCAGAATACATGGGTCTTAGGATCCAGCTACTTTCATTCAGTAAAGCAGCATGAAGTGAGGACCTACCATGTGCCAGGTACTGGGGGCCCAAAAATGAACTCAAGGAATCCAGTCTGGCACGGGGATGACTCTCATGCTATCTTCAATCAATGGAGTGGAAGCTCTAATGACAAGGATTTTGAGACCAAAATAGGGTAAACTGGTCTGATTGATTAGTAATGTCTGCTATTGAAAGGATTAGATGTAACATAGATTTGCTACCTGTGGTTGGGGGGAGGGGCAGTCGTGAAAGCAGATACTTATGATGTGAAAGGCGCTTTACTAGTGGTGGGGACCCAGGGAGCCTGGAGCAGGAGTGAGTCACCCTGCCAGGAGCAATCAGGGAGCACTTCACAAAGCATGTGCCATTGGAGCTGGCATTGAAAAGAATGAGTAGGAGTTTGTCAGACCCCAGAGCAGGAAGGAAGGGCATCCAGGGAATGAAGAGCTTGTCTCAAGGCTCCAAGTTGTGAGAGGACAGCATGTGTTTGGGGCTTGGAGAGGGTGTGGTGGCAGGGGAGACAAGAAGCTTGTGAAAGGCCAGCTCCACCCTAGGAAGAAGTTGAGACTTGACCAAGTGGAAACTCAAGCATGCCTTTAAGTGGTCAAGAAACATGATCGGATTTGGTTGTATGGAGGATGGACTGGATCGTGAATGAGAAAGAGAACAAGGACAATGGATTGGGAAGGTGTTGTACTGATGATCCAGCTGAAAGCCTGGGAGGGGGTGGGGGACGTACGTGTGTGCACGCACGCGTGTGGTGATGGGGGGTAGGACTTAGAGAGACTGACTCTACAAGACTCAAGGCTGGTTGGCATCAGCTTGGAAGACTGGCTTTGAGGATTCTGCCCCCAATCCCACTGCCCTTTTCCTTGTTAGCATTTCCGAGCACCCTTCAGGTGTCAGAGGATAGGTCCCTGACCCAGAGACTGGTGGTCCTTTATCCTAGGTCTATAATGAAAATAAATATGAATTTTAAACGGGATAGACATACATTTTACTCACCTTAAACTCCCCTACCACAGAAGGGTCTTCATTCTCATCTGATTTGCCTCGAAACAGCTTGAAAGTATCTGAGAAGTCCGTCAGGCCCTCGAATTCCTCTACATCCTCTAGTTCACAATCATATATCTGCAAACCATCAACAGATTCTTAATTTCTCATTATAACACAGGTGGGATCTAAAATCAAAATGACTGACAATACCAAAGGCGCACGAGATGTGGATGGAGCAACTGGAACTCTCACATTGCCAGCTGGAGTGCATAACGATAAAAACACTTTGTCAAAGTGTCTGGCAATTTGAAGTTAAATATCCAGCTACACTATGATACAGAAGTTGAATTCCTAGGTGTTCATCCAAGAGACATGAACACATGTCTGCGTGGTATAAGAAGGTCCACAGCAGCTTCATCATCAGAGAATGGATAAACAAGTCATGATACATCCATACAATGGAATATGACTCAGCAATAAAAAGGGGCAAAGTACTGATATATGACAAACTACTGATATACGACAACCTGACTGATCTCAAAACTACTGTCTTGGACTATAGAAGCCACACACACAAAAATACACACACACAAATACATATTGTATGAGTCCACTTATACGCAGTATGAAAACAGGCAAATCTGATCTGTGATGCTGAAATCAGATCAGCTGTCTAAGAGGGTTAGAAGGTTGTTAGGAATTGACTGGAAAGAGGTACACAAAGGAGTTTTCTGGGGAGATGGGAATGTTTGTTGCCTTGTTTTGGTAGTGATTTATGTAGGTATATGTATATAATCATAACTCACTGAATGAATCACTTTACTGTATATAAATTATACCTTGATAAAGAGCTAGAAGAAGAGGAGGAGAAGCAAGGAAGGAAAGAGGGAGAGACGGAGGATGGACTGTGGGGCTGATCCACCAGACTAGTCTATTTCTCTAAATGAGAGGTTCTTTACATGCTGGTGTTTCTTAAGCTACATTGAGATGTGATGACAATCACATGCAAGAATGTGGATTTTCCCACTTTGATGGAGAAAAAAATTTTTTTTTATTTTTAATTCTGTATTGGGGGTATGGCCAACTAATAATGTTGTCACAGTTTCAGGTGAACAGCAAAGGGACTCAGCCACACATATACATGTCTCCATTCTCCCCCAAACTCCCCTCCCATCCAGGATGCCACATAACACTGAGCAGAGTTCCATGTGAGATGATTACTTTAATGGCCTGATATTTCTCATTTTAAAGTTTATCTTTCTGTTATGCATTGTTCTGAAAATGTTAGCCTTCGCTTTAGCTTTACTACTGGAAAACTGAATAAAGAACTAGAAAACTCAAACCCTTAACAGAAAGATCATCCATAACCAGATCTGCCTAGTTCAAAAGCTCATCTCCCTCCTGGACACCCAGTTATGACTGTATGCTGCATGCGTGTGAAAGAATCAACTGCTCAGCTAGTAAAACTGATGCCCAGAATGGAGGACAGAATGAAGCATGCTGATGTTTCATGCTGTTTTGCAAGAGCACCATGACTTCTAAGGTCTCCCTTGGTCAAAATCGACAGCTGTTTACGGCTCTAATTAGTGCAGTGCCAACCCAACCCCAACCCTCACTCAGCCAGATGCCCCTAAGCCCCAAAGTGGCAGTCACAAAAACCATAATTCAACAGCTGTTCTCAAGCCCTGGAAATCTCAGCAAAGCCAAAATCCATCACAAGACAGCTCCCCCAGAGGTGCTCCTGGCCCCTCCTCCTCAACCACCACCATCGACCTTTCAGGCTTTCACTCAGCTCGGCATGCAACCAGTCTTAACGCGTGTTCATCCCCCACCCGCTGTTGCACAGGCCCAGGTACCTTGAGTTTGGAATAACCTTTCTGAATATATTGTCCACATTTTTCATGTTCCCCTGTGGAAGCATAAAATTTACTCCACCAGTCAACAATTTCTTCCTCCTAAAGAAAGACACAACAAAACGGCAAAACCTTAGTGATGACCTGGATTTCCAATCATTGCAGGAAAACTATGTAATAGAAAAAAGAAACAGGTACTTCTGAACCTGAAAGAAGTGAGATTATGTGATTTTTGTTTACATGAACCAAAGCAATAAGAATTCTTCCACCTGCAAGCTGGAGGTGAGGTGATGATCCTTGGCCAATGAAATGTGTATGGCTTTAATGGCCACAGCTATACTGGGTGATTTTCTAACATTCTATGGATACGGTCTATTCATTTGACTGTTTTTACTCTTTTATCCTGTTGATATTTACATACCACCCTTATGGCAGAAAGTGAAGAGGAACTAAAGAGCCTCTTGATGAAAGTGAAAGAGGAGAATGAAAAAGTTGACTTAAAGCTCAACATTCAGAAAACGAAGATCATGGCATCTGGTCCCATCACTTCATGGCCAATAGATGGGGAAACAGTGGTGACTTTATTTTTCTGGGTTCCAAAATCACTGCAGATGGTGACTGCAGCCATGAAATTAAAAGACGCTTACTCCTTGGAAGGAAAGTTATGACCTACCTAGACAGCATATTGAAAAGCAGAGACACTACTTTGTCAACAAAGGTCCGTCTAGTCAAGGCTATGGTTTTTCCAGTGGTCATGTATGGATGTGAGAGTTGGACTATAAAGAAAGCTGAGTGCAGAAGAATCGATGCTTTTGAACTGTGGTGTTGGAGAAGACTCTTGAGAGTCCCTTGGACTGCAAGGAGATCCAACCAGTCCATCCTAAAGGAAATCAGTCCTGAATATTCATTGGAAAGACTGATGTTGAAGCTGAAACTCCAATACTTTGTCCACCTGATGCGAAGAACTGACTCATTTGAAAAGACCCTGATGCTGGGAAAGATTGAGGGCAGGAGAAGAAGGGGACGGCAGAGGATGAGATGATTGGATGGCATCACCGACTCAATGGACATGGGTTTGGTTGGACTCCTGGAGTTGGTGACTGACAGGGAGGGCTGGCATGCTGTGGTTCATGGGGTCGCAAAGAGTCGGACACGACTGAGCGACTGAACTGAACTGAACTGATTTACATACGCAAAGGAGAAGAGGGCAAAAGAGGATGAGATGGTTAGATAGCATTACAGACTCGATGGACATGGATCTGAGCAAACTCTGGGACATAGTGAAGGACAGGGAGGCTGGTATGCTGCAGTCCATGGGGTCGCGAACAGTGCGACTAAACAACATTTACATATACAGGTAAAGTGAAAACAAAAAAAAACCCCGTAGTATGTGTTTACTATTCCATCCTCCAGTATGTGTTTTTCTACTATTTCATTTCCTTAGCCTTTTTAGCCAGCAACACATTGCAAAACAAAGCTCACTAAGCTAAGCATGGGAGAAACTGTTTCTAACTCAAGTTCTATCCTTTACATTATAAGCCATACCCTTATGTTATAAACCACGCCACATTAGATATGCTGTTTAAAATCTCTGAGCAACATTTTCTTCATCCACTGAATTGGCTAACACTATCTTTCCACATCATTCTCATAGGGTTGTTCTGGACATCAAATAAGATGATTAGGAGGAGAAACTTTGGTTATAAAATGTGAAGCAAGAGTACGGAGGCATTATGCTTTGTTTAGACCAGTGGCTCCCAATCTATTCTTGAAAATTCTAATTCAATCAGCCTGGAGTGAGACCTGGCATCCAGGATGCTTTCAAAAGTTCCTCAGGCAATGTGCAGCCAGAGTTGAGAAACTTTGGTGGTTCTTTGGGCAGAAGGGATGGCATTTGGAATCACTTGTGGAATATTCTCAAACTCCAGAAGGCTGTAGTTTATAGCAGGCTATGACTATAAATTCCACTCAGATTTATAACAAGAATAGATCCTCATCAGACCCACCTGCATCTTAATCTACCTAGTAAAGAGGTTGCCCAAAATAGTATGTAATCAGCAACACAGCTCCTATTTCATCAGGGGGTAAAACAGAAGAAATACTCAAGAAAAACTACTTCTTCTCTGTGTATAGTACTCATATGTTTACACATATAGTTATTTCCCCTCTGTGGATCAGTAAACCCAATCCTGGATTCAAAAAGTTTTTTTTTTACCTATCAGCTATAGGAAAAATACATGAATTATAAATCTAGCAAATTGTATACAACAGTTACCTTTTCTGTTAGCTGTTCATCACATATATGGCCAGGAAGAAGGCAAAACATGTGTAGTTCACACGGAGGTAGAGAACCATGAGCATTAGGTTGAACAAGAAAGAGAAAAGCAGACATTATTTTCAACCATCATTTATATTATCAACATTTTGATGGTTTATTTATTCAAGATGATCTCATTATTAAACACATCTTTTTGGTTTCTTCTCTGAAAGTGTGCAAAAGAGTTACAAACAGTATTAAAACAAAAGGCTTGGAGGTAGTCACCCACGTCCCATTTTAATAGAGTTAGACAATCTCTGTCCACCAGCACAGTGATTACATAGGGCGTTGGGGGATTAGCAGGGTATAGTTGTTCACCTTCCTGCCCCAAACCTTTCATTCCATTTAGCTTTTAAAGTATATTCCAGCTGGCTTAATTCTCATCTCTCCAAAAACTCCTGTTGCAAGATGTTTATACCCAGCATGATTGCAATATCATTATTAATAAGCATCTTTTCTTGCCTTTTCCCCATGTTGATGTTAAAGTACCAAATACATATCCATCCATCAAAGTTGTTCTATGATGTCAAGTCTCTCACTGACCAAATCCTTCCCTTTTGAGTTTCCGCATAGAGAATCTACCAGGAGATGAAAGAATTGACAGCTAGGATGTTGGGGTTTCACTTTTCTCTTGGTACCTGCTGGAACATTAGCCAAGCTCGCCCTCAGGGCAGTTTGAAGAATTGTGGCCTCCTAACTTCAAGTTCATTTCCAATATAAGGGAACTGTGATTACTTACTACAGGCACTTCCTGCAGGGAGCGCGGGATGGCTATGAGGTTTCTTTTGCAAGTGCCCCTCAGCATTTTCCAGATCAACTTTTGTTCAGCACACAGAATTGCCAAGAGAAGCAGAGAGGCAGATGTAACAGTTCTATTAGATTAGTATCAAAGTGCGATTAAGAGTTAAATTATCACAACTGAAATGAGATTTTGGAGAGAGGGATTTTATATCAAAAGTGTTTGCACATTCTGAATTCAGATTTTTAGAATCTTTTTATTCACATCTATTTTCATCTATTTGAAATCTTTTCAAAGAAATGAGCAGTTCATGATTTAAAAAGCATTTTCAAAACAGATTGCTGATGTTAAAATCTAGAATACAGGAAAATGTATTCACGTCCGCTTGCTCGTAACTTCACATGAAAAAGTAACTGAAGCAACTTGAAGTAACTTGCTTCATTACATCCACAGGGCACAGCAGATTCTCCCCTGAAGCTTAAAACAATCACATTTGTTTAAAGATCATCTTTCGCTCCAAAATCTAGAAAGAATCTGAAAGGAGAGTTCGAGTCTCTAGAGCAAAGTCCCTGCAGCCCCAGGCAGCTTCGTGCGTTTTCTTATCATACATACATGCACTGTCCTTGGAGAAGCCATTTTGCTGAGTGCTGTTGACATGCTGCTTAAGCACTGGAATTGGAAGGTAATCGTTGAAACGGCCATGTAGGAATGTCCATGACATCTGGCTAGCACTTAGTGATCCGCCCCACCCTGCCCCGTGTGTATTTCCCACTTTACTTGTGGTGGTTCTGAGCCCATCACACGAGAGCTCTCAGTCACCACAGGGGGGTGGTGTGAGTTTCTGTGAGCATGAGGCTGTCACCTGAAGCCACAGCCTCCAGCTTCCATCATCAGCACAGCGTTGACCCAGTCCCTCCGTTGACCCACATAAAAGGATGGAACTGAGTTCGTGGTAATAGACGTTCATCACACACACAAAGCATGTACATGTAACATACACAACACACACATTACATGTGTGTATGTGTGTTACATGTGTGGACATATTTTATATGTACATATCATCCAGGACATCAGCAAGCTGGTCATTGGCTCTTCCAGAGCTCAACTTTGCTCATTTGACTTTGCATAGATGAGCCCTGTCTTCCCCAATGAACAGATGGAATCAGACTTTCAGAGGCCATTCTGAATAGCCTTTCTTATCCACACAGTATACATCCACTAGGTGTTAGGAGAGCAGCTGATTCAAGTGATATACAGTATGTGAGAATGATACGACCTTCCTCAATCCCACTGGGTTGCAACTTAAAATATGCTGTAAATTCAGCTTTCACTGTGTGTCGCTCCAGCAGCCTCATCTCTTAACTACTGGGAAGAAATGAGTGTGATTGGGGCATAGGTGACTTTATTCTTTTTCTTGATCGTCCATACCTGGGGCTACCGAGTATACAGAAGGCACAAAGACCTGATTGGCAATGGAATCTGGAGGCAGATCACAGGGTAGTATCTTAAACTGGCTTTTTCCAGAGTAGTTGTGAAAATGTACTTAAAAGATCTTAAGTATATTATACTTCTCCCTGGGCTACTACTGTTTTATTGAGAATATCTGGGGTTGTTTATAAAGTAAACACAGTGGTTTTGCAAATTTGATATTGTCATTTCTGACTGCAGAGGGTTCTCAGGGAATAGAATCAAACACACTGCTAGCGTGCTGGCTGTGGAGCCCACATTTAATATGGTCCAATTGTTAGTGAGTTTAATGCAGTGGGAAGAAAGTCAATTTCTTTAAAGGCACTGTTTATGGACCTAACACATTAAAGTGCAATCATGTGTACTTTCTGGCCAGTTTGCACATTAAAACATGCTGTGAAAGTCCATCGTGAATGCCAACAGAAACAGGGAGATATTTGATGTTTGCTTTTTTCTGGGCTGAGAACTCCCTCCCGCCAACCCTTTCCTTCTTGTCAAACTGGATGGAATGGTTTTAAAATAGGGTCCTGAGTGAGCATTTCCACCAATGTCTTAATTTCAAAACCACAGTGAATATAAAAGTCAGGGATATCCCATACACTGACAAATAGAGTCATTAAAAAATCCATGACTCCTCTGTTTCATTTACAGGGAAAAGAACTGGTGTGCTCCATGTATCTCTCTTCTGAATGTTGTGATGCTTGTATATTTGGTCCTGAGATTGCTCTTGCAAATGATACCACTCAGACCATCCACATAGACGGTTCTCACACCTGCCTGCACGTTAGAATCACTTGGGGAGATTTTAAAACTTATTGTTGTCCAGATTCCCCTCCCTCGTGCAGAGTGCAGCACGGTTCCAAGTATTATTTTAAATATCCTTGGTGACTGAGGGGAGAGGACATGAGTTCACACAATGTCACCAAAGCTACTGATGAATGTAAGAGCCAGGTTCTTTACCATGATAAGTTCGTTTGTTATCTTTAGTCGCATTGAATGGTTGTTCGACTGAATTCATCTAATGCTTAGATACCTGGAAGATAAAGCCAACATCATTCAATGAACGATCAATTCTAAGCCTACCTTTGAAGCCAGTAATGGCTTGGTGTCCTCTATTTCAATAAGAACGTCCCGGCGGGGTGGGGTAGACAAAAAGGAGGCTGCAAGACAGACAATTTCATAATCTCAGATACTTATAAAAATATAGTGGTAAGCTTTCTATTTCAAGTTTGACAGCCACACAGTGGATGGTAGAGTTTGCTCCTGGATGAGACTTACTAAATGGAGAAGACCACACAGGACTGTAGAAAAATAACCCAACAATTCATCACTTTTCCCAAAATATGATTGGTTTGAGACATTTTAAGGGGATTATCTGGCCTTTTTTTTTTTTTTTCCCCTTTCACCTTAGTTAGCCCAATGCCTATAGATATGGAATGCTCAAAAAAGGCATTTTATCAACACATGTCTTTAGAGGATGCAGGAGTGATTTTGGGGCCCTGGGGGGCTACAGAAAAGGAGCCTCCTTTTCATGGGATCTGTTCTAAGACACAGAAAAGCAAAGCAGGGTGAATAGGCACATTTCACGGCTGAAGTTGCAGCAGCCTCTTTCAGCCCCAGTTCTTACAGTACGCTGCTGCTACTAAGTCGCTTCAGTCGTGTCTGACTCTGTGCGACCCCACAGACGGCAGCCCACCAGGCTCCCCCGTCCCTGGGATTTTCCAGGCAAGAACACTGGAGTGGGTTGTCCTTTCCTTCTCCAATGCATGAAAGTGAAAAGTGAAAGTGAAGTCGCTGAGTTGTGTCCGACTCTTAGCGACCCCATGGACTGCAGCCTACCAGGCTCCTCCATCCATGGGATTTTCCAGGCAAGAGTACTGGAGTGGAGTGCCATTGCCTTCTCCCTCTTACAGTATATGTAGAGGGAAAAGGCACCCATCCTGACTTTAAATAATTCCCAGAATATGTGTGGCTCTAGAGTCTGGGGCTAGAGCGAGGGCTCATGAGTAGCCTCCCAGGGCTCACCAGATTTGGTTCAGCTGAATGGGGTACCAAAGCTTCAGCTTGGGGCAGGATGGAGCAAGAAGTACAGATGTGCTTTATGAATGAGGACATCAGGCAGACAGACATTCATCAGAAAGCCAGAACCCAGACAGAACAAACTCTGCCAAGGCAAAAGAACTTTTTGTTTGACCCAGCAATTGATGCATAGGACATAAAGGATGGAAAACTCATTCTTTAAGCACCTGCCATGTGCTGGGCAGTGGGTTAAACTATTTACATACATGATCTCATTTAACGCCTCAAAAATCTTGTAGGATAATTGCATATGTGGCATTATACCCATTATAGAGATTAAAAACAAACAGACTGAGGCTCAGAGAAAGCAAGTCTGCTTCAGGTTGAACAATCAATCACAAGTGCATGTAAGTAACCTAGGTCTCTCTGACGTTAACGCTTGTGTTTTAACTGTCATGCCAGAGTACAGAGCAAAGCAGGCCCTTTGTAAATGTCAAAGAAACAATCGGGGGAACACTGGGGAAGCAGAGGAGACTGACACTGAGAATCTATGATGCACCAGTTGCTATGCTGTTGCTAGGTGGTTGAGTATCCATGTGGCACTCCTAGATCTATCAGCAGTCTCTATGCTTCCAAGATAGCTTCCCCCAACTCCCAACAAATGCAGCAGCACAGAAGGCTGAGTGGGCAGGCATGCTGGAAAACCGCACGGGGGATCCTTTCTATATCATCAGTTCTCCACGTCACAGTGCTCATGTCAACAACACCTTGGGGAGGGGAGGCAAGTTATTCTGTGTGCTTCCCCCACGAGACCAACCAAGCATATCCCTGCACTCTTACCTCTATTTGGTTTAAACAATGTATCAGGTGGATCTAAAATAACAGATTCTGGTCTTGGGAACACTGTGTTCCCCTTTCACCTTAAGAATTTTCCTCTTTAGGGACTCTCTGAAGCCTTGACCACGTTAACTCCATAGAATTATGAACCAGGAGGCCTCTGTCTGCCCCTGACCTAGTGACATACATAGGTCCACTCAGATTCTGAGGCCAGAGAAAATGTGCATTTATACCTTCCAAATGATTTCACATGTGTGTATCAAAGAGTGTTCCCTCATGAAAGCAGTAGAAAACACACCAGGGAAACACTTTCTCTCCATTATATAATCCCAGATAAAAGAGCACCTGCAGTTATGTGAATCCTTGTTATAAAAATGTTGCTGTTTAGGCACCATCTATTCAGCACAAAATGCATTTCACGGGAAATGTATGGATAAACACATGTAGGGTTTGGCTCAAGTGTGACTGTGGATTTTTTTCTGTCTTCTCTGAATCAGGGATTCGGGATGCTCAGACCCACAATGCAGATAAGTTTCAGAGGCTCTGTAAAATCAATACCAAACCTTATGGAAGATTACACAGAACCAGTTAGCAGCACAGCTGCTCAAACAGAAGACATCTGTTTCAGTTTTGAGGCCGCCAGCGATCAGCTGAATGGGTGTCAGTTCTCCGCTGGGTCTAATCTCACAAGCGTAGGGGCTCTAGGATCTTGCTCATGGGTGGGATCCAGTCCCCAGCCCCTAACACAGTCTCTGGCACATGGTAAACTAAAAAACAAGTAATTCTTGAATAAACAAGTGCAAAATGCTATCCATATAGTTATTCTTTCATACAGAACCCTAGGATAATACTATAGCCTGCTCTAACACTTACATATTAATTATGTGACCTAAAGCCAGGCATTAAACTCAGCAGGTACTATTTTTTCCTCCACGGGTAACAATGAAATCATATGTTTCAAATCACATCATAAGGATGTTATGATGCATTAATGAGGTGGAACAATAGATAGAAAGCAATTTAAAAATTCCCTGCTCCTTCAGTGCTCACAGAGGGGCCCCTGTATCTCCCATCAGAATATTTATCATGGCAAACTGCAATCACCCATTGTTCCGTTTGATTTTTCTGCTGGACAACACAAAAAAAGAATGTTTTTTCCAGGAGCAGGATATTTCAGAAGGTAAGAGCTTGAGCATCGGGCCCCTCCAAACGAGGCCAGGATTCAAGGGGCGCTCTGCCACTTACGAACTGTATCACCTTGGGAAGGTTACACGGAGTGCTGTCAATCAAACTGTTCCCTCATCTGCAAAACCTGGAGAATAAGTACTTGCACCTTGAGAAGTTGGTGAAGATGAAATCAGCTCAACATGAAAAGATCCAAGATGTTATTTAGAGACTTGGATTTCCCTTTTTTAAAAAACTGGAGGATAACTGCTTTACAACGTTCTGTTAGTTTCTGCTGTACAACGTGACTCAGCTGTAAATATACATATATGCCCTCCCTCTCGAGCCTCCTTCCCACCTCCCCTTCCACCCTTCTAGTTCATCGCAGAGCTCCAAGCTGAGCTTCCTGTGCTAAACAGCAGCTTCACGTTATCTGTTTTACACATGATTGTATATTTATGTCAATGCTACTTTCTCAGTCGTCTCTTGCATTTACCTTTTAGCTGTGGCACGATGTCCTCCTTTCCTGCATAAGGGTCACAGCGAAAGCGGTCCAGGCGATCAATGGTGCACTGGCCCACGACAGGCTTGCGCCCGAACTGCCGGTGGTCGATGACCTTGATCACCAGTGGAGGCATGTACAGTTCCTCCTTGGGCAAGAACTGGGGAGGGAGGTGGGTCACAGAGGTATGTGTCACTTCTCTCTACAAGTCCTGACAAGGGCAGCTTTGCCAATTAACTCCCCCAAAGGGACCATCTCAGGCTCTCTCTGCCCATTTGGCATAGGCTCAGGGCCCCACAGTGAGTTCAGTAACATACACGCCAAGCTAGCAGCCTAGAGACGAAGGGCCTGAGCTCTGAACCAGATGCCTGGGGTCACATCCCCGCTCTGCCACTGACATCTGCATGGCATGATCTTAGGGAACCTTTCTGTGTCTCAGGGATCTCAATAACAGTAGGGTTGCTGAACTAATGAACGTGAAGGGACTAAAAGTGTACCTTAGTCCCTGGCTCTGCTCTGTTAACAGGGTGTGAAGTCAGCACTTTGTTAGAATTAGTTAAAATCTAGAAATGATTGAGATAAAACTGAACCTTCACAGGAAATAACTGTAGCTTGGGAGTCTTTCAGCCCTGGAAGTTCAATGCCAAAATAGGACGCTCTTTTCTCATTGTCTCCTGGTTCCTCTAGGTACAATCTGGTGACCTTGGTGACACTGTCTGATTGAGGAATCATGGGCTGGTCTCAGGTCTGCCTGGTGTGTGGTTCAGATTATTTCCACCTCTGTCCTTGCCCAGGAATAGAAGTTGGGGTCAACTGAGAGGCTTTCCTCACTTCTGCTGACCAAGGCTAGATCCCAGACTAGAGCTTGGGAGTCAGGGGAGGGAGCTGGCGAGAGGACAAGGATGGGCAGAGTGGCCCCGGGATCACTCTGGGATTCTGGCTTGGAGCCTCCAGGGGGTGCTCACGGGTAGCATCCCAAGGGGAAAGCATGGGCTTTGAAGCTGGAGGGACCTTAAGTCTGAACTCTGGCCACCCACTTGCTAGCTGTGTCTCTTTGTGTAAATCACTTAACCTTTCAGTTTTCTCCAAAGCACACTTGAGAGGGATGAAAATGCCTGCCCTGCAAGCTTGAAGACTGATGCAGGGAGTGTGAATGCAGCCAGCACTGGGCTCTACGTAGCTGCTGCTGTAGTTTCTGACAGAGTCTCTGAGCACAGCAGGCGGCACCTGGCACCGGTTATGGAACTTGCAGAGGGCATTTTTCCCTCCAAGCCTTGGTTTCCTTATCCGTAAGAGGAGGAGTTAAGCCACATGACCCTAGAGTTCAAGAGCCGTGTGTTGGAGGCCCCAAGGTCAGAAAAATGACTGGGGTGGGAAAAGGAATGGGAAGATTCTGGAACTTCCACCCCATCAAAACTGAGGAAATGCCTTTGTATCTCTTTTTATAGTAGAGTATAAAAAGAAAGGTTTTTCCATTTTAAAAAGTTAAGGATTTAACTGCTTTAAAGATGGAGTAGCCTCTTCTTGCTCCAGAGTATTATGGGGTCTGCTGTGGAGGACTGTGAACCAGATCTGAGGCCACCAAACTTCTAATAACCAGAGGGGAACATCGATGGAGCAAAAGTGGGCACCATCCCTAGGGGCGCCTGGAGGCGGGGAAGTCACAGGCTCCTAGGATGAGCCCCGTCACCCCATTATTCTGCAGCTCCTTTTCCCAGCCAGCCAGTCACTATGGGGGATTCTGGTTCACACACCTACAGGGGCATGGCTGGGGGTTAATATTCTGTTCCTGCAGGACTAAGAGCTTGTCATAGAGAGCTGACTAGATGGAAGTTTCCTGGAGAAATACCTTAGGATTGCTCATAGATACTTCTGTGTCACTGGGGCTCGTTGAAGCTTTAAGGAACTACCGCTACAGTGTGAGAAGCTAAGGGAGGCTAGCCACTGACAAGCAGACTAAGGCAGGGTTTTTCTATTTGTTGTCGGACTTTGGAAATATATTAATATATAATGTATGGATTTGTATATATTCATTTTTCAAGTACAAGTCAGCAATTCAACACACATGGACTATTATGGAGTCTTGATACAGTACCACTCTCATGAAGAGAACAGAACTTGGGAAGTTGGGTGTCTTCTTCAGGTTTTTGATCACCACTGACTCGACCCTTTCCCCTCCACACTCCACAATGAGACTGGGGGATGTGACAGAAGCCATCTGGTAATTCTTCATATTTCTTAAGCCCCAAGCTAGAATCTAAGAGAACAATATAAAGAGAAGGGAAGAAAACCCAGCATATTAAAAATATTCAAAAGGAAACATTCTTTCTTAATAACTGGTAAATTCTTTAAGATGGACTTGTACCGATTTGCCTCAAATCTCTGAGAATGTTATCCTAGAAAGCCTGGAGGTCAGACAGAGAAAGTGTTTTTGCCCATTTTCTTCCCTTATCTGAGCGGATAAAGAGCAGAACAGATAAGAACGCAGGGATCAAATCCTGGCTGCGCCACAGCTCTAACTCTGGCAAGTTAGTAACCTCTCTGGCTCAGCTACAAAAGGATCTGAGAGTATTCCCCATCATAGGGTTATTCTGAGGATCAAGTGTAAAACTCTTAACACAGAGTCTGACCTGCAGGCATTTATTTGAAAATAAGAGCTGTAGTTTAAAGTCATCTGTCTCAGTCATTATTAGCAAGACAGAGGATGGAAACCTCCAGGTAACAGCTTGTTGACTAGACAAACAGGGAGCCCTCACTAGTAGGCAGGATGCCGTCCATCGAGTTCCCTCCGCCTGTATCTGCTCAGACTGCCCCGCACGTCACCATTTCCCATTCTTCCCACCCCTCCCCTCCACCTCCCCCCTCAGGTCCCCTTTTCTCAGCACACACAGACATGCTGCTCTGAGTCCATCTCCTCTCTCCCAGTTCTCCAGTTGACCCGGGAAACTTAAAAATCCACTGGCTCCCAGTAAATGGGAATTCTAAATTCCCTCAGCAATATTGGGATTGATTTGTTTTTATTGCTTTGATGAGTATTCTATTTTCCATGAATATTTCTGTTTTGTGGACAAATTCTAAAGGAAGTTGGAGATAGCAAGAAAAGACACAGCAAGGTTCCATTCCTATACAAAAGATTCCAGTTGGGTGGCCACATCCATTTGATCTGACCAATGAAACAGGGCAAGCAGCATACCTCAATAGCAGTGAGCTGAACCACAGGCCTGATGCCCTGGGGGACCATGTACAGATTTGGTGCCCTTTGCGAGGGAAGAATGGGAAGGTTGGAGCCATCCTGTGAAACAAACACGCAAAAGTCAATGCCTCCCTTTGGTTCAAGTAAACAGTGCCTGGAGTTGTTAACAAGTGTTTTAATTGGCTACTCTGAAAAAAATGTATGAGTGAGAACTCAGTAAGTACCTTGTGCCTCAGGATCAACTCTGCAGTTACAAGGACATCCCCACAGGTTTTGTCTCCATTCATCACTGGGTACCAGAGAAGTTTGGGAGTGATGTCCATTTCTGAGTCTAGTTTCACCAGAGGAGAGCACATGCTTCGTCCTAAAAATTCATCTTTGCCCTAGAGAAACAAGCAATCCCGAAATTCTCTGACAAACAACCGTATAGAGCTCCATCATTCCCTAAATCATCTTAGAAATGCTAAATTACCTACCACTTGGTCATTGTCAAAAAGTTCGATGATAACCTTGGGTGGGTTCTGTAGAATGGTTTGGGGTTCCCCATAAATTTCAATTTCATCGAATATAATTGTTTGGTCCCATGTCGGATTCAGAGTTGAGTGGATGATCTCGGTGGTTTTACTTCGATGAAGGAAGGAGACATGAGCATATGGATCTAAAACAGAAAAAGAGAGTAACAGTGGGCCATGGCTGAGGTCTGAAGCCATAAAACTCCTGGAAGAAAACATAGGGGTAGGCTCCTTGACATTGACTTGGCCATGGTTTTTTAATCTGACACAACTAAGGCAACAGAAGCAAAAATAAACAAATGGAACTACCTCAAACTAAAAAGGTTTCAGTGCAGCAAGGTGAATCACCAACAAAATGAAAGGCAAACTATAAATGAATGAAGAAAAAATATCCATCTAAATAGGTAGATACATACATACAATAAAATATAAATCAGCCTTAAAAAATAAGGAAATTTTGCCATTTGTGACACCATGCATGAACCTGGAGGGCTTAAGTGAAATAAGCCAGACACAGAAAGACAAAAACTACAGGGTATCATTTATATGTGAAACAAACAAAAAAACCTTAACTCAGAAAAACAGAGAGGAAAATGGTGGTCCCTGCGGTGGCTGGGGGCAGGGGAAATGATGTGAATTAAAGAGTATAAACTTCACCTGCAAGATGAATAAGGTCTGAGGATCCAGTGGATAACATGATGACTACAGTTAGTACTTTTCGTATAACTGAAATCTGCTAAGAAAGTACAACTTAAGTGTTTGCACCAACTCACAAAATGTAAATTTGAGAGACGATGAATATGTTCACTCAATTGTGGGAATCTTTTCACAAGGTGTACATATGTCAAATCATCACGTTGTTCACTTTAAACTTTGTCAACTATACCTCAGTACTGCTGAAAACAGCTAAGAAAAAAAAAGTAACCCACTTCTCCATGCTTAATAATTTCACTAAACCTTTTTACAACTGCTTGGGAGCTGACCTCTGTGAGCAATACCCTGCTGTCTAACTTGAAGCTTCTGCACAAGTTGACAGGATGCCTGGCTTTTAGCATTGCAGCATCTCATGAATGGGATTCCTTGCTTTTACGCTGATGGTATATCTTCTGTATCAAACTGCAAGGCATGTGCTTTAGTCAAGAAATTAACTTTGACTTGCAATGATTGGGTGCCCCCTGGTGGTGAATATTCAAAAATGTCTTCAAAAACCATTCTGGAGCAGCATTAGAGATAACCTTAAATCTATCTGCCTTAATTTGTCAGAAAAGGAAACCATTCACAAATGTTGGTTAATATTAGTGCTCGGAACACACCTCACAACTGATGTGAGCATGGCAGAGCGTCAGGCAACTGGTCCTAGAGCTGGTTCCATAAGGGACGCTCTGCTGGCCTGCAGTGGAATGCTCCTCCTATAGCTCAGGGAAATTAAAAGATGCTTGCTCCTTGGAAGAAAAGCTATGAAAAACCTAGACAGAGTATTAAAAAGCAGAGACATCCCTTTGCCTACAAAAGTCCCTATAGTCAAAACTATGGTTTTTCAAGTAGTCATGTACAGATATCAGAGTTGGACCATAAAAGAAGGCTGAGCAGTGAAGAATTGATGCTTTCTAATTGTGGTGCTGGAGAAGACTCTTAAGAGTCCCTTGGACAGCAAGGAAATCAAAGCAGCCAATCCTAAAGGAAATTAACCCTGAATATTCATTGGAAGGACTGATGTTGAAGGTGAAGCCGTCTGATGTGAAGAGCCGACTCACTGGAAAAGACCCTGATGCTGGGAAAAACTGAGGGCAGGAGGAGAAGGGGTGACACAGGATGAGACAGTTGGGTGGCATCATCAGCACAATGCATGTGAGTTTGAGCAAACTCCGGAATACAGTGAAGGAGAGGGAAGCCGGGTGTGCTGCTGTCCATGAGGTCACAAAATGTGGGACACGACTGAGCAACTCAACAACAACACTAGCCCAGGGAGACCAGGAACTGGTTATACCAGCAACAGCACACAAATTCCCAAGCAGCAGGCGCCCAGAACCTTCCTCTGAGAACCAGTCCAAAGGCAGAAAACTAGGGTGTCAGTGTGAGGGGTGATAAGTCTCATGGTTTGTTGGTGCTGGAAATTTGAGGAGCAGGCAGCAGAGAAGGTCAAGATAGACTCCAAAGTAGGGAAATGGGTGAACTGGTGGTAATCATTTTGTCAACTTAGAGAGTTACAAAAAATATTTATATTTACATAAATGTGCTGACTTGCCAATCAACCCAAAAGGTCTGGGGTAAAAAGAGTATAAGTATAAACAAGAGAGCAGAAACTACTTTTCTTCTTGGTGATTTTCATCACTTAATCCCTTAATGATTATTAGTATTAAAAGACCACATATCTTCTTCGTCACTCAGCAACTGTGCTCGACAGACTCAGCCATTGTCTAATGACTGAGCCCTTGACTTCATGCATATCAAACTACTTACTCTCAATAAGGAAAAGCTTTTTGTTGTTGTGCAAAATAACTCAAAGCATCCACTAGATGAAAAGTAGAATCAAGCTAGCCTGCTGTGTAATAACATGTGAGATGGAGTTTTTTTTTCCTTTACCTGAAAAGCTATCCTTGTCTAGAGCCATGAGGTTTCTGGCTTGATAGATATAGCAGCGCAGGTGGTAAACGTAGACTCCTAAAAAGAACAGGATGCAGGTTACTTGTAAGAAACAGAACACTGTAAACTCCTATTTTTCTATTGGACACAACATATGTTTCAGATAAATGGGTTACCCAAATCCATTTCCCCACAATTTATATTGTATGTACAGAAGGTATACAATGGTGACGATGTGTCTTCCAAGTGTTTCCTGCAAAATGAAGCATTGTAAAAATGCTGCAGGAAGTTCATTGCAAGTGTACCAATCAGGAGAGCATACTTCTGGTATAAACTTCCTGGATTTAGGGTACTGCTTGTCATTGCCTACCTTTAAAACGACACTGGGTCTCTAGGAGTTACTGAAATAGGGCTTTCTATACCATTTCAGCACCAGATCTAGGAAACAGTTATCTGTTAAGTGATTCTTTGTTATTTCAAAGACTTTATACTTCTTCTCATTATTATTTTAATACATAAACGACCCTCCCCACCACACTGCTACCCCACCCTGCCCCTGCAAACACATAATTTGAGAAGCGGTAGAGTACTGTGATTCACTACACAAATCCTGGGCTTCTCTGGTGGCTCAGACAGTAAAGAATCTGCTTGCAATAAAGGAGACCCAGGTTCAATCCCTGGGTCAGGAAGATTCCCTGGAGAAGGGAAGGGCTACCCACTCCAGTATTCTCACCTGGAGAATTCCATGGACAGAGGAACCTGGGTGGCTACAGTCCATGGGATTCCAAAGAGTCAGATCGGACTGAGCAACTAACAATTTTCAGAGTATTGTGATTCACTATGCAAATGCTAGGAACCAGGCTACTTCAGTTCATATTTTATCTCTAGTGCCTACAAGCTACAAAATCTTGGTCAAATAATTTAATCTTTCTGTACTTGATTTCTTCCTGTGAAATTGGGAACGATAATGGTACCTCCCTTCTAGGGTTGTTATAAAAATTAAATGAGATAATATATGCACAGTACCTGGCACATGCTAAGACTAATATAAGTATTTGCTATTATTATTATACAGTAGGTCTGCTTCATTCCAAAATTCCTGAAGGGTATCACTAAAACCAACCTTAACTTTCTGAACTTTTTCAGTAATTAAAATAATCTTTGGAGGGCTCTTGATAGAATGAGTAAATATCAGACAGGTTATGTTAAGATTAAATATCTGACCATCCTGTACCCCAAATATAGTTATTAAAACTGCATTTTTAAAAATCACATTCATGATATGATGAAAATGCAAGTCACATTTACATAAAAGGATTCTTTAAAAATCACATTTGGTGATTCATAGTTATCCTGAGATAACAGTCACAGAAGTGAAATTCACAGATACACGTTTAAAACTTACTGTCAAAAGTACAGGAAACAATGGGAGTGTTTGCTCCAAATACAGTGGTGGCGCTGTGCTTCTGCTTTTCTACGCTCTTTTCCTCTCCATCCTCAGTCGTGTCTGCGCCCTAAAATAAGAGGCAGGAAGACCAATCAGTAATGCCTAAAAATGAAGAGGTAAGAATTAGAAGCAAACGGAATGGTCAGTTTTAAGAGTTTTTCTTAATCCAATCATTCCATTTTTAAACATGAATGACGCTCAGCATAGTGACACAGTGGGAAGCTAGAGCCAGCCTTTCTATCTCAAGTCTAGGCTTACCAAACCCCTACCCCTTGAGGGTGGAGGGGTGGGGGAAAGAAAAGTGAAAGTCACTCAGTCTGATTCTTTAGGACCCCATGGACTGTACAGTCCATGGACTTTTCCAGGCCAGAATACTGGAGGGATCGAACCCAGGTCTCCCACATTACAGGTGGATTCTTTATCATCTGAGCCACCAGGGAAGCTCTGGGAGGTGGGGGGAGGAAAGCATAAAGGATACATAAGAGTATTAGGAGGAAGGGAGGAAGAAAAAGTGTGGAGGAAGAACAGAGAAAGGTTAGTGTGTAGAAATATAAAAATAGGTTGTGTCCAAACACAAATTTCCAAAAATGGTCCCTGACCACCTCACTGATTTAAATCAACCACCACCATTTTCTTAATTCATTCCTTCTGCCATTCTGCTTTTTTCCTCCCTGCCTTTCTATTGTGCTTCCAGGTGAATCGTTCTCTGACTTTGTGAGCCAGCCTTCTGTTTTCCTTCCCCTCACACCTGTATATTTAACTTTCTTGGCTTGCTGAACAGTTGTAGTTTCCAGAGTATGATCCAAAGAATCTAAGCTTGGAATGTTAATAGATGTCACCCACAGCAAAGGCTTTTGAACAGATACACTTGAAGAAACAGTTAGGTGAACCAATATTAAACGGGCTTCTTAGAACCGTCCACGTGTCAATGGTCTATTTGTTCTACATTGCTGAACACCTATGATGTGTGGCTTTCTACCAAATTAGGTGCAATCTTACAGTAGTGGATTCGGTGGCCTTATATCCAACACGCATGTGTCTTCCCTCTGTGAATATAATTTGAATTTTGGCTATTTATTACTTACAAGGGCCCCTTCAAGTTTAAAGATGGCAGCTGCGCCATGTGTTTCTGAAGGAGCCATTTTTCTCCTCCAACGTCTGCGGCGAAACGTATCTGAACTACGCTGTTTCCAGTGAAATTTCCAGCCAATTAGAGAAGCGTATTCCCAGCCATCCCGGTCTTCAAATTCTGCCATGGCCTAAAACAGAGGTAAAACATTTAACAATAATCATCACCATAACAATGTTCCTTATATTGATAAAGCAGTTTACCTGATCAATCAACAAATATGTATCAAAAGTCTACTCTGGGCCAAAGCACCATGCTAGAAGCCAGGGTACAACAGAGAACAAAATAGACAGTCTCAGGACTTCCCTGGTGGTCCAGTGGTTAAGAATCTGCCTTGCAACGCAAAGGATGTGGGTTCAATCCCTGGTTGGGGAACTAGGATCCCACATGCCGCAGAGCAACCGAGCCTGTGTGCCCTTGTGTGCACAAAAGATCCCGCATGACTCAACTAAGAATCGACACAGCCAAATAAATAAATAAAATACTAAAAAAATAACAGACAGGTTCTCTGCCGTTGCAGAGGTGATGGACCCTGGGGATGCAGAGAGAACAGCAGCAACTGAAGTGAAATGAGATTTTGCCAAGGTGATGGCTATACCATCAGGAGGAGCCCCTTATTTAGACTTGGCAGCAGGGATGGGGTGGGGCATGAGGTCAGGGGTAAATCAAATGGATTCTTTTGCAAATTGCTTTCTATTTGCTCACTTCACTAGCTCATAAGCACACTGCTATTGTGATATAGTTTGGAAAACATTATTATCTCCACTTTACATATGGAGGGAAGAAATGATGCCACCCTCCTCAGGGCTTAAGTGTTTAAGATAAAAACTTCTATAGCTAATAAGTAAATCAGGGTATACTACTTCTAGAATAACTACTATAATGACTAAGGTAGCTTTTATCGTAAAATCTATTTCTATTTAATTATCTCAGTTTTCAACGTTTTCTTCAATTCATTCAGCAAATGTAAGTGCCTACCGTGCAGCACTGGGTTAAGAGCTGAGGAAGCAGTGAAGAAAGAGACAGGGTCCTTGCCCTCCTGTAGCTGACATTTCAGTGGTAGAAACTTTACATAAATATCTTAAAAGTATGACTAGATTTAGTAGATGTAAAATAATACTGAATAATATTTATGATTTCAGAAATAAGAGCTTCACGTAGGTTATTAATGTAGGGGCTATTTTTTTCAACTTTGAATAAACAGAAAATCCAGGTCAAGGAAGATCTTGTAATTAACCCTCTAGCAGCGTCACTAGTGGCATCGAAATATTTCATGAAGCCAGGAGTGAGGCAGGCTGGGGAGCGTGATCAAAGTCTCTCGACAATACTCTTTGTAGAACTGCGCCACGCTTCCGGTCTTCTGACTAGTCGCTCAGTGATCTTTCCACCTCACCTTGGCACTCTCATGTGGAAGAACGGAGTCAAAGTGCCTCTAGAAACTTCTCACCCCATCAGGATAGGGCTGATTGCAAAACAAATATTCATTCATCAGCTCATTCATTCTACTCCATTATTAATTAGGAACAAGGTCCTAAGCTAGCAGAAAAGATATGATAAGAAGATGAGAATGGTTCCATCTTTGGAAGCATAGAAGAACTGAGAAGCTCACTGGCTAATAAAAAAATCACTTCATCACATCTGCTGTAAGCCGGGCACTTTGTGGACTAGAAAGAATTCCTATTTAGAATGAGCTTAGCCTGAGTTCACTCTATCACTTACTAGACATGTGGTGGTGGTTTAGTTGCTAAGCTGTGTCTGACTCCTATGAACCCATGGACTATAGACTGCCACACTCCTTTGTCCATGGGATTTCCTAGGCAAGAATACTAGAGTGGGTTGTCATTTCCTTCTCCACGGGATCTTTCCTGACCCAGGAATCAAACCCGGGTCTCCTGCATTGAAGGCAGATTCTTTACCAACAGAGCTACATGGGTAGCCCGAAGCAAATCCATTTAACCTCTGTGAGGACTGTCTGTACAATGAGAATGAAACGCAGATTTTCTGGGTTGGAGATGATATATATTCAGTACTTACCATCATAGAAGGAACACAAACATACCATTTACTATTGTTATTAGTATTATTGTTCCACTCAATTTATTATTATTCCATTTAAGCTTATAATACCCTAAATAGACGCATGATATTATACCCATTTTGCAGATGAGAAAGGGGACGAAGCCAGGATTTGAATCCTTAGATGTCTTGTTCAAAGTCTTGAGCTACTGCCACTACTACAAGATGCTACCAAAATAATTTCTGCTTCTATCAGTGCCTCTTGAGTGGTTCTCATTATTTAGCCTGCTTCAGAATCACCTGGAAGACTTACTTGTTGAAACACAGAATGCTGGGCTTACCCCCAGAGTTCCTCAATCAGTAGGTCAGAGGTCAGGGCACACTTTTAGAACCCTTGAGCAGGGTCTCAGGTAAATGGTTTCTGTAGAAACAGCTGGATTAACTGTGATTCTGAGTGATCTAGAAGAAAGAGCCACCTGCTCCCTCTCACTGCTCCTCTTACCCTTGCGGTACTCGAAGTGGATTGTGTTAAATCTTTCTTGCGTTTTCGGACCAGCCTTCGGCGTCTATGAGTATGATACATTTTTTCTGCTGCAACCCAGGATTTGGGCTTATTATCAGGAGGAATGGTAATTCCATACTCCCAGCCTGGAATAGAGTTGGTGAATGGTTATCCAAAAGAGATGCACTTGCCAGATTGCCAAATAAACTTCAGCAATAAAGTTAAATAAAGTTCCAGGAAACAGTCACTCTCTGTCCCCCTCCCAACATTCTCCACTGTCCTGACTGAATGCCATTGCTCCTTTCACTCTTGTGCAATCAGCCAAACAGAATAAAGCCCTGTTCCCCTGGATTCTTCCTCAAGAAACTTCCTTTGTGGCCATGGGGTTCACCTCCATGTTTATACTTTCCAACATTCATGGAAATTGAATGTATGTAAGAATAAAGTGGGGCTTCCCAGGTGGCTCAGTAGTAAAGAACCCACCTGCCAATGCAAGGAGACAGAGGAGACGCAGGTTCGACCCCTGGGTTGGGAAGATCCCTGGAGGAGGGCATGACAACCCACTCCAGTATTCTTGCCTGGAGAATCCCAAGGACAGAGGAGCCTGGTGGGCTATAGTGAGCCTGGTAGGCTATAGTCCATGGGGTCGCAAAGAGTCAAACACGATTGAGCATGCCCTCACTCAAGAATAAAGCCCACTATGAGAGGCATTTGGGAACAGTGATAGAGGGCATGGCCTGCGTAGTAACAGACTGGGTTCAAATCCCAGCATCTCCTCGTGTGGACTATTTACTTAAAAAATGTCTTACAAGTTGGTAAATCTGCTGGGGGCCAAATGTCCCCAGCATAAAGGTAAATTATACCTTTTTCAAAAGAATTAATCAAAATACTGCAAGCAAAGCACGAGGACCATGATCAGCACACAGTTTGCACTCCAACAACGTTAACTAGTATTAGAAGGGCTGGTGTGTGCACCCAGATCAAGAAACTTATAACCTATTTGAAATCTTCCTTATTAATGGTAGTTCTTTCTGTGTACTAGTTCTTCAGAAGAAATTTAAAAATCAAAGTTTCTATTTGGACAATTCTAAATGTTTTAGTTCCATTTAATGTTAGATTTCTAGCCATAGGAAAGGATAAGCATCATTACCAGAAGCTATGTCAATAATCTGCCTTACTGCTGAATAGGATGACTTTTAAGGCATTCTGCAGTTCTTCTTTCTGAGGTAGGGGGCTCCTGAGTTAGTGTGATGTTCCCAGGGAGGGTATGGCGTGGTTAGAACAGAGAAACTCTAAACTGCAATCCCCTCCAAAATTCTCACTGGATCCCTGGCATCTTGAAGTCCAGCTACCCGGGAGCCTGTCACCTTGTATCTTGAGAGCCTACCACCCTGCCCTTGTCCAAGCACCTGCTTGTCTTCCAGACACCTGACCCCACCCCCCCCCCCACCCCCCCGTCTTAGACCAGAAGACGGGAAACTCTTCCCTCCCAAGGAAACTTGACTTGAACCAAGGCATTGCTGGAGAGCCCCTGGTCAGGTAATAGGTCTGAAATGTTACCTCTCTCATCCACTGCACGATTAATGTCATAGACCCATGCATCATCCTCCCATTCCCAGCCTGGAGGGCAAGTGAGCTCGCTTGGTGATGCTGCTTTATCGCCGTTCTTTACAAAAAACAAACAAAAACAACAAAGAGAAAGAAGCCACAGTGTTAAATAAGAGGCAAATGTAAGATAGGATTCCTCACACTTAACTATAGATTCACATGCTAATTTGATACCTTCATAGGCAATCTTTTCAGAAAAATTCCTAATCTATACACAATTGCCAAACAGTAACTCGTTGTTAAAAGAATACTTTCTGTTTCTACTATTCAGGGATATGTTTTGCTAAACCACAGGAAACTGATTTTTGTAAGTTAAAAATGGTCAAAGATCAGCAATTTCATATGGTTCAATTTAGTGTTATGAAATGATGCAACTCTTATGAGGGGTTATATTGCAAAGAACCCATCAGAGATGGACGGACCATGAAAAATAGGTGTTTTCAAATACGGGGTAATGCTATAGGAAGCTGTAGATGCTAATCATGTTTAAGACTGAGCAAAGTTTATGTGAAAATATTGACAAGTTCTGTATTAAAACTGATAGAAGTATGAAAAAGAAGTACATAGTAAATGAAATAAAGGAGATAAACAGAAAAATAGCTTCACTTTAAGGGTGTGAATATTGAACAACAGGAGACCATCTGTTCATGTACTGACAAAGATGTGGGATGGTGTGTGTCTAGGAAAAAAGTCCTCTCTTCTGTTGCTGGAAATATAAATTTGTACAGCCTCTTTGAAAGTGATTTGCCAATATTTATCAAAATTTTACATGCACTGAAACCTTGACCAAGCCAGGGACCTACCTCTCCTACAGGCAAACTTTCCTAAGTGAATAAGAATGTATGTAGAAGGATGTTCATTGTCACATTACATATAAAACACAAAGACTATAAAAAAAAAAAAACAACCTAAATGTCAAAGAGAGGATGAGTTAAATTATAGAGGGGTGCATATAATCAAACACTCTGAAGAAATTTTTTAAAAAACTCAAGATGTCCAAGACACATTATAATGAACATACAAGTGAAAAACACAAGTTGCGGAACTGTGCCTATATGACACCATTCTATTCAGGTGGGTAAAAAAAGAAGTAATTGTATAGGAACAGAAAACTGTTATCTTTGGTTCAATGGTTATTTCAAAGTGGGGGATATGCATCAAGGAGAATAATTACTTTTCATTTCCTTTTATGCTGTATGACTATTCCAAAGATACAAGAATTCAATTTATGATTTTAAAAGCTAGTTACATAATATAGTAAAAAAAAAAAAAAAACAACAACAACCCTGCACAACCCAGACTTTGAAAGTGAAAGTGACAGTCATTCAGTCATCCGACTCCTTGGACGCCACTGACTCCATGGAATTCTCCAGGCCAGAATACTGGAGTGGGTAGACTTTCCCTTCTCCAGGGGATCTTCCCAAACCAGGGATCGAACCCAGGTCTCCGTGTCCCAATACCTAGTTAAAATAGGCTCCATGTATTCTCTATAGGAAATAATTACGGATGTGCTTTGGAGGCTTAAGTTATAAAGGAAACACTGTTTAGAACGTGAAATGGGGCAGAAGAGCCGGGGAGCCCCGCCTTGTGCTTGGTGACGGTTTCTCGGAGCTGACACAGGAGAGGCGCTCTCACCGCATCCGTGTAGGTGTCCTCCGCCGGCTTCCACTCGCCCCCGGGGTAGCGACTCTCGTTCTGGTACACTTCATCTGTGAACTCTGTGTGACCCGCATCCGCCTCGGTCAGCAAGCTGTGGGGGAAGAGGCTCATGTTACCAAAGGAGGAACCTTACCAAAGGTGGTCGCTGACCACGCCGGCTATTTCCAATGGCCGGAAAACATCTACACCCCTGGGGTGGCCCCCTGTTCCTTCCTCACCCTTACCCTATTGGGTTCCCCATTCCAAACTCCTTTTAGTACTAATAGCTTTTGACATTCCTTTGAAGAAGGGCGGCTGGAACAAGGAGACCTAAATTACAGAGAACGTCTCAAATTAGCAGCGTTGCTTCTGCTCAGTAATTAGGGTGGGGACTGGGAAAACTGCCGTTGTGGGCAGCTCCTTCTAGGGACCTGGCTTCTGTTTCTGGGTCAGGTCAGGGCCCTTCATCTTTTTCTCAGCCTGACTCTTGGCTAACAGTTCAAAAGAACAGTCATCTTCCTCTTTCCTCCTATTTTAAAAATGGAATGGAGGCGGTCTCATTGGCCAAGTGTGGAAACCTTTCTCTCGGGGTTTGCTTGGTCTAGGTAACACAAACTGAAGGGTGGGGTTTACATTTTCTGGATAGTTCCTTGGTAGGAATGGCAGCCAAACCAGGTCATTTTAGACTCTATGGTCTATTTGGCCAGTTGAGAAATCTATATTGCCTCCCTGTCATGCCAACTTTCCTCCTGGATTTGGAACAACCCACAGAGGAAAGTACAGAGGTTCCAACTTTGGCTTAAGTTTTCTGCCAGGTATCTGCTCAACTGAGGTTTCTTTTTTCCTTTTACTGTCTCTACATCTTTGCCCTGCTGTATCCTCCCCTAGAATCAAGTGCTGGAGGGAAATCAGAAAACAAAAAGTTCCCACCCTTGGTATAAGCTGGGCTTCTCCATCGCTTCTCTGACTGCTGCTTCTGGGGTCCCATCCAGCTCTGACAGGCTCTGACCTTCAGCTTTTCCAGTTCCAGTTCCCCTGGCCTTTTCCAGTCCTCACTAACCTTCCTTCCTTCCTTCTAATTCAAATCCCATTTCCTTTCTTCTCACCAGCAACCCCAATTCTACCCCAAAAAAGGCCGTTTTAGGTTAAAAGTGAAAGTCCCTCAGTCGTGTCTGACTGACTCTTTGCGACCCCATGGACTAAACAGTTCATGGAATTCTCCAGGCCAGAATACTGGAGTGGGTAGCCTTTCCATTCTCCAAGAGATCTTCCCAACCCAGGGTTCAAACCCAGGTCTCCCACAATCCAGGCAGACTCTTGACCAGCTGAGCCACAAGGGAAGCCCGTCAAAGGTTAAAAGTAATTGTAAGCAAATACTTCACAGACCAGACCCAGCACACTTCTTTCCCCTCCTTCCCTAATCCTGTGTGCTTACAGGAAGCAAATGTGGACGAAAACAACAAACTCTAGCTTGAGGTCTTCAACTCCAACTTCACAAGCTTGTTTCCTCCAAAAGTAAGCAAGCTGTCCTGAGGTGGAAAGAAGAGGGTGTTCTGACTAAAGCTTTTGGCAACACTCAGAAACCAGCCTTTGGTTTCCTCTCGACTCCAGGGGACACATACTTGCCCCCTCTACTGTTTCTTTCTTTTGAATAACAGCCTTTAAGATGTAACTCATATGCCATACAACTCATCCATTTAAAGGGGGCCATCTGTTTTCTGCAGACCTTCCAGCATGTTGCTTTAGAACTGCTTTTGGCACCCAGGCTAGACTTGGCTTCCAGCCCTGTCTATACCACTCAGCCACAGTCTGTACGCCTTTGGACAAGTGACTTAGTCTCTCCATGTCTGTTTCATCTTTAAAGTGGAGATAACCCTGTTTTTTTGTTGGGAGATCATTCTGTGTGTGTGTCTTGCATTTCTAAACATAGGCTCCATAACTTTTGTTACAAACTATCTTTTCAAGGATGTTTATATGAGGAACAACGTCAAAAGACACAGTGTTTCTCTCCAGAGCAAAGGGCCAGCATGCTTACTACACATTATAGACGATCTGGGCGCCCTAAGCTCAGGATTCCTGTCGCACAATCCTCTTCATGCACAAGTCTCACCTGGCCCTTGTTTGTCGCCCTCTAGGAATTGGGGCTCAGAGAATGAGAGCAAATATTGATACTCTGGTACTGCTCTTTGCAGTGGGTCCTTTGTCTCTGGCTTTGGGAGTCTAAAGTCTCCTGCCAACATCCACAAAATTGTGGCAGGTGACTTGCTAGGTTGCAAGGAAGATAAAAAAAATCTCAAGCTCTTCATGATTTTTGACACTACCTATCTTGTAGGATTGCAATCCAGATTTTTTAAAAATGACACATTGCTTGACATATTGACATGTAATACATTCTCAGCTATATTGGTACCAAGTGCTTTTTAATATTTTTTTTGTTTTATTATGAGACATTGATGACATCATTCAAGCTTCTATGCATTTCTGTGGACTTACTTCTGCTCAGCGGTGTTATATAAATTTGATCAAGAATGATGATGGAGAAGATTCATTTAGCAGTTTCTCAGGAAAGACCCCATTACCATCCTTTTTTCTCAGAAAATAGAAAACTTACCTTCTTTCGGGATCAACTATCCAGTCTCCTTCCCATTCCCAGCCTTTTGGAGGCAAAAAGAATTCCCTCTTGAGTTTTATTTTTCCTGTGACATCGGAAAATTTATGACGACCCACTAATCCGGAAGTGCCCCATTTTCCAAACATGAGAGCTTGATTTTCATACTATTAAAAAGAAATTGGAGAAACATAATCAGGGAGCAAGAAATAAAGCCAACAGATAAATTTTCAGGTCCATCTAGGACTTAGGCTAAACAATGAGAAGTGAAAAAGCTTTATATTCAGAAGGTATGGACCTAAGTTGGACTACTACTGATTTTGCAACCTTGGGTAAATCATTCATCTTTCTAAGACTCAGTGTTCTCACCTGTAAACTGAGGATAATACTCCCTTTCTCATAGGATTATTCTGAAGTTCAAGCATACAAATGATTGTGAGAGTGCTTTGTAAACATTGATATATCATGCTAGTTGTTTCCACCATTATTTTGAATGGCTCCAAATAGTTCTCTGAACCTAATCTTTTAGATACCTACAAAAATCCTCAATTTATGAACATGTAGTCTTCTACAGTTTATTTATAAGTCGGCTGTCTAGAGCATGGGGCACATTTCCCCACAGAAACAATATTAGAATTAATGGTATATATTTCTAGGCAGCACAAAGGACCCATCTGAAACATGAAGGTCCTTTAGTACCCAGCCTCTATGTGGTCAAAAAGTTCTGAGCCCTCATTGCTTCTTGAGTATGGTGAGCAGGCCAAGACCTTTCTGGAAGCAGGTTTTGTGGCAATGGCAGATCCAGGTTTATAGGGCATTCCTTTCTAAGTCAGGATTTATAAATCTACAATCTGGTTGGTTTTGCACTATGTAAACCATAAAGAGGGCTGAGATTTGCCAGTGGTGAGAGTCTCTGGGTCCGAGCTGACATCTCCATTTGTCTGCTGATGAGCTCACTGAGGACATGATTTACATAAGTAGCTGGGGACTTTTTGGCTAAAGGAGGATGGAAGACATTTGAGTAGGGGCCTAGTGAGGGACCTGGTTCAATTCCTGGGTCAGGAAGCTCCTCTGGAGAAGGGATAGGCTACCCACTCCAGTATTGTTGGGCTTCCCTTGTGGCTAACTGGTAAAGAATCTGCCTGCAATGCAAGAGACCTGGGTTCGATCTCTGGGTTGGGAATATACCCTGGAGAAGGGAAAGGCTACCCACTCCAGTATCCTGGCCTGAAGAATTCCATGGACTGCAGAGTCCATGGGGTCACAAAGAGCTGGACATGACTGTGTGACTTTCACTTTCATTTTCAGGAGCCTACTATGTGCCAGGTAAAGAAAAGCAAAACTAAAAGATGGCCATGGGTTTTCTTGCCCAGCAAGAAGATCAGAGCTATAATCCAGGACCAGCAGTCAGGTATAGATAGTAGAAACACAATTACAATTTAGCTAGAATGAAGATAGTCTTCTCCTCAATTATTTGAGCATGAAGGCCCATCTGTAAAAGAATGGAATTCATCTGAAAATTGTCAGAAGACATCCACTGACTATATCTAATACATTTGTATCAATAAGCACTTTGAATAAAAGAAATACAACTAACTCCACTTTTAGATGTAACAGTTTGTGAAAATTGTTTTCAAGGGTTTAACTCTTATGAGACCTTGGATAAACTAAGTGGATTTTTAACCCAGTGAAGGATTTACAAATTATCTCTTACTGTTTTTAAAGTATTCAGGCAGCATTTTCTTTGCCCTTGGGCAAACTCCTCTGAAGAATGAGTCTTCTATGTTTTAAAGACTCCAGACACTTTGCTATGCGGCAGAAAACAGACCCCAAGCAGGTTCTCGAGGTTGGCACCTCTCAAGCATTCTTCACTCCTGGGGTGCTTGTGTGTGAATCACACTGGGGTGTCCCAACAAAGACCTCCAGTCAATCATTCCCAACCCCCTTAGTGAAGGGCCGTTGGATAGAATTTTAGTTAGCGATTATGCTGATGGTTGATTTGACATCTGAACTGAAAACATAACAGTGCTCCCCCACAAAAAGGAAAAGATAATGATGTACCATTTCAGCAAAGACGGTGAATGTTCCTTCTGCAAAGCTATTGAACTTCTTCTCAACAGCACTTAAGCCCAGCCAGATGTTCACACGCAACTCCACAGGCACCTTTGGTCCGTTGTTTTTTTCTTGTGGATACTGTGAGATGTATAATAACATGAGCTGTTATGCCAGGCACAGCACAGACTGTGATATTAAGCTGAAAACAAAAGTAGACTGAACGTCTAATCATTGTTTTCAACAGTCTAATTTTGTTTGTGCAGCTAAAATATTTCCAAATGACCAGTCTACAAAGATTAAAATAACAACTAAATCAGGAATGCCTGGGTGTCCCTGAGATCTTTCCAGGAGGCTCATGAGGTCAAAATTATTTTCCTAATAATACTAGGATGCTACTTGCTTTTTTCACTGTACTGACATTTTGCATGATGGTGAAAAAAAAAAGCAAGCGTGGATAAGACTCCAAGCTCTGTAGCAGGAATCAAGGCAGCAACACCAAACCGCACTGGGTAATAATAGTTTTCTTCATCACTCTCAGTGAAAAAAACAAAATGCCAGTTTCACTTATGAATTCCTTTGATAAAACAGTAAAAATGGCTAATCCTAAATCATGATATCCAAATACATGTCTTTTTAATATTTTGTATGATGAAATTCTGCTGTGTATTTGTATATGTTTTGAGAAAAGATTCTTATCCAATCAAGCTGTGAACTGAACTAGACTTTTTTAAAAATGAAATATCTTTTCTTTCTGAAACAGCAATTGGCTGCCCAATATGGTTATTCATGCTTGGATATGGGGCAGATGTTTTCTTGAACAAAAACAAGTGAGCTTGTCACGTCAAGGACAATAAGTGACTGTATTTTGTTCCCAATGATAAAATTCAAGGTTTCAAGTTAAAAATTAGAATTTTGGAAAGTTTGTTTCTGCCTCAGTGGGTGAACCGGATAGCGTCCCAATACGTAAGAGCTTTTATTGTAAGTGATGTTAATGTGACTTTTTATTCTATGATGAAACGTGTCAACATTAGGAAGATTTGCCTAACTCATGGAACGAATATTTTCCAAATGATGAAAGCTTTATGTTACTAAAATCAGGCATGGGTAAAGAGCCATTCAAAGTACAAGGTAGACCAATGGATTTTAATGTGGCAGAGAATGAAAAGTTACTGATATGGTTTCAGGTTCCATATGGCAATTAATCTTTTAAAAGCTACCACTTGAATTTAGTGTTGTATCAAAGATAAGTACCCACAATTATCTGTAAAAGTTATTCAAATACTCCACCCTTTTCCAAATACATATAATATGTGAGGTCAGATTCTTTTCATACACTTCAACCAAGCAACTCAGAGCATCACACTAAATGTAGAAGCAATTTTGAGAATTCAGTTATATTTCTGTGAAGCCAGGTTTGCAAAAGTGCAAAACCGTATCACTCAACATTCTGATTTTTAAAAGGAAATACAGTTATATTTTATAAAAATATATAGTTTGTTAAAATATAATGGATTTATTATAGTTACCTTAAAATAGATAAATACTTTTTAATGTCAGTTTTAATTTCTATTACAGTAAACACTGATAGATAGAAACATGTACACAAATGTGTTTGGGGTCTCCAGTGATTTTTTTTTTTTTTTGAGCGTGAAGAGAGGTCTCAAGACCAACAACAACAACAAAAAACCACTGACTTAAATGACTACCTAAACTGGATAATGAGTATTAACAAAATCAATACATATATACAACATTCTCTTAAAAGCATTTTGCTGTTTATGCACTGAGTTCTAAAACCCAATACAGAGAATACCACTCTGCCTCCTCTCCCACCCGCTGTGAAGTTTTACTTATTAATCAGTTTGCTTCCATGCAGTGCTGAGGTCAATTATAATTGTGGTTCTATCTTAAGTAAAATTTATTCCACCAAGAGACACTTGAAAGAAGATAATCACCTTGGTTCTATTTTCACCCTCTTGATTAAAGAGCAAAGAGTGCATTTATTAAAAGTTAGCAGATATCTCCCTGTTTTAATGGAACATTCTCCCGTGACTGCTTTTCTCTCTCTCGATTTTTTCCCCCATTCCTGATATCCTAAGGAACTCAGGAGGAGTCCGGAAGGGAGAGGGATGTCAAACTTGTATCTGGCAACTATTTGAATCTCTTTATTTCCATCCCCAACCTCCTCTGGTTCTTCTTATGCACACAAGGGAAGTTCTTAATCCAGGGTCCTGGGATGAATTAATGGGTTCTACAAAGCCCCTGAATTATATGCAGAATGTTGGAGACATCTGAGATGTGTGTTATTTTGGAAGACAGGGCCAATAGCTTTCATCAGACTCTTAAAGGAGTCCATGTCTCCAAATATGTTCAGAACCCCAACCCTAAAGTAGTAATTCTCAAAGTTTTTTCAATCTGAGGACCCATTTGATTAGAGCATAGATTGCATGGACTACCTATATTACCTTTGTTTTTTTCTGCTTCCCAAACACTCACTAGTAGGGAAGGCGAGAGTGGCATTGCCTCACAAGAGACATTAGAAGTGGAAAATTCATGCCAGAAAGCAAAGCATTCACAATGCCATATTAATATTAGTGTCACAGAGACCTCTAGGGAAGTGTCCTTGATTAAAGCCAGCAGACCTTAGGCCACTCTGGTAATTACCACCCTAGAGGAAGGACCAGAAGAAGCTGAAATGGATCAGGATCACCCTAGCCATTCAATGGCGGGCAAATTATAAAACAGCCCTTCCTGGGAACATGGGGTTTGCACTCAAGTACTTCACGTTACACAGTGAGGAAGCCATACCTTCAGAAAGATGGTCTGGGTTTTCCCACAGTACTTCCCAGACGCATTCCCGCCGCTGGTGGAGTATAAAACCTGATGTGCGGGAATGCGTGCGTATGCCAATCGCTTCTCTCCCCGGATCATCCAGATGATGATGTCAGGCATGCTGTTCTGAGGCTGCTCACAGCAGGGGATGGAACAGGAAGCAAAGCTAGAGTTAGTCCAAATGCAGAAACGCCACAGAGCCTGCAGGCTGGACCCTCAGGGCTCCATTTAGCAAAGAAACACTGTAGTTAGGGCGCTGCTGAAATGTCTTCTGAGGTTCTTGGCTTCCAGGACCACAGGTTGTTGGCCTGTGACTGGCCAAAGGAAACAGAGGGAAGCAGAAGGCCTTCACTTGCCAAAGACCCTTTCGACAGAGAAACTGTGTGAAATACCCCCTTTTATCTCTCCCATCATTTGAAGACAGACATCCACAGCAGTCAAGGGGTTACAGGCTTCATCTATTTCACAGGGCATATAGACAGAGCATCTCTACCTCACAACCCGACAATATTCCAAATGTGCAATATTAACTTAGTTATTTAAAACCTCTTTTTTTCTGATTTTAAAGCTGATGTAAGTTCACCATAAAAAACTTGGAAAGTAACAAAGCATAGAAAGTGAAAAACAAAAATGCCCTGGTATCACATGTGTTTTTCAAATGTACCTCTACTCACAAATGTATTACACCTTGCCCTCCACCTCCCCATCTGTGAAGGTCAGGAGGGAGGGGGCTCCTGCTCCCTTGTTCTTCCAACCCACAGAGGTCAGTGGCAGCCGACAGTAATCCAGCACTCGCTGGGTGCCCCACACTGGGCTAAGGCCTTTTCACTCTTCATCTTCTTTAACTTCGTTAAGCAATGCTGGAAACTGAGTACTACTTTTCTCCCCATTTATTTATCTATTTTAAATATGTCTTTCTTTTATTTTTGGTTGCGCTGGGTCTTCATTGCCACGTGCAGGCTTTTCTCTAGTTGGGGCGAGTAGGGGCTGCTCTTTGTTGTGGTGGGTGGTCTTCTCATTGTGGTGGCTTCTCTTGTGCTGTTGGGGAGCATGGGCTCTAGAGTGCATAGGCTTCAGGGCTTGTGGCACTCAGGCTCAGTAGCTGTGGAGTATGGGCTTAGCTGCTCTGAAGCATGTGGAATCTTCCTGGACCGGGGATCGAACCCATGTCCCCTTGGCAGGTGGATTCTACTAAACCACCAGGGAAATTCTCTTCATTTAATCTATGGGAAAACTGACGCTTAGAGAGATTGAATACCTTGCCCAAAGTTATGCACGGTAGATCCAGGATTCAAAGCCAGGTCTTCTTGATCCCAACCAAAGGTACTACACAGATCTGCTACTGTATCATTCTAATTGAAATGTTCTCTGATTGTACCATGACAATGACAGCGTGTCCATTATGAAGACCTTTCCAGGATAACCAACTCAAAATTCTTCTACCCTGTCCTCAGTGATGTTTGTCCATTAGCATCTCAGTCCAGTAACTCCTTGATTTCATCATCCATCAAGTCTGCTCAATGTCTAAGATAATGTACTAGATTTTCCCAACACCATCTCTACCCCTGGTGCCATTCTGCAGAATCCCACTTCCATACCAGATGAAGTTTGAAAGCCCTACCTCCTCAGTCAGCTGCATTAATTTATCGAGCCAGTCCTCAATTTCCACCAATGTGGACTTGACGTCTGGGACCTCAGACCGCATCCTCACAGCTGCCTCATGTATCTGAGAGAGAGCTCTGGATCGCAACTTTCGGATCTGAGTATCAAGAACTGTGACATTAGGTTTTCCTTCTGTGAGAGGCAACGTGTATCTAAAATGGGAAAACAGAATATGCAGAATGGCGTATTGGCTTTCAGAACTATCAAATTCATTTACAATTGGTTTCAATCTTACAAACCACACCAATTTCCTAACAGACTCTACAAGAGTGACCACGTTAAAGCTGAAGGTGAATGTACGTGGCTTTGGCAGAGCAGATCTGCCAGACAGACATGGGCATGCAGGGGGATGAAAATTCCAAACCAATTCCTTGGGTTCGACCCAAGGCCTGTGGAATCATTGGGAAGAAGATGGAAACAGAAGCAACAGCTGGAAAGAACTGGCCTTCCCTTCTTTTGCTTCCTATGATCATTGTACAGACCCACAAAATGAAGAAGGAAGGGACATTTGGAGATTATTTAGCAGAAGACTTCTTAACCTAGGGCCCATGCACCCCTAAGCAGTCTGCGGGAGGCCTCTGGAGGTCTGTGACTCCCTGAAACTTACAAAGAAAAGTGTCTGTCTGGGTTGGCGTGCAATGTGACATAGATGGTATCATGATGAAAACCAGAGGCTTTAGAGAAGAATATCTGGGTACAAGTCCTGACTCCATCATTTACTACTTTTGTGATGTTGACCAGTTACTGAATCTTTTGTTTTCCTATCCTCAAGTGTGGGAAAATGATATCTACCTTTAGAGTTGTGGTGAGAAGTAAGTAAATTAATATATGGCAAGCCTTTAGAGCAATGTCTACTGCGGAGTATGGCAACCCACTCCAGCATTCTTGCGAGGAGAATTCCATAGACAGAGAAGTCTGGTGGGCTACAGTCTGTGGAGTTTCGAAGAGCTGGACACGACTGAGAGTGTGCGTGCGCGCACACACACACACACACAGTCTAAATGATGTTACCATCATCGCTGTCATCTCATCACATAATCAAAGGGGCCCATTCCCTCCTAAAAAAGCAAGAACCCTTTGTATAGGTCAAGCTCCCACTAGAACAGCTGAGCTGGAGCCAGAATTAGCCTTTTTCTGCCAGGGCCTCCCTCTCACCAGGGCTGCTGATGGGGTCAAACTGAAGTTGTCACCTGTTCCAGGAAACTCGACTCTCACTGTTTCTACCTAGAACTTTCATTGGTTGGAATTTCACCCAGGCTCTTAAGGAAATCCTAGCTGACTTCCCTAAACATAAATTTCCTAAAATTAAAACACATCCAATTTGATTCTTCAAAAAAAGTATAAATAAATATTTTTGTGTTTTGCTCAACAAGCCTTGAAATTCATAGGCATTTTCTACATGAAAGGTATTACCAAATGTTATTGTTTGGCTTCACTGGTAATTATGGCAATACATTAGAAGGGTTAAGTCCCTGAAATGATTCTTTGAGGCAAAAATATCGATGGAAGCTGTACTTCAAAGGCCACACATAAGATGTTCAATAAATAGATACAGCAGTGGGAACCACTTGGTAGGAAAAGAAGTTAATAAACCCAACTCCGGGCCTCAGATGAGTCACTTCACCTCCTTGGGCTTTTGTTTGTTGGGCGTCTTTTGTAGACAAAATAAGAAGATTGGAAGAGATGACCTCTTAAGACCCAGATATAAATTCTCTGCATTTAAACAAGCTCCCCGCTGCGCTTTCATCTCAGCTGCATCACAATTACCTAGCCAAACCACTAGAGGGCACAAGGAGACTGGGAGACCGTGTTAAGGCGTTCGCTCAGAGGCAAGGAGGGTGGCGGGGGCGGGTGGACAGCCCTGGTTCTTACTAGCAGTATAAGTTCTGAAATACTCCATATGCTTTTCTTTGGGGACTTCCCTGACCACTGCTTTATTGGCCAACATTTAAAATGAGTTCAGAATGATCACTTCCTCCTTTGATTTCCAAATGCCCAGAGATCTGAACAGTTTCCCCAAGTCATAAAGGTTATCCAGCTTCACCTAAGGAAGGCTTGGCCAGAGGACTCATTAGCCATCCGATAGTAAAGTAAAGCCGCTGTTCCTGAAAACGTGTTTATGAATTAAGAACGCTGTTCTAAGTGGTACTAAAATCAATGCCCCACCATCAGATCCCATCCTCTGTGGGAGCCAGGAGTCACCTTTCCTGGGGTGGTGGGCACACCAGGGCTGCCTGGAGGCAGAGGCCAGACAGACCCACCCTCTGTGCTGCCCAACCCTTCCCCTGCGGCTGCACTGGGACGACTTCCTGGAGGGGACCCCAGCCTCCCTCCGCTGCTTACTTGGCTGATTCAAATCATTTTTCTGGCAAACCTTAGAAAATTCTAGAGACTCTTCTGGTCTTACAGTTTAAGAGAGGGGAGCACAGCTGGGAATTCTAGAGTACAAGCAAGATCACTATACCTTGTGTCTTCTATAACTTCATCCATGAGCTTATGCCACATTTTTGCCAGTTGGTTCGAAGGAATTTTACCTTGTATCCCTGCTTTTAGAGCCTCTATGTTTGATTGCTGAAGAATATGGAGAGGGGAGAAAGAATTGGTAATTGTGCATTATACCCGACAAAGGTTTAACTTTTATTTTCAAGAAAAATACACAAAAGGATTTAACAGAAAAATGAAAGGTTTTTTTCCTTTACATTTAACATGTTCCCCACAGATTAACACTATTTTTCTTCAAAATGAAACCAACACCGATATATAAAGTAATAAGACAACCTTTTCCTATAACTTTGACCTTTGAAATGAAGCAAATTTTATATATTCAGAAAGTAAATAAAAGAAAAACCAACAAGGATGGGGGAAGGAACCCTAAAATGGAATGTAGAACACGAACAAGTGAACCTAACTATATTCCACATGAATAACATAATACACTGAATTAGCCTAAGTAACTTTTGAGCACAACGATTCCCTCAGTTTAAAGGAAGGAAAACACTGTAAGTATATCAAACTCTAATTAGATCTGTTTTATCCCAGTACTTTACCTATGGAGAACTAAACAAATGAGTAAATATATTGGCGACAATGGAAGCTGGAGAAGGGAGCTATAAATATGGAAATAGGGAAGACTAGAATAAACCCTGTAATATTATCAATAAAATGGAATTGAAGTCATCCTTATAAACTCATTGCATTCAGTATACTGACAGATACAAAACATACATACACATACACACATACATGTCTGTATACGTGTGGGTTTGTCTGCTGACAAGGACTAGAAGCAAAGGCATCTCAGTAGTAGTGAACACTCCAGGACCCTGCCAGATATTATTCTTTACATTCCTCTCCCACTCAAAGGAACCAGGGCTCCTTAGAGAAACTGTGGTTCCAGAGCTGGGCCACAGAAAGTATAAGATAAACCCAGCACGTATTACTGTGTCACTTTGAGCATCTACCAACAGAGAGGTTGGTAGAGCCCCCACCATGGTCCCCAGAAGTCTGACCATGGAAATCCACCCTCCTGTCCAGATTATCATGGAATTAGGACAGTGAAGAGAGCTGATGAAAAGACTGAAGATGAAAAAGGCTGGAAATACCCAAAACAGAATAGAGGTGTGACCAATTCCCACCAAGTCGCTTGAGATGGAAACTTGGAAATTAACACCACAACCACACTGTGCATCAATTGTAACTTTGTTATGTGGACAATTATGCCTAAGTTAAATGTACAGTTCTCTTCATTATTGTCTGTGAAGCATAAAACAACATTTTCAGATTTTGACATGGAGTCTTAGCTCAAGTATATTCCAGGACCCCTCTGCATCATGGTACAAGGCTGACAGAGGTTGGAACATCTTAGAGAAATTAATATTCATATAATTTGGAAATCAAAACACTAATACCAGATGAATTCTATCAGTACCTGACAGAAATAACTTAGCATCTTTGACTTTATTAGAAACATCCCAACCATGTTTTCCTCCTCTCATTAACATCAGCCAGATGGATAACCACAGATGTCACATCTATGCAAGTTCCCACCAGAGGGACTCTCCCACCTCCAACAAGAAAGTCCTCTGAACCCACTCCTTCCACAGTAGGGATTTTTACTGCTTTGACAGCAAAGCTCTAAGGATTGCAATATTTCTATTGGAATGAACCATTCTCCACACCACATTCCACATACAAATTATGGACGAAAGCGTGAGCTGTCCCTCTACTTCAACATCCATCCTCTCTTTTCCGCAGTAACTGAACTTGCGCCTGGACACATGCCTGTGCAGGCCTGAGGCTGCATTTCCCACTCTCTTGCAGTAAGATGTGGTTGCATGACTGGATTCTGGCCAGTGGGAAATGAGGAAAAATCAAGTGTGTGACTTCTGGGTTTTTCCCTTGAAGGGAGAGCCTGGGTCATCTTCTCCCCTTCTTTCCCCTTCCTTCCGACTGAAGGCGTGGTGTAGTGGTGAGCTGCTTCTCCCTTGCAAACAATGGCAATGTCATAGTGATAGAAGAGCAACAAGGTGGAGGGGGCAAGAGCCTGGGGCCCCCAGTACCACTGAACCTCCATACCAGCCTTGGATTACCTACCTCCACTGTTTCTAAGGAAATAGTGTTCATCTGGCTTACCATTATGTTCTGAGGTCTTGTGGTACTTCTAACCTGCATTCTAACTAATACATAATTCACCCTGTTTGGTGAAAAGGAAATGTACAAAAGAAACTCACCAGCCTTTCTGCCATGACCAGGAGCGTGTTCACAGCATCCAGGCGATGACTAATATCCTCCCAGTAGGAAGTCAGTGTAACAACTGGCTTCGTGTGGGCCCAAGGCAAGTAGTAATAGTAGTTTCCTGGTGTAGAATATTGAGGGTCAGTGAACACTGGACACTTAACACATTTATTGAAGAGATGTACAAACTGGACTGCTTGGTTTATCATAGGCCTGGGGGGTGTGGTCTGGAGTAGTCTGATTCTTTCATTTTATTTAATTAAGCAACTGAGGGATAAATAAAAAGTCCGTATTCGTGCAGCCTGCTTTGAAAAATCTCTCTAAAAGGCCCTGGTAAACCTAGCACCATGATCTCAGGATCTTTTGGTGATTTGGGACCATGCATCTGAGCATCACTGGTAATTACATAACAGGGTAGCAGAAAACAGAGCATAAGAGATTAGATTATATGTGTTTGTCCCAGAAAACGGTTATCCTAAGCAAATATCTTTTTGGAATGGGACAAGAAAAAAGAATTTCCTGTTTTTTGAAAACCTTAGTTGGATACATGGAATTTGGTATTGCTCAGAGCCTTATAAAGATTAGCCCACATTTGCTAGCTTAACACTACTTTCATAAAAATTAGCTAAAAACTGGCAACGCTGTTGAGACACTGGATCAGAATTTCTTGCTCCCTTCTCTTTACTCTCCAACCATTTGTCCATATCTTTATTAGGGCATTCTCATACTCTGACTTCTATGATGATTTATTTTATACTCTAGAATGTAAGTTCTATAAAAGCAGGGACTATTTTCCATCCATCTTGGTTTGAATATAGCTATCTAATCCTCATGGCAACTCTAGAGACGAGGGATAGAATGAAGTGATGTGCTAAGGTCATAGTGCTGGGGAGAAACAGCGATGACCAGAAGTTGATTTTCCATCCACTTCAACTACTCAAACTAAAAGCAATTTGGGGCCAGGCAGGGCAGAGGCGGGCAGGGGCAGGAGCTGTTTTAGGGGAGGCTCAGTGTTCAGCTAGCTGCCATCTTATGACTTTCCAAAACAGAGCCAGTGTCAAAATTGGGCATGGAAGAAGCCTCGAGATGCAGCCCCTGGAAAAGGGTCTGCGTCTAAACTCCAGCCACCTCTGTTCCCCATTCCACCTTTCCACCACACATATGCTGGGAATAACACCTGCCGGAGAGAGAATGCACTGCGTGTCTCTCATCGTGTGGTGCGCCCCCTGTAAACGTGTGCAGGAGGGACAGCCAGCGTCAGTCTTACCATCAAATACAGCACGGCTATACTGAGTGGTTGATGCCAGAGGCTTACAAGTCGTGTCAAACTTGTTGCCGTAGTTCCCGATGCTGACTTCAAACTGAATGGCCTCGCCAATGTCTTGCAACATGGTGGCTGAATGGAACACAGCAGACAGGCTGTACTTCCGCCTTCGCTGATATTTCTGCAAAGCACCAGCAGACACAAGGCTCAGAGAAACTCCTTTTGCTCTTATTTACACGTGGAACTCTAGCAGTTATGGTTCTAACCCTAATAATTAGTGCTGAGTTAAATGCCAGGGGATAGTGGCTCAATGGTAAAGAATCCACCTGCCAATGCAAGAGACTTGGGTTTAGTCCCTGAGTTGGGAAGATCCTTCGGAGGAAGGCATGGCAGCCCACTTCAGTATTCTTATCTGGAGAATCCCATAGACAGATGGGTCTGGGAGGTTATAGTCCATGGGGTTGCAAAAGAGTCAGACAGGACTGAGTGACTAAGTACAAGTAACAGATGACAGTGGAGAATGTTCTTGGATGTAGCAGTTCCCCTCGTACTCACACAGAGGGCAGAGATATAAATACCAGGATGTTCTTTGCAGAGTTGATTGAAATAGAAAAAAAAAAAAAAAGAAAATACAAATGTTTAACAACAGGCCACTGGTTAAGCAAATTATGTTACATCCATGAAAGAAAGTCAACATTGCTCAGTCGTGTCTGACTCTTTGTGACCCCATGGACTATACAGTCCATGGAATTCTCCAGGCCAGAATACTGGAATGGGTAGCCAGTCCCTTCTCCAGGGGATCTTCCCAACCCAGGGATTGAACCCAGCTCTCCCGCACTGCAGGTGGATTCTTTACCAGCTGAGCCATGAGGGAAGCCCACGAATACTAGACTGGGTAGCCAGTCCCTTCTCCAGTGGATCTTCCCAACCCAGAAATTGACCAGGGTCTCCTGCACTGCAGGCGGATTCTTTACAAACTGAGCTATCAACATCCATACAATGGAGCAAAAGTTCATAAAAGGACTTAGGTAGATACATATTAGCGAACATGGGAAAAAGGGTGTATTTTTAAGTGAACCCAATAAATATATATTTTAATACCGTCATATACAAAGAATATGCAAATAAAGAATATAAATCAAGTTGTTAACAGTAGTTATGTTGGGGAAGGTAGAGAGATTATGGCTAACGTTATTATCTAACTTACACATTTCTAATAATTTGAATTGTTAGGTATTCTGTAGTCATAAATGATAAGACTTTTACTGTCAGTCTCTTAAGCAAGTGGTGTTGGGAAAGCTGGACAGTCACATGCTGGAAAGTATGCACATCAATGAAGTTAGAACATACCCTCACACCATAAATTGAAAATGGCCCAAAGGCTTATATATATAAGACATGACACTATAAAACTCCTAGAAAGGAACATATGCAAAACATCCTCTAACATAAATCCCAGCAACGTTTTCTTCAGTCAGTCTCCCAGGACAATAGAAATAAAAGCAAAAGTAAACAAATGAAACCTAATCAAACTTATGAACTTTTGCACAGCTAAGGAAGCTGGATCCTATGGCAGTTCTAATTTTTGGAGGAACCACCATGCTATTTTCCATAGTAATTGTGCCAATTTACATTTCTACCAACAGTACATGAGGTTTCCCTTTTCTCTGCATCCTTGCCAACATTTGTTATTTATTTGTTGCTTGTTTTATTACTGGCTTACTGAGTGAGGGAGTTGAACACAGGGCCAACAATGACCACATGGAGTATCTATCAGCCTAGCAGAAATGACCATGAGCCCCCTTCGGGCCTTCCTTCATTAGGGCACATACAGTCTCTTGAATCCCCATCCTGCCCTAAATCCTTGCTCAGATAGCATCTCGCCTTCTTTATGGATCATATTACCACTGATCTTCAGACACTTTGTTTTTTTTTTTTTCAAAGAGAGACATGAAATGGTTTAACTTGCTGTGCTTCATTATGTCTTGAGCTTTCTGCCATTTAATTTTGTCCACATCTAGAGTCTGTTCTGGGTCCTTACTGGAACTCAGTCTCTATATACTTGCTCAGCTTGGAGATGAGAACATGTGTTTACTATAGAGTAACCACACTGGCTGTATGCTCCACTGGGAAATGTGTGGGACCTACAAATGGTAATATTCAAATTGCTTAACAAATTTCTCAACATAGCAAATTTTGTTCAAAAACCTCTAAAGAAGGAACTCCCAGTTCCATAGTCCTTTGCGTTTTGGAGGTCACATAGCTATCTTACTTTGACAATTGGTGACTTTTTTGTTGTTGCCCTTTTTTCCCTATTACTTCTCTACCATTTTGTGTACTACCATCTAAGTTGCAGAATAGTGACCACTTTCACTTCTAAAAGCTAATAAAAATTATTTCATGCCTGAAGGATATTTATTAACTGATTTTCCTTCCCTTGTTATTATCTATACCATGCATGAACTTAATTCTGTAAAATGAATCACCATCACGGGTGGGTCTTCTGCCTAGTATGATGCAAGAATGCAGAAATTCATTTGCAGAAGTACTTAACCACCTATTTTTCAAACTTTAAAAAAGTTATGGTAAAACACACATAATGTAATTCAACATCTTAACTATTTTTCAGTGCACAGTTCCACGACACTGAGTACATTCACATTATTGTGCTGCCATTACCAACATCCATCCACAAGAACTTTTTCATCTTACAAAACAAACTCTGTATCCTTTCAATATTAATTTCCCATTTCTACCTACTTTCTGTCTCTGTGACCTTAACAACTCTGGAGTACTTCATGTAAGTGAACCAAACAGCACTGTCCTTTCGTGACTGGTTTATTTCACTTAGCATAGTGTCCTCAAGGTTTAGCCATGGTGTAGCATGTATCAGAATTCCCTTCCTTTTTAAGTCTGAATAATACTTCATTGTATTGTTGAATGATAAGCTGAGACATATTAAAAGACTTAAGTGTTTATGTAAGCAAACATCCATTGGAATTGGCAGCAAAAACTGGAATTGCTTATGAGCACTCCAGGACAGGAGTGAGGGAAAAACCTTTTACAGCACACAGGCAGAAGGAAGGCAAGGAGATTATTTGATTGGCTATAGCTTAAGTGGTTGCATTATTTGGGAAAGTCCACTTGGATATTTCTGGTTTGTTGTCCTTTGATTTCTTAATCTCGAAATATTGCCAAACCTCAGTTTTGGTTTGCTTAATGTAGGTTGCCAAGACATCAGAGCCACCTCTGTCTAATGGCCTCCTTGTTTGGTGGCTTAGTCGCTAAGCCATGTCTAACTCTTGCAACCCCATGGACTATAGCCTGCCAGGCTCCTCTGTCCATGGGATTTTCCAGGCAAGGATACTGGAGTGGGTTGCTGTTTCCTTCTGCAGGGGATCTTCCCGACCGAGGAATCGAACCCGGGTCTCTTACATTGCAGGAAGATTCTTTATGGACTGAGTTATAAGGGAAGTCCTAGCCTCCTTGTTTAATTAATAAAATAGTATGTATATATCACATTTTGTTCATCTGTTCATAAATTTATGAATTTATGGATGCTTCCACCTTTCAGCTACTGTGAATAATGCTGCTATCCATTTGCTGTACAAATATCCACTTGAGCTCCTACTTTTGATTCTTTTGAGTATATAACTGGTAGTGAATTCCTGGATCATATGGGCTTCCCTGGTAGCTCAGCTGGTAAAGAATCCACCTGAAATGCAGGAGACCCCGGTTCAATTCCTGGGCCAGGAATATCCCCTGGAGAAGGGATAGGCTACCCACTCCAGTATTCCTGGGCTTCCCTAGTGGTTCAGCTGGTAAAGAATATGCCTGCAATGCGGGAGGCCTGGGTTTGATCCCTGAATTGGAAAATCCCCTGGAGGAGGGTATAGCAACCCACTCTAGTATCCTTGCCTGGAGAATCCCCATGGACAGAGGAGCCTGGCGGGCTACAGTCCATGGGGTCACAGAGTTGGACATGACTGAGCGACTAAGCACAGCACAGTACATGGTATTCTATTTTACACTTCTTCAGTACCATTTTAAAAACATCTGACAGTGACTGCAGTTTGCTGTCTTAAAGAAACTTGGGTAGACTGATCAAGATGGCAGAGTAGTAGGCCATGACACTCACCTCCCAGACATATCAAAAATGCATCTACATGAGGAACAATTCCAACAGAGTATCTACTGAATGCTGGCAGACCTCAGACCTCTGAGAGGGCAAGAAAACCCCCATGTAACCAGGTAGGACAAAGGGAAAAAGGGGGAAATAGAAGAAAGTAAGAAGGGAATCAGGAGGGGAACGTGCCAACAATGGGGAAAAGTCTCTTCAGCAACTGTTGGTGCTGGGAAAGCTGGACAGCTGCATGTAAATTGATAAAGCTGGACCACACCCTCTCATCATACACAAAAGAAACTTAAAATGGCTTAAAGACTTAAATGTAAGACATAACACCATAAAACTAGAAGAAATCACAGGCAAAACATTTTCTGACATAAATCATACCAGTGTTTTCTTACCAATGCCTTCAGTCTCCCAAGGCAACAAAAATTAACAAATGGGACCTAATCAAACTTAAAGCTTTTGCACAGCAAAGGAAACCATAAAAACAGAAAAATAAAAAGATAAGCTATAGGAGAAAATATCTGCAAATGATGCAATCAATAAGGGCTTAATTTCCAAAATATACAGACATATCATACAACATGACTACAATAAACAACCCAATAGAAAAATGGGCAGAAGACCTAGACATTTCTCCAAAGAAGAAATAAAAATGGAAGAAAAAAAAAGAAATGCAACTGGCCAATGAGAACATGAAAAGATGCTCACCATCATTAATTATTAGAGAAATGCAAATCAAAACTGCAATGAGGTACCACCTCACACTGGTCAGAGTGGCCATCAATAAAAACTCTACAAATAACAAATGCTGGAGAGGATGTGGAGAAATGGACCCCCTTACATTGTTTGCGGGAATCTAAGTTGGTACAGCCACTATGGAAAACAGTATGGAGGTTCCTTATAAAACTAAAAATAGAATTACCATATGATTCTGCAATCCCACTCTTGGGCAGATATCCAGAAAAAAAAACAAATTCAAAAAGATACACACACCCCCTGTGTTCATAGCAGCACTATTCACAATAGTCAAGACATGGACACAACCTAAACATCCATCAACAGAAGATGGGATAAGGAAGATGCGGTACACACATACAATGGAATACTACTCAGCCATGAAAAGGAATGAAATTGGGTCATTTGTAGAGATGTGGATGAACCTACAGACTGTCATAGAGAAAAGTAAGTCAGAAAGAGAAAAATAAATACTATATAATGTCACTTATATGTGGAATGTAAAATAGGACACAAATGAACCTATCTACAAAACACAGACTCGTGGACATAGAGAATAGACTGTGGTTACCAAGGGGGAGAGGGTTGGGGGCGGAATGGGAGGTTAGCAGATGTAAGCTATTACACATGGACTGGATAAACAGCATAAATATATGTCCTATGGTATAGCACAGAGAATTATATTCAGTATCCTATGATGGAAAATAATATTTTTAAAAAGAATGTATATAAATATATGTATAAATGAATCACTTTGCTGTACATAGGTAATTAGACAACATTATAAATCAACTATACTTTCAAAAAACAAAACAAAAAACCCTTGGGACATCCTACTGTTACAAAACCTCCATTTTGGTTAAAGAAATTTTTGACATGGTATAACTGAAACATCCCAAAGTATTTCATTAGAAACCCCTCTGAGTCTCAAACTTTTCTGAAAGCCTTTCTAAAACACTGGTTTGCAACCTTAGCTACATATTGAAAGACACCTGAAGAGCTTTAAATTATACTTATAGCTGGGCCCCATCTTCTGGAGCTTATGCTTTAAAAGCTTCTTTACCTTAGTCCACTTTCACTTTGGTAGAGAGGGGATTGGAAGACTTTTGTCACTTGTCAGGAGTTTCCTTAAATACCTACAACTAAGTCCCCTGAGCAATCTATGGTTCCAAAGTGCTGTGGAAATTCTAGGTTTGGTTTAAATTGCATGAAAATTAAAAGTAGGAAGTTATTTGTATTAGTCAGATCTTGTATATATACAGCATGACTTGTTCTTTGTAAACCATCTAGGATCCTATCAGAGAAGGGAAGGAACAAAAATATGAGACATAATTTGGGGCCTAGGTCAGGGCCCAGAAAGAATGATCAGTATTTAAGCTGGAGCCACCTGTTACTGCTCTAGCTTAAATAGACAGGAAAAACATATAAACAGTGATAGACTTTGTTTTCTTAGGCTCCAAAACCACTGTGGACAGTGACTGCAGCCATGAAATAAAAAAGACACTTGCATCTTGGAAGAAAAGCTATGACAAACCTAAACAGCATATTAAAAAGCAGAGACATTACTTTGCCAACAAAGGTCCATATAGTCAAAGCTATGGTTTTTCCCATAGTCATGTATGGATATGAGATTTGGACCATAATGAAGGCTGAGCACTGAAGAATTGATGCTTTCAAACTTTGGTGTTGGAGAAGACTCTTGAGAGTCCCTTGGACTGTAAGGAGATCAATCCAGTCAACTCAACCCTAAAGGAAATCAATCCTGAATATTCATTGGAAGGACTGATGCTGAAGCTCCAATACTTTGGCCACCTGATGCAAAAAACTGACTCATTGGAAAAAACTAATACTGAGAAAGATTGAGGGCATGAGGAGAAGGGGATGACAGAGGAGGAGATGGTTGGATGGCAACATTGACTCAATGGACATGAGTTTGAGCAAACTCAAGGAGATAGTGAAGGACAGGGAAGCCTGTTGTGCTGCAGTCCATGGGGTCATGAAGAGTCGGATATAACTGAACAACAATAACTTGTTACTGCAGAGAAAAGAGAAGTTATATGGGGAGGTGCTGCAAAGAGGTGGGGACACCACCTCTGGTCCAGCTGGCTCTGCCCTGCACATCTCTCATGGCCAGGATTCCATTAGCTCTCTCTGGATTTTCCTGTGCAGAACTCACAGTCACCTACAGAACCCTGATAGGATCCTCACCCTGGAGGTGACAATAACTGGGGTTTCTGGCCATCACAACTCCTAACAGAGCAGGTTCTCACTGTGAGCAAGATTCCTGGGCCACTGTGCAAGTCAGAGTCCATGAGGGGTGCCTAGACCAGCTCACCTGCCCAGAGCCCTGGGATCCTGGAGGAATAGTGAAGCTAATAATTCTCTCCTTCCCCCAGTCCTTTCCCACTTCCCCTGTGCTCTTAGAGCACAAAGAGGTGTAAGACGTAACCAGCAACAGTTTAGACCAGTCTGTACGCCTCAGCTTCTGTTCCCTGTCCTTAGTAGCCTTGGGGAAAAACCTCCTATAACAGGGCAAGTTGAAGAACATAAATTATAGTCTATTGACTATCTCCTGATGGGTGTTTAACTTTGCAGGGCCTTCAGGCTTTCCATGATCAGTGAGAGCCAGTCCTGTCTGACTCTTCATGACCCCATGAACTGCAGCATACCAGACTTTCCTGTCCTTCACTATCTCCTAGAGTTTGCTCAAACTCACGTTCATTGAGTTGGTGAGAACATCCAACCATCTGATCCTGTGTTGTCCCCTTCTCCTCCTGTCCTCAATCTTTCTCAGCATCAGGGTCTTTTCCAAGGGATGTAAGGGACTCTCAAGAAGTATAAGGTACAGTTTTAGAAGTAAATTTGGGGAAGGGGATGATTTTGTCAAGCAGAATACCTGATAAGAGGGAGAAAGTTAACAAGCTCTTAAAAGTGGCTGTGGGCCCAGGAGGCATTAAAGGACAGGGGACATTAAAGGACAAAGACAAGGAGGCTGTGCCAAAGAAAACTGACAGCTTGCCACCTTTGATCTAAAGGAGCTAATGGATGAATCTCAACGTACTTACTCAAGCAATACTTATTGACACTTAACGTGAACCAGACCTATGGGAGAGCTAAGGCTGAGGATGCAACAGCTGATCTTTGACCTGCCTGATTGCCTAGGAAAATACCCAGGCTACATCCTCCTACCTATCTTTGTAGGGTCTCTTGACCAAGCCCATCTGGAGCACCACGTCAGCTTCTGCTCTAGAAAGATGGGAACCGGGATTTTTGGCAACTGAATAGGAGAAACTCACGCTTCCTCCTGTGTGTCTCCTTCACTCACACTACAATCACACAGTTAATACTTCTGATGCCAGATGCGCATCTCTGCACTAAATCACTTCAGTCATGTCTGGCTCTTTGTGATCCTGTGTACTATAGCCTGCCAGGCTGCTCTGTCCCTGGGATTCTCCAAGCAAGAATACAGGAGTGGATTGCCATACCCTCCTCCAGGGGATCTTCCTGACCCAGGGATTGAACCCACAGCTCTTACATCTCCCGCATTGGTAGACGGGTTCTTTATCACTAGTGCCACCTGGGAAGACCAACTCTAGGTGGGTATCCTAAAGTTTAACTCAATCCTGACTCTCTCCACTTGGAAATAGTATCAGATCTCACAGGGTATAAGGCTCAGTCCCACAACACTACCCCCATCCACTTCCTCTGTGCTTTTGACCTATCAACTACAAACTGGAGGTTCCCATAATCCCCTCTTTGGGTTAGATTAATTTGCTGGGGCAGGTCAGGAAAACAGTTTACTTACTGTATACGTGCTGTGTGCTCTGTCACTCAGTCATGTCCGACTCTTTGTGACCCCATGGAATGTAGCCTGCCAGGCTCCTCTGTCCATGGGGATTCTCCAGGCAAGAATACTGGAGTGGGTTGCCATGCCCTCCTCCAGATCTTTCCAACCCAGGGATCGAACCCAGGTCTTCTGCACTACAGGTGGATTTTTTCCCATCTGAGCCACCAGGGAAGCCCACTTACTGTATATGGGTTAGTATAAAAGGATACGATAAATGATGCAGAGGAACATCAAGATGGAAGAGATGCACAGGGCAAGGTTTGTGGGAAGGAGCTCTCTTTGAACACACCACTCTCCCAGCACTTCCATGAGTTCATCAACCCATGTACCCCTCCATAAAATCCCCGAACCCTGTACTCTGGGGATTTTATGGAGGCTTCATACTATAGGCATGATCAAAAATTAACCCAATTTCTAGCCCCTCTCTGAAAGATGTGGAGGGGTCAGGCTGAAAGTTCCAAGCTATTAATGATGGCTTGGTGAGCAGCCCCCATTCAGGAGCCCACCAAGTCACCTCATTAGAACAAAAGACTTTATCACCCAGGAAAGCCAAGAGATTTAGGAACTCTATGTCAGGAATCAAAGACCAAATATGAGAACAAAAGATGCTCACAAGTGCTCTTATCACTTAGAAAATCACAAAGGTTTTAGGAGTTCTATGTCAGGAACCAGAGACAAATATATATTATATTATTTCAGGGCTTCCCTGGTAGCTCAGCCAAGAGATTTAGGAACTCTATGTCAGGAATCAAAGACCAAATATGAGAACAAAAGATGCTTACAAGTGCTCTTATCACTTAGAAAATCACAAAAGTTTTAGGAGTTCTGTGTCAGGAACCAGAGACAAATATATATTATATTATTTCAGGGCTTCCCTGGTAGCTCAGACAGTAAAGAATCTACCTGCAATGCAGGAGGCCCGGGTTTGATCCCTGAATCAGAAAGTTCCCCTGGAGAAGGAAATGGCAACCCATCCAGTATTCTTGCCTACAGAATTCCATGGACAGAGGAGCCTGGTGGGCTATAATCCATGGGGTCGCAAAGAGCTGGACACAACTGAGTGAATAACGCTTATTTCACAGGAATCAAGTTGCCCTTTTGTTGAAGCCTCTTCAACTCTACCAGAAAGTTTCATTACTTGTAAACGAATCACAAGATCTTTTTAGGTGTGACAAAGGTCATGATTACATTCCAGGCTGACCACTGTCATGAAAGGATCCTCCCAGCAATTGCACAGATCTGCTCATCTCACTCTTTTTCTGGACTCCTGGTAGCTTGAAGAGTGAGTGTATCCTTGGAATCTCAGCTCCTCTCCTGCTTTTTAATATTGTTGGGATTTGGGGGACTTCCCTGGTAGTCCAGTGGTTAAGACTCTGCACTTTCACTTCAGGGGACCCAGGTTTAATCCCTGGGCAGGGAACTAAGATCCTGCATTCCTCAAGGTATAACCAAAAATAAATAAATAAATAAAAATCTAAAAAAAGCAAAAACAAAACTCAGGTGACTGGGCATGAAACAAACTCCCATAATTTGGGAGTTTTAAATATTTTGGGGATTTGGGTTCATGTAGGTCATTTTTATTTTTATTACATTTATGTAATATTTTATTTATTTATAAAATTTTATAAAAAATTTTGTGAGCTGGGGAGGGGGTTGGATGGGGTGGTGTGTGTCTTAAGTGTTAGTCCCTTATTATTTAATACTAATTAAATTATTGTTTAATTATCATTATTTATTTAATAATAATTAAATTACTATTTAATTAAATCCAGGTCTCCTGCAATGGAGGCAGATCCTTTACCATCTGAGCCATCAGGGAATGGGTGGTGGAACCCAGCAGAGACAGGCCTGAGGCGGGGGAGGGTGGGCATCAATGAGCTGGCTGCTCTGAGAAACAATTCAGATTTCTAGAACATGTACTGACCCACCCATGAGTCTTAGAAATAATTGGAGAAGAGATGGCATATATATATGTATGTATCTACACACACACACGCACATAATGGAGTGTTACTCAGGCACAAGAAGGAAGAAAATTCTCTATTTGCCTAACAACACGGATGAACCTTGAGGGCAATATGCTAAGTGAGATAGATTGAGAAAGACAGATACTGTGTGATATCACATACATGTAGAATCTAAAAATGCTGAACTCATAGAAGCAGAGAGTAGAATGGTCGTTACTAGGGGCTGGGAGAATTGAGGAGATGTTGGTCAAAGGGTACAGAGCTGCATTTAGAAGATGAGTAAGTTCTGGAGATCTAATGCACAGCATTGTAATCATAGTCAATAATACTACATTATATACTTCAACGTTGCTAAGAGACTAGATCTTATATGTTCTTACCACAAAATATGATAGTTCTATGACATGAGAGAAGTGTTCGCTAACAGTAAGGTGGTATTCATACTGAATGTATGGGCTTCACAGGTGGCACTAAATGCATCAAATCAGCACACTGTACATCTTAAACTTCCAAAATGTTATATGTTAGATGATATTTTTAAAGTTCAAAACCAAAAAAGTAGATTACCATGATTTATCAAAAAAAAAAAGAAAAAAAAACCAGCAACAGTCATAATAATGGTATAGAATGTACTAGAAACAATTCAGTGAGTAACAGAGACAGGGTTAATTTAACAATGAGCTATCCATCACACATGCTAACAAATCTGTACTGCACATGTCAATTAGTTTACAAGGAAAATTTGACCATTTAATTGTTTCATGTTGAGAATGTTCTTTTGTATTTATTGCCTTGAATTAATTACACTATTTGAATTTACTACGAAAAAAAAAATCACATCTGTGGCTCTGTGTCTTGTGAATCATGGGTGTTATACATAAGTGTCTCCATACTGGGGAAGGAGCTGATTTATAGAAAGAAAAAGAAATAAGGACTGGCTACTTCCCTAGTGGTCCAGTTGCTAAGACTCTGCGCTCCTAATGTACAGGACTTGGTTTCATCCCTCGCCAGGAAACTAGATCCCACATATTGCAAATAAAGATCCCACATACCATAACTAAAAGAACCTGCATGCTGCAACTAAGGCCCAGCACAGCCACCGAAATAAATAAATATTAAAAAAACAAGTACCTATTGTATAGCACAGGGAACTATACTCAATATTTTTATAATAACCTATAAGGGAAAATAACCTGAAAAAGAATATATATAACTGAATCCCTGTGCTAGACACCTGAAACCAACACAGCACTGTAAATCAAACATACTTCAATAAAAAAAATTTTTTTAAAGAAAAAAGGAAAAATATAAGAGCTGAAAAGGTGAGCTTGGAAGACTTCCTGTCTTTGAGAAGGACTGGGGGCTCAATGTCTACTGTAATGTGGGCATTAATATAATCATGGCCTCACATGCTATGAAGCCTGAGATATGACAGTTACTTCTGAAGATGGAAGTGACTTTTAATGGCTGCTATACCATCTGGAATGGCTCTTGTGGCCACGTCCCCATGGCACACCCAAGCCCAATTAGCACACAAGCCATTCTGTTTAGGGGGTATCACTGCATTTGCCAGCTTTCAGCAGGGTATTAACATCTCTAAGATAAAGCAAGTCTCATCACCCCCATAGGCTGTGATAGACAAGACCAGGAGGGTGTTGAGGGGCTCTTGCTATGACTCCCGTCTCTCCCCCTCTGCCACAGCTGACCCTCCAGTCCCTGGACGTCCCCTTCAGACCCGATGACTAAGGCACGCCAACACTAGCCCTCCACCACCCACTCTCTGCAATATCCTTTCCATACCACATGCTATACACACACCAACATTTACCTCAACAACCAGCAGGTCATCATGCGAAATGGACTCGAGCTTTTTATCTGGTGGTGTCTTTTCAAGTAAAGTGCTTAATTCAACCAAGATTCTGCCTCTGTAGGCAACTCCTTCCCCCTGAAAGGCAACAGTGCAGGATTATTTTTCCAGGCATGAACAACAATCAAAAGCTCTCTCTAGCGGGCTAACCTAGCTACAACTTCAAATTTCTCCTTCCCAAAATGAACCAGTCAGTAACTCTCTCAGCTGGTCTTTGTTATCTGAGAGAAGAACCAATGACTTCAGGAAGGATCCCAGAGAGAGCCAGGGTAGTCAGGGCTAAAAGGGATTTTAGTCATGGCTGGGGTCAGAGGCTTTCAAGCCATGCTTAGATCTGGAAGGGGTTCCCAGGGGCTGAGGTGGGAGTGGAAGGGGCTTGAAATCTCCCTCACTCTACTTCAGGTTTGCATTTGTCTGCATTAACTTGGCTCCTTTTCTCAGAATAGGGAGGCAGCCATGTTGGCAATCAGGGCAAGTCTCAGAGGAGCCAGGAAATAAAAGAGGAAGATGTTCTGGGTGTGGTGGAGTGTGAGGATGAATTGCGGATGCTCCTTCCAACATACTCAGCAGTGTTAGCAGCAGAACCCTCTGTAGAGGAAGGGAAGGCTTCCACCTCCACTGCCAGCCCTCTAGCCCCACCTTCACCCCCCAGGGCTTTCTCTCTACCCTAGTTCCCTTCTTGGGCTTTGGCAGCTAACTAAAAGACAGTACTTGGGCTTCTAATGTGGTGGAAAGACCACCTCCCACCTCTGGGCCTCCATGTCTTCATCTAGAAAATGAAGAGGTTGGATAACATAAGGGATAGCAATATCAAGCATGTCACTTTCAATCTTTCAGCAAATTCCTAGAATATGGCATTCAACAGAATTCTGAGATAGCACTTTTGCTTTTAGGAAAGAGCCAACATTGATTACAGACATCTGCCCTAAGTCTAGGAAGGGGGAATGGCCATGCTCAGTTCAGTTGCTCAGTCGTGTCCGACTCTTTGCGACCCCATGAACCACAGCATGTCAGGCCTCCCTGTCCATCAACAGCTCCTGGAGTTTACCCAAACCCATGTCCACTGAGTCAGTGATGCCATCCAACCATCTCATCCTCTGTCATCCCCTTCTCCTCCTGCCCTCAATCTTTCCCAACATAGGGTCTTTTCAAATGAGTCAGCTCTCCGCATCAGATGGCCAAAGTATTGGAGTTTAAGCTTCAACATCAGTCCTTCCAATGAACACCCAGGACTGATCTCTTTTAGGATGGACTGGTTGGATCTCCTTGCAGTCCAAGGGACTCTCAAGAGTCTTCTCCAACACCACAGTTCAAAAGCATCAATTCTTCGGCACTCAGCTTTCTTTATCGTCCAACTATCACATCCATACATGACAACTGGAAAAACCATAGCCTTGACTAGACAGACCTTTGTTGACAAAGTAATGTCTCTGCTTTTTAATATGCTGTCTAGGTTGGTCATAACTTTTCTTCCAAGGAGTAAGCATCTTTTAATTTCATGGCGGCAATCACCATCTGCAATGATTTTGGAGCCCCCCAAAATAAAGTCTGACACTGTTTCCCCATCTATTTGCCATGAAGTGATGGGACCGGATGCCATGATCTTCGTTTTCTGAATGTTGAACTTTAAGCCAACTTTTTCTCTCTCCTCTTTCATTTTCATCAAGAGGCTCTTTAGTTCCTCTTCACTTTCTGCCATAAAGGTGGTGTCATCTGCATATCTGAGGTTATTGATATTTCTCCCAGCAATCTTGATTCCAGCTTGTGCTTCTTCCAGCCCAGCGTTTCTCATGATGTACCCTGCATATACATTAAATAAGCAGGGTGACAATATACAGCCTCGACGTACTCCTTTTCCTATCTGTAACCAGTCTGTTGTTCCATGTCCAGTTCTAATTGTTGCTTCCTGACCTGCATACAGGTTTCTCAAGAGGCAGGTCAGGTGGTCTGGTAGTCCCATCTCTTTCAGAATTTTCCACAGTTTATTGTGATCCACACAGTCAAAGACTTTGGCATAGTCAATAAAGCAGAAATAGATGTTTTTCTAGAACTCTCTTTGCTTTTTCGATGATCTAGAGAATGTTGGCAATTTGATCTGGTTCCTCTGCCTTTTCTAAAACCAGCATGAACATCTGGAAATTCATGGTTCATGTATTGCTGAAGCCTGACTTGAAGAATTTTGAGCATTACTTTACTAGTATGTGAGATGAATATTTTTGTGCAGCAGTTTGAGCATTCTTTGGCATTGCCTTTCTTAGTGATTGGAATGAAAACTGACCTTTACCAGTCCTGTGGCCACTGCTGAGTTTTCCAAATTTGCTGACATATTGAGTGCAGCACTTTCACAGCATCATCTTTTAGGATTTGAAATAGCTCAACTGGAATTCCATCACCTCCACTAGCTTTGATCGTAGTGATGCTTCCTTCCTAAGGCCATGCTATGCATTTGCAACTGCCATGTGAGATGACCTCAGGATCCTTTCCTACCCTGCATTCTAAGACTTGAGGAACATGAGATTTCCATCCTTCAACACTTAATCAGGGACTTCCCTGGTGGTCCATCTGTTAAGACATCTTGTTTCTACTGCAGGGGACACAGGTTCGATCGCTAGTCAGGGAACTAAGATCCCATGTGTCAAGAGGCCAAAAAATAGAAAACAAAACCAAGAAACAACCACAAAAAACACCCTACTGGTCATCTGGTGGGCCTCTGAGGGTAGGGAGGTCTCCTAAATATGAGACTTAATGATAACCATTAGAAAAAGGAATTTAGAATCAGTGCTCATTAATAACACACCTTAATTGAAGAACTAACCTTTCCAGAATTTAGCTCATCATAGGGATCTGGGAATCCCGTGTACTCTCGGGGGCTTCCATAAAGGTTCAGATAACAAGGTCCAAAAGTTGGAACAAAGCCCACCTCTGTTTCTCCTGTATTCGCTGAGAGATAACATCATCATTAGTATTTTAGGCTTTTAACACCATTCTGTTGAAATAAATATTAGTTATTAGTTAGCTGGGTGAGACAGTTTTCCTCTTTTTTGTGTTAGTTGTATTAACGCAAATTGTAAACGCTTGTGAGACTTGCCATATTTCTCTTATCACTATAAAACACAAATAAAAAACATTGAGGGGATAGTTCAGGTAAACATAAAGATGATACTATTCAAATGAAAGAAGTTGATCTTCACATTTTTTGCAAGTTTATAATTGGCAATTGTAGCAAGCATGTCACTGACAACTGGGGTAGTGTATATTGTTTCGGGAAGTCATTTAAATGACTATCAGATTAATTTTATTTGTTCCTCCAAAATATCATTTAGTCTCAAGTAGTTAGTATAAATCTGGCAGATGATTTTAAAAATACAAGACATTTAAAATTTTTATATATAATAGTGAACTGTCTGCCTATGGTTATGGCCGTATGATATTCATAAGCAATGTGAAATTTCCATTCATGACATTCTATCCCTGATGAGGATCCAATATGCTTCTTATTTCTGCTACCTCGTCTCAGCAGGACTACTCCCCGATGAAGGGCACTGCAGGCAATGAAAGAAATAGTGGAGTCAGAGAGCCTGCAGGTGAAGACAGGGAAACACCAGAGCTGCCTTCAGCCATCCGAACGGCTCCCACATGGAAGAGGGATGGACTTGCTTCCAATAAGCAGGGGAAGGACCCCTACTGGGAGCTACAAGGAGGCCAACTTTGGTTCACTCAGTGTAAGGATGATCTTTCTATGATTAGTAGTCTCACACAATGGGACAGATTGCATTGGGAGCAGAGGAAATATTAAGGCCAAGAGTTGTATTTTATCTTTCAGGATATAGTCAAAACTCTTCCTCTCTGGATGAGAGGTTGACCGGATCAACTCTATGGCCCTTTCCAACTCTATGTTTAAAACTAAGGCAGAAGGATAAATGTCAAGTAGTAGGTGAGCGGAGTATCTACTCATAAACAGTTGAGCAAACTGTATACACTTGTAGTTAGCAATCTTTTTCACCTTTTTGAGGCTCTTTTGCATTTTGGACTTCTATTAAGTTGTCACTTTATATTTCCATTTTTAAACTTTAAATAGCTGCTCTGTCTGTGACTACACTATAAATTCCTTTGGTGGGTGGGTAAGAATCAAATGTGTTTTATTCTGAATCCTTAAACTCTTAGTCCTAGTTCTAGCTTGGAGTACTACCACATAAATATTTTTTGATTGGTTGAATGAAGTATGATCAAATCTGCCATGTTTGTTACATACCTAAAGACCACTTAACAGTCATATGAAGTATGACTATAAGATAATGAAGTTGGATTTTTATAAACAAACAATAATAAGGCATTGTGCCAATAATAATAAAGGCAGATGATAATACCTTAATTTTTCAGTTTGCAAGCTTTCTTACATGCAATCCTTTTTTCCCCTCTCACTACAACCTTGGGTGGTTAGAATGGCAGGGAGTATCATGGTTTTTTTTTTTTTTTTGAAAGAAGGCAAATTTCTCTAAATCACAAAGTCTTCATCTATTAGGGAAACAACATCTGCTGTAAGAGGGTAGTAAGATCAAGTGTGAGCACACTGAGCAAACTTGCAAAGAATGGCAAATGCTGTGCAAACCAAGGGCATGCTGTGATCCCACAGAGTTGGAAGATGACTCTTCAAGGTACAAAGTGGGAAAAAAAAATGTTATACAATTATTTACAGTGAAGCCAGGAGGGTATATATCTAGGTGAAAACATGAGGCACGTAGCAAAGCCCAGTTAGGCCATTTGCTTAAACTCAGCTTTGCAGGACAACCATACAACAGTAATACAAAAATTGTTACTCTAACACAACTATATTTAAGACAATAAAATGTAAGTAAAAAAAAAGTGCTAAAGCAGTTGATAAGTTCTTAATAAGATAATAATAAACAGAAAGATCTAGAAGATAGCAAAATTACAAAGCATAAACCTGTATACGATGCAGCCCCAGATCCCGAGGATGAGAAATCTACGTAGTAAAAATACCATTGGTTAAACAATAAGAGAAACACAGGCATTATAAAAGAGACATTGAAAAAGTTAATCAAATCCAACAATAGGTAAGCGGTTTAGCAACACCAGGAAAATCCCAAATCCAGACTCAAATCACATGACCCTTTTGTCATTTATACAAATATCACCAGCAGTTAAATACAAAATGGCTCGAGACTCTGACACCCAGTAGCACGGCCACACAGGAAATAGCCCAACCTCACCAGCCCCAAAGCAGTGAAGCATCTGAGAGCCAGCTTCCCACCATCAAAGGAGGCCTGGGGAAGTTACCAACATTCCATAATTTTAATAAAACATTTACGTGTCCCGTCTCTGACTTAGCTAGGACTAAGACCAGACAACCCAAGTTAATTTAGTAGAAGGCTGTGTAAACAAAGGCCTATAGTTGCCGATACAGTATCCGGTTTCTTTGCAGGGAATGGCTACTGCTCACTGTTACTCTGAGACCCTATCATAGACTGTCTTGTAGGGCCTGCAGTGAAAGAAGGCCTCAGAGACAGAGCCTGGCACTGCTTGTAACAATTCATTTGTAGTTCTTCTGGATATTACCATCATACCACTAAGACAAATGTTTATTCCATTATTTCTTGGATAATTATTTTTAGGTGATATTTAATGACTTCCTGCTAATGATAAATGAGTTAAAGTGATTTTTACGCTTCCTCCCATAGAGTTTATAGCATGATTTTAATTACTCTATTGGTTGCCTTTGACCAATAAATTCCATCTAATCTTTAACCAGTTTTTATCTACCCAATGATTTAATCTAACCTTTAAAAAAATTTTTAATTGGAGGATAATTGCTTTAACAATATCATGTTAGTTTCTGCCATACATCAACATGAATCGGCCATAAGTAAACACATGTCCCCTCCTTCCTGAACCTCCCTCCCATCTCCTACCCCATCCCACCCCTCTAGGTTGTCACAGAGCACCAGGTTTGAGCTCCCTGCGTCAACAGAAAATTCCCACTGTCTGTTTTACGTATAGTAATGTATATGTTTCTTTCTTTTTTTTTTTTTTTTTTTAGTAATGTATATGTTTCAACGGCATTCTTTCAGTTCATCCCTCCCTCTCTTTCTCGCACTGTGTCCACAAGTCTGCTCTCAATGTCTGCATCTCCACTGCTGCTCTGTACATAGGTTCATCTGTACCATCTTTCTAGATTCCATACATATGCGTTAATATATGATATTTTTCTCTTTCTGACTTACTTTACTCTGTATCATAGGCTCTAGGTTCATCCACCTCATTAGAACTGACTCGAATGCGTTCCTTTATATGGTTGAGTAATATTCCATTGTGTATATGCACCAGAGTTTCTTTATCCACTCATCTGGATCCTTCACTTGATAAGAAGTTAATAGCATGCCCACCCTCTCCCACCTTCCACTTCTTTTCACTTCTAAGCTCTATCTCCTGTACTTTTACATTGTAAGAGGTGATATTTACCTTCTTTTTAGAGCTTTGACTACAAGTTTAACAAAAATATTTTAGAAACAATTAATAGTGCTCACATTATAACAACCACATAAGTATTCTCTGCAGAGAAAAGAAGAATTGTAATTGCATTTCTTTTGTACAGGTCCAGCAACATGGTCCCCTATGCCACTTAGCAGACAATGCTTAGATGGACTCTCTGTCTCACCTTCTACCAGTTGCTTAAAATAATGCTATACCTGACTTTATATTTGGACTATTATCTTCTTGGTTCAACTCTTTATCTCTCTCAGAATTTCTAATGCCTTATTCTTCTTCTTGAGAAAGAAAATCTATATCTTTTTCACCAAGTCTCTATTATATTTCAGATTCTTATTCATATTATCTATTTCTTGGCTTACAGTATCTTTTTAAAAAACCTATAGTGCAGGAAACCTGGGTTCGATCCCTGGGTCAGGACGATCCCCTGGAGGAGAAGGGCATGGCAACTCACTCCAATATTCTTGCCTGGAGAATCCCCATGGACAGAGGAGTCTGGTGGGCTACAGTCCATGGGGTCGCAAAGAGTTGGACACGACTGAGTAACTAAGAATGTAAAGTCCTCTCTTAAACAAGATGAGGATGAGAGAAATCTTAAGTTTTCTAAAACAAAAATTTTCCTCAAATTTTCTCATTTTATTCAATGTGTTTAATCAAGTGATAATTATAGGAATTTTTGTTATTTTTATTTTAGTAACGACCAATAAGCTGCTGATGATAGTAATGGGTTAACACTAAATTTTTCTGATCATCTTAATTTATTCCTTCATTCCCTATTACAGTTTCACACATATGCACAGAACTAGAATACCAGGTATAGGCAATTAGTTCTCAATACATAAAACAACAAAAAGAAAAGTATATTGGTTATCAATGCTTGTTAGCATAAAATGTATGAAAACAAAATACACAATATCTAGAGTGGAGATTACATGGTTCAAATGTCATCTGACCTCACTCCTGCCAAGGAATATTATTATATACATGGGTGGACTGATGTCAATGCCACTTGGGAAAAAAAAAGGTGCTCTCTATATTGACACTCAAAAATCTGTAAAACACCTACTGGGAAAGTTTTTGGATTGAAATAAGAAAGTTAAAATTCTTAAACTCAAATAATTGATGTCTTGTCTTAGTCACTCATTGTGTCCAACTCCTTGTGACCCCATGGACTGCAGCCCACCAGGCTCCTCTGTCCATGGGGACTCTCCAGGCAAGAATACTGGAATGGGTTGCCATTTCCTTCTCCACGAATAATTGATAGTTACCCCAATTATTAATTACTAATCTATTATTTTGCTGATCATCATCAAAACATCACTGAAATGGTTCACTAGACTCATCACATTTGGCTTTTAAGAAACCAGGTCTGTTGCCAGGTGGTATCCAGTTCATTCCCTCTCCAGAAGTTCTCTGCCCTGTCCCATCCCTGCTCCCTGTGTGACTCACCTTCCACTTCCCCACCAGAGGCAGCAATTTTAGAGAGGTGCAGATACGTTGTTCCAACAACATCATTTTTGGTAAGACGGTCCCTGTGTTAAAAGAACAGGTTAAGACCTCCACCTATGAAGACAGATCTTTGTTTCAACAATAGTTCTGGAAAAGACCTAGATCTCAGAAATCACCCTGTCCAGCGGGCCTCAGGCGTCACTGCCCTTTAAAATCACCTGGAAACCACCACTGCTCCCCTGGCCCCCACCCCACACCACCTCTAATTTCCTATTGAAGCTTTGACTCAATGAAAGCCGAGATGAAGAACAAGAGTTTGCATTTATAACAAGTATATATCCCAACTGATTCTTACACAGATGGTCCTCCAACAACCCTCTGAGAAATGTTGATCTAACCGGACAACTAATTTCAGCTAGAAACAGTTTTTTACAGAGGCCCAGGAATTTGCCTATGGTCACACTCAGTACTGTGGTCATGAAGTGAAGGGGTCAGTTATAGGCACATAACATGGTGAGGGTCATAAAAATCTCACTACACAGAATAAGTGTGTGTATCTGATTACTATGATGGTTGAAAAATTACAACAGGCTTTTCTAAGGGTCCCTCATAGGGGAAAAAATTCCCTTTCAATTCAATTCAAATATTTCTTGATTATCTACTGTGTGACTTCATCTGCTTGTCTATAACCTAAATCTTATCTATGTTGTTGGATGTTTGCTCACTGTAAGTACATGCAACTTTGTGTATCTGTCTGTATCGTAGAGAGTTTGTGAGCCTAACCCGTGAAGTGGTCTCTAGCTGGGCACACAGTAAGTGTAACAAACAGGTTTATATTAATAACATCTTCTGTTTAATTTCTTCTCTTTATTCCATCTAGTGTCATACTCACTCTGAAGTTTAGAACTCCACAGGAGGGAGGAAAGTTTGACTTAGTATTTTGAGAAAAGATTATACTATAGTATATTATTATATATTATAGCAATACTATGTTATATATTATATGGTTTAATAAAATTAGGTTACAGAAAGTGACTAATTAACAACAGTATACATGAGGAAAAAAATTATTTGGGGGTTATTAAGCCACAAGTGTGGAGCTTGCATCCTCTCAGTCCATCCAGAAGGGTCTAGACTACATTTCAAGAATCCTTAGCTTTCCCTCAGTTGTGCAAACACCTATAGGGTATATAACGAAAGATCTGGATCCAAGGAGTCCCCAGTTAAACAGGGTCTCTCTGCACATCTGGATCTACCATTGCTTTGGAGAGGGCCGACTAGATCAGGGAAAAACCCACATCTGCCGTGACCATGGGGGACTCTAGGATGACTCAGCCAGCGATCCTCTCACTGTGGCATCAGCAGGCCCGAGTGGTCATATAAGCTATACAGGGCCCAAACTCACACTCCAGAGAGTTCTGGAGGCCCCTGGAGCACCTTTGGGGTGTCAACCGAGGGTCCAAGTGACTTAAAACAAGCTCACACTCATCGGAAGGGGCATTTTGTCCTCAGGCCCCTTCATGGACCTCCATGAACTATGCTGTGGTTACTGAACAAAATAAAGCCTTCTCCCCTCCTCCCAAAGTGTCCTGTTACCATAGTGACAAGAGGGAACTAACATGGAAGTCAAATACATTTAGCCAAAGGAAAAATCAGGGCCAGACAGGTTGGGAACCCAACTGAGTCTCTGAGTGACTGTGGCCAAGTCACCTGACCTCTCTGAGCCTCAGTCTTCATCTGCAAAATGAACTAATAATAGTCTCCATTCCATAGGGTTCCTCTAAAGAGTAAATGGAATAGTGTAGGGAAGGCAAGAGGCCAGCACCTGCCGCTAGTAGTGCTCAGAACAAGCGGCTGACATCACAACAAACACTGATGATGTCAGCACCAGTGACGACACTATGTATCTTTTCTACTCTCGGGGAGCTAAGCACTGCCAACTGAATGCCCCATCCAACTAGAATACACCCAAGAATCGCCTCATTATGGCTGCTCATTGCTAGGATGTTGGTCTAGTATAAAGTCCATCAGAAACTTTCAACAAATTTTCTTTGCATTCAATCACACAGGAAGCTCTGTCCAATTTCCCTTCTAACAATGACAGAGAACAGCTCTCAATGTTTTGATTAATTCATCCCTAGAAATAGTTTACTCCATTTCTGAAGTCTATATTGGACAGCCTAATAGTATTTAAAGCCTTAATTTCTTATCTTGGGGTATATTCAGATCATTTTTCCTTCCTTTTGTTCATGAGCAGTTCAACCAAGATATCCAAAGGTTTTCTGCAACAGCTACTGTTATTAAAGAAAACACCTGAGTCCAGAAGCAGTGTACCACTTCTGTCTGGAAGAAAAGCAAATGTCCTGAAAAGTAAGGGTTAGACCATCTAAAGTAAAATTTCTTCAAATCCAAATATTTACTTCTCCAATTTGCAATTAGACACAAGTCTTTTTTAACTCACCAGTCATATATTGTCAGTTTTATTTTTTCACACACTGAAGGAAACTGTTAAAAGAGAAAAAAAGTAGTTATTTCTCAACTTATTCAGTACCTACTAGAGTATCATTACTTTTTTCTAAAAGAAAAGAAAGCCAAACCTTGATCTGAAGATTAACGACTTGATTCCACTCAGGGTTTGCATTTTTCTCAATTATATTTGTGCAAACCTGTAAAATCATCAAAACAGAGCAGGTATTCAAATTTCTAATTTTGGAAAGTTTATAATATATGCATAGTGGATTATGATTCTAGCATACTTATGTTATAGACTTGGTCACTCAGTCGTGTCTGACTCTTTGCGACCCCATGGAATATACAGTCCATGGAATTCTCCAGGCTAGAATACTGAAGTGGGTAGCCGTTCCCTTATCCAGGGGATCTTCCCAACCCAGGAACTGAACCCAGGTCCTGCACATTGCAGGCAGATTCTTTACCAGCTGAGCCACCAGGGAAGCCCATAGACTTGGTAACCTCATTAAAGTTTTCTTAATAACAATTTGGTAAAATAGGACATGGATTTAGTATACTGATCTTTGCTTCTTCTATGCACTAAGAGCTAGTTTCTAATTGCCAAATTTTAATATTGGATTCGTGTAATGATGCAACAGTTGCTATTTAGTGAGCCCTTGTTCTTTAGTTGTTAAGTGGTACCCAGCTCTTTTGCAACCCCACAGATTGTAGCCCTCCAGGCTCCTCTGTCCATGGGATTTCCCAGCCAAGAAAACTGCAGTGTGTTGCTGTTTCCTTCTCCAGGGGATCTTCACAACTTAGGGATCGAACCCGGGTCTCCTGCGTTGGCAGGTGGACACTTGCTACATACTGTCTGATACACATCTCTTAACTAAAATGTCCAAACATATCTTTTGATCCTGCCCACCAGCCCTTCTCCCTGCTCCCCAAACTAGCTGCTATCTTTCCATTGCTGTTCACAAGGGTGTTCAGATTTGAACCAGAGTCAGTCACAACCCCTCTCTTTCCTTCACGTGCCTCATCCAATCCATCAGAAAATGCTGGCATCCCTATTTTCATCTGATCTTGCCCCAGATGCCTGTGGTTGGGTCCCATCTGGATCCCCACTTCCTCTCCTGCCTCCTCACTTTCATGTCATTCCCCATGTAGCATCTTCAGTCAGTTCCCAGGCATACTTAAGATACTAAGTCCTGATTCATCCTCTGCCTGATAAAGCCCTGCCTGCCCACCTCACCTTATCTCTCTGAGCTCATCCCTTGCTTGCTCCACCCCAGCCATGTTGGCATTCATCCAATGTGAACGTATCTCCTCCCTGGGGTCTTTACATCTGCTCTTCCTTCTGCCTGGAAGCCCTCCCCTACCAATATCTCTGCATTTTCCAGGCCTCTGTTCAAATGTCACTTCCTCCAAGATATCCCACTTGATAAACTAACTGGAAACCCCTCCAAACACCCTGCACCCATCACTTCTTGTCCCCTGCTTTATTTTCTGCTTAGTACTCAGCACTAACTGAAATTACGCAACTTTTTATTTGCTTGCTTGTTGTTGTCCCTTCTCTCACACAGTAAGCTCCATGAGAGTAAAGACTGTTCCACTCACTTCTCCATCTCCAACGTGAGGGACAGTATCTGATACTTAGCAGGCTCCCGCTGTTTACTCCCTAAATTAATTAACTCTTTCAACAATCCTATGAGATTATCCTTATCCTCATATATAATTCAGGAAATTGAGACTCAGAGGTTAAAGAATTTGACTTCACTTGCTATGGAGTGAGGTGAAGTCTGAATTTAAATCTGGCCTCGTTTAGCTCCAGAACTGAGACTTTTTCTGCCATCTCCCACTGACTCTCCTGGGACACAACCCTGTGTGTTTGTTGCCAAACCTCACTTTCACATACACATGGTTCCAGTATGTAGTAAATGCTACTTCCTCAGCCTAGGACGGACTGTGGTACACCGTTATTCTACTATGGAACCCCACTCTACAACCTTTGACCATCTTCGTAGGTAAAAGTGGTAGTTACAGGTGTTCCTACACCAAGAGTCCCTCAGCTCTCATCAGAGGACTGAGAGGGGTTCCCCTGCCAGACTCTCCAGTTTCTGCAGCTCATTGGAACATGGGGGTGGGTGTGGGGGTAATAAATATGATAGAAATGGGCACCGGGGTACTGGAGGCTCTCCTCTACACAGCGGTCCCTAATCTTTTTGGCACCAGGGACCAGTTTTGTAAAAGACAATTTTCCCATGGACGGGGGATGGAGGGGGCCTCAGGATGATTCAAGTGCATGACATTTATTGTGCACTTTTTTCTGTTGTTATTACATCAGCTCCACTTCAGATCGCCAGGCGTTAGATTTCAGAGGGTGGGAACTCTTGCCACATTGACCAGGGATCACTGTTGCTGGTTAGGGACTTTGCCTAGGAGTAAGATAATGCTGGGGCCTGAGAATCATTTCTACTCTTAGAAAAGACCACGTCTTTCTAACCTGAGTCCGGCATACTTTCCACTCCAAAATAAACCTCTAAGATGTCTGACATGCTCAGAGTCTGATAATCTGCATTCCTGCACAGTGCCCAGCTCATCAGGGGGCTACTTAAAAAAGAATAAGCAGGAAATCAGTCAAAGAAAGCACGGTGGTTTAAATACATGTTTCTAAATTAAAAGACGCTTGCTCCTTGAAAGGAAAGTTATGACCAACCTAGATAGCATATTCAAAAGCAGAGACATTACTTTGCCAACAAAGGTTCGTCTAGTCAAGGCTATGGTTTTTCCTGTGGTCATGTATGGATGTGAGAGTTGGACTGTGAAGAAGGCTGAGCACCGAAGAATTGATGCTTTTGAACTGTGGTGTTGAAGAAGACTCTTGAGAGTCCCTTGGACTGCAAGGAGATCCAACCAGTCCATCCTGAAGGAGATCAGCCCTGAGATTTCTTTGGAGGGAATGATGCTAAAGCTGAAACTCCAGTACTTTGGCCACCTCATGTGAAGAGTTGACTCATTGGAAAAAGACTCTGATGCTGGGAGGGATTGGGGGCAAGAGGAGAAGGGGATGACAGAGGATGAGATGGCTGGATGGCATCACTGACTCGATGGACGTGAGTCTGAGTGAACTCCGGGAGTTGGTGATGGACAGGGAGGCCTGGCATGCTGCAATTCATGGGGTCGCAAAGAGTCGGACATGACTGAGCGACTGATCTGATCTGATCTGAGAGGCATCTCAGAGAAGGCAATGGCACCCCAATCCAGTACTCTTGCCTGGAAAATTCCATGGACGGAGGAGCCTGGTAGGCTGCAGTCCATGGGGTTGCTAGGAGTCGGACACGACTGAGTGACTTCACTTTCACTTTTCACTTTCATGCATTGGAGAAGGAAATGGCAAGCCACTCCAGTGTTCTTGCCTGGAGAATCCCAGGGACAGGGGAGCCTAGTGGGCTTCCATCTCTGGGGTCGCACAGAGTCGGACACGACTGAAGCGACTTAGCAGCAGCAGCAGCAGAGGCATCTACATTGAGGTCACATACAAACCTTTTTTCCGGCAAAGGAAACTTCTACAAAAGGGTCCACTAGGTTCTTCTTATCAGCGATGCCTCCAAATATTTCCTTCACTGTCTGTGAGAAGGCATCATCCACTGGAAAGGAACACGTCACAGAAGAAATCAAATCTGATTCTCTTAAGAGAACAGAAATCACTCAGCAAAATTAAAAATCGTCTCCGTATGGAAAAACCATTGCAACGAGAATCATTCTGAAAAGTGGCAAGTACCAGTGGCACTGGATTGCAGAAATCCTTTGTCTTAGAAAGAGAAAACACGTTCTCCCCACAAAATTTAAAAATTAACGGGAGCGTCTCAGAAAAAAATCAATAAATTACTATGCTGAGAATCAATCACTTATTGAGGAAACCAATAGAATAAAAAAGTCTATCCAAACAGGCTAATTCAAAAACTGAGGCCTAGTTGTGATTTGGAAAATATTCTTTAGGTCAACATATAGGCCTCATCTTTTCTTGAGTAACTCCAGGAAATTTGGCATAATCATAATGTGTTTAATCCTCTATAAACTACAGATCTCTGTTTTAACAAACTTAGAAGTGAATAGATCTTGCACTGTTGGTGGGAATGTAAATTGATACAGCCACTATGGAGAAGAGTAAGGAAGTTGCTTATAAAACTAAAAACAGAACTACCATATGACCCAGCAACCCTACTACTGGACGTATACCCTGAAGAAAACCATAATTCAAAAAGATACATGTACCCCAAAGTTCACTGCAGCGCTATTTACAATAGCCAGGACATGGAAGCAACCTAGATGTCCATTGACAGATGAATGGATAAAGAAGATGTGGTACATATATACAATGGAATATTACTCAGCCATAGAAAGGAAAGAAATTGGGTCATTTGTAGTGATGTGGATGAACCTAGTGTCTGTCAGAGTGAAGTAAGTCAGAAGAATAAAAACAACCATCATATATTAACACATACATATGGAATCTAGAAAAATGATACTGATAAACCTATTTGCAGGGCAGGACTAGAGATGCAGATGTAGAGAATGGACTTGCGGACACAGCAGAGGAAGGGGAGGGTGGGTCAGAGAATAGCATTCATGTGCATACACTGCTGCTGCTGAGTCACTTCAATTGTGTCCGACTCTGTGTGACCCCATAGACGGCAGCCCACCAGGCTCCCCCGTCCCTGGGATTCTCCAGGCAAGAACACCACGTGTAAAACAGCGAGTGGGAAGCTGCTGTATAGCACAGGGAACTCAGCTCAGTGCGTTATGAGGACCTAGAGGGGTGGGGGGAGGGGGAGGGAGGCACAGAGGGAGGGGATGTATGTATACAGACAACTGATTCACTTTGTTATACGGCAGAAACTAACACAACATTGGAAAATAATTACACTCCAATTTAAAAAAGTGAACAGAGTTCAGTTGAACAGGGCCAGCAGGTATTATAATGTGAGGTTTAATTTATTTACTTCATTTAAGATATTTCCGAGGGAAGGATGCTCTGGGGAGTCATTAGAGGGGAGGGGTTCCTGGAAAAGTAGCAAATCCTGAAGAGCTCCATGGCCTGTACAGTGGTGCTCCCTCCTGAGGATGGGGAGAGGGTCCTATGTCCCAGGGCCCAGCAGGAAGCAGGCACACCAGGCAAGGCAGAGAGGATGCCAGGTCCTTAGCAAGGACAGGCGAGCAACTAGATTAGCTTCTATGAATGGAAGCACTCTAAGTAATTCTCTTAAATGCACCCAATCTCTTAATACACTAGTGACATACTTCTAGTTATTGGCACTTACAACTTTGGCCCAGCCATTTTTAATACTCTGATAGCAAATACATTTATCTGTTTATAGAACTTCCGTTTCATTTGGGATGAAAGGAGTTGGCAATGCTGACTGCTGACCTCTGTTTTGGTATCCTTTAGAATAAGGGGAAAGTGTGGAACCCAGAAGAGAGAAAGAACAGAGATGAATGGGTCAAAGGCTCCATAAGGGCCATGGGTCAGGGACCAACAGGCTTCCCCATGAATCTGCTTAGGTAGTTTTCAATAGGGCCAAAATGAATGAAAATAACTCTATGAAGGCCTTTAAGGAGAAAGACATATGGCAGGGAGCACCGACACTATTTGGAGTATGATTACTTTTATCACATGTAATCATGCAGGCAACTGACAATCCTGGGGCTGGATTAAATCAATACATACTCTGGGGGATGTCCTCCGCTCTGTAGATCTTCAGCAGGAAGGTCACCCACCGCAGGGCAATGCCAGCAGGGAGTAACAAGTTACTTTCCACGTCATCACTGTCATTATCACGATCTTGTTTCTCAGGCTATTGGGGACACACAGTGGCAAGTTATACACATAGGAAAGCAGCACTTCAAGAGGCCAAATCTGGGATAAAACCGATCATAACTGTTTTCATTAGGATTTCCTGTGTTTTGAGCTTAAGAGTTTGGCACCAATTCAACCTCAAAACTGCCCTACAAAATCAATGCTCATGTTTCTTTGACCAATACACTACAAGAAAATAATGCGTCCTTTTTAATCTTCTGAGTGCTAAATAGAGAGACAGTTACTGAAGCTCTTTTACTTTCTTTCTGGCTACTGGCTTGCTGCCCAATTTTCTAGAATAACAACCGTCCTCTTAGGTAGCAATGCCTGATTCTGCAACGGAGCCAGGTTCTGTAGAGGCAGTGATGTGGGGAACTCTTAAAAACACACATATCTTTACTGAATGAAAGACCTGCTCACAGACACAAGGAAGGAGCTAAGTGAGCTGGAATAATAATTCTGTTGTGAAGAAAATAACAAATTCCAGAAAGTTGGAGGAATTGGAGGATTGGGGTTGCTCTGCTCCATTTCACAATTACTCGTGCCCACTTGCTTAACTCTGGGTCCTCTTTCTTAGTGAAAAAACATAGAGGACAGAGAATTTGGAGCTTACAGGAGGCTCATCTCCAGTTCCCAGGACGAACATGCTGACTTTCATGTAGCCTTTAGCACCCGAGCTGGTATCTTCAGGGTCATTGAGGAGAAGCCATTTCCTCATGACAGCATGACCTAAAATAAAGAAGGCGTAAAAGGACAGGAATACTCTAAAGAGAAGCTGACAAGTCCGTGATTCCATCTGCAGTAAGATAACCAAGTATTTCCTCCAATGTGTCTTCATGACAGGCCATACTCCCCAGATGAGGCTCCCTTTTAATGCTCTCTCCTTCACACTGACTCTCCACCCACATCCTGCCCTGGGGTGACTGAACAAGAGTCTCTAAGCTCTAGTCACTGATTCTATAATTTGATTTTGATAAGATTAAAGTAGCCTCACAGAACAGAGAAATTATCTATTTGTTTCTCTTAGGACGATTGCCATTAGATTCTAAAAAAAAAGACACCCATACTAAACAGCTATCATAATTCCCACTGAGTATAGCCTTTCTTTTTCTCAGTCAAGAAAAACATCATTCTTTATTCTTTGATCCCTCAAATTTTCTTGATTCCCAGAGTCTTCCAGTTCATGGGAAAACGTTACTTACCAGGTTCATCATAAACAAATCCAACATCGATCTGGGAAAAAATAATTTAAAATAGTTCAAAGTTTACAATCAGTTCAGTCACTTCTAGAATCTATCATTATTATTACACTTAAAAAAATAAGGCTTTTGACTAGACAACTTGCTTTGAGACCCACCATTTCCATCTTACTGTCTCTGTATATCTGATGCCTCCTCTGAGGTGTGACATATAGAAGGCTCTCAATCCATCATTTTGAATGAATGAGCTAATCTCACAGCTGGAACAGACACAGTGACCAATGTGGCCTGGTTTGCTTGGGACTTTTCCAGTAGCATAGAAAGTCTCACATTCTAAGGAAACCCTCAGACCCTAGCAAACCTGGACCATAGTCACCATATGGGACTACTTACTGAGTATTCCTCCACCTTTTCCTCCAATTAATTCTAATACTAACATTAATAGACCCTTTGATTGGGCACTCCAATGTGCCAAGAGCTAGGTGCTTTATATATTGTATCTCGCCTCATTTTCACAATAATCCCATCTTACAGATGAAGAAACTAAGCACCAGAGAGGTTTACAAGTGGCTAGTTAATGGCAGACAGAGTATGAATTGACCCAAATCATCTTTTAAGACTTGCTTCAAGAAGCAGCCCATTCCATGTGGAATCACTAAGAAGGCACAACAAGTCTTTATCAGTAAGTCCAGTGTGAACTGCTCGGAAAAGCACCTTGATTCTCTTCCCTGGTTTGGCTTGCCTGTCATACACCAGATTTATAATAACTGACTTCGTAGATAGAACTCTGGGCTACTGACAAGTGGAGCGGGGTAACGGGCTTCTTGCCACAGGCAAGTACTCTTCCCTCTGTAGCAGCACTGGACTTCCAGCCACAACAGGAACTCTGTGAAGGGCCCTGGTATGGCAGCTCCCAGGCATCTTGCTCTAGGACTAAGTGCGGGACTAAGTGCTAAGTGCTGTACTTTGGAAGTTGACTAGACTCCAGCCAGAGGACACTCAACTGGCTTCTTGACCCCATAGCATTTGTGTCCGGCTTTCAGCAATGATCATGGCATCAATGCCTTACATATAACCTTCTGATGTCACCAAGATGGGTACCCTGAGTCCTGGCCAGGAACCAGATTCCTCATCATGAAAGTGCCCATGTTTGACCTAAGTTGAATGAAACAGACAGTGGACACCCACCTTAAACTCCCCCATCAGAGAATCTGCCCGCAGAGAATGGGAATTGTAAACCTGGAAGAAAGGAGAATGGTGAGAAGATTACCGGCTTCGTCTGGCAGCTAGTGAGCACTACCCTCCTACTCTGTGGCTCCTTACCCGAATGCTGATGATCTCATCCATCAGTTCAGAAGGAGTCAGGTGGACATTGTAGAAAAATAACTGTTGAAACAAAAAGGGAAAACGTTTGAATGTCAACAGGAGTGGAATAAGGTTTAGTGGGATCTGACGCTAAAATTTGAGGGGGCTTCCTAAAAAAAAATACAAGACACAACCTCAAATCAGGTGTGACTGCATGAACCTACTGCAGAACCTCAGAAAAGGCTCTGAAGCTTAAGCATCATGAGCTTCAAGGTAAACTCTGTATATCAGAAAAAGGGTTAAGTAACAATTGTGCATAGCGTTTCTTTAAATAAATATAATTGTTCATTTGGCACCAGATATCTGGTAGCTAGGGCTTCCCAGGTGGTGTTAGTGGTGAAGAACCTGCCTGCCAATGGAGGAGACATAAGGAGACATATGATCCCTGGGTTGGGAAGATCCCCTGGAGAAGGGCATGGCAAACTACTCCAGTATTCTTGCTTGGAGAATCCCATGGACAGAGGAGCCTGGAGGGCTACAGGACATAGGATCACACAGAATTGGAAATGACTGAAGTGATTTAGCCTCTAGTAGATAACTGACGCGACTTAGCAGCAGCACCTAACTAAAGATCAAGGTTATTTCATGTGCTTAGGGCTTGGATGATCTGGAAAGTTGAGGTTAATTTTCTTCCATTTTTAGTGCTATTATCTGTAACCAGTCACTAATTTTGCTCTTTCTAACAAAATACTTGTAAAGCCAACTCTGCGCATTAGATACTGTTAGAGCCTCAGTAGAGTCAGTATGGACCACATTTTAACTCATGTAACAGCTAAGTTTAAGAAGGTTGACTCTTGGAAGATGAAAATTGGATATGTAGAGGTTTTACCATAAAGTCAAAGTTTTGTGCGCCAATAGACTTTAATCCTAAGAGAGAAAGATGGAGCATTTATTTAAACTGAGACTTTTTTCTCCTACATTTTCCTTACAAATATTTAAAATTTACAGAGAAAAAATGAAAGAATCATTGCTATAATTTTGTCACACTGGCTTTTGGCTTTATAACTCTTCTTTTTTAAACTGAACTATCTGAAAGAAGGTTCTAGATAATACAATAATTCACTCCTTAAAAGTACATTTGCGTATGGCTGAGTCTCTTTGCTATTGACCTGAAACTATCACAAAATTATTAATTGGCTATACCCCAATATAAAATAAAAAGTTCAAAAAAATTTTTTTAATAAATAAATAAAACACTCACCAGTGGTAGGGGAGGGGATTATTTCCAAAAAGTAAAAACAATAAAAGATTATTTTCAAAAAGTAAAAAAATTTGCACTCATCTCTGAAGTGCAAGAACATTTTTTTCTATAATGGACTAAGGAGATCAAACCAGTCAATCCTAAAGGAAATTAACCCTGAATATTCATTGTAAGGATAATGCTGAAACTGAAGCTCCAATACTTTGGCCGCCTGATGCAAACAGCTGAGTCACTGGAAATGACCCTGATGCTGGGAAAGATCGGAGAAGGCAATGGCACCTCACTCCAGTACTCTTGCCTGGAAATCCCATGGATGGAGGAGCCTGGTGGACTGCAGTCCATGGGGTTGCTAAGAGTCGGACATGACTGAGCGACTTCACTTTCACTTTTCACTTTCATGCATTGGAGAAGGAAATGGCAACCCACTCCAGTGTTCTTGCCTGGAGAATCCCAGGGACGGGGGAGCCTGGTGGGCTGCCGTCTATGGGGTCGCACAGAGTCGGACACAACTGAAATGACTTGGCAGCGGCAGCAGCTAAGAAAGATTGAAGGCAAAAGGAGAAGGGGATGACAGAGGATGAGATGATTAGATAGCATCTCTGATTCAGTAGACATGAATTTGAGCAAACTCCAGGAGACAGTGAAGGACAGGCGTGCTGCAGTCAATGGGGTCGCAAAGAGGCAGACGCAAGTTAGTGACTGAACAGCAACAACACTATTATCACACCCCAAAAATTTAACATGTAACACAGTCAATTTTCAAATTTCTACACTTGTTCTGAAAAAAGTTCTTTTTAGCTTTTTTTTTTAAAAATCTAAGATTCACTCGAGGATCTTACATTGTATGTGGTTGTTGTATCTCCTAAGTTTCCTTTTATCTAGAACAGTACTCCTGGCTTATTTTTGTTATTTATTTCTATCAAGACCAGTTGCTTTGCAGAATGTCTTACAATCTGGATTTTTGTCAGTGTTTCCTCATTGTTAGATTCAAGTTGACCACTGGACAAGAAATGACACAAGTGATGTTGATTACTTCCATTATATCACATCAGGACACACGTGTCCATTTGACCCTTGGTGATACCAAGTTGAATCACGTGGTTAAAAATGTGTGTGTAAACTAGAGATTTTTTCGTAAAATATTTTTATTGATTTATGAATTGGTCTGTTTAGAAGTTCAGTTATTTGATTCTTCCCTTTAACTGAGAAATCTAATTTCAAAAGTATTTATTAAAATGGTAAGTTTTGAGGTGGACTTCCTATAGATGTAGTTGAGTAAATGTCCCACATTATAAATGTAGGGTAAGGGAGTTAGAGAAGGTGAGGTTTGGAAAAAAAAGGAGACCGGCACTTTACAGAACAGATCACATTTAATGAGGCAAGAAGGGGCAGCAGTCAGATTAGTGAGCTTCTGCACTAACCCAAGAAAAGAGTAAGTATATATAGGCATACATGTGGAAATCTACTGTCTTAAGGGGGCCTGTTCTTCTCCAAGGTTGTTTGGAGTAGTTATCTCTTAAACAGCTGGGGCAAGGAATTCTGGAGATTGGCCAGAGGCTGGCTCCCTCTGGGAGCTGAGCATAATCAATCTTTATGGCCATTTTTTTTCTTCGGGTGAGAGAGTTCTTTGTTTTCTTAGAACCGTGCGGAGGACTGGGAGGGGAGTTTTAACTCCAGGCTATTTTGAGCCTTATAACTTCCTTCAGTAAACACTTGGATGGGTTCTATGCTCTAGGCATCAAGTGTCCCATATTTTGTCCTTCCTGCAATCCTGTCTTGTCCCCCAACATGACTTTCACCCAGCCTTCCCTAAAGTCCACTTCCAGTGCCCCATCTCTGAATGTGCCCACCTCTCATGTTAGCTTTGACACTACCTGCCTGCTGGTGTCTGTGATTCATCTAAGGAGAAGCCCAAAGTGAGAAGAAAATGGAGCCTCTGAAAAGCTGGGGGCCAAGTTGAACACAGGAAAACAACCAGGAGCACTACACAGAAAAAAACCCGTTCCTTTTGTGAACAGAAAAAAAGAACCAACACCAGGGCTGGGATTGCAAGCTATTGGGAACTAAGAGGAACTGTGAGAGGAAGCTGTGGTAGGAAATGCCTGGCCTCAGAGATCAGAGCATAAGGCCCCAGGAATCTCAGAAATGTGGCTCCTCGGCAGAGTAAGGCTGGCATGTGAAAAATTCCCCAAATTTATCATTTTTCTTCACAGTCCTAAATGTGGAATTTCGTGGCATTGAAGACAACTGTCAAGGTATTCAGCATTTTTGAAGAGTGTTGCAGAAGAAGTCATCAGAACAGGCTATGATCTCATTATGGAGGAAAAAACCCTTTCTGCTCATAATTGCTTCTTCTAACCTATATTGTTTTTATAGTCAAGTAGGTTTTGACACCTTTATAAAGTTGGATTACTTAAGTCACATGGAGTCACCCCTCAGAGACATTTGCTAATTAAAAAGCACAAAGGCAGGTCCTAAGTGTTCTGTGTGGTCCATAGTAAGAGGTGCAAGGACCCATTTGGAAGGGCTCCCTCCAGAAGTTGTTGTAAAACCACCAGAAAGACACCAGGCTTCTCTGAGAACCAATAATGAAGCAGGCCAATGTGACTCCAAGACCCAGGGGTTCTTAGCACAGAATGTTTAAGGCTGAAACTTTGTCCTCTGTGTACAGTTGAGTTTGCACATGTGTTCCTCTCCCACTTGGGACTGTAGAGAAGTGGGTGGAAGCTGAGAAGGTACACATAAATAAAACAGACGCACAAGGACATGTATTTGCCCGTTTACCTCATCAAAAAATGGATTGTTCCCTCGCTTGATTCTTGTTCGGTGTGTCTGGCCACAGATGTGGACTTTGACCACAGGCTTGATGTTGTTGCCACTTAACTGCCGGCCCTCGATCACTCGGACCCGAATCTGCAAGTACAGAAGGGGAGTCTCACTGAACCTTCCCCAGCATAATGTATAAGAGAATCCACAGGTATCACCTTGGCTGGTTCGCCCGTAAGGACCACTGAAACCATGCCAGCGCAGCTTTGCAATGTACTGGAGCTCAAGGACTGGGAGCGTCCACCTGCGCCCATTCTCGTGATGGGAACTGGGATCAGGTTGCCAAAACCAAGAGCAGTCATGGGCTTGCTGTAGTCTAGAATTGGCCTGGGAAAGTGAAGGGCAGGGTGGAGGCTGCTGCCCAGAGTGAGCCTCCTACCTGGTCTTCCTGATCCCTGGGAGGTACTAACACCCTCCATGGCTATCTCCCAAGGAAGCAGCCAGAGCTGTGAGAAAACACAACACCTGTGCTTCCATTCCTTGATTAGCTCTTGGGCTTCCCTGGTGGCTCAGATGGTAAAGAATCTGCCTGCAGTGTGGGAGATCCAGGCTTGATCCCTGGATCGGGAAGATCCCCTGGAGAAGGGAATGGCAGCCCACTCCAGTATTCTTGCCTTGAGAATCCCACGAACAGAGGAGCCTGATGGGCTACAGTCCATGGGGTCACAAAGAGTCAGAAATGACTAACTCTCTCACTTCCTACCACAAAAGGGAATTTTATTTCTCTGAAGAGCCTCATCCGGATTGACAACACTTACTGCTGCTTGCAGAAGAAAGATGGGGAGCTCTTCTCATTGAGTTTATACCCTTACATCCCTTTTTACTGGTTAAGCCACTGCCCACAGTCAGAAGCTCTTCTAACAACATCACAGTTGCCAGAAGCTGGACAACACGGTGTTGGTACAACAGGGATGTGGGGCCCTAGGGCTGTTCCTACCTGGAAGTCCTGTGGCTTGTTAGACAGCATGCGGCGGCTGCTCTTTGCTTTCGTGAGCCTCCGGGCAAGGTGAGCTTCCGACACAGTCCCTCCTGGCCCCCTGGGCCCTGGGACCCTGACCGTACTGTCCAACCTGTCCTCATCACCTCCATCTTCCTCCTCTTCCCCTAAAATACCAAAAAGAGATGCATTCAGAGACAGTCCTCATCCTGTATGAGTCTCAACATTCCAGGGAGTTTTCCATGCTGCTGAGGCAGGTGGTGAGGGAGACGCTTCTTGGTGACAGTGACTTGGGACAAGCTGTGACTCAGATCTAGATTCTTTAGGCAAATGTGTTCACGTGCAACACGGCATTCATTCAGGCTGTTTTCAAGGTGACTAGGAGAATGCCAGAGGCCACGAGGAGCATGAGAAGAGGCGATGGTACGAATGGACCCAGCCAGACCATCACTCAGTTCTCATCTGGGAACCAACTTGAGGTCAGGGGTCTGCCTGTGGTTAGGATGGTGATGTGTGGAAATGCCGAGGAAATTGGAGACTTGGGGAGACTTCCACTCCACCCTTCCCACTGCAGGTCTTTTCTCTAGAACTTTCCTCTTGAGCTCTTGCACTGTCTCCTTTCTGCCTGAGTTTCCTGATCTCAAATGCCCTCTCCATCCTCATGGTAGGAGAGAAACTGGCCTCCAGTTTTCTGCCAAGCAGACCGAGGTGGTCATCATACTCTCGCTCCACCCTCCCGGTCTGTCATCTCCACACACATCTGTCCCCTAGCTTCCCTTCACACTCAGTGGGGAAAACACGGTTGAGTGAACCCCCTCCCATCCCTGAGACCCTACTTTCTTCTGATTCTTTGAGGACCCTCTAAATGGTCCCCTTTCAACTACCTCCCGTGGCTCCTTCCCCAGAGGGACCTTCCCTCTGCCTTCAAATATGCACGGATCTTTCTCTCCTATCTATAACAAACATCAACTTCGTCTTCTATGTTTCTTCCTTTTATTACTCACAAACTTTTTAAAACTTAATGACAAACTTCAGTTATTTTTTTCTTAATACACAGAAAGTTTAAACTCCCAGTAACCTGTACCATATAAGACTAGAAGATCAACTAACTGCCTTGTCTAAAAAATACCAGCATTTGTACTCCCTGCCTTTGGATCCTGAACCTCCTTCTTTACTGATGATCCCATATGGAAATGGTAGGAGACAATTTCCATATGGAGTCATCTGCCAGTCATTCACATCATAGTATGAATTAGTTCCATCCAACTGCCCTGTAGCATGGCTCGTAAAGCTTGGGCTTTGGAGTCATGCTGTCTGCGTGGGAATTCCAGTTCTGAGTTATGTGACTCTGAGTAGTCTCTCAATCTGTTTCAGTTTCCTCATTCATAAAAAGGGGGAACTAATGGTATTTACCACAAGGTTATTGTAAAGATAAAATTAATCTATATGCAAGGCCTTTAATACAGTGCCTGGCACAAAACAGCTCCCAATAAATTAATCTTTCTCTTTTTTCTTTAAACTTTTATTGATAAGTCCGTTTTATTGGAGCACTTCCTAAAGAGCAGTAATGGGGTAGGGAAGGGAGGCAGTCAGTGAGCAGCACGGGGGACAGGGCACAGAGTGAGAAACGGACAACCACAAGGAAGTAAAGGGTCTCCCCAGCGCTTAGCCCAGGAGGAACATTCCTCCTCACCACCCCTCCATCCATGCTCGTCCCATCCGAGTCTGGCTCCTGTTTCACAAAGACCAACCACGACCTCTCCTCGCTAAGCTCAGGACCCTTTCCTGAATGCTCGTGCTTCACCTTCCATGGCATTGGACACTGGGGATCACACAGACTTCTGTGAATTGAGAAGCTCTCCTCCTGGCATTTTGCAGGGTCTTCCAAGGCACCCCTCTTTGTCTCCAATTCATCGCGTGTGCCTTCCCACTCTGCTCCTCTGCTCTCTGCTTCTTTGACCCAACATGCTCTGGAGCCACACCTCAGTCTTCCAAGAAGTCACAAACTCACAGAATTTTGACAAGAACGGACCTTAAAGATCTTAAATCCAGGGACTTCCCTGGTGGTTCAGTAGTTAAGAATCTACCTGCCAATGCAGGGGACTCGGGTTCAATCCCTGGTTCAGGAAGATTCCACATCCTATGGAGCAACTAAGACCATACGCTGCAACTACTCAGCCTGTGCCCTAAAGCCCGTACTCTGCAACAAGAGAAGTCACCGCAATAAGAAACCCATGCACCACAACTTGAGTGGCCCCTGCTTGCTGCTGAAGGAGGAAACAGAACAGGCTCTATCTTGAAAGCAGGACTCCATCTTGGGCCAGGCTGTGGACTTTGAGCTATATGCCCAGTATCTATGGAAACGACATACCAACTGGAAAACCAGGCCCCTGGGAGGAAGAGCCCCAGGGCTCATACCTAGACTCTCCATCCCTAAAAGAATACCCTAATTATCTGTGTAACCGAATAGAATCATACATTCTATTATGCTTATTGGGGTATGACCACAGGCCTATTCATAATTGTCCACTGTTAACTACCTGGGCTTAAGGCATATTAATCACGGGCTAACTTTGATTGTATCTTTCTTTTCCATTGTTCAGACTAGTTTCAGGGAATCTGGGGAGCTGGGTTTGGGCATGTACACTTAGGGTATATAAGGTTTTCACAAAAACTGGTCGGAGGTCCTTGGCTAAGAGGAGACTCTGCCTTGGGCCCGCCAGTGTAATAAACTGCACTCCACTATCTGCATCGTCCTTCTGAGTGAGTTTGTTTCCCAAAACATGGCTACAACACTGCAACTAGAGAAAGCTCACACAGCAACGAAGACCCAGTGCAGTCAAAAATAGCTATATAAAAGAAACTAGAAAAATCAAGAGTATAAAGTTTTTGTTTTTGTTTTTGTTTTTCAAAAAAAGATTTTAAATCCAACCTGCCCCTCACCCTGTTTTACAGGTAGAAAAACTGAGGTCCATAAAGCAGACACAACTTGTTACATTATTAAGAACTGAGCTAAAACCAAGACCACATCCTCGTTCTCCCTCACTGGTTTATGACTGGATCTAGTAAAGGCGATGCTCTCTTCCTGGTTCCTCAACATCTTTGTCAGGACACCAGGAAACCCCAGAGAAGCCACAGGTGAAGAATGGCTACCTCTGCCACTCCAGTACTCTTGCCTGGAAAATCCCATGGGTGGAGGAGTCTGGCAGGCTGCAGTCCATGGGGTCGCTAGGAGTCGGACACGACTGAGTGACTTCACTTTCGCTTTTCACTTTCATGCATTGGAGAAGGAAATGGCAACCTACTCCAGTGTTCTTGCCTGGAGAATCCCAGGGACGGGGGAGCCTAGTGGGCTGCCGTCTATGGGGTTGCACAGAGTCGGACACGACTGAAGTGACTTAGCAGCAGCAGCCCTCTACACAATAATCTGGGTCTCTTCTTCCCTATTCTTTTTTTTTTTTTTCCCCTAAAAAACATTGTATTTCTATAATTGCTAATTTTACTTACAATTTTTGGCAACATTAATAAAACAGTAAATTTCATCTGAAAGAACAAGCAAAACAGACAAGGAAACTCACAAAGGGCAATAACAAAATAGTAATCTTAACAGATAACCAACATACTTGTAAACAAAACAAAGTGACATTGCCTTAAAAAACACAGAGGTTATCAATAGAAAAACAGAACTCCTGAAAGAACTCAACTCGCTATTAACTATCTTTTACTTGCAGGCACAGAAACTGACTAGCTAACTCAGTTCTAAGAGAGAAGCAAAACCCTTGATGATTATCTCTTCCCAGCATTTTGAAACACTGGCCTTGCTTTTTCCTCAAGCAAATTCCATTTCCTCCCAATCCAAAGAGTTTGCAACTGCTGTTCTCCTTCCTGGAATGCTCTTCCCCTAGGCCTGCAGGGCTTGCTACCTGCTTAATTGTTTGACATTTCCTTTGATCTATCCAGTTTCAGCACTGTTAATTCACACAATGAAATCTCCAACCCTCTTTTTTTCCTCCTTCTCCTTAAAGGCGCTTTTAAGTTTCCACATTATTCGTCCTTCTCCAGTCTAAATTTCCTAGGTTTGGGACTTCCCTGGCAGTCCAGTGGTTAAGACTGTGCTCCCAATACAGGGTGCATGGGTTTGATCCCTGGTCAGGGAACTAAGATTTTGCAGTTTGCACAGCACTGCTGCTGCTGCTGCTAAGTCGCTTCAGTCGTGTCCAGCTCTGTGCGACCCCATAGACGACGGCAGCCCACCAGGCTCCCCCGTCCCTGGGATTCTCCAGGCAAGAACACTGGAGTGGGTTGCCATTTCCTTCTCCAGTGCAGGAAAGTGAAAAGTGAAAGTGAATTCACTCGGTCGGGTCCAACTCTTCACGACCCCATGGACTAGCCTACCAGGCTCCTCTGTCCATAGGATTTCCCAGGCAAGAGTACTGGAGTGGGTTGCCATTGCCTTCTCCATTGCATAGCACAGCCAAAAGAAATAAACAATAAAGTAAATTTCCTAGATTTTCTTCTTCTCTGTTCTTAAAGAAGCATCAAAAGAAGGGCTTGCCTGCTGCCTGGATCCAAGTTCTCAGGATGCCCTTCCTACTGTTCTCCACCAGGTGGGCTCCTCACCTCCCTCAAGTTCCAGACGAAGCAGTCTGGTCTGACGCACCCATCGCAACCGGATGGAGAGAATCCCCCTTCTCCTGCTAGCACACATATTCCTACCCTGTCCTCACCACGTGATCTTGCATCTGTTGGACTGTGGGCCTCCTACTACCATCCACTATTCAGAAGCAGGGGGCTTGCCCTTCTCTTCTTTGTACCTGCCCCGTGCTGGACACACTCCCTCCTTGTCCACAGCAGGGGCTTGATGAATGTGGAATGAGAACATCCTGACCCTTACTCCGGCTTTCTGGTATCATTTTCCAGCAGTTTGGCAAAGTTCCCACTCAGAGCTCAGGCGAGAGCACCCTGTGGCTAGGGGTTGCCCCTCTCATACCTGGCTCCAGCCTTAGGGAAGCCCGGAGGGTCAGGCTCCCCTTGTGCAAACCTGTTTCAGACTGGGCAATGGCTGGGCCACATGGCTTTAAGTTTCCTCCATCTAAGATAAGGGCTTCCCTGGTGGCTTGGTGGTAAAGAATCCACCTGCCAATGCAGAAGACATGGGAAATGTGGGGTTAACCCCTGGGTTGTGAAGAACCCCAGGAGGAGGAAATGGCAACCTACTCCAGTATTCTTCCTGGGAAAAATCCCATGGACAGAGAAGCCTGGTGGGCTCTAGTCCATGGGGTCCCAAAGAGTCAGACAGGACTGTGCACGCACACAACAACTAAGATGAATGTCCTTGGGCCATCCTGGACCCAAAAAGGATTTCCTCCTTGCTGTGGACTGTTGCATGTGGGGTTGGTGGTTATTCATGGCAGTTGTTGTTGCTGTTGGTCAGTCACTCAGTTGTGTCCAACTTTTTGGGACCCCATGGACTGCAGCATGCCAGGTTTCCCTGTCCTTCACTATCTCCCAGAATTTGCTCAAACTCATGTCCACTGAGTTGATGATGCCATCCAAACTTCTTCTCCTGCCCCCAATCTTTCCCAGCATCAGAGTCTTTTCCAATGAGTCAGCTCTTCTCATCAGGTGGCCAATGTATTGGAGATTTAGCTTCAGTCCTTCCAATGAGTAGTCAGGGTTGATTTCTTTTAGGATTGACTGGTTTGATCTTGCAGTCCAAGGGATGCTCAAGAGTCTTCTCCAGCACTACAGTTTGAAAGCATCAGTTCTTCAGTGCTCAGCCTTGTTTACGGTCCAACTCTTATATCTGCACATGACTACTGGAAAAACCATAGTTTTGACTAAATGAACTTTTGTAGGCAAAATGATGTCTCTGCTTTTTAATATGCTGTCTAGGTTTGCCATAGCTTTTCTTCCAAAGAGCAAATATCTTAATTTCATGGCTGTGGTCACTGTCCGCAGTGATTTTGGAGCCCAAGAAAATGAAGTCTGTCACTGTTTCCATTGTTTATGGCAGAAGAAGTGGTAAATCATAGCCCTTTGCAGTGCTGGGCTCTGAGCAAGCCCTAATCACTAACCTCTTGATGGATGCTCCAGAAAGAGCCTGCAGGAGACAAAGAGCCAGTTTATTCTGGAAACACCTTCTGCTAGTCAGACTTTAGGTTGAAAGGAAGGATCAGCGGGAAACTGCACCAAGTGATCCTGCATCTCCGAGTAGCAGAAGAATGTTTATTTGGACAGGAAATCACCCCTTTATGTGGGGGGAAGCTGCACAAGATTAAACAATGCTGACACCCTAAGTGTTCCACAAAGAAGGACCAGGGCCCTTAGGGCACTGCCAAACTTCACACAGCACAAGCTGTTTCATTACCCAGCCTGAGCCGCTGTGCGGGCATGCCCTGTACTGAGACCCAGGGGTAAGCTGAAGAACAGCTAAGAGGATCTACAAAGTATGAGTGTTTCATAACCACAGGCAGCAACAGTAAGTTAGGAACTGCTGACTGAATAGGAAGTTGCTGGTGGTAATTTATTCCTAGGGCTGTTGTAACCAAGTAACACAAACTGTGCTTGGAAAATCCCATGGACGGAGGAGCCTGGTAGGCTGCAGTCCATGGGGTCGCTAGGAGTCAGACACGACTGAGCGACTTCACTTTTCACTTTCCTGCACTGGAGAAGGAAATGGCAACCCACTCCAGTATTCTTGCCTGGAGAATCCCAGGGACGGGGAGCCTGGTGGGCTGCGTCTATGGGGTCACACAGAGTCGGACACGACTGAAGCGACTTAGCAGCAGCAGCAGCAGCAGCACAAACTGAGTGACTTAACACAACCGAAATTTATTCTGAGAGACCCAAATCCCCAGATTCTAAAACTAAGGTGTTGGCAGGGCTGTGCTCCCTCAGAAGCCTTTAGAGAAAGTCCTTCCCTGCCTCTTACTAGTTGGTGGCTCCTGGCCTGTTCCTTGGCTCGTGGCTGCATCACTCTCATCTCTGCCTCCTCCCCTACATGTCCATGGGTCCTCACCTTTTCTCACAGGACACCAGTCATTGACTTTCGGGTCTGGTCTATTTAAGGATGACTTCATTTTAACAGATTACATTCTGGAAAGAACCTGTTCCCAAATAATTCACATTCTGAGGTTCTGTGTAGACTGGAAGTGGGGAGCGGGGGACACTGTTCGACCCACTACACTGGCCATCTTTTAGATCTTTCCAGTTTGGTCCTTCTGTTACTCCAGTCCATAGTCTGCAGCCACACAGGCTGCCACAAGCTATGGATCACATCATGTCCCCTGCTCCCACTTCCTTCATGTCCTTGCTTTTCTCCCAACCCCTTAGGTTATGGGATCTAACACGGCAACTACGCCTCTAGGTGCCCCTCAATCCCTCCCTTGATCGTATTCACCTGGTTCATTTGGCTCTCCACTGACTACACTCATTCACAAAGATAACTGAACTTGGACACACACCTTACTGACTAGTGTCACTTTAATTTCATGATCTCAAACCTTCAGCGGACTCACAGGATTGACCAGGTATCGTACCAAAGCATCTACCTCCAAGTTGTCCTACACCTTGGTTTGAGATGGCCATTGATTGGCCAAGATGGTCAAATCCCTCTACCCTTTCGAACTCCCACCTACTTTTATCTTGAAAGTGTCCAATGCTCTGTCCTCCTCACCATCAACTAATGACCTTACTTCTTATTTCACAGAGAAAACAGGCAGTCAGGGTGACCAGGACCATCCTGACCAGCAAGCACCTTTATCCAAACACTTCCCATGCCTCTCATCTTTTCCACCTATGCACTTCTTGGGTCACCATCCCAAGCTAATCTTCTTTCATTCCTTGATGGAGACTTCTTTCTATATGAATTTTTTTTTGGTCAATATTTACTATTTCCTGTTCCTAAACACAGCAACCTTGTTTTTCCAGAGTCCTAGAATGTCAATCTCTGCCTGTGATACTAACTATGCTTCTCATGACAAGGTCTTGTTAAATGGTGGTACTGGTTAAGGCAGAATTTAAACACCCTGGGCCAAAGGTCATGGCAAAATCAGGACCAAGAGTTGGTATGATACAATCAGTGCAAGTTAAAAAGTACGAAGCAGAACAGGAGAGAGTAAATTTCTAAGCATGAAAATATTTTGGAGATGACATGCTGATTTATCTGGAATGTTGAATAATAAGTTTGCTGGGTTTCTAACATGCTGGAATAAATGTCTGCATTCAAGCATGAGCAATTCATTTCTCTCCACTCTGGTTTTTGGGGTAAATCACACTATATAGGCCCTAAGAATCTTATGGAATAGTTCCAATACATTGACCAAAGCAAAGGTACCATAGAAAGGTCTGTAACTGAACAGCGATACAAACATGGGCTTGCAGGGAAAGTCTGGCAGCATCTGCCTTTGATCGATGGACGCTGTGAGCCCATCTAGGAAATACGGCCCAAGAGCTCTGAGTCCAGACAAGATAACATTAACCAGATTAAAATGCTCCACTCTAGGGCTTCTCAACGTGAGCTCCAAAACTGGCCTTCAGGGGCTTTCCTGGTGATCCAGTGGCTAAGACTCCATACTCCCAATGCAGGGGGCCTGGATTCAATCCCAGGTCAGGGAACTAGATCCCACATACTGCAACTAAGAGTTCATAGGCCGCAACTAAAGGTCCTGCAAGCCACAAGGAAGACTGAAGATCCAGAGGGACACAACTAAGAAATGGGGCAGCCAAACAAATTACTGAAATGAATAATATTTAAAAAACAAAAACAACATCAGCCTTCACCACGATCTCCTGGAAGTTCCTGTTAACCATACAGACTGGCGGGATTGTACTTCAGATCAGAGTCTCTGAAGCTAGGTGCTGGAAATCTGTACATTTAAAGATTTCCCCGATGATTTTACTGTGTTTAAAATTTAAGAACCATCTGCTTATTATGATCACTATGATTTTCCTAAATATCCTCAGTGGGAGAAATAGTCGAAAACAATCAATTTGCTGGACAAAGCCAAGTAGAGACCCAATCATGGAACGAGTGCCTACAATTGATGTTCTAACACATTGATCATGTTTCAGGGCAGCTCTGAACAACAGTCCCTTGTCCAGAAAGTTTTCCATGGATCCTCAAGGTCTATTAATCCTGTCCGGGGGCGTCCCTGGCGGCTCAGTAGTAAAGAATCTGCTGGCCAGTGTGAAGTGGTAAAGAATTCACCTCCCTGGTCCCAGGAAGATCCCACATGCCACGGAGCAATAAGACCATGTGCCACACCTATTAAGCATGAGCTCTACAGAGTCTGGGAGTTGCAACCCCTGAGCACACTTGCCCTAGAGCCTGTGCTCCGCAACAAGAGAAGCCACTCCAGTGAGAAGCCTGCACACCGCAGCTAGAAAGTAGCCCCCACTTGCCACAACTAGAGAAAAACCCAAGCAGCAAGAAAGACCCAGCACAGCCAAAAAAAATTTTTTAATTTAAAATAAATATTCCATTAAAAAAAAAAAGATCCCCAGTCTGGCACTCCTAGACCTCAGCAACATGCTTCCATTTTATTACTCTCTGAATGTATCAGTCACTTTGGCCTATACTCTGGTGTTCACCAAAATGCCCTTCTTGAACAAAAATTTAAACCGTATCTATTGCTCATCCACCATTCACTCATTCATTTATTCACTCAATCAACTGAGCGTTTATTGAACAATTATGGTTTTCCAAGTGCTGTACTAAGTAATAAAGATACACAGTTGAAATACAGCCAAAAAAGTATTTTCTCTAAGAAATTGTTTCCCATGTAATAATTAGCTTAGTCTACCCTTGAGGAATTTATTATATTTAGCTCTGATCTACAATTATGTTTATATCTTACCTTTGTACTGAAACACAAGCTCCTTGGTGGCAAATAATACCTCTCTTCTGTATGCTCCACAGACAGGTGTCAGTAAATGTTTTCTGAACTGGACTAAATTTAATTTCAAGCAAAATGACTTTGGCATCCGTGGAATGGAATGAATTTGAAGCAGCCAAGTCTAGCTACTTTTTTTTTTTTTTTTTTGCCTTTCTAGCACCGAAGGATATATACTTTTAAGATTGTTCTTCAAAAATAGATGTGAGATTTTAAAAATAGTTTATTCTGGCCATGGGAATGTAGGCTCCAGTCAGACTAAATGACATCTGGCAAACCAAGTCAGCAAAATAACAAATTTTCAGAAGGTCAAGCCTGTGGTCTGAGTCAGCCCACCCCTCTGTCATAGGAACACTCTCAAGACGCAAGCAAAGAAAAGTGGACTTTTGACACCATACATGTTCAGTTAAGTCACCAAGGCCCCAGGGTATGCAGCCTTTGTCATTTTGACATTAAGAGCTTCAAGGAAGCCTTCCTTAAAAATGAGCCTCTTAAAGATTTCTGTGATTGTCCAGTGGCTAAGATTCTGTGCTCCCAATGCAGGGAGCCAGGATTCAATCCCTGATTGGGGAACTAAATCCCACATGTGCAACTAAGAGTTTGCATGCCACAACTAATGATCCCACATGCAGCAATTCATCGAAGATCCCATGTTTCACAACTAAGACCCAGTGTAGCCAAATCGATTAAAAAAAAAATGAACCCTTTAGATACAACACCAAAGATCTGATCCATGAAAGCAATCATTGATAAGCTGGGCTTCATTAAAATTAAATACTTCTGTTCTGTGAAATACAATATCCAGATAATTAGAAGACAAGCCAAGATGGTGAGGAAACATTTACAAAAGACACACGTGATAAAGGACTGTTACCCAAAATATACAAAAAACTCTTAAAACTTGACAATCACAAAATAAACAACCTGGGTTAAAAATGGGCCAAAGATCTTAACAGAAACCTCATCAAAGACAACACACAGTTAGCAAATAAGCATATGAAAGATGTTCTACATCATACGTCATCAGAGAAATGCAAATTAACACAATGAGATACTACTACACAGATATTGAAAGTGAAAGTGAAGTCAGTCAGTCACGTCCGACTCTTTCCGACCCCATGGACTATAACCTACCAGGCTCTTCTGTCCATGGGATTCTCCAGGCAAGAATACTGGAGTGGGTTGCCATTTCCTTCTCCAGCGGATCTTCCCGACCTGGGGATTGAACCTGGGTCTCCCGCCTTGCAGGCAGACGCTTTAACCTCTGAGCCACCAGGGAAGCCCACAGATATTAGAATGGTCAAAATCCAAAACACTGACAATACCAAATGTTGACAAGAATATGGAGCAACAGGAACTCTCCTCAATTGCTAGTGAGAATGTAAACTGGTGCGGCCACTTCGGATGGCAGTTTGGTGGTTTCTTACAAACTATGCATACCTTACCCTGCTAAGTCGCTTCAGTCGTGTCCGACTCTGTGTGACCCCATAAACGGCAGCCCACCAGGCTCCCCCGTCCCTGGGATTCTCCTGGCAAGAACACTGGAGTGGGTTGCCATTTCCTTCTCCAATACATGAAAGTGAAAAGTGAAAGTGAAGTCACTTAGTCATGTCCCACTCTTTGCGACCCCATGGACTGCAGCCCACCAGACTCCTCCATCCATGGGATTTTCCAGGCAAGAGTACTGGAGTGGGGTGCCATTGCCTTCTCCGATACCTTACCCTATCACCCAGCAATCATGCCCCTTGGTATTTATCCAAAGGAGTTGAAAACTTATGTCCACACAAAAACCTGCACACGGATATTTATAGCAGCTTTACTTATAATTGCCAAACTTGGAAGCAACCAAGATGTCCTTCAGTAGGTGAATGGATAAATAAATTATGGTAAATCCAGACAATAGAGTATTATTCAGCAATAAAAAAAAAAAAAGAGCTATCAAGTCAAGAAAAGACAGAGAGGAAGCTTAAATGCACGTTACTGAGTGAAAGAAACCAATCGGAAAAGACTGCATACTGTATGATTCCAACTCTATAATATTCTGGAAAAGGCAAAACTATGGAGACAATGAAAACATCAGTGGTTTCCAAAGGTTAGGGGGTGTGGCTGGGGAGAAGATGAATATGCAAAGCACAGATTTTTAGGGCAATTAAAATATTCTGCATGATACCACAACGACAGATATATATCATTATACAATTGTCCAAACCTTAGAATGTACAACACCAGATGTGAGCTCTAAGGTAAACTATGGGCTTTGCATGATAATGATACGTCAATGAAGGTTCATCCTTTGTAAATAAAAAAAAAAGTACATTCTGCTGAGTGACGTTCATAGTGGAGAAAGCCATGCATAGGCAGGGGCAGAGGGTATATGGGAAATCTCTGTGTAGTTTGCTCAATTTTGTGGTAAACTAACATTGCTCTTAAAGAGTATTTAAGAAAAAAAAAAAAAAAGAGCCTCCAGATTGTTTCATTCCCATAATCTATGGTCATAATTAGTTTCTTCAACTTGCAGAGCTGAATTTTTCTGAACGTCTGCACTTCTGTGTTCTAGCATTAATATTTCCAACCACTATGTGGATGGTAACCTTAAAAATCAACATCAGTAGTGGTTGACAGTGGTTACCACAGGAGGGTGGACCTGTGAGAGGTCTGTATGTTCTTATGTCTTATATTCCCTGTGATGTTTATAATTTTATAAGCAGATACTGCTTTTGAACTAAAAAACACCCCCAACAAAGTCACATTTTAAACTTTGAAAAGATGTATTTAAGTTAGAGGGAGTGGACTCATTACTTTTATATAAAATTGTAACATTTAAGAGTCAATTTAAGGGAAGTGATGGGACTTTCCTGGCAGTCCAGTGCAGTAATTAAGACTTTGCCTTTGAATGCAGATGGTGCTGATCTCTAATCAGAGAGCTAAGATCCCCAAAGTCTCATGGTCCAAAAGCAAGACATAAAACAGAAACAATAGTGTAACAGATTAAAGACTTTAAAAGTGGTCCACATAAAAAACAAAAACAAAAACAAACAAACTTAAAAAAAAATGTAAGGGAAGTAGAAAACCCAATTTCTGGGCCTGATCGTCTGTCTGTTAGTCTGTGACAGCAGGAGGTATGGTTGTCCTGCTGTCATTCTCTGTTTCACGTTTGTCAGTCCTATTTCCTCCAAGACTGTAAGCTGTTGGTTTTTTGTTCCTAGGGTCTTCCCTAGCATTGAGTTGTACTAAGGACTCAAAGATGTCCTTGCTTAGTTGAATTGTCATATTAAGACAAAAAGAGTTTTACCTTAACACATCCAGATAATCTAGAACATTCAAAGTTTTTTAAATGTTGAACAAAAGTTTCTTTTAGCTGGATTATGAAATCAATATTCAGAATGCTACCCTTAACCCAGTCATGGTGAAGGTTACTCTTGTAGAACAAAGACAGTACTTCCAGATCAAAGAAACCTGTTCATTTTTTGAATAGAGAAATTTCACTCTGTCATTTCACACTTTAACACAAATTGTCCTGTGTACACAGCTCATCAACATTCTTTGTTTGAAATTCAAATAAACAGAACCCAAGTTCTGGCTCATTTCCTATCTCCATCCAGCAGTATCAGATATTAAAAAGAATTTATGAAGCAGATCTTGGCCACCCGCCACAGAACCTGCTAGGAGTCAGCTTCCTAAGAGGATGGGAGACTCAGTCCATAAGCACTGCTGAAGCTCAACACTGCCCAGACAACCCACGAGAAGGAGCCTCGGGCAAAGGGAGTCTGGATGCAAGGGTTTTCTCCCCAGTGAGTTTAAAAGTTCAAGAGTTGATGCTTTTCTCATTGCTGAGGAAGCAGCCTTTGCTCCAGGGAAATGGCGTGTTTTCTGAGCTTGGGCTCACAAGGATCTGTCTCAGGAGATGGGACCTCTGCCTGTACTCCCAACAGCTTGGTAAACTGCTTATTCTCAAAATCTTCCTGGTCCACTAAGACACAATCCGTTTGTTTGTTTTTTTTCCTGATATTTAAGAAGAAAGCACTTAGTCATCTCAGCGTGACTCAGATCATTCTTTTCTAATAGCTCTCCTTTTTAGAAGAAACAATTTGAATGTTCATAAAGACTGAGGCACTCAACTGAGCTCATGACTACCAGTCATCCAGAATTCTTTTTTGTAATAATAAAAATAAAGACCACATTCATGTAGGACTTACTCTAGGACAGGCACTGGGCTGAGTGCTTTCTATGCATTATCTCATTTAATCTTTGCAGATGATGTCCTACTATGTTCCTCACCTTACAGTAAAAGAAAACAGATTCAGAAAGGCTAATGACTTAACCAAGGTCACATGGCTAATTAACAACAGACACAGAATCCAACCTAGGCCAGTCTGACTCCAAAACCCTTGATGTTATCCATAATGTTATACCTTCAGGAAAAGTCTTGTCTCCAAACCTGGCTGAAAGTTCCTGGACAGCAGGAGCTGTATCTTAAAGAATTCACCACCCTCAGCACTGCAGCACCAAGCAATGAATCAGAATACCCAACAACCAATTTCTTTACTCCATAAATATTCAACACTAAGAACCTGTGTGGTGTTGGTTCACTGTAAACTGTAAGTTTATGATTTCTACTTGAATGAACCTCAGAGCTATTTTCCCCCCCTCTAAAGGCCCAGCTGAAAGGGTATCACAAAAGGGCCCTTTATCCTGGCTCTTGAAATGGAATAAAGACAATGAAACTGCCTTTTATCTACCAGTATACAAGGGCTTCCCTGGTGGCTCAGACAGTGAAGAATCGACTTGCAATGAGGGAGACCCAGGTTCAATCCCTGGGTTAGGAAGATCTGGAGAAGGGAGTGGCTTCACTCCATTATTATGGCTCCACTAAAGACTGGCTCTGCTTCTTTATTCTTGCCTGGAGAATTCCACAGACAGAGGAGTCTGCAAAGAGTCAGCCACGACTGAGCGACTCTCACTTTCACTATACAGGGTTGAATAGTGTCCTCTCACTAGTCATGTCCATCTGTAACCTCAGAATGTGACCTTGTTTGGAATAGGGTCTTGCAGGTGTAATCAAGTTAACCGGAGATCACACTGGATTAGGGTGGACTGAATCCAATGCCTGGTGTCCAAACAAGATGAGAAATTGGGACACAGACATGCAGAGAGCACCATGTGAGACTGAGACACCAGGGAGAACATGATGTGATGGCAGAGGTGGGGACGGGAGTGATGCGTCTACAAGCCACGGGACACCAAGAACTGGCAGCAACCCCCAGAAGCTGGGACAGAAACATGGAACAGAGTCCTTAGAGGGAACCAAGCATTGGACACTTTGATTCCAGACATCTAGGCTCCAGAACTAGAGAGGACACATTTCCATTGGTCGAGCCACTAGTTTCTTATTACCTTATTACAGCAGCCTTAGGAAACTAAGAAACAGGAAACAGGAAGTGGCTTAGGGAAAATATCAGGGTAAGAAAAGGCACCCTGGTTCTCCCAATTCAGTGGCTCCAGCAGACAGCCCACCAGTTGGGGGTGCATTTTTTGGGCCAAAAAGTACCCACTGTCCTTCCCAGGCCAGAGCAAATGCTGATGACTGCAGGCATGGGCGGAGGCGGCGGGAAGGATGGGGTTGGACCACTCGGGCCATCCCCTCATGGAGTGCCGCTCAGGACCCCACCTTCCTGTGCTGCATCTGTCATCACTGATGTGACAGCAAAGGGAGCCACAGATGTTCCTGAGGCATTGCCAGGCCCTTGTGAGGCCGAGAGAGTTAGAGGACCAAGCAGTGTGTCTGAGGAAGCAGGGCAGAGGGTGAAGGCAGAGTGCATTGCTGATGTGTTGGTGTCCTTATAAGAGGTAAGGGGCTATGTCAGTCATAACTATCTCTGAGGAGGAAGGAGCCAGGTAACTAATGCTGAACACACAACTGCCGGGTCAATAAATAGGTCCAAACCATAACAGTGAGCCATCTGCAGGGTGGGTGAGTGGGGGCAATGGCTGGGATGAGGCTGAGGCAGACAGAAAGTCACACAGGAGGGGGACAGACAGTACGAGACAGGGAAGGAGATGCTGCTGCAGGTGCTGAGAAAACCCCTCAGGTGGTCAAAGCACTGAGTTCTGAGAAATGCAGAGAAGGCAGGTCCTGAGAACCAAGACTGGCAGGAACCAGGGTTACAGCGCACGTCCAGGAAGGAGAATGCCCAGGTGGCAGTGAGTGTGGCGGGGTGAGTGGGCCCTCCCTTCCTGGGGTGCACGGCAAGGCTGGGGAGACGGGGACGCCTGGTGACACACCTTCAGGCAGAAGAAGGCCCAGAGAGACATGAAGCATCATGTCACCCTGGAAAGATACCAGGAGGAGGTCGGACTCCGCTGTGTGAAAGGCCTGACTGTCTTATAGATGTCCATCCACCTGCAGCCCCAAATTTACCCTGAGACCCAACCCCATCCAGAGCAGCACCCTGAATGACCCACAGCCCACGTCCGAGAACAAGGAGCACAAGGTGGGTTGTGCAGCCAGAAGCACTTGGTTAAAGGAGAGGGGGGCGTTGGGAGGTGGGAAGGGGTTGTGGCCAAGGGGGAGAGAGGGGCTTCAACCCGTGAGACAGGTGACTGAGCGCACAGCCTGGTGATGGCACATTTAGGAGGTGCAGACATGTGAAGGGAGAGACTACTCCTGAGACTCACAACCAGCTGACATTGTCCAGGGTGCAAGCTACAAACCCTAAGCAAAGCCTTGCCTGGGACCTCCTGCTGGAGTCTGCGTGCTGGGCGGTCTCATGAAGCTGCTCAGTCTGGTACCCAGGCGGGAACCTAGGAGGCTTTCCAGAATAGACCCCCACTCATGTCCTGCCTTTTGTCTGTATAACAGCTTTAGTCAAAGAACAGATTTCATCAGAGAAGTGAGAACATGTGGAAAGAACAGTAAAGCCAAACAAAATAATAATACTTTAGCTATGAAGCAAAGTCAAAGACCTTTAGTTCTTCAAGGACTATATAGATAATATTCTGAGCCATGTCCTTTGAGCTGTTTTGCAGATACTGGAACCCCAACCAGGAGGAAGAAGCTCACTGTATGCTGCCCACAAGCACATAGACCCCAGACCAGTTGGAACCAGAAGGTTGATGATGCTGACTCCCAATTACCTCACCACCAACCAATCAGAAGAATGTCCACGAGCTGATCACACCCCACTCCTTGAACAGAGCTGATCACACCCCACTCCTTGAACACTGTGACTCCTCACTCCTTCCTCCAGGGTGAGACACACAGTCTTGAGGCATTAGCCAGCTGTGGCCCTTTTGCCTGGAAAAACAATAAAGCTACTTCTTTCTACTTTATCCAAAACTTTTTAATCGAGCACCCATGTACAGAGGCTGAATTTCAGGAACAGCAAGGAACTGTCTCAGTCCCTTCTCCTTTAAAGGGTATTTGGTAGACTCTTGTAATGTCCCAATTCAGGGCAGCTCCACCTGCCTCCCGGGGCCCTGTCTAGCTAGGCAGGGAAGTTTAGAGAGTCTGAAAGTGAATAGTGAAAATGTTAGTCGCTCAGTCATGTCCAGCTCTTTGCGACTCCATGGAAAGTAGCCCACCAGCCTCCTCTGTCTATGGAATTCTCCAGGCAAGAATACTGGTTTGGGTAGTAATTCCCTTCTCCAGGGGATCTTCCCAACCCAGAGATCGAACCTGGGTCTCCTGCATTGCAGGCAGATTGTTTACTGACTGAACCACCAGGGAAGCCCATAGAGAGTCTAGTGACAAGGAAAGCTTTCCTGGTAAGTCCTTGTGTCTCTTTAGTAGATTCCCCTACTAAAAGGCATAGGCTGGGCCTTCAGGAGAGTCAGCTTACCTCCTGTGCCTGGCATGCTGGTCCCACCGGGGTCATTTGGATGTGGAGCTGAAGGTGGATGATAGCCAATCACCAGGTCAATTGTGGCCTGGGTAGAAAAATTCATTGCAGATAAAATCAGTGCAGGGCATCAAAATGCTTCAGACACAACACAAATCAATTCAGCAGCAGTAACAGTTTTCAAAGGGGTGAGCAGGAGGATGGGAAAGTGAGAAGAGAGAGAGAAGGGTGACACACCCTCCATGTCTTCCCAAACGCAAGCCCAGGTGAACTGGGAACGCTTGCAAAAGCAGGTACCGGTACAGGTTGCCAAGTGTATTATTGCTAAGGGGCAGCCTCATAAACCAGAGGAAAGTTGTGACGAGCAAGCAAGAACTTGTCATGAGCCTCCTTCCTAGGCTGCAGATGGCCTCCAATCACAGAATGACAGTCCCAGAAGCTCATTCTAAGTGATTAAGGTTTTGTTCACTCACTGACATCTTTGTTAATTGCTAAAATTTATTTTTACACTTCTCTCCAAAAAGATTTTTATGTGGCTAATGAAAAGTTATAGAATAATGTGATTCATAAAACGGGGTTCAAAAAAGGGAAACAAGTCTGATGAAAGAGGAAACAAACATGCAAAATATGAAACTGAACATAAGTACCATTCCTCTTGCATTAAATATGACCCCAAGTTGGCTAGAAGCCAAGGGAAGTAGAAGAACAGAAAATGTTACATAAACTTTCATTATCAGAAAGGAAGAAACATACTAAACTCATTATAGGAAATAAAACTATGTCCATTTAAAAAATCTGAGTTAAATTTCTCATGTGGAGCATTATTTTAGTGCAGAGTTTCCTATACTTTCATATTTAGTGAACCGATAAAATTTCAAAAGAGTTTGCTAGTGGGACTCACCATTGGGTCACTAATTTTATTTTGTCAAACGCATGCCCACAACGACCATCTACTGTTATAAGCATTTCACAAAATAAAGGATCTCAACAGCAAGAATGAGGAAGGATAAATCTCAGAATAAAAGATGTCTTTTGAAAATAAGAATGGGGCACACTCACACTCTACCCAGGTTATCAGATAAAATATAGGGCATAAAACTGGGGACATACCTATCCTACAAAATGACTCATTGTTTATCTGAAATTCAAATTTAAATGGGCATCTCCCACGCTTTGATTTACTGCTACTTTTGCTACACCTGGTAAACTCTAACACACACACATTCATTATGTATTGCCCTGCTTTTTCCCACCTGTCTAGTCATCAGTGAATATTCCCACATGGATCAGCACATTCTTTGCCAACTTAGGAACTATAACCTGGGAGACACTGAACAGGAAAGCAAATGATGTCTCTGACAGCAGTCTCTTGGCAAATACAGAATTGGAAGAACAGTGTCTCATGGCTACAAGTGAACAATAGGAAAACTGAATGCAATTAGGAGCTCAACTGCCAAACTTAATCCAAGAATTCAACTTTCAAATCCTAGAAGAGTCCATGAATGGCTTGACCATCAATGGTTTCCCAATAACCTCAGGATTCTCAGAGGTGCTGAAGGCCCCCTAATAGGGGTGAGATGATACCAGGGGGCCAGGACCTTACACTTCCTTACTCCATTCAATCACCACAGTTCTGCCATTTCAGGGTTCTACATACACTTGCCTTCTCTGCTTTAAAGAGAAGAAAAATACCCAGAAACATCACTGCCTTGTTACATCTTCCCTTAGTATCATTTCTCTCAGTCAGGTTTTGGGTAGATAGATGAGAGCTGACATTCTGAATTTACGTTTTATGATTAGAATGCTAATTAAAAGCAAACCTATACATTTTGGAGACTAGACTAGCAAAACTGACATTCCTAATGAGCATTAATGTATTCTTGCCTACAGGGAGGGCCTCTTTTACTTTAAACTTTCTCCCATTTGCCCAGGCTCCCACGCAAAATAAATTGTTCAGAAAATGAAGGCATCAGAGGTTAACAAGGCGAGCTTTATGAGTGCTTGTTAGCAATCTTAAGAAATCTGATATAACTGGTGGCTCAGTAGCAAAGAGCCCACCTGCCAATGCAGGAGACATGAGTTTGATCCCTGGCCCAGGAAGACCCCACGTGCTGCAGAGCACCTAAACCCATGAGCCACAACTACTAAGCTTGTGCTTTAGAGTCTGAGAAACACAACTACTGAGCCCATGTGTTACAAGTACTGAAGCCTGGGCACCCTGGAACCTGCGCTCAGCAAGAGAAGCCACCGCAATGAGAAGCCTGTGTGCCGAACTACAGAATAGCCCGCATAGCAGTGAAGATACAGCACAACCAAAAATAAATAAATACAGTATTTTTTTTTTAAATCTGAGAGTTGTGATACTTGAGTCAAATTTTTTATAGCACATTTCAGAAAGCCTCTCTTTCTTCTGGTCTCATATTAGACAATATCAGTGTATACTTATTTAGAGAGGCTGTGATCAGAAAACATGCAGCTGCCAACACAAGTATAAAGATCATGATATGAACATCTTGATATTCTGGTCTAATATTAATGAATTACCTTCTATAGAATGTTTCAAAGTGTGTCTGACACACGAGCTATACTCACCACGCAAACGTTAACACCTAAGTGAATATGCAGAGCTGTACCAAGTGAGGGTCCCACTCAAGCGATAGCATTCTGCCACAGAAAATCAAGTTTATCTAACCTGCAGTATTGTCAGTAAGAGTACAGGATGAGGCCATATCATTTGCAAATACACCTATTTATCTCAAAAACAATAGGTTTGTATATGTGTGTTTGTGTGTGTAGTGAGCTAATTATAATGTCACTCTTATCTTAATGAATCTTTGTGTTTAACCATCTCACTTCAAAGCCATTCAACAAGAGGGAAATACTCACCCCAGTCTCTTGTCCCCTTTCGTTTAGCAGGGAGACCAGTTTGTAGGGCAGTGATCTGCTCTGGTCACCCATCAGGTCCTTCAGGGCTATGGTGGCCGTGCCAATTAACCTGCAGGGAAAAGAGAAAACTCAAAGTAAACTACATAAGAGGTGAATTTCCATTTACTCATTGGACCTCCCAATTCTCTTACTGTTCATATGTTATCATTAAAAATCACTCATAACAAAATGTGGGCCATTTTGTGCTCTCCTTAGCAGGATATTTTGACAGCAATCACATATTAGCTATTACTTCTCCATAACAAGTAGTCATTTTAAGAGTGATGATGCAGCAGGATCCTCTATGACCCACCTCCCAGAATATTGGAAATAAAAGCAAAAATAAACAAATGGGACCTAATTAACCTTAAAAGCTTCTGCACATCAAAGGAAACTATTAGCAAGGTGAAAAGACAGCCTTCAGAATGGGAGAAGATAATAGCAAATGAAGCAACTGACAAACAACTAATCTCGAGAATATACAAGCAACTCCTACAGCTCAACTCCAGAAAAATAAATTGCCCAATCAAAAAATGGGCCAAAGAACTAAATAGACATTTCTCCAAAGGAGACATACAGATGGCTAACAAACACATGAAAAGATGCTCAACATCACTCATTATCAGAGAAATGCAAATCAAAACCACTATGAGGTACCATTTCACACCAGTCAGAATGGCTGCGATCCAAAAGTCTACAAGTAATAAATGCTGGAGAGGGTGTGGAGAAAAGGGAACCCTCTTACACTGTTGGTGGGAATGCAAACTAGTACAGCCACTATGGAGAACAGTGTGGAGATTCCTTAAAAAACTGGAAATAGACCTGCCTTATGATCCAGCAATCCCACTGCTGGGCATACACACTGAGGAAACCAGAAGGGAAAGAGACACATGTACCCCAATGTTCATCGCAGCACTGTTTATAATAGCCAAGACATGGAAGCAACCTAGATGTCCATCAGCAGATGAATGGATAAGAAAGCTGTGGTACATATACACAATGGAGTATTATTCAGCCATTAAAAAGAATACATTTGAATCAGTTCTAATGAGGTGGATGAAACTGGAGCCTATTATACAGAGTGAAGTAAGCCAGAAAGAAAAACACCGATACAGTATACTAACGCATATATATGGAATTTAGAAAGATGGTAACAATAACCCTGTGTACGAGACAGCAAAAGAGACACTTATGTATAGAACAGTCTTATGGACTCTGTGAGAGAGGGAGAGGGTGGGAAGATTTGGGAGAATCTTGGGCATTGAAACATGTAAAATATCATGTATGAAACGAGTTGCCAGTCCAGGTTCGATGCACGATACTGGATTCTTGGGGCTGGTGCACTGGGACGACCCAGAGGGATGGAATGGGGAGGCAGGAGGGAGGAGGGTTCAGGATGGGGAACACATGTATACCTGTGGCGGATTCATTTTGATATTTGGCAAAACTATGTAAAGTTTAAAAATAAAATAAAATTAAAAAAAAATAAAATAAAAATGTAGTACATTTTCTTTTAAAAATCAGGAAGTGAAAGTTGATGTCAACATAGATACATTATTTTTAAACTGACATATATCTGTATTCTCCTCCCCCACTCGGACCTCAGAAATTGGACCAGATTGTAGATCTGGGTTCTGTCATCCAACCACATATGTCCAGTGACTTGGAATAAGTGACCTCACTTTCTGTGCATAGGTATATTGTGCTCTGCTTAGTCACTAGTCGTGTCCTATTCTTTGTGACCCCATGGACTGTAGCCCACCTGGCTCCTCTGTCCATGGAATTCTCCAGGCAAGAATATTTGAGTGGGTTGCCAGGCCCTCCTCATAAATATACTGCACAAGACCAAAGATTGCGATGGCGCCCTGTATCACAGAATTTACCCAAGAATGTGAACCATTTGCACATGGTTTCTTGGAAGAGTGCACCAACTTGGACCAAATACACACACAACATTAAATCAACCATGATGGGTTTTCATCTTTTCTAATATCATAACTAGAGTCAGTTAATGACAATGGAAAAGAAAAATTTTGCTTCCAGAGGATTAAAAGTGAACTTTCCAGCCTTTTTAGATCTGAAGAGGAACTAAAAAGCCTCTTGATGAAAGTGAAAGAGGAGAGTGAAAAAGTTGGCTTAAAGCTCAACATTCAGAAACTGAAGATCATGGCATCTGGTCCCATCACTTCATGGGAAATAGATGGGGAAATAGTGGAAACAGTGTCAGACTTCATTTTTGGGGGCTCCAAAATCACTGCAGATGGTGATTGCAGCCATGAAATTAAAAGACGCTTGCTCCTTGGAAGGAAAGTTATGACCAACCTAGATAGCATATTCAAAAGCAGAGACATTACTTTGCCAACAAAGGTTCGTCTAGTCAAGACTTTGGTTTTTCCTGTGGTCATGTATGGATGTGAGAGTTGGACTGTGAAGAAAGAATTGATGCTTTTGAACTGTGGTGTTGGAGAAGACTCTTGAGAGTCCCTTGGACTGCAGGGAGATCCAACCAGTACATTCTAAAGGAGATCAGTCCTGGGTGTTCTTTGGAAGCAATGATGCTAAAGCTGAAACTCCAATACTTTGGCCACCTCATGCGAAGAGTTGACTCACTGGAAAAGACTCTGATGCTGGGAGGGATTGGGGGCAGGAGGAGAAGGGGATGACAGAGGATGAGACGGCTGGATGGCATCACCGACTTGATGGACATGAGTTTGAGTGAACTCCGGGAGTTGGTGATGGACAGGCCTGGTGTGCTGCGATTCATGGGGTTGCAAAGAGTCGGACACGACTGAGCGACTGAACTGACTGACTGAAGTTCCAGCCCTTTTAGGTCAATATAGAAATTAGTTCTCTCTGTTAATGCTGAGAATTGATGGGGCCTTTACAGAGTAATTTTTCAGATAAGTGTGTTCATTCAATATGTTAGTTTGCTTTTTTATTTTAACATGAGTGTGTTTTCTTCTCACTTGGGTTTTTATTTTCCTGATATATAGAGGACAAGGGGCTGCCCAGGACTCCATCTCCACCTGATGAAACAGGGAATCACCACACAAAGTGAGACCACTTGAAAATCTCTTCCATTTCTCCCTCAGCCCCACAGGGTGAGTTTTCATGAACTTCTCTCCATATTTTAAGACAGTAGGCCAAGGGGTTGGCCAACTTTTTTTGTTTTTTAAAACAATAAAAAAAATTTGAAAACTTTCTCCAAACATATAAGACATACAGATGGCCAACACATGGAAAAAATGCTCAAGATTAATTATTAGAGAAATGAAAATTAAAACTACAATGAGGTATCACCTCACAATGGTCAGAATGGCCATCATCAAAAAATCTAAAAACAATAAAAGCTGGAGAGGATGTGGAGAAAAGGGAACACTCTTGCACTGTTGGTGGGAATGTCAATTGATATAGCCACTATGGAAAGCAGTATAGAGATGCCTTTAAAAATTAGGAATAAAACTACCATATGACCCAGCAATCCCACTACTACGAATATACCTCAAGAAAGCCATAATTCAAAAAGACACATGTATCCCAATGTTCACTGTACCACTAATCGCAATAACCGGGCCATAGAAGCAACCTAGACGTCCATCAACAGATGAATGGCTAAAGAAGTAGTGGTACATGAATACAAAGGAATATTACTCAGACATGAAAAGGAAAGAATTTGTCAGTTGAAATGAGGTGAATGAACTTAGAGCCTGTTGTGCAGAATGAAGCAGATCATAAAGAGAAAAGCAAATATCATATATTAACACATACATATGAAATATAGAAAAAAAATAGTACTGATGAACCTATTGCAGGGCAGGAATAGAGATGCAGATATAGAAGACAGATCTGTGGACACAGTTGGGGAAGGAGAGGGGAGAACAAATCGAGATGGTAGCAGTGACATACAAACACTGCTGCTGCTACTGCTGCTAAGTAGCTTCAGTCGTGTCCAACTCTGTGCGACCCCACAGATGGCTGAATAAAATGGGAAACCACTGTATAATGCAGGGAGCTCAACCAGGGGCTCTGTAATGACCTAGAGGGGTGGGATAGGGTGGGCGGCTGGGAGATAGGCTCAAGATGGATGGAATGTATGTATACTTATGGCTGATTCGCATTGTTATATGGCAGAAACCAATACAACACTGTAATTACCCTCCAATTAAAAATAAATTGAAAATAATAGAGCCCACCAATGAGGAATTTGAATAAGAAATTGAAATGTCATTTGTCAAATGTCTGATGGAAAAATCAATCAAGTGGAATTATTTACTTTGGTAGCCAACTGTGATAGCCTGAAAAGATATGTTTTTGTTCCTTCAAAGTAAAATTAAAGTTAGAAAATGTTCAAGTCTAAAAAATGTGACAACTAAAAGTTTAAAAGTTATCTAACTGGTACTCACCCTGAAAGACATGGAAACACAATGGATTTTCTTCCTCATGCTTCCATGATTCATAACCTAACTTAATGATTAAAATCATAATATTGTACATTGAACATGTACTAATCTGCTTTTGCTAAAGTTTAAATGACCTGAATCTTTATTAACAATATATAATTCCCAGAACAAAACAAAAAACACATGATGGACACTGCTGAAGTAGAAAACGGGCTGGTCTGGAGTTGGATGGAAATTTATTAACATCCACCCCAGGTCAGTAGGTGCATAATATGCTACTGGAGATCAGTGAAGAAGTAACTCCAGAAAGAATGAAGGGATGGAGCCAAAGCAAAAACAACACCAAGTTGTGGATGGGACTGGTAATAGAAGCTAGGTTCAATGCTATAAAGAGCAATATTGCATAGGAACCTGGAATGTTAGGTCTATGAATAAAGGCAAATTGGAAGTGGTCAAACAGGAGATGGAAAGAGTTAACATCGACACTCTAGGAATCAAAGAACTAAGACGGACTGGAATGGGTGAATTTAACTCAGATGACCATTATATTTACTACTGCAGGCAGGAATTTCTTAGAAGAAATGGAGTAGCTATCCTAGTCAACAAAAGAGTCTGAAATGCAGTACTTGGATGCAATCTCAAAAACAACAGAATGATCTCTGTTCGTTTCCAAGGCAAACCATTCAATATCATGGTATTCCAAGTCTATGCCCCAACCAGTAACGCTGAAGAAGCTGAAGTTGAACAGTTCTATGAAGACCTACAAGACCTTCTAGAACTAACAGCCAAAAAAGATGTCCTTTTAATTATAGGGGACTGGAATGCAAACGTAGGAAGTCAAGAAACACCGGGAGTAACAGGCAAATTTGGTCTTGGAATATGGAATGAAGCAGGGCAAAAGCTAATAGAGTTTTGCCAAGAGAACACACGGGTCATAGCAAACACCCTCTTCCAACAACACAAGAGAAGACACTACACATGGACATCACCAGATGGCCAACACCAAAATCAGACTGATTATATTCTTTGCAGCCAAAGATGGAGAAGCTCTATACAGTCAGCAAACACAAGACCGGGAGATGACTGTGGCTCAGATCATGAACTCCTTATTGCCAAATTTAGACTTAAATTGAAGGAAGTGGAGAAAACCACTAGACCATTCAGTTCAGTCTCTCAGTTGTGTCCGACTCTTCGCAGCCCCATGAACTGCAGCACACCAGGCCTCCCTGACCATCACCGACTCCTGGAGTTCACTCAGACTCACATCCATCGAGTCAGTGATGCCATCCAGCCATCTCATCCTCTGTCGTCCCCTTCTCCTCCTGCCCCCAATCCCTCCCAGCATCAGAGTCTTTTCCAATGAGTCAACTCTTTACATGAGGTGGCCAAAGTACTGGAGTTTCAGGTATGACCTAAATCAAATCCCTTATGATTATACAGTAGAAGTGAGAAATAGATTTAAGGGACTAGATCTGACAGACAGAGTGCCTGATGAACTATGGATGGAGGTTTGTGACATTGTACAGGAGACAGGAATCAAGACCATCCCCAAGAAAAAGAAATGCAAAAAAGCAAAATGGCTGTCCAAGGAGGCCTTACAAATAGCTGTGAAAAGAAGGGAGGTGAAAAGCAAAGGAGAAAAGGAAAGATATACCCATTTGAATGCAGAGTTCCAAAGAATAGCAAGGAGATATAAAAAAGTCTTCCTCAGCGATCAATGCAAAGAAATAGAGGAAAACAATAGAATGGGAAAGACTAGAGATCTCTTCAAGAAAATTAGAGATACCAAGAGAACATTTCATGCAAAGATGGGCTCGATAAAGGACAGAAATGGTAGGGACCTAACAGAAGCAGAAGATATTAAGAAGAGGTGGCAAGAATACACAGAACTGTACAAAAAAGATCTTCACGACCCAGATAATCACGATGGTGTGATCACTCACCTAGAGCCAGACATCCTGGAATGTGAAGTCAAGTGGGCCTTAGAAAGCATCACTACGAACAAAGCTAGTGGAGGTGATGGAATTCCAGTTGAGCTTTCAAATCCTGAAAGATGATGCTGTGAAAGTGCTGCACTCAATATGCCAGCAAATTTGGAAAACTCAGCAGTGGCCACAGGACTGGAAAAGGTCAGTTTTCATTCCAATTCCAAAGAAAGGCAATGCCAAAGAATGCTCAAACTACCACACAATTGCACTCATCTCACATGCTAGTATGGACAAGGCAATGGCAACCCACTCCAGTACTCTTGCCTGGAAAATTCCATGGACGGAGGAGCCTGGTAGGCTGCAGTCTGTGGGGTCCCTAAGAGTTGGACACAACTGAGCGACTTCACTTTCACTTTTCACTTTCATGCATTGGAGAAGGAAATGCAACCCACTACAGTGTTCTTGCCTGGAGAATCCCAGCGATGGGGGAGCCTGGTGGGCTGCCCTCTCTAGAGTTGCACAGAGTTGGACACAACTGAAGCGACTTAGCAGCAGCAGCAGCACATGCTAGTAAAGTGATGCTTAAAATTCTCCAAGCCAGGCTTCAGCAATACGTGAACTCTGAACTTCCAGATGTTCAAGATGGTTTTCTAAAAGGCAGAGGAACCAGAGATCAAATTGCCAACATCTGCTGGATCATCGAAAAAGCAAGAGAGTTCCAGAAAAACATCTATTTCTGCTTTATTGACTATGCCAAAGGCTTTGACTGTGTGGATCACAAGAAACTGTGGAAAATTCTGAAAGAGATGGGAATACCAGACCCACCTGACCTGCCTCTTGAGAAACTTGTGTGCAGGTCAGAAAGCAACAGTTAGAACTGGACATGGAACAACAGACTGGTTCCAAATAGGAAAAGGAGTATGTCAAGGCTGTATATTGTCACCCTGCTTATTTAACTTATATGCAGAGTACATCATGAGAAACGCTGGACTGGAAGAGGCACAAGCTGGAATCAAGACTGCCTGGAGAAATATCAATAACCTTAGATATGCAGATGACACCATCCTTATGGCAGAAAGTGAAGAGGAACAAAAGTGCCTCTTGATAAAAGTGAAAAAGTAGAGTGGAAAAGTTGGCTTAAAGCTCAACATTCAGAAAACTAAGATCATGGCATCTGGTCCCATCACTTCATGGCAAATAGATGGGGAAACAGTGGCTAATTTTATTTTGGGGGGCTCCAAAATTACTGCAGATGGTGATTGCAGCCGTGAAATTAAAGGACGCTTACTCCTTGGAAGGAAAGTTATGACCAACCTAGACAGCATATTAAAAAGCAGAGACATTACTTGGTCAACAAAGGTCTGTCTAGTCAAGGCTATGGTTTTTCCAGTGGTCACTCCAGTGTTCTTGCCTGGAGAATCCCAGGGACGGGAGAGCCTGGTGGGCTGCCATCTATGGGGTCACACAGAGTCGGACACAACTGAAGCGACTTAGCTGCAGCAGCAGCAGCATGTATGGATGTGAGAGTTGGACTATAAAGAAAGCTGAGCGCCGAAGAATTGATGCTTTTGAACTGTGGTGTTGGAGAAGACTCTTGAGAGTCCCTTGGACTGCAAGAAGATTAGTCCTGGGTGTTCATCAGAAGGACTAATGTTGAAGCTGAAACTCCAGTACTTTGGCCAACTGATGTGAAGAGCTGACTCATTTGAAAAGACCCTGATGCTGGGAAAGATTGAGGGCAGGAGGAGAAGGGGACGGCAGAGGATGAGATGGTTGGATGGCATCACCGACTCAATGGACATGGGTTTGGGTGGACTCCAGGAGTTGGTGATGGACAGGAAGGCCTGGCATGCTATAGTTCATGGGGTCACAAAGTCGGACACGACTGAGTGACTGAACTGAACTGAATACCACTAACAATTTGAACTAGATATTCTTTGTTTTAGGGAGCTGTCCTGCACCTTGTCAGGTGTTCAGCACCCCTGGCCTCTACCTACTAGAACATCTCTATAACATTGCCAGTTGTCCCCTGTGAAACATCACAGGTTGAGAACCACTGGATTGGACAAATCTTGTTCTAGACCTAACTCAGTGTCCCAGCTTCCTTTGAGATCTTGGCTAAGTCACTCAAATCTGAGCCCTCTTCATTATCTGCAAATGAGTAGATTGAAATAATTCCTCAGACCCTTTTTAGCTCTGGAAGTCTGCTACTGGCTTACACATCAATGCTCCTAAAGTGAAAGTGAAAAGTGTTAGTTGCTCAGTCCTGTCCAACTCTCAGCAACTCCATGGACTGTAACTACCAGGCTCCTCTGTCCATGGGATTTCCCAGGGAAGAACACTGGAGCGTGTTGCCATTCCCTCCTCCAGGGGATCTTCCCAACCTGGATCTCCCACATTGCAGGCAGATTCTTTACTGTCTGAGCCACCAGGGAAGCCCCATCAATGTTCCTATGTATGTCTATTCAGAAAACTATCTCGTGTTACATATTTCTCTTAAAGCCTTTGTTGATTTGTGGGGTGTGGGAAATATCTAGAATATCTCCATAATGAACAATCCAGAATAGTAGGCAAGCTTTCTGCCTTCAAAGGTATTGGTCTATAACCTCAGGAGTCAAATGTAGATTCCCACAGGGTGTCAGGAGGAAAGGCGAGGCCAATAACAGAAATGTGGAATACAGTGAGTGTTAGGTAAGACAATAAGGAGTGATGGGATTGTGGTTAACTGGGGAGAGCAGGCTTGCCTAAAACACAAAGCCATCTGCTGGCCCTTTATGGCCCTGAAAGGTTTTACAGCCTCCATCCTGACTTATCCAATATCTGCTCCTTTTCCTTCCCCATGAGAGGGTGTAAAGGATGGAACATATAACAGACCAGGAATGGAATGAAAATTTAGCAAATCACAAAGTCTGACCGCAATTCCTTCCTCCAGGAACCTTTAGTCTCCTTTCTTAAGATTTGCTTTTTCATCATAAAATTCTTAGGTTTGGGGGTCTGGGGGAAGGAGATGTGAAAGAAATCTTACATTTTTTTTATGCAGTAAAGATGGTGTATGTTTAGATGAAAGCCTAGAAAGATTTTAATCCCCCAAATATTTTTCACAGTAGAGTGAGCCGAAGAAAAACGTAAATGTTTACAACTTCTAAGAGATTTCACTTTAAGTTGAAGAACACATCCCCTATAGTGAGTCTGAACTCTAATAGGACTCTGAAGGCAAGGCTGGCCTGGCCTGTTTTCTAGGATGTTGCCTGGATACAAAATACAGTGAGAGACTGGGAAATGATGACTTGGCCTCCTACAAAGGGAATAAAAACAGTTCAGTCGGACCACAAGCCAATTTCCTTTAAAGGAGGTGACGCTAAACCAAAACCCCTTTTTCTTTCATATTATAGTAATGCTATAAATAAGCTAAAATGTTATGGTGTGACAGTAATGAGGAATCTTTGCCCTGTGTTTTCATAGAACAATACGAGTCTCCCCCATTGACTCCACCCAACACTAAAACAGATGGACCACGTCTCAAAAAGAAACTTTATAGTGAAAGAATCTCAAGGCTCTCCCCTTTCCCTGTGGAGTTAATAGACAGCAGATGAATTCTGAAATGAAGAACCAGTCCTGCTCCTATTCCTTCCAGCCCATGATCGGTCATATAGTTTGTTATTGGTTCTCTATGTGACATCAAACTCATTCTAAGCCATAGAAGCGACTACTTGAAAGTTAGATGTTAGGTTTGGGGGAAATGAAGAGTTTAAACCAGTCAACTCAATCATGCAAGTGTTGGTCAAGAACTTTTTTTCTTTCTTGTTAAAACTAAGTCTAGCGTGTTTAAAAAAGAAATGGAAAACATTCTCCCCACTGGCCTGAACGCAAATGTTAACAGCCGCATGCCACTGCGGTGAGTAAGGGCTTTGCTGGCTCACATCTAGCAAGCTGTTCTGTGCACCAGGCCAACGCATAGGAGGGTTTACTGGAAATTCCCTCATGAAGGAAAGGAAAAATAAGTTGGAGGCTGGAAAGTAAATCACACACTGTTTCTGCTCCCTGGGGCTGCAGTACTCCAACTTTCCATCCTCCTAGGGGGAATGACAAGCCCCAACTGGGCCAGGGACAGACACTTTTCTGAACAGCCCTCTGGTCTCCTGCAGGACCGTGACCTGCCCACCCTCTGAGGCACTGGGCTCTCCGCCAGCTGGCCTTTGTCATGTGAGCCAGGCTGGGAAGGCCAGTGGGGATGCTCGGCTGGGTCTGCTTCCTTCCACACACTTCTCCCCGCCCTGGCCGGTATCAGTCAAGCTCTTCCCTTGGTCCCTGAGCCAAAAGGTGGGACAGCCAAGTCCCACACCTTGCTTTCTACCAGATGGGCAGCCATGGCAGCCAATCCCATCACAGGGAACCCTGGCAAGCTCCTTCACTTGTGGGGAGCCCTCTGAGTCCCCCAGCCAGCCTATCCTTTCCCTCTGGATTAGCCCATAAAACTGTTCCTCAGAGTGTGGCTGCCCTGCAGTAGTCAGCAGGGCGGTTACAGATTCCTAGGACCCTGAGTCACACTTTTCCTTTAGTTAATTCTTATACCCAGGAAGTTTGAGGAACAATTGTCTAGAATAGGTGGAGGGGTGGGTGGAGGGCTGGGGGGCAGGGAAGGCAGTGGGTAAAGCCAGATCTGGGGAAAGGGGAACATGTGCAGTTTTTGTTAAAGTACATCCAGTGTGACCATACAGGTTCACATTTGAGAAATGGACATAGAAATCAATAATTTAACAGAATAAAGTAGGAAGCAGAACTCCATCAAAACCTACTCGGCAGGCTTAGTTACCTGCACCCTCCCATGGCTTCCCCTCCTTACTCCACTCTGACTGTCTAAGGGCCTTGGGGCCTTTGTCCTGCTCATCACAAGGAGGCAGGGGTTTTAGAAAACCTAGAAGCTCCTAGTCCATGCAGTGGTTCCCAAACCTAGCCGTGCACAAGCCCCCTGAGTTGGGGTGTAACAAACTCCGTGTCCAGATTCTGGAATCACTGACCTAGCCTGGAGGCTGCAGTAAGATTTGCAGGATTCAGGGACAGCCCCTCTGAATCATAGCCCTTGCTACAGACGGTGCCATTTTAACAGGGGAAGGAGCTGAGTAGAAGCCCAGCTCTCCTCCCCAAAGCCCTCCAGGGCAGAGAGGCTATGAGGCCAGGGGAGGGTTAACTAGCCTAATTCCTGGCGAGTAGAAGATGTCCAAGAGTTACTTCTTGAATAAATGATGTAACTGGCTATTTTGCTATTTGCTCCTGACCAATTCTGCTATTCATTCAGTCCTCAAAGTTCTGACTGTGTGCGTGCCTGTTCTGGAGTTCAGCAGAACTCCCAGGCTCTGTCTCTAATGCCCTCATCCATAGGAATCAAGGTTGAGTTTTCATTCATTCATCTCTCCATCCATTCATTCATTCATTCATCAATCAAGCACTCAGACCTTATAAAGGGGGGCAACATAACATAGTGATTAAGACTGATTCAGACTCACCCTTGTACTACAGATTGTGTAACTTCTCTGAGCCTCAGTTTTTTCATCTGCAAAGTGGGGGTGATGGCAGCTCCTACCTAACAGTGCTGTTATTAACGATTAAAGGGATGATCTAATAAGTGGTTAACATTGCTATTCATTGTTATTTCAGACACTATTCTAGAAAAAGGGATCTTAAAAATCACACGACTCCAAGTCAGTGCTTACAGGGAACGCTTGTCTGAACTCATGCACAGCATAAAGCACAGGGAGGTGGGTTTATCTATGTGGAGTGTGGGCAGGCGGGCATGAAGGCATGAATGAACAGATAAAAATCGTTTGTAACTGCCCATAGTCAGGTCTATACAATCACTGTGCAGAGCTCTTAAAACGAATCCTTTCTCTTATATATATCAAATAGCTCCCTCCCCACCCTCAATGCCATATATACCGTGAATCTGCATGGAAAACAATTTTTATTTTCAGGGCTAGACAGGAAGTAAATTTCAACTGTAGCTGAATTCTCTTTAAACCCAAATAGTAGAATCAGAATGAATTTTTAAAGCCATAGGTCTCATAAGATGTTTCATTATACAACAGACCCCAGAACAATCCTTATATAAAAAGCCTTTCTAAACCAGCACATACACACACACACAAACACACTTTACCCAATCTTTTCTCCCTGTTTCCCCTACTTCATTCTTCTTCATCATACTTACAACCATCTGATAAACTACATGTGACTTTATTTTTTATTGTCTGTTCCTTCCACTCAGATGTGAGCCCCATGAAAGGCATGTAGAACCCCAATACCTAGAGCAGTATCTGACACAGCAGGCATTACCAAACATTTGTTGAATGAATAAACTGATACATCACTGAAGACAGTCCAATGATCTTGCAAATGATTTATAGGTTATAAAGCTTCCGCTCCTAAAAGATAGTCCTCCAAGTGCAATTAGGAGATAATTACAGCTCTTGGCATTATGAAATGCCTTTCTCTTTCAGTCTCTCTGGGTGTTTTTCTCCAGGGCTGTGATCCACCTTTATTTACTTGCAAGATGGTAACGGATGCCAGTAGGGCCGCGGCAGCTGCTCAATTGGTCTCCCCGAACAGCGGGTTCAGCCTTTCCAGCACCCAGAGCCGGCCAGCCCAAACCAGCTTTGATCTTTGCATAGCTCTGCTGCTTCACTGAAAACACAGTTTAAAATCAGAATTGGGAATTCTGTTTCAAGTAACATCTGCCTCCAGTTTAGATTTTTACAGAGCCTCAGAAGCTCCTCTAGAAGCTACCTGAACCCTTCTCAACAGCCACAGTGGGGAAACGGAAAGGTCATGGGGACAGCCTCAATAAATCCCCCTGCCAGGTTTATATGCGGCAACAGCAGAAACCAGGCTCACTATTAGGGGAAATAAAAGTACTGAAGGTCGAACACAAGGTCTTTTGTACATCAGAAAACAAGAATTTCTCAAGCAAATACCACACTGTCCCATCAAATTAATTTCATTCCAAACTGCAATTTTTCTGTTTTCTCTAAGAAAAAACAACAGAAAACACACACAAAAATACCCTTGCCTAGGGAGTCAGTACATTTCGTAGCCCAGGGTTGGCCTTTTTCTAATGCTGTAGCCCTAAGTGAGTGTGTGTTATTTATGATATTCACTCACTTTCACACCCTGGCACCCTGGCCCTCACCCAAACACACATACACAGGAAATAAACCTTGGAAAGTCTGAGGTTAAATTCTGGATTTATCAGGTTAAATCCACGTGGTTCCAATTAAAGAGCTGGGTGACTTCAAGAAACTTGGTGAACCTCTCTGAGCCATATTTTCCTCAACTTCAAGATGTCAATAAGCCTGTCTGACTGAAAGTCATTATAAAGATTTAAACCAAATATGTGTGGAGCAGTTTTAACACAATTCCTGGTCCATGGTAAGCCCACAATAGATATTAGACATTATGTTGTTCATCATGAAATTTATGTTTTTCTTAATTATATTAAAATTTGCCCTTTATTGAGGAAGTAATCCAGCGACCATTATAAAGACTCTTGCCAAAGGCCACCCAACCAGTGGGTGGCAGAGCCAACATCCAAACTAATCTCATGATCACACAGCTGACCACTTGTCTCCATCACTTCTTATGCAAGAACTTGGGTAAATTTCCTCTTAGACATATTGTGACATTGTTATCTCCTTCTTACACATAAGTAAAACAGATGATTTACTCTCAGATGATGTCTCCAACTTCGCTCTGCATTTGTGTGGGGATATATGTGACGGTTCCAAATGTACAAGTACACACGTATGGAGGGGGAAGAAAAAGAGTACTAGAAATGCAAACTCTTAATTATGGTCATTTTATCTCAGACATTGTAATTTGCATCTCTATCCATTCAATTTGGATTTTTTTTTAATATATCTTCCACTTCTCTACTTTACATGCTCAAGCTACCTTCCCAAACCTGTGGAATATGATAATACCTGTTTCATTGTCTATGCCTACTCATAATACCCTAATAGTGTATGTGTTCAATAATGATTTTTCTGTTTTTTTTCTTCACATTACTGAGGTAAAATCCTTCTGAGTACCTTGTTGTGGTTTAGTTGCTAAGTCATGTCTGACTCTTTGAGACCCTAAGGACTGTAGCCCGCCAGGCTCCTCTGTCCATGGGATTTCCCAGGCAAAAACACTGGAGTGGGCTGCCATTTCCTCCCAGAATACTATCTACTGCTCATGAATTAGGAGGTTTTCCCACTCCGGATGGTGGGAATATGAACTGTTCTCAGCCCTCGGGTAGTTGCCTCATTGACCAGTACTCACCTGAAGAGTCAAGAGGAACCCTTTGCAAACCTTAGGAATGGTGTGGGGGGTGTGTGAGTGTTACATGGCTGTGTGTATGACTCTAGACTCCCACCTGCACCTCCTCAATTTGGAAGACAACTAGGATCTGCCCATTTAGCACTGCAGCCTGGAAATGCTCTCCAGGCCAGAAGCCGGGTCGCTCGGGGAACTCAGCTCATTCACCCCCCTCCTGGGGATCACTGTCCTGTGCTGCCAGTGCCCAATATCTGAAGCCACTGTGGCACGTATTTCACCTACTTTTTTGATTGTGTCAGTGGAGAGGGCAAACCTGGTCCCTGCTACATCATCTTGGCATGAGCAGCACACATACTGATTTGAAAACTTGTAAAAATCTTTCATTCCTACATTTCCAGGCTCCCGAAGATGATTTTTCTTTAGAAACTCAAGTGGAGTGCCAGCAGGGTCAGGATGTCAAGGGATCAGGGTCCCAGCCTCAACCCTTCTGAGCCTCAGGTCTCATCTCCACTTCTCAAGGTCATCGTGAAGATCACATGAGATGAGATGCCTTCTCTGAACTCATCTTGTAGGGAATGAGCTTAAGTGATTATTCAGTAGCATGAAATGACTGCTTAAACTCTTACCTAGGAAGGAGGTACCAATATTCTGATAATGAGTGGGGGTTTCTTTTTTGGGGCAGGATTAGAAAAATTTAAGCTAGGGAGTTCCCTAGTGGTCAGGATTCAGTGCATTCACTCCAGTGGCCCAGATTCAATCCCTGGTCAAGGAACTGAGATTTTGCAAGCCTCATAGTACAGCCATGAAAAGGTAAAAGATAATCATTCCACCTACATTTTGGTTCCTCTAGGTGGTCAGAGGTTCTCAGTATAATGGAAAAATCAAGAGTACAGGTCTGACTATAAAAGTTAAGAATACACCTGACATATACCTGCTGTGTGACCCTGAGCAGATGACTAAACCTCTCTGAGAAAAAAACTGCATGTGTATGTGTGTGTGTGTGTGTGTGTGTGTGTGTGTGTGTGTGTGGAACTGGTGGGATAAAGTGTTTGAAGGGTTCATTAAGGGACAGCCACACTGCCTGTCTGCAAAGGGAACTCTCATTCTTCAGCTACTGGGAAAAGCCTTCCACTCTGACATTTCAGCTAAATATACCAGTTCATGTTCATCATGTGACCAAGGGTTCCTCCGGCTCTTCCCTCACTTTCTTTCAGTTCACAAGGCTGGTTGGATGACTGTAAAATGAGGAAGAACAGAGTCTGCACAGAACAGCCCCACCAGCTCCCTACACCTGGGGAGGAACACTGCTGATGCGCCAGGGCTGTGAGTGCTCAGACTGCCCGGTCCAGTTCCTGTGGGTGTGGGCTCCGAGCTCAGGCAAACCCAGGCAGCTCAAGGCAGTTTGCTTACATGCCCGGGGGCTGCAGACTCTGCAAGAGAGCTCTGTTTACACAGTTGGTCTCCATGGCAACAGGAAAGTCCACAGGCAGGACAATCCTTACGCCTGTAGAAAAATCCTTTGCCCCCACCCAGTGCTTCCATAAGTGCAGTGAACACAGTCCCAAAGCCAGATCTGTAGTAGAAAAGCCTAGCTGAAAACACGAGGCCAAAATACACAAATATTTTGGATAAACAAACCTAAAACATTGCCCTGCTGTCGTCCAAGAGTCCCCTGTGTTTTCATCAGGTATAAAATAAATATATAGGGTTCTCCCAGTATTGTTTTCCCTGCTTCCTAACTGATTCCTACATCCAATCTCCCCACAGAAAGCTTAAGCAATATTTTAAAAATGAAAGTTAGATCATACTCAGTACTCTTTAGTGGATTTCCATCCTGCTAGCAATGAAATCCAAAGCTTGCACCATGGCTCAACAAAGCCAGGTATGTTGCGGCTTTGCCGATCTCATCTCCTTCCCCGTCCCAGCCCTCTGACCTCCTGATCTTGCTCCAGTACCCCAAGGACACTTCTGCCTCAGAGCCTTTGCACGTGTTCTCTCTGCCAAGAATATTCTTTCCCCAGAAAGCTGCATGGCTCATTCTTTCACTTTGTTTAGGTGTCTGCTCAAGTGTCACCTTATTACCACCTCGTATAAAACTTTCCCCCACTCTCAACAACTATCCTTTTACTCTAGTTTTATTCTTGGGCTACGACAGTTTTCTCCATAGATGACAGCACTTCAGAGGACCTGATCTATTATATATTTCTTCATATATTTGTCCGGAGAAGGCAATGGCACCCCACTCCAGTACTCATGCCTGGAAAATCCCATGGATGGAGGAGCCTGGTAGGCTGCAGTCCATGGGGTCGCTAAGAGTCAAACATGACTGAGCAACTTCACTTTCACTTTTCACTTTCATGCATTGGAGAAGGAAATGGCAACCCACTCCAGTGTTCTTGCCTGGAGAATCCCAGGGACGGGGGAGTTTGGTGGGCTGCCGTCTATGGGGTTGCACAGAGTCGGACAGGACTGAAGCGACTTTGCAGCAGCAGCAGCATATATTTGTCTTTTTTTTTTTTTTCCTGTTTCTCCCTCTCCCCCAAGTATGTAACATTCAGGAAAGCAACAACTTTGTTTGAAACAAATGAGAGCTCTCAGGCCAGCCTGCCAGGCTTTACTGCCATGTTAAAATAGAGGAGGCATAAAGTAACAAGGCCTGAACCAGGCTGGTAGGTGTGACCAAAAGTAAGAAGCTCATGGCACAGCAGAAAGAAAGGAAAGGAAGATCTTGCAAAACAGATTGGATAGGAGGTAAAAGGTAGAAGATCCAGAGAGACCCGACTGAGGTTTTGAGACCAGTGGTCAGTCTCCACCACTCTGGTGGCCACCAGCCACATGTGGTGAGGAAACACTTAAAATGTGGCTAGTCTGGACAGAGATGTGCTGTTGGTATGAAATACACACTGGATTTCAAAGACTTAATAAGGAAATATGTATGTGAAAAGTCTCAATGATTTTTAAAATATAGATTACATAGAGAAATGATAAGATTGGATATATTCAGTTAAATAAAATGTAGCATTAAAATTCTCATCTGTTTCTGTTTTATAACATGATTGTTAGAAAAAAATTTTTTTAATATTTATTTCTTTAGCTGTGTAGGGTCTTGGTTGCAGCACACAGGTTTAGTTGCCCTGCAGCATGTGGGATCTTAGTTCCCCGACCAGGGAACAAACCCAGGTTTCCAGCAATGGAAGGTGGATTCTTAACCACTGAAACACCAAGGAAATCCAGAAAAATTTTAATTACACATGCAGCCTGCACATATTTCTATTGGAGAGGGCTGGTCTAGAATACAAACAGTGGTACCACTTGCAGAAAGAGGAGAAGAAAGAAGAGAAAGGACTGTTCGTAGTCATAGATAGAAGGTTATAGTGAGGCTCAACTACCTGCTTTCCTAGAACTTTGAAATCAGTGAAATAAAACTGTCCTCTGGGAGTTGGAGTGAGGCTAGAAAATCACATACTTGCTTCAAAGCTGAGATGTACAGCATAACCTTAAAAAGCTAGAATGTTTTTTTGATCTAAGAGGGTAGGGCCAAAACCTGCCAAAATGTATTTATGTAGCTTAAGGGGTGGGGGTGGGGGGAATGCATTGGTCACAAGAGGCATTGGTTAGCAATGCTACATGGGAGAAAGGATCTTGTGAAAAGTGACATAGGTACTATCTATCAAAGCACTGTCCAGGCTATCAGTCTGACGCCAGGAAGCAGAAGACCCCAGTGACTAGGATGACCATGTATCTTACTGTCCAACCCAAGTCACTATTGACAGCAAAAGGGACATCATAAATCATTGTGCTGGGATAATAAACCAGGACGATCCAAAGTAAGTCAGAGTATATAGTCACCCTATCTCCACTAATTTATTCTAATTTATTGCTTTCATTGCAGCCTTCTGATCCTACCAAATGTACATGAGGCTAAGACATACATCTGAAAATAAATTCACATTACTAAACACTGGGATGCTTCTTCAACTGATGTGGGCATTTAATATCAGGCTTCTTATCCTCTCCCCCAATCCTATTATTAACAGTACATCTTACAGTCAATGATGTCTTATAATCAAAAATACAGAGTAACTTGGTTTCCCATGTGATACGACATGAAGGAAAACAGACATTTCTCCAAAGAAGACAAACAGATGACCAGAAGGCATATGAAAAGATGCTCAATGTCACTAATTATTAGACAAATGCAAATCAAGACTACAATGAGACATCGCTTCACACCAGTCAGAATGGCCATCATCAAAAAGTTTACAAATAACAAACGCTGGAGGGAGTGTGGAGAAAAAGGAAGCCTCCTCCATTGTTGGTGGGAATGTAAACTGGTATAGCCTCTGCAGAGAACAGTATGGAGGTTCCTTAAAAAAACAAAAATAGAGCTATCGTATGATCCAGCAGTCCTACTCCAGGGCATACATCTGGAGAAAAGCACACTTTGAAAAGATACATGCACCACGGTGTTCATTGTACAATAGCTAAGACATGGACTCAACCCAGACGTCTACTGACAGGGACAAATGAATACAGCAGATGCGGTACATATATACAGTGGAATATAAGCCATTAAAAAGAAGGAAATAATGCTATTTGCCGCAACATGGATGGACCTACAGATTATCATACCAAGTTAAGTAAATCAGAGAGATTATTGTATGGTATCACTTAGATGTGGAATCTTAAAAATGATACAAATGAACTTCTTCACAAAACAGAAATAGACTCAAAGACTTCGAAAACTTATGGCTACCAAAGAGTAAATGTGGGAGAAGGGGAGGGATAAATTAGGAGTTTGGGATTAACATATATACACTGCTATATTTAAAATAGATGATCAGCAAGGACCTACTGCATAGCACAGGGAACTCTAGTCAATACTCTGTAATAACCCATATGGGAAGAGTCTGAAAAATAGATATATGTATAACTTAATTATTTTGTTGTGCACTTGAAATTAACATCGTAAATTAACTATAATACCCTAACACTGTAAATCAACTATACCCTAATATAAAAAAATTTTTTTTAATTTAAATTTATTAATCAGAGAGCAGGAATGCCCTCCTCAACCAGGCAATCAATTTCCGCTGGAAAATAACAAGTATTATGATTTTAGAGTTGAATAATTCTTACTGAGCTTAGTTAATTTGAATTGATAACCTAAGATTGCCTTCCGAGTCTAAGGCCAAAGTCTAGATCAAGGACTGGGGTGAATTTACTGGGGTCATTCAGTCCCATGGGAACCTCACCTTTACCCAGGAGACAACCCTCTGTACCACTCCTGGGGACTACCATGACTCTTCCCCATCTGAAGCTGGTAGAGGCAGTAAGGCAAGGAATCTGGTTTCAATTTGTGAGACATTAAAATGGAAGCAGTGCTGGAAAGAGAACCTGAATGAGATGCATGTGGGGCACACGTAATCAGAAGAAGAAATGATTTTGTGTCCAATAAAGCTACAGTTTGGATAAACCATCAGTGCATACAGGTAATTAACAAAGAAATTGCAGGAGTGTGAACAGGTTTCTCTGGAAGTACCTGTTGGATACAAATTGGATAGACTAGTGGTGGCTTCCAGAGAAGGCAACGGCACCCCACTCCAGTACTCTTGCCTGGAAAATCCCATGGACAGAGGAGCCTGGTGGGCTGCAGTCCGTGGGGTCACGAAGAGTCGGACAGGACTGAGCGACTTCACTTTGACTTTTCACTCTCATGCATTGGAGAAGGAAATGGCAACCCACTCCAGTGTTCTTGCCTGGAGAATCCCAGGGATGGGGGAGCCTGGTGGGCTGCCGTCTATGGGGTCGCACAGAGTCGGACACGACTGAAGCGACTTAGCAGCAGGGGTGGTGGCTTCATGTTTCCAACCTCTTAGGAATACAGCAATCACAGTGATTGATTAGCTACATCTGATGTTGGCTCATAAGTGGGAAGGGGGTCGGCACACAGAATTAAAGCACAATGATATTGGAAACAGTATGTTATTAAAGATGTTTTCCTTCAACAAAACAAACAGTAGTAAAACAATATGTAAAATGACAAAAACAATCAAAATCAACTTACTTATTTTGTCCAATCGTCTCAAAATCTTTCACAACAATCTCAAGGGACGATGAAAAATCCAGCGGTATACCCCGCAAGTCAAACTCCAAAATCTGTCCACAGAAAGGTTATGGAGACAAAACGTCTGTTAAAAGGATCTGGGAATATAATAAGATGCACCAATACTATTAATAAACACTGGTTCATCTTCACCAATGACAATCTTTTCAAGTCCTCAATTCTACAGTGAGACAGAAGTGATCAAATTCTGAACCTGGAAGCTGCCGAGACTTGTGGGAAAGCACACCAGACTTAGCCTCCGAGGGCCTGGTAGCTACTTCTAGCTCCCTGTTTGCTAGGCTCCTTAGCTTTGAACAAGACCAAATCCATCTCATGGGCGGAGATCTAGACTTAACGCCTACCACAACTGTCGCGTGAATAGAATGAAATCTGTATATGAAAAATGCTTTAAGGGTTAATTTTAAATTAATTTAATTATATTACTAGTGAACAAAGAGATGAATAAATCTAAGGAAACATTTTCTGAATTGCATCAGCCGCTTATTTTTAAGCCCCACCACAGTCAGCGCTGTAGCCAGGCAAGTCTCTCATCTTAAAGCAGTAAAGTGCTTTCCAAGGGTAAATATTAAAACAAACAACAAAAAAAGAAATCAACTTCGCACCACTGATGCCTTTAATTATGTAATAAATGAATTCAATAAAGCAGTTCCTGATTATGTTTGATATGGATGGAGGAGGCATCTCATAGGTCATATTAGAAGATGTCCACCAACCCCAATGGGTTTGGGATTGGCATTTCATTTAGGTTTGGTTTCAGTTATAAAATTTCAATTGGGAAATTTCCTTGATAAACATATATGCATTATAAGAAAAAATGTGTCAGAAACAAAATAGTGCGAGATGGATGATGCCCTGTGGAAAACAACCCCATTCATGTGACCACACTCCTCTCTGCCATTGGCCACATGGATTGAGCACAAACTTAAGTGGTATGCTACCACTAAAAAAAAAAATTAAATTATTGGACTTCCCTGGTGGCTCAGATGGTAAAGAACCTGCCTGCAATGCAGGAGACCCAACTTTGATCCCTGGATCAGGAAGATTCCCTGGAGAAGGGAAGGGCAACCCAATCCAGTATTCTTGCCTGGAGAATTCCGAGGATAGAGGACCTGGTGGGCTATAGTCCATGGGATTGCAAAGAGTCGGACACAACTAAATGCATACATGTATGTAACTTTTTGTTTTAGTCTTGGAGCTGTGTGTGAGGTGCTAGGATCCCATAGTGCCCACAGGGATCAACCTGACAGGCCTCTGCTCTTAGGGAGCTGGTAGTCCAGCTGGCTGTGTTCTGGGTTCCAGAGAAACTGCAGCAGTGGAATTTCCTCTCAACCTATATGAGACCAGCAGGGCTTTTCAGGAAGGCACCAGGAAACTTTTAGTCTTGGCCTCATCCAATGAGAATGAGTAATCTTTATCTTATAGGGATACTGAAACTAGTTAGGAGGGGAACAGGGGAAGAGGTTTGCAGTTGGTGAAGGGGAAGTCTTCACAGCCTGGTAACTTAGCAAAATAACAAAGATATTTATCACTGTACTTTTCCAGAAAGGTTTGACCTAGCTTTTGGAAAAACAATGCGGTGGATGATAAACTTTTCAAAAATTAGTCAGCATAGGAAAATCCTACTCAATGGAAAGAATTTAAAACTTCACATATCTATAAATATTTTAAACACTGAGCCATTTATAAAATAAAGTCAACAGGGGGAGGAGGTATATAAATTACTTCAATACAATATTACACAAGTAATTAAAAGATTTTCAAATGGAATGAGAAAGCTATATGCTCAGGATATAATAGTAAGAAAAAGATAGGAAACTGTATTCACTATATACTTATTTGCTGATTTTAAAACATCATAATAAATATATTCACTCAATAAACATTTATTGATACCTCCGAGATGTTATCAACAGTCACTTCTGGATAGTAGGGTCAAAAGTAATTTTTTAAAGCTGAAGTTTTCAAAATTTCTACATTAAGTATCTATTACTTTTATCAACATTAAAAAAAATGACATTACTCTTCTAGACACTCAAAGTATCATGGATTACACTCAATTAATCACATGCAGATATGGTTTTAATTACAGAGCTTCCCTTCTGGGGCTCTGGAGAGGATCTAATCCCACCCCTTGCTCTAATTTGCAGCATAACTGGAAAAGGTCACACAGCAAGTTCATGGCCGCACCAAGCTAGAACCCCACCCTCCTCACCCTATCCATGCTCCACTTGCCACACCACCACTTCCCTCAGGGAAGACTGTGACCTGATGCAGATATCACTGTTATGCCTCCTTGAACTGCTCTGCTGTCTTTGGGCCACAAAGGGAGATGGAGGGGGTGAGGGCAAAATGGTAGAGATTCTCCTTGCAAATGGAAGGGTTAACCTCTGACCAAGGATGAGCAATCAGAGGTAGCTTATCCAGTGAAACAAAATTGTAAAATAATGAAGGTACCTCATTCCAGACAGGGTTGAGTTCATTATCGACTTTCTTTGTTTTCTTTTTCTCATCTGCAAATAAAAAATAAGAGATAGCAATTAATTAGAAGTATCTGAAGATCCAACACTTTGGCCACCTGATGCAAAGAGCCAACTCATTGGAAATACCCTGATGCTGGGAAAGACTGAGGGCAGGAGAAGGGGGCGAGAGGATGAGACGGTTGGATGGCATCATCATCCCTAAGGACATGAGTTTGAAACAACAACAGAACCAGTATCATTCACTCATTCATTCAAAGAACCTTCCCTGAGGGAAGGTACAATGCCTACATTTTACCTTCATCTGACTAGGGTGGGGACTACCTGAATCAGTCTGCCAAACTGAACAGCATTTTTGGCCTAAAAAAAATTTTTCCCATCCCTAAAGAGCCAAGAGATGGGAGACTCAAAATCACAGAAATGCTGTAAGCCTCTGCTTCTCACCAAATCCTGCAGACCAAAGTCACCCAGAGCTTGTGTGTCTCCCCAGCTTGTTGTGGAAAGTCAACAAAGGTAACCTTTGACCCATAGGTATCCCATTTGATAAATGAGGATACTGAGACTCCAAGGAGTTGAGAAACGTGTCTGACCTCATATGCAGGAGTGGTGCCTAATATAAACCTGGAATTTCAGCTCTGCAGCCCATGCTGCCTTTGCAAGTGATAAGACCCCAACACAGCTTAAAGATTAAGCTAGACTTGCTCACTGACATGAATCTGAGCAACCTCCGGTAGATAGTGGAGGACAGAGGATCCTCATGCCACAATCCATGGGCTTGCAAAGAGTTGGACATGACTTAGCAACAGAACAACAGACCCTCTCTCACAGACCTAATACAAGGTAATAATTAGTAGATGACTGCTTTCTAGGACCAGCAGAGAATTGGGGATTTTCCTTACTCCTGGATCATTTTTTTCCTGAAGACAAAAGGTGTTCTTTCTGTGTGTCTGAGACTGAACAGTATACCTACCCAGATGAGCAAATGTTAATCCAGCTCGTGCTTAAAGTTTCCTTGGAGCAAAGTCCAAAGAGTCCCCAAGTCCCCAAAAATAAAAGCTAAGGTTTCAGTACAAAAGGTTTTGTAAGCCTTAGCTCATCTGTTTTCAGCGAGGAAAAAACCAGTTTTTCTTCCTGTGTGTCTCCTTTACTATCACACAGAACACTCACAACATTCCGACAGCAGAATGTTGCTGCATTGGGCAGGGATTGTTCCCCCACCAAGCAGTTTTCTGCGACAGCAGCTGGGTGTTCCACAATTTGACTCAGTCCTGACACTTTAGCATCACATCAGATCCCACGGGTTAAGGGCTCAGTCCCACAAGACTGCCCCACCCCCACTTCAGTCCAGATTGTCACCTGTGCTTCTAACCAATTGGAGACAAATCTGAGGTTCCTATGACCCCATCGTTGGGTTCAATTAATTTGCTTGAGCAGCTCACAGAACTCAGGAGAACAGTTACTTACCAGCTTACTATAGGATTTGATCAACAATATAGAGGAACAGCCAGCTGGAGAGATATGCAGTGTGAGGTCTGAGAGGTCCCAAGCACAGGGGCTTCTGTTACCATGGAGTTGGGGTGCACTGCCCTACTCGTACATGGATGTGCTCACCTGCCTGCAAGGTCTCTGAACCCCATACTTCTGGAATGCTTAATGGAGGCTTCATCACAAAGGCTTGATCAATTATTAACTCCACTTCTAGCCCTTCTCCCCACTTTAGAGAAGTGGGCGGTGGGGCTGAACATTCCAAACTTCTAATCATGGCTTGGTCCTTCCGGTAACCAGCTCCCATCCAGGAGTCCACACAGAGTGGCTTCATTAGAAGAAAAGATGCTCCTACTGCCCTCTCTTATCCCTTAGGAATTTACAAGGGTTTTAGGAGCCCTATGTTAGAGATGGGGTCAAAGATTAGAACCAGAAATGTTCCTACTGTTCTTATCACTTAGGAAATTACAAGGGTTTTAGGAGCTCTGTGCCAGGAACAATGAGCAGCAAGTCAGGGTGATGTATATTTTTTCTATCATCTCACATGACCCAATTTCCTGAAAAATCCTACGTACAATTATTTCCATCCCCCTTTCACAGCTAAGGAAACTGAGAAGTCAAGTAAGGAATTCCAAGTTACATTGCTATTAAGTGGGTCAAGGCTAGGTTATGGACCCAGGCAGTCCCACCTCAGTGGCCATGCTTTGAACCACTCCTCAGCTTCCCCTCTACTGTAGTGGAACGGAGGAGGTAGTGGCTTTTGTTCAGCTGAACGTCACATTGCTAAGGCTCCCAGCACACGGCCAGCTATGGGACTAGCCGCCACTTCTTCCACGACCTCAGCATAGCAAAGCTATGCGTCAGAACCCTCACTGCTAAGCATTAACTTTTCCTCTTGAGTAGGCTCCCATCGCCCTGCTGGCTTCCCTTTTCAAAGTTCAGCAGGACTACTCGTTGGCTCATGCCTGGATCTATCCTGACTACGACTATGGGCTTTCTGTGCAGAGCCCCTCACTGGATTCTGATGTCACCTAGAAGCGGTCCTCATTTCCCCTCCCACACTTCCTTATTGAGCCCACTCACTCTTCCCCTCATCTCACAGAAGCCTCTCAAGCTTTCTCTCTGGTTACAGTACCAGAAAGTGTGCGAGATAAAGAGGAGCCCTGCAAAGGATGTTGAAATTGGAGATGGACGAAATGGCTTCTCTCCACAACTGCAGCTGCTCCCTCTAAAGAACGATCTACAGGTGCCAGGCTGGGCATTCTATTGCAGTGTCTCTAAATGCTTACCCTAACCCTGCAAGGTAAACATTCTCAACAGGAATCAAGAAAAGCTGGTTAAGTTGTTCAAGCCACAGCTAACAAGGAAACAGAAACAGAATCTGCACCTACATCTCCTAGCTTCAAAACCGGAGTGTGTGTTTGCCACCACCGATGCCGCGCTGGAAGCTGTCAGAAATATTGACTAAAGAAGATGCACATTCACGATGTGGGTAGTGGGCTTGGGATCCTGGGCAGTGGCCATAGGAAAAGTCCAAGGTCAGGTTTCAGGGTATCCTAAAGGTGTCCAAGACTGTCTGCTCCAAGACACAAAATATTACATCTGAGAGTTCTTCTGGAGACAGAGTTTATTGTTCTGATCAGATTCTCAGATGAGTTAGGGACCTGGACAAAGGTTAGGAATTTCTGCCTTTGACAAGCATGAAAGGGTTACCATTAATCTCACTGCCGCTCACCACCATGCTGGCTGCCTGCCATATCCTGGGCTTCAGCTAGGGGAGGTGGGAAAATGGAGTGGAGACCTGAGTCAGGAAGGAGTGAATTTGGACCTTGAAGTCATGGCAGGCCTTCAAGAGAGAGATGGGCAACATGAGGTCCCAGCCAATAGGAAAAGCAAGAAGGCAGCAAATAACTTGTAGAAACTGAGCAGAAGCCTTAAGACTGGCAACACTGAAGGATGGTCTTGAAGCAAAATTCCAGTCTCCTCTAAGTCTTTAAGATCCCAGACAAGGAGCTAAGACAGGGGCTCCAGGGAAGCTTCGAATACAGCCAGCATTTACTCGCTTGAATTGAGTCCCAAGCCTGGTTACCAACCTGGGGATCAGTGTAGGAAGGCATGTTGCAAGGCTGTCTTGATGCCAAGCCTGGTACTAATGACTCTCCACCCCCAGTGGGGATTGTTCCAGAGTTAGCAGCTGAAGAGTGTGATAAAGGTCACCTGTTCATTCATTCTCAAACATTCATTCAGCACCTACTATATGCTAATGAAGGGCTTCCCAGGTGGCCCAGTGGTAAAGAATCTGCCAGCCAATGCAGGAGACACAGGAGATGAGGGTTCCATCCCTGGGCCAGGAAGATCCCCTGAAGGAGGAAATGGCAACCCATTTCATTTCTATTTCCATTTTCTATTCTTGCTTAGAAAATTCCATGGACAGAGGAGCCTGGCGGGCTACAGTCCATGAGGTCCCAAAGAGTGGGACACAACTGAGCATAAGGCCTAACAAGGATGTTGCTAATAACTAAAGAAAAAGAGTATAAGATAGTTCCTGGTCTCAAACATTCCTTCAATGTAGTTTATGCGTTATTGAATAGAAGAACCAAACAAATCTTCCTGCATGTTTTCACCCAGTATAAAAAGTTCCATCATGTTTTATTTTTATCTTGGAGTTTCCTCCCATAAGAGGGGTAATAACGGGAATGATGACCGGCCAGGTCAGGGACCTCATAGCTCAGCCCATGGAAATGGTCTACTAAGTGAGTTCTCCCATGACATTAATCAACTTCCTGATTCCTCCATCCAACAAATATTTCTGAAATATCAGTTGCCAAGCACTGAGCAGCTCGCTGTGAGAGATACAAAGATCCCCAAGACCTTAGGGTCCCGACCTTGGGAAGGTAGATATGGCTACAGGTGTCTGATACAGAAAGCAAGCTTCTTTCAGAAAGAGGGGTATGGATGAAGATGCAGATTCAGAGGAAGTAGAGGTAAGTGGAGGAAGTGGAGCCTCACGCTGGGGAGCAGAGGCTGAGTAGGGGTTGGAAGGAACTGGAAATGGGGAGCTGGGAAGAAAATGTCACTCCAGATGAGGGCAACAGCATGGTGGGTCAGCCATGGATGGGGAACAAGTAATGTCTGGGGACTGCACAGCCCAGTGGGCTGGAACCACAGGATGTGCAAGGGAATCAAGGCAACCAGGCTGTGTGGGAAGGTTATGGTCACACCGTGAAGCCCTGAATGACAGGAAAAGCATCATCTGGCTGATTCAAGTCACTTAGGAAGGAGGATATTAGAAACTGACTTCATAACTTCAGGAATTCATTATCCAACAGGAAAAATTAAGATTTGCTCAACGAATCTTCCGAGACATACTCCTGAACACATGATTCAGCTGTCTTGAGAACAGAGAAGGGCCGAGTCCTAGCAGATGCCACTGGTGGGGGTATCCATGTGGAATTTCCTGCCACACCTGGTACCTGCGCATGATATTGATACTACTAGTAAGACCCTCCCTCCCAGCCAGGTCTGTATTAAATCCTTCACATACCTCACTTCATTGAACTTTAACCCTTGTATCAAGCCAAAAAAGTAGGCACTGTTAATATCCCCAATCTGCAGATGAGCAAAGCAAGCCCAGAATGTTGGGTAACTTGCCAGGGTCAGGGAGGTAGGAAGAAATCCTCTAACTCAGGACTAGTCTGCAACTACCCTCCTACCTCTCTGGCTAGTAAAGATTAAGAAGTCAGCATTAGCTTCTAGCTTTCTGGAAAAACCCAGCCCAACCCCTTCCAAGAAGGAGGCTTTGATTTTTTAATCAAGATGTGTCCACATTACATTTTATTGAAAGCCTATTTTCACACATAAACACGTCAGCCAAAAAAGAAAGTACATAAATTCCAGTCTTATCAACAACCACAGTTACACACTTCTTCAATTATTTAATTCCATGTCTTTTTTTTAAAGGTCTCAGCCCCAGGCACTAATCAGTAGATTAAATTACCAGAAACTCTTTCCCCTTCTTCATACTCCTACTTCCCCCGTTTCCACCTCTAATGTTATGAAGATATGTTTCTTCCTATGGTAAAGAATTAAAAACTTTCAACCTGGAATATAACAATTGATTCAAATGCAGGATACACTCTGGACTCAAAGGCATTCTTTGAGACATTTCCTGTTGTTTTTTTTAATTAACTACAATTACTTCTCTCTCAGATCTGTGAAGGTCAACACTGCAGTAATTAACTCTCATGCCAACCTCCCAATAAGGTTTCCGAAGAACTGAATAAGCACTCTTTACCAAGCCACCACACCCTCTGGCACGGAAACTTTCCTTTGCTGTCCACCTACCAAACAGTGTGCTGAACCCTTACTGAAAAGGTGAGAGTGACACCATGACTCCTAAGTCTGCACTGGTCCATCCAGGCCGAAGGACCAGGGTGCTGGCTAATTTTATATCAACTTGACTAGTCTGTGGTGCCAGTTGTTTGGTCCAACTCTCGTCTAGATGCTGCTGTGAAGGTATTTTATAGATGTGATTAACAATGTATAAAATTGTTTTCAAGTAATTTCAATTGTTTTCAAGTAAAGCCGATCACTCTCTGTAAGGTGGGTGGGCCTATAGCTGATAAGCCTTAAGAGAAAAAACTGAAGTTTTCCCTCTCTTCCTGGAGAAGAACGAATTTTGCCTCAAGACTGTATCAGAAACCCCACCCAAATCATCAGCCCAGTGGCCTGCCCTTGAGGTTTCAGTCTCAAGACTACAATGTCAACCCTTACCTGAATTTCCAGCCTTCAGTTGGGCTGCACCCCACAGGCCTATGAGGCCTGTGTTCAACCAGCTTCAAGACCAGGAAAGAGCAACAGAGACATCGTCAGTGGTTTAATGGATGGGGGAGCTCACACGTCTGAAGCTAGGTCCTGGAGCAATACCCCCACTGCATGTGGCAGACAGTGGGGAGGACGCGGAGGCAGTCTTTGCTTCCAGGGCAAAGGGGAGGTTATTAGTTATAGGGGAACTGACGTCAGGTGGTCTCATCTGTTACCAGGGAAAGGAGCATGTCCCTCACTGCCCCTTTCAAAAGAACAATCAACACCTGGGGCCTGGGGCAAGCACCTAGGAAGGTCAGTCAGATGACTGGGATACAGGTGAAGTAGGCAAGGGATGGGCAAGGGATGTGCAGAGAGCAAGAGAACAGCCATCTTGTGTGGCCTGTCCATACATCTGCCCCACAAATTTCAATCTTGCTGACTCTACAAATGCATGAGCCCTCTCCCTACCCCCTTCTCTGCCTCTTTCTCCATTTATATATACATATATACTATTGGTTCCAGAGAAATGGGACCAACTGGTAACACCAAGTGGCCATGGAAGTAACAACATTACAATGGTAACAGATTTTACATACTTCAAAACCATACATCTCATTGATCCTAACAACCCTGCAAGGAGAAAGCAGGTATTGGTCCAGCTTTTCTGACTGGACTTTCAAATCAGGGAACTCTGCATTTCTCTGAGTTGTTATCAGGGAGACATAAGGCTCAACCACTAAACTCAGAGTCCCTCTTCGATGAACTAGGGAGTTTAGACTAGAGGAGCTCTAAGTTTTCCACCAGGTCCAATAGAACATGAATTTTATGAAGTCCCCCAAGTCCTGACAGGTTAGACTGCTGCATCTTACTGAGATAGCCCCAGGAGAAGTGGGGGTGCTATTTACAAAGCTTCCACATGCAACTCAGCTCTTTGGTGAAAGAAGTATTAGTCACTCAGTCATGTTCGGCCAGGCTCCTCTGTCCATGGAATTCTCCATCCAAGAATACTGGAGTGGGTAGCCATTCCCTTCTCCAAGGATCTTCCAGACCCAGAGATTGAACCCGTGGGCAGACTGCATTGTGGGGAGTCTGCATTCTGCACTGTGGGCAGACTCTTTACTGTCTGAGCCACCAGGGAAGCCCCAGCTCTTTGGTAGGCAAAGTAGACCAGCCATCCATCTAAACTTGACTTCTCATTCAGAAATACTTCTGCATCTTCTCTTGGTCCTTAATTATGCCCCCTTTGTTTTGAGAAATATACACATACACAAAGGCATCCACTATTTGGCCTAAAAGTTCAGACTCTCCTTGCCTCCAAGCCTTTCCACACATGGTTAACAATTATTAAGTGCTGTGAACTAGTCACTGTTCCCAGTGCTTCCCATGACTGTCTCATTTAATCTTCACACCAACCCTAAGAGGCAAGTTCTATTATGATCATCTCTAGTTACTGAGGAAGAAAGCAAGACACAGAGAGGGTAAGCCACTTCTCAGAGGCAACACAGCTAGTGAGTGGCAGAGCAAGGATTCAAACTCTAGAAGATAAAGACACAAAGCAATTTCCAAAATTGGGGGATTAACATCAGATGGTGACTCCCTAAAGGATGGGACTGTATTTTATTAATATTACTATCCCCCCTGCCAGAGTCATTTCTCCACGATCTGAGCGAGCTGGACTTGATAAGCTCATGTAAGTCTTACGACTCAAGTTGCTTTAGTGATTAAGAGAATAAATGCAAAGTGCTCAACACAGAATCCAGCACAGAGTAAGCACTGAACCACCAGGAACTATTTCTTCTCACAGCACCCAAGCAGAACTCCCTGCAGACTCTAGAGAGTTTCCCAGGTGTGGAGCCCTCCCTGGAGGTCAGGGGCCCAGTAACTAAAGCAAGTGGCCTGGGCACAGCCCTGGAGGAGCAATTCTGCCACATGGCTTGGTTCCAGGCCTCTGAGGCCTGCCAGAGGGAGCTGACATGTGGGTAGTGCTCCTCCCTGGCAGTGAGCCTGACAGCTAACAGCCTCTGAAAGAACTTTCACAAGAATCAGGAGCAGGGAAACTTCGGAAAGGGCCAACAGGAGACTCCTCTGTCCCTCGGATCTTAGAGGGACTCAGGGGAGCACGGAGATGGGGGCCCATCCCAGTTGAACTGGCTGAAGGAGCATCCCTGTTTCCTAACTCTGGCTGCACTACTCCTGCAGGAGATGTTGCTAAATGAGTTCTAGGAGAAAGGCGTTTTGGCCAAATGGCAACTGCAACACAAAGTGAGCCTCTTTTGTATATTTCTGAAAGCGTCACTGATATCTCTTCTGATAAAAGGAAAGCCCAGACAGAAAAGCAGGCTGCTCCACTTTCTGCACCCAGTGCCCCAGTGGCCTCTGGAGCTGCCCTTTCAGGTACACAAACTCCTGGATCAAAGTCAAATCCTGAAGGGAGTTGTGGTGAATCCCAGTCGAGCAGAGTCTGCTTCCTAAAGGCTGACCCTGGGGTGTGGTCCAGCCCTGCCAACTGCCCAGGCTGCAGACAGATGGAGCCCAGGTGGGCCAGGCGCCCGGATCAGCTATCTCAGTGGAGAACTGAGCTGTGTGCCTCTTCGGTTTCTTCATTTGTGTATGGGAATCCTTTCTGTGCTGGGCACTTTAAGGCGCCTATCAAATCCTATCTAGTGCCTACATAGTCCTACCAAATCCTTCTGAGGGAGTGTTGGGCTGCACCCCACAGGCCTACCAGGCTTGTGCTTGCCCAGCTTCAAGACTGAAGAAAGAGCCCAGGGTCAACGACAGAGACTGTTGATGGTTTAATAGATGGGGGAGCTTACACATCTGAAGTAAGGTCCTGGAGTGACACCCCACTACGTGCCATGAACAATGGGTACAGCTGGCGCAGTCTTCCCTCCTAGGGATGAGGAGGGAGGGAGGGTACCAGTTATAGGGGAACTGACATTGGGTAGGCTCATTAGTTACCAGGGAAACCAGCAGAAAGGCATGCCCCTTTGATAAGAACAATCACCAGCTGGGTCCCTGGACAAGTAAATGGGAAGGTCAGTCAGATAAGTTTAGATAAAACAAGTACTGGTCAAGCAGGGGATGTACAGAGAGCAAGACAACAGCCATCTTGAGTGGCCTGACCATACCTCCACCCTGCACAACCCTTACAATCTTGGTCTGCCCCTCTTTGGCAATATCCCTGGTGTCAGGTATGTAGAGGGCACTGCAACCAAACACCACAGATACAGACAGGTCACTATTGGTTTTCACATTAGAGGAAAATAATCCCATCTCATGAACAGGCTCAGAGGTATGTTAATGGGGAAACATGTCATAGGCTATACATTTTATCACTTATATCCAATTTTCAGGGCTTCCCTGGTGGCTCGGTGGTAAAGACTTTGCCTACCCGTGCAAGAGATGTAGGTTCAATCGCTGGGTCAGGAATATCCCCTGGAGAAGGAAATGGCAACCCACTCTAGTACTCTTGCTTGGGAAATCCCACGCACAGGAGCCTGGCGGGCTACAGTCCATGGGGTATAAGAGAGTCAGACATGACTTAGTGACCAAAAAATAACAACCACCCAATTGTCACACGTACATTGTACATATGCTTTTATTTTTTTAATATTTATGTTGCTGTGCGAGGTCTTAGTTGCAATACGTGAATTCTCAGTTCCCGCATATGACATCTAGTTCCTTGACTAAGAACCCGGGCCCCCTGCATTAGGGGTGCAGAGTCTTAGCCACTAGACCACCAGGGAAGTCCTACCTGTGCTTTTAGCAGCAAACTTAAAAGCAAGCAGTGTAACGCTTCATAAGTAGTTATACCCTGGCAATTTCACTAGATAATTTTCTTCACAACCAGAACATCAGGGCAAAAGTACGGTAGCACAATAACTTTCATCAATACAGACCTCAATTAACAGAATTAGAATGTAACATTCACTGAGACAGAATTTTACTCTCTTTAAAATTACCCTCATCTCCACCAAACATAACCTAATCAAGACTAATTTGTTTGCAAAACAAGTCTGGTCAATTGACCACAGCAGCTCCTCCAAACTGGCTGTGGTGTAACTCCTCAGAAAGAGTGTCAGACTGAATTCCCAAAAGGCCTCTCAGGGCCACGAAAGCCACGCCAAAGACCTGCTATCAGGCTCCATCTCAGGGGAGTTCTCTGTTCTAGAGGTCCCCAAGATATTGAGATTCCTGCACATGACCGGAGAGTCTTTCCCATTCACCTGCTAAGGCTGCTCAGAACCCGAGTCTCCAATTTCTGGCAGAACCAGGCAGAGAGAAAAGAAAAATGATTCTATTCTACCCACAGGTGTAGTTTACAAAATTGTTGTAAGTCATAACTAACTTAAAGGGAAGGGCTTCCCTCTACCTGGAGAACACAGATCAAAACCAGTAACATTCCAGACAAAACCCATATGCATTATAACCATATTCACCAGTTCACTCAATAACCAATCCTTTTGTTAACTTCTATGAAGCCATCAGGTTTTCTATTAGAATCCTTTAATTTTTTACACAGTTCAGCAGTATGATCTGAAATTTATTAGAGGCCTATACCTGTCAAAACATCCTTCCTATGAATCTTCTTGAAGACAAAGCACTTTTGCCAAAGCATCAAGTAAAACAATGCTGCTGCTGCTGCTGCTGCTGCGTCACTTCAGTCGTGTCTGACTCTGTGCGACCCCATAGACGGCAGCCCACCAGGCTTCCTGTCCCTGGGATTCTCCAGGCAAGAACACTGGAGTGGGTTGCCATTGCCTTCTCCAATGCATGAAAGTAAAAAGTGAAAGTGAAGTCACTCAGTCGTGTCTGACTCTTAGCGACCCCATGGACTGCAGCCCACCAGTCTCCTCCATCCATGGGATTTTCCAGGCAAGAGTACTGGAGTGGGGTGCCATTGCCTTCTCTGAGTAATACAATAACTATTCATAAATGACAAAAAAGTAAAAAGGCACAGTTAAACACCTAATCACAATGTAATTGATAAGGAAACAGTTACAAGAGTTAAGATTGATTATAATCTTAACCCTTGAAAACCTCAGTCTCTGGCAAAAACCAAGAAGTAATTGTGCATTTCCTGGTTGAAAAACTTAATGCTTCGGTCCCCTTCTTGTAAGCAGGCAAAAGTAGATAAACTTAGACCTGCCCGGCAATTAATGTTCCAATATTTTATCCTATTTGAAATGACCCATGAACACTTGTCTTTCAACTTTAGTTTCAAGCCTAAAATCTTCAAGTCACTAAAATCTGGAGACTATTTCAGATAGACATTCCCAAAGTATAATTATTTCTATAGAATTTACCTAAAAGTTCTTTTTACTCCTTTACTCTTAAAGATCACATAAAATTTAAGTTCCAGAGAGGCCAGATAGATAATTGACATATAAAAGGCACATGAGGAATACCAATTCCTTCTAGAAAGCTGACTTAACCAGTTACCAAAGCCTCCCTTTAATACAACAGCAGAGTCATTAGAGGCCATTTTTCTATAGATCTCTTGGCAGCCCCCATTCACCAAGGACAGCCCACTGCGTCCCCTCATACTAGCAGATAGCCACCTCAGAATTTCCCCATAACTTCTGGGATGACCCCCCTCAACTTTTGGGCCCCACATTCTCGTGGATGACGCCCACAACTTTCCATTCCCTGTCCTGTATTTCCCAACATCTCGGCACTTATGGGAGTTTCCTCAGTCTCCCGGTTGCTGTGCCAATTGTTGGGCCGAACCCTGCAAGCCCACAAAGCCTGTTGCTTGCCCAGCTTCAAGACTGAAGAAACAGCCAGAGTCAACAACAGAGACATCAGTGGTTTAATGAACCAGGGAGCGTACACGTTTGAAGTAAGGTCCTGGAGCAACACCCCACCGTGTGCAGCAGACAACAGGCAGAATATGGCAGCAGCCTTGACTCCCAGGGCTGGAACTGAGGCCAGGTGGGCTCATTAGTTACCAGGGAAACCATAGAGGGGCAGGCCCCTCATAGCCCCTTTGATAAGAACAATCACAAGCTGGGATCTAGGGCAAGTAGTAGGATGGTCAGTTGTGTGCATAGGGTACAGGCGTAGCAGGAACTGGTTGGGCAGGGGATGTACAGAGAGCAAGAGAACAGCCATCTTGAGTGGCCTGACCATACACTCACCCTTACATACCCTGCACAACCCTTACAATCTTTGTCTGCCCCTCTTCAGCGATATCTCTGGGGTCAGGTATGTAGATGGCACTGCAACCAGATACCACAGATACAATACAGAAGCCACTGTGGTTTTCACTAAAGATGGCTGTTGTCTTGCTCTCTGACCATCCCCTGCTTCACCTATATCTTACTCACCTGACTGACCTTCCTAGATACTTGCCCCAGGCTCCAGCTAGCCATTGTCCTTATCAAAGGGGCAATGAGAGACACAGCCTTCTAGGTTTCCCTGGTAACTAATGAGCCCACCTGACATCAATTCCTCTATAACTGGTAAGTTCCCCTCCCTCTCTCATCCCCTGGAGCAAAGACTGCCAACACATCCTTCCAGGCACCTGCTGCATCAAGGTGAGTGTTACTCCAGGACCTGGCTTCAGACTTCATTAAACTCCATGTCAATTCCATGTCAACTCCCCTCTCCATTAAACCACTCATGTCTCTGTTGCTGACTCTGGGGTCTGTCTTCACCCTTGAAGCTGGGCAAGGCCTGTGGGTGTGGTCAACAGGGAGGTACTAATATCTCCATTTTGCAAATGAGACTGAGGTTCAGGGATGCTAACTGACTTGCTCAAGACCACACAACTACTAAGTGGGAGAGCTCAGCTTCAGCCCCAAGCCTGCCTCGTTTCCAAACCTGTGCTCTTCATCACCACCTCAGGCTGAGGGTGCCAGTGACCTGCCACATTTTCACCACTTACTAGCTGCATGACCTTGGGCACTGACTCCAACTCTCTATACCTAGATTTCCTCATTCATAAATATTGGGACCTAATGCCCAGAAGAAATGGGTACCAAATTTGGGGGCTCATAATATGCCAGGGATTCTTCAAAGGGCTCTGTATGTCACCTGTTGCTATTATTATCCTTATTTATGCCCACTAGCACAATACAATTAAGGAGCTTCTCCAGCCTCACCTACTAGTAAGAAATCCAGAATCTCCATGCAGGTGTTCTGGCTCCTAAGACTCTTAAACTCTCACACCTCTGCCTGGCATGTTTCTGAGACATAATTTGCTAGTCAATTAAGCCTGGTGCTCTGCAGATTCACTTTGGACCCTGCTTGAGGAGATAGGCATTCCAAGAGTTTCAGAGGGCTTCCCTGGTGGCTCAGTGGTAAAGAATCCACCTGCCAATGCAGGAGATGTAAGAGACGTGGGTTTGATCCCTGGGTCGGAAAGATCCCCTGGAGAAGGAAATGACAACCCACTCCAGTATTCTTGACTAGACAATTCCATGGACAGAGGAGCCTGGTGAGCTATAGTCCAGTTCAGTTCAGTTGCTCAGTCATGTCTGACTCTGTGACCCCCAAGGACCACAGCACGCCAGGCCTCCCTGTCCATCACCAACTCCAGGAGTTTACCCAAGAGCTACAGTCCATGGGGTGGCAAAAGTGTCGGACAGGACTTAGTGACTAAAACAAAGTTTTAAAACAGTTTCAAAAGGGCTCCTCAAGGCCTCAGTGTCCTGCAGAGGTGCATGTAAAAGGCCTCTTTGCAGCGCTGAGGATCAAAGGAGAGAGAATGAAAGTGTTAGGACACAGGGGACACGCCTCTGTGTAGGATTAGAGTCAGAATCATAAACATGGATCCACGCCTTCTGGGCTTCTGACTCCAAGAAACTGTTATCAAGAGAAAATAGTCACAGAAAAGAATTTTGAAAATAAGCACAAAGCTCTGAATCAAAATCTTGCTAACTCCATCCTTACCCTCCTGGGCAATAATTTTAGCTGAATTATGATGCTCAGCCTCAGGTCTCGGTGTTCCATAATTAATCATGTCTTTAAATGAGACTTGTGCCATTGCCAGCAGTTTTGATCCACTGCACCCAGCCCTCCTCTCCATGTTGAGAATGGCTGTGGCCCCTGGGCTCTTGAGCCAGCAAGGCTGATCAGCTGCTCCAGGTATGAGGGAGAGCTGGGAATCGGGGGTGTCTGTGGGTGGCTGCTTGGTAGTGGGAGGGCCTGGAGGGTAGAAACGCAAGAGAGATGCCAAGCACAAAGAAAGCCAGACACCCACAATGCAGTGGGAAGGCGCCTGGGCAAAAGAGTCTTGGTCTGGGCTTCTGGCCCTTGCCTTTTCCTGGTCACCCTGCTTTGGCCACTCTTGTCCTCTCTGAGACTCAAGGTCCTCATCTGTGAAAGGTGTATAAACAATCATGTCCTGGACACCTGCTAGAGTTGTTATGAAGAACAAACACGAGGAAGCCCAAGAAACGGCTCTACACTGTAAGTGCCCTAGGAGGAGGCTCCTTCCTCAGGCCATGTCACATCTGGAGGCCATCTTAATGTGTCCAGCACACTGGGACAAACTGGAGGTCATCTGGGGCCTGGAACAAGGCCTCTGAAGTCTGAAGTGTCCGGCTCCAGGGAACCACTGCCCCAGGCCCTATTGCTGGTCTGATTGGAACCTGGATTGTCAGGTTTAGGGGTCTAAGTTACCCCAGGGTAGGTCAAATGCACTAGTTACCCCAGGGTAGGTCAAATGCAGGTGTGGCCAAAAGCCAGTGTCGCCACAGAAGAGTGAATGTTACAGCCTCAGGGTGGGCCCCGTAAGCCAGCCCCACCTCAAACCTAGCATGGGGTCTCCAACAAGGCAACTTATTCTCCCCAACACTTGGCCTCTTCAGCTATAAAATGAGGGATTTCAATTTTTTTTTTTTTTTTTGGTGTGAAATAAATGCATCTATGTGAAGCTTTAGTGCAATGTTTCATAGCTGGTCATCAATATAATCTGCAAAAATAATGCTTCCTTTCCAAGAGATTAAACTTCTTTAACTCTGAATTCACTGAACTCTTCCTGGATCTACAGCTAGACTATAAGCTGCATGCATGCAGCGGTCAAGTCTGGCTTGTTTCCCATCCGACTTGCAGTGCTGAGACCACAGCCTGGCAAAGTACACTCTTGACCAAGATCTGCTGAATGAGTTTATGCTTAAGAGGAGCAGTGGGAAGAAACAGAAGGAAAAAAGAGGGTGGAGAGAGACAGGGACTGCCCAGGCAGTGAATTCCAACGAGGAGAGGTAACCACAAGGAACATTTTTTTTCCTTTTTTTAAATAATGAAAGAGAGATAAGGGAAGGGATTAAAATAAAAAACAAAACATAAGTTATCCTATTGCAATGATAAGATGATGAAAATAAAAATCCAGAAAACTAAGGTAATGAGAAGTAGAAACTCACCCTGCCATTTAGGATCTTACTATTTTATATAAGATAAGAGTTGTGATCTCCACTAATAAAATGGCTCCCACTTGACTCTCAGAAGAACTGATTCACTGAGAAGTTAAGTTAGCTCTGAGCTTCTAAGTCACAGCACAGTCCTAAAGACTTATGTACCCTGTGGAAACTCACCACAGGCGGGCCGGGTTTTGTTTTTTCTTTTAAGTTCTTTTGTTCTTGGTACACAGTCTTCCTCTCTTAGACTGAGTTCAGATGACCTGGCAGACAAAACAACTCAATTTGTTCAGAGGAGGAAGAAGAATCATAATTTGACTTGGATATTTAAGGCACACATTGTGTTTTTTCTGTGTAACTACAGTGACCTCCAAGAAGACACAATGGAGGCTTTGGAATCAGAGTTCAGGGTTGAATTCTAACCTGTCTCTGCCTCAGTTTCCTCGTGGGTAAAATGAAGATCATAATAATACCTTGTTGCTGTTGTTGTTCAGTCGCTAAGTCATGTCTGACTCTTTGTGACTCCATGGACTGCAACACACCAGGCTTCCCTGTTCTGGGCTATTTCCCCGAGTTTGCTCAAACTCATGTTCATTGAGTCAGTGATGCCATCCAGCCACCTCATCCTCAGTTGCCCCCTTCTCTTCCTGCCCTCAATCTTTCCCAGCATCAGGGTCTTTTCCAATGAATCACCTCTTTGGATTGGGTGGCCAAAGTACTGGAGCTTCAGCTTCAGCATCAGTCCTTCCAATGAATATTCAGGGTTGATTTCCTTTAGGATTGGCTGATCTCCTTGCAGTCCGAGGGACTCTCAAGAGTCCTCTCCAGCACCACAGTCCAAAAGCATCAGTTCTTCAGTGTTTAGCCTTCTTCATGGTCCAACTCTCACACCCATATATGACTACTGGAAAAAACCATAGCTTTGACTATACAGACCTTTGTCGGCAAAGTGATGTTTCTGCTTTTTATAGCAACCCACTCCAGTACTCTTGCCTAGAAAATCCCATGGACAGAGGAGCCTGATAGGTTACAGTCCATGGGGTTGCAAAGAGTTGGACATGACTGAGCGACTTCACAAGTTATCATAGCTTTCCTTCCAAATAGTAAGCGTCCTTTAATTTCATGGCTGCAGTCACCACACACAGTGACCTTGGGCCCAAGAAAATAAAATCTGTCACTGCTTCCACTTTTTCGCCTTCTATTTGCCATGAAGTCATGGGACCAGATGCCATAATCTTAGTTGTTGAATGTTGAGTTTTAAGCCAGCTTTTTCACTTGTATCTTTCACCCTCATCAAGAAGCTTTTTAATTCCTCTTCATTTCCTGCCACTAAAATGGTAATATCTGCATGTCTGAGGCTGTTGACATTTCTCCCAGCAATCTTGACTCCAGCTTGTGATTCATCCAACCTGGCGTTTCACAAGGTGTACTCTGCATATAAGTTAAATAAGCAGGGTTACAATATACATCCTTGTACTCTTTTCCCAGTTTTGAACCAGTCAGTTTTTCTATGTTTGGTTCTAACTGTTGCTTCTTGACCTGTATACAGGTTTCTCAGGAGACAGGTAAGATGGTCTGGTATGCCCACTCTTTAAGAATCTTCCACAGTTTGTTGTGATCCACACAGTCAAAGACTTAAGCGCAGTCAATGAAGCAGAAGTGGATGTTTTTCTGGAATTCCCTTGCTTTTTCTATGATCCAACAGATGTTGGCAATTTGATCTCTGGTTCCTCTGCCTTTTCTAAATCCAGCTTGTGCATCTGGAAGTTCTTGGTTCACATACTGTTGAAGCCTAGCTTGAAAGATTTTGAGCATTATCTTGCTAGGATGTGATATGAGGACAATTGTGTGGTAGTTTGAACATTCTTTGGCATTGCCCTTCTTTGGGACTGGAATGATACCTGACCTTTTCCAGTCTGTAGCCACTGCTGAGTTTTCCACATTTGCTGGCATATTGAGTGCAGCACTTTCAAGCATCATCTTTTAGGATTTGAAATAGCTCAACTGGAATCCCATCACCTCCACTAGCTTTGTTCACACTATTGCTTCCTAAGGCCCACTTGACTTCACACTCCAGAATGTCTGGTTCTATGTGATACTTCCTGAAAACGATGTGAAGATGAAATCGATAATACGTACAGGTCTGAGCACAGAGTGAGAATTTAGTAAATGGTGGTGGTGGAGTAATTGGTTGTTACTCACCATGCCGACATCTCCAGAAGGCCTAAGCAGCAACCAACACTTAAAGCACTTCCTACATGCTTTCTCTTTTGTAATTACTTTCCGAGTTTTGGACTGTTATCCTCTCTATTTTACAGATGAGACAACTGAGGTAAGAGATGCTGGGAGCGGTGAGTGGGAGGACATGGGGAACTCTTAGCCACAGAGGCTGTTCTGTTCTCTGTGCTGTCCAACACAGCTGTCAACAACCTCATGTATCCATGAATATTTGAATGAAATAATATTAGCAATTCAGTTCATCAAGTCACACTGACCACATTTCAGTGATCACTATCCACACATGTCTCATGGCTCTGTTGGAGACAGCAGATCTTGGACATCACCACTATCATAGAAGGGACTATAAGACAGCAATGCTCTAAACAATCAGGCACACAGTAGGCACACAAAGACGTGTCTGCCAAATGAAGTAAAAAACACTTAGTAAAATGATCTATTTTATTCTCACCATAATGACGAGCTGTTCTGACAAAATACGAACCCCAGCTAGAGCTCTCTTCTAGGTTGTAGCTTCACCTTCTAAATGGAGAACAGGCAATTCTCTGGCAGTCCAGTGGTTAAGACTCAGAGCTTTCACTGCCAAGGGCCTAGGTTCAATCCCTGGTTGGGGAACTCAGATCCTATAAGCAGCACAGCCAGAAATAAACAAATTAAATAAATAAAAGGAGAGCAAACAGGTTCTGCCTCAACTGTCTTCATTCAATTTGAAAACATTTATTTAGTCCCTAAGCTAGCCTACTAATTTTTCACTTTGCAATGTGCAAAGGAAACAAAACTTCAGGAGGCAAGATGGCATTAAACATCTATTTTTAGTCCAGGTACCTTAAATACTCATTTGACTTTTATAACCTTCAGGGGTAGGCCTTATAACCACCTCACAGCTAGGAAAACTGAGATTCAGAGAGATTTCTTGCCATTGATTAGACCAAAGCCCTAATATCAAGGTCAGAGGTAGGCTAGGACTCCCCCGCCTTCCAGTTTCCTTTGAGATGCAGCTTAATGGATCCCAAATAGCATGTGGAAACTCTGAAGGACTACACACTCAGGATCAGTTTTGTAGTTTGTGGGCACAGGGATCTGTGGGCACTGGTATCATTTGGTCCCATCTGCTTCCCCTGGCCTGTGAGATCCTAAACTGAATGACTGAAGGGAGGAGCCAGAATCATTCATTCAACACCACTAATTGGTCATCTGCTATCTGCCAGGCACTGAGCAAGGTGTTGAAGAAGGAGACATGGCCCCTGTGCTCAAGAAGCTTCTAGTCTCTGGAGGAAGCAGACAGAAATCAAATAAGCCAGTAAATACACAACTGCATATTCCACTAAGTGCCACGAAGGAGTGTAGAATGTTAGGGGAGAGGACTACAGGGCACCTGATCTGGGGCTACTCTGATCTCCTAGGATGTTCTGGGGGCAGAAACAGGGGGCCCTCTGGTTCCAGCCTTGCCCTGGGGAGTCCAGGCCAACTGGGAGACCTGGCACTGCAGGGAACCAAGGCTATTTTCTACTTGCCTTCTGCTCTGCTATGGCTGCCAGCACAACCTGAGCTACACAGACCTCACAAGACCAGGGCCCCACTGGTCAAGAGGCCACCAGGCTCTTGAGCTGCTGCTGGGCCCCGATAGGCAGGCTTCTGGTCACAGGAGGGCTGCCTCATGGCTGGCCACTAAGGCTGCAGAAACACTATGAATTAATGGGGCAAGTATGAGCTGACAATCCAAGTCAACAGAGAGTTGCTAAGAACCTACTGTTCACATCCATTAAGATGACAATTATACCCCAAAAAACAAACCACAGAAACAAACAAACAAACAAAAAAACACAGAAAATACAAAATGGTGGTAAAAATGTGGAGAAGATGGAACCCTTTTAGCACTGTTTGTGGGGATGTAAAATAGTACAGCCACAATAGAAATCAGTATGGTGGCCACCTTGAGCAAATCTGAGTTCCCTGCAATTAAATAACTGCTGACACTCCCAGGTGGCTCAGTGATAAAGAGTCCGCCTGCCAATGCAAAAGACACAGGAGACCCGGGTTCAATCCCTGAGTTGGGAAGATCCCCTGGATAAGGAAATGGCAACCCAGGCCAGTATTCTTGCATGGGCAACCCATGCACAGAGGAGCCTGGCGGGCTGCAATCCGTAGGGTCTCAAAAGACAAGACTTAGTGATTGAGCACACACGCAGACAGGACACCTTACCCCTTAGATGGTGGAACAACTGAGTCCTGAGAGAAGGACCTTCTGTGAGACCGCAGTTCAGTTTGGTTGAGGAAATACTCCTCATTGGACTTCTGGAAGAATGACAAAATGTGTCTTTGCTATCACTTTCCATTTCTGTGCTTTTCTTCTACCTCTCTGGACCTCCCTCTCCAGTCTCAGGCAGGTAAAGCCCTCAGGTCGGCCTCTGGCAGGGCTGCCCCACCTAGCCCTGCAGGCCTGCACAGGCTGAGCACTCCCTAACCCTAATCCTATTTCACAGAAGAGAGTGAGAAAGCATGGTCCAGCTAGCCTGCAAAGTGCAGTTTTCTTATTAATTTAGTTCAGTTGGGCTGCTTCTGTAGTACTGTTCACATTAGTTTCTTCCTTCTCATTCTAGCCATGAAATGAGCTCCCTCTGTCTTAGAAAGCACTTGTCTCAACTAGTACACCCCTTACTTAGTCTTGTTGTTGTTCAGTCACTTAGTCATATGCAACTCTTTGCGATCCCATGGACTGCGGCATGCCAGGCTTCCCTGTCCCTCACCATCTCCCAGAGTTTGCTGACGCTCATGTCCATTGAGTCAGTGATGCCATCCAACCATTTCATCCTCTGTCCCTCCCTTCTCCTTCCCTCAATCTTTCTTATACCTGACTAGAACTAAAACATCCACAATGCTACCTACTGGCTCCCAACTGGTTTATGAGTAAAATGTAACCCTAATCACACCAATTACTCCTTGATCAACCTCACCCCACAGGACAGGGGCTCCCTGGTCTTTTCTGATATTTTTCCAAACCTGGAATGTCTTTCTTTTCATTATTTCTGTTATCCTTTAAGATCAACTCAAGGACACCTCTCCATGAAGATTTCCTCTCTTCCTCTCTTTCCTCTTGCATTATAACCTTTGCATGCCTATTCTGGTTTGTAACTCATTCTTGTGTTCCAACCAGCTGGTTCCCTAGACACAGAAGACAAACCATGTGATATGTATTTTTCTAGACTTAATTTCTGTTATACTGTCTGGCACATTTTAGGGCTCCATAAAAGTAAACGTTATCAAATAGGGAAGGAAGTTTAGGAATTCCCATGTGCAATTTTATATACGTATTCATTTAACCCTCAAACATCCCTGCAAGGTAGGAGATATAATAACTCCTAGTTGAACTATAATAACTCTGCAGCTGAAGGTTTTAATTCATTAGCTCATGAGCACTTAGAAAGTAAGAGGTGAAAATTGGAATGCTCATTCCTAAGCCTCCCTAGCTCCAAAACCCAGGGTTTTTGCATCCTCATGTCCAATAAGCTTTTACCCTAATGCTCAAGGCCAAGTTTGCTGATAAAGCTTAAATGTCTAAGCAGCTGTTTCTAAGAGAAAACTGCTCAGAGTCTCTCAAAGCACACCCCCTATGCAACAGAACAGCTGTTCAAAAGGACTTACAAAGTAAAGTAATTACTGCCAAATTATGGCAAACACATTCTGCCTTACAGACCACTGAATGTTTCATGCACAAATTTTCAACATAAAACTGGCAGCTTCACAGTTTTATGTTGGATCCTTTCCTGGTCAGGATCAAGGAAGCAAAAAGTAGTATGATATTGATTTGCCCTTGGGTAGCAGGTGCTAGGGACTCGGTGCTCAGAAATGTATGAAGTGGCCCTTTGCCAAGCCTAATCCACAAAGCACCTGAGAGAATAATAAATGTAATTCTTCCTGAAAGAAGAGAGAATGGTGGACTTGTGACCATTTCAAGACCAAGAATTAATGACTTTATTGTCTTACATCTCCTGCCAGGGCATTGTTTCCAGGGTCAATCTTTAAAATGTATATTCAACATCTGTGATATGATAGAGTGGCAGAGGACATAAAAACTCCATGACTTCTTTTTTTTTTTTTTAATCATTTATTTATTTATTTTTGACATTGCTGGGTCTTTGTTGCCGCTCTGGCTTTTCTCTAGTTGTGATGAGTGGGTGCTACTCTCCGGTTGCAGTGCACGAGCTTCTCATTGCGGTGGCTTCTCTTGTTGCAGAGCACAGGCTCTAGGGTGCCCAAGCTCAGTAGTTGTGGCTCCTGGGCCCTAGAGCACAGGCTTAGTAGTCGAGACGCATGGGCTTAACTGCTCCTCAGCATGTGGAATCGTCCCAGACCAGGGATCAAACCCATGTCTTGTGCATTGGCAGGTGGATTCTCAACCACTGAGCATCAGGGCATCCCCCACCTCCTTCGTCATGCCTCCGTGGCAGAGCCAGATCCCATGGGGATGGAGAGACCTACCAGCAAACCCCAACCAATCAAAGACCAGCACCCCTGGACATACCTTAAGGGCATACACTTAAGATTTGTTGTGCAGGAGGAAAGCAAGTCACATTGATTTGTTTTTCAAAGGAAATTGTGGCTTTGTAAATAACTGCTGCTGCTGCTGCTAAGTCGCTTCAGTCGTGTCCGACTCTGTGCAACCCCATAGACAGCAGCCCACCAGGCTCCCCCGTCCCTGGGATTCTCCAGGCAAGAACCCTGGAGTGGGTTGCCATTTCCTTCTCCAATGCATGAAAGTGAAAAGTGAAAGGGAAGTCGCTCAGTCGTGTCTGACCCTCAGCGACCCCATGGACTGCAGCCCACCAGGCCCCTCTGTCCATGGGATTTTCCAGGCAAGAGTACTGGAGTGGGGTGCCATTGCCTTCTCTGGTAAATAACTGAGAGTCTATAAAATATGCCTTTGGAAAGTGTACCTTTCAGAGTTTCCATGCCTTGATAAGGTGGGGACACTTTCCACAGATAGTGAGTCTCCAAACCCTGTTCTCCCAGAACTGATGGGGATGATTCAGTACCTTGAACACTTTTGCTTTCCAGAGTGTTTCGTAAAAACACCGCAGTAGTTCTACCAGAGGACCAGTGTGGCATGGTTGTCAGTTTGTGCCAGTGGGAATCTTTGACTAGCCCTACAGTATGGGCTTCCCTGGTAGCTCAACTGGTATAGAATCTGCCTGCAATGCATGAGACCCCGGATTGATTCCTGGGTGGGGAAGATCCCCTGGAGAAGGGATAGGCTACCCATTCCAGTATTCTTGGGCTTCCCTGGTGACTCAGATGGTAAAGAATCCGCCCGCAATGCGGGAGACCTAGGTTCGATCCCTAGCTTGGGAAGATCCCCTAGAGGAGGGCATGAGGCAACCCACTCCAGTATTTGCCTGGAGAATCCTCATGGACAGAGGAGCCTGGCGGGTTACAGTCCATGGGGTCTCAAAGAGTTGGACACGACTGAGCGACTAAGCATGCACAGCACGGTATGGTCTGGGTAAACCAGGTCACTGTGTGGGCCACTCACTAGGTGCCTTCACAGACGATAGTGAATGAGACCCACTGGATCTTTCTCCCATCATACTTCACCATTCTTAATTGGAATTTCATAGCTTTTCCCTTTACTTAAAATATCACTTTTCTAACTCAACTATTTTTTTCAAATTTTCAAGTAGCTAAGTAGTTTTTGCTAAAAATAGTCAGAGAATTCTCTATTGCATAAATCACAACCTTTGGGGAATTTCACAAATCTACTTCCTTTCAGATAAGCCACCAGAGGCCTATTTTTCAAGAGGAAAAAGGGATTCTCAGAGAGGTTAAGTGGTTTCCTCAAGACTACAAAGTTGATAAGCTCAATGCAGGGGATATCCTAGAAATACCAGGATTTCAGTCTCAAAATATGTCCAGATGAAATAACAAATATCTGGAAAAATAAGCAATAACATGACAATTCTTTAGTGATATCTGGACTAAGCAGTAGACGTTCCACAAAGACCTCAAAGAGCTACATAAGACCAGAAGTGAGAAAATTCTGGCTAATGGAATGGGCTTGATAAGGACAAATGAGATAACTGTTAGTAGTTGCTACAACTATGCTCTTTCAGAGTCAAATGTTGAATATGGACACAATGTTGCCACATTGTAAAAGTACAACAATATAAAAGTGTGCAAGAAAATTTCCATTCAACCAATCTTTTCAAGAGATTTGACACAGAGGCAGGAGGCTAGCCAAATGGAAGTCATCGGCAATAGTCAGCAAGACTGCCTTTAAAAGAAAAGAAATGCACACATATACGTACACAGACACACACACATACAAACACCAGGGAATCTGTCTTTCAGAAATGTTCACTTTTACAAGGAGATCCACTATAAGGATGTCCATTGCAGCCTCCTTGCTAACAGGGAGTAGCTACTTACAACTTTTAGCAAAAAATTACAACTTTTTAGCAAACTTACTCGGAGAAGGCAATGGCAACCCACTCCAGAACTCTTGCCTGGAAAATCCCATGGACGGAGGAGCCTGGTAGGCTGCAGTCCATGGGGTCAGGAAGAGTCGGACACAACTGAGCGACTTCACTTTCACTTTTCACTTTCATGCATTGGAGAAGGAAATGGCAACCCACTCCAGTGTTCTTGCCTGGAGAATCTCAGGGACAGCGGAGCCTGGTGGGCTGCTGTCTATGGGGTTGCACAGAGTCAGACATGACTGAAGCGACTTAGCAGCAGCATTGCAGCAAATTTACAACTCTTTAGCAAAAAATCAGAAAGGATTCAAATCAAACTATTCAGAGTAGTTACCCCTAGGTAGCAAGACTGGAGAGAAAGGAGGGACATGGTGAGAATTGTCACTTTTTAGTTTTATAATCTCCTTTGGATTGTTAGTCGGTTTTGTTTCTACATGCATATATTTTTTAATTAAAAATCTTTAATACTAAACAAACTTTTTTGATATGTAATGTTTGGGGGAATCATAAAGTCTTAGCCTTGGAAGAGGCCTCAGAAGTCTGTCTAATCTAATCTCAACTAGATTAGTCTCACAGCCTGGCTGTCTGTGTGAGACTCAAGGGAGAATGGCCAGCACAGACTGACAAGCACTCTGCTCTTATGATTCAGAGTTGGCTTGCAGAACCCAGCACACCCTAAGAATGTGAAAACTCTCTCCTTTTGCACTGCTAAATATCCATGACATCCACACCACAGGGACTTCAGTAATCCTCAGATCCTGCTGGTTCATACAAGGTCCTGAGTTCAGCCTCAGAAGGGGAATGAACATGAGAGACTGAAGTCAACTCTAAGTCAGTTGGCTGTGAGTACAGCACGTTCCCAACTAAAGTCTACAGGGGGGCTCGGTGTCAACACAGCCGTCACCATTAACACTCCCATCACTTCGCCATTCTTCCTACAATCCTACAGCTTGAAAAGAGAAGTGCTGATTACTGCCCGATCTTGCTGTTTTATGTACTCAAGAGGCAAAACTATATACAGTCAGTAAACTCAGGGGCTTTCTTTGGTGCTGTCTTGAACCTCTGTTTGGAGAAGGCAATGGCACCCCTTGCCTGGACTCTTGCCTGGAAAATCCCATGGATGGAGGAGCCTGGTAGGCTGCAGTCCATGGGGTTGCTAAGAGTCGGACACAACTGAGCGACTTAGCATAACATGAACCTCTGTTAGGGCTTTTCACATCTTACTCTCCTCATTTCTCACTCACGCCACCCCATGAAGCACATCTGGTTTTGCTCCATCCCAACGGATGGATTTATGGTGATATCAGTATCCTCAATTCCGTCAGAATGTAATGTTACTTAATCTTACCCAGTGCTCAAAATTGGAAGGCATGCCTGGAAAGGGTTTGCTATCACCAATATTTTAAACTATTGGAATAGACTGAAAGCAAGAAAAATGCCAGAGTCATTATTATATCTGCTTTAGTGCCTAACGCAATGCCTTTCATACCCTGCTGAGAGCAGTTATTCAATACATGGAACTGTAAAATTATAGAGCCTTAAAACTGAAAGAAATCTCAGGGAGATAAGTTCCCCTGATTCCACAACTGAGAAATCTGAGACCTTGGTGGTTAAATCCGCATCATTGGCTGTTCTATGAACATTAGCCAGAGTCCAGATACTCCTGCTCTGGAGTTGAGTTGTTTCTTCCATTAGATTGCTTGTCAGGTGAATAAATGAACGACTTTACCATTCAACTTATACAACCAAAGGAGACTAGAAAAGAGACTGAAGCTAAATAATCTAGTAAATGTAATAATTTAGATAACCTATATTGGCCCATATTAACTGAAGTTTTCCACTTTCAGTTGAGTGTTTACGTTCACAGCCTTAGGCAGATGTAATTTTAGTCATGTAAAATTTTTGACCAATACATACTCACTCCAGACAAATAAGTCAGATTTCAATATAGTGTTAAATTCTAGTTCCTTTACAATCTATATGACATGACATTACCCGATTGAACCCAACATATTTTTACATGTCTTTACATGTCAATGGTGAAGGAAACAAACTTTTCATCTTATGTCCCAATTATGTAACTGCTTCAGGAAAAATTTTTTTACAAAGCCACAGTGAGATATCTGTCAGAATGGCTGCTATCCAAAAGGCGAGAAATAAAATGTGTTGGTGAAAATGTGGAAAAAGGGAACCTTCATACATTGTTGGTGGGGATGTGAACTAGTCCAGTCACTATGAAAAAGACTATAGAAATTTCTCAAAAAATTAAGAATAGAACTGCAACATAATTCAGCTATCCCACTTCTGGCATTTATCTAAAGAATAAACAAACACTCATTTGAAAAGACATGTGCACCCCTGTGTGCACTGCAGCATTATTTACAATAGCCAAGATATAGAAATAACCTAAGTGCATACCAATGGATGAATGGATAAAGAAGATATGGTATATATAGATATGCAATGGAGTATTACTCAGGAATTTTTTAAAAGGGTAAAATCTTGCTATTGCAACAACATGGATACACCTTGAGGGTATTATTATAAATGAAGTACATCAAACAGAGAAAGACAAATATTAACACCCTATGATTTCACTCATATACAGAATATAAAAAACAAACTTAAAAAAACAAATGAACAAACCAAATGAAAAAAACAAAGAAAACCCAAAACATGTAGATATAGAGAACAGAGTAGCGGTTACCAGAAGGGGAGGGGTGGGGAGGAAGGCAAAATGTGTAACCGGGATCAACTGTGTAATGAAGAATGGAAATTAAATATTTGGTGGTAAACATGCTGCAGTACATACAGAAGTAGAAATATAATATTATATAAAACATAAAATGTTACAAACCACTGTAACTGCAATAAAAATAAATTTGGAAATAAAAAAGATTTTTTAAAAGAACACATGCAGGGGAACCCTGATATAACATGAGTACGTGATATTCACTAACCAGATTCTTAACTACATTGTACATTAAGAATCCAAGTTTTATCTCCCAAATCTTTTTTAACTAACCAATCATTTGGCAGCTTTAGGTTTCATTTCTCTGCTCATCTCAGAGGGGGAGATTTCAGAAGAGGAACAGAGATAAAATGGACAAAAGAAAGAAGAAAGGCACAGGTTACTCAGAAACTGGAAGGGAGAAGTAGTGAGTTCCCGGAGGAAGAGAGAAACGTGCTGAGGTTTGATCAGGATCCACACACTCATCAAGGCTCCCACTTTTTCTGCCCTCCTCTCTTACTCCTTTTCATTTTTCCTGCCAAGGAGTGAGCTGGCAATCTTACCAATGACCTTGGACAAACAGAACCCACTAAAGCTCCTAAATTCAGCTTTAGACACATCACTCCAGCCCAAACTGGAATGACCTACCATGGCTGAGAGTGTGCCATCCCTCCAACCACTCATGTCCTCCTCCATTGCAATGAAATGTCAAGAAAAATCACCTGTCAGAATTACAACAAGCCTTTTAAAGATGATCTACTCTACACCCCCCTCATTTGTTTTGCAGAAGAGAAAACTGACATCCAGAGATTTCTAAGTCACTAGAGCAAGTCCAAACTAGATGCCTAAACTGCAAATTTGCATTGTTCAGAGCTCTTTCCTCTAGGAGCAGTTTAAAAGCTACAGAACACACAAAAAACACCCTAACTTTGGAGAGATGAAGAACAACTACAAAGAAGCACAAAATAACATGAAACAAACCAAAACAATACCTTTACTCCACCTCCCAGAAGCCCAGTGACAATAAAAGCAGCAAAGGGCTGTTTTACCAAGTAATGGTACTTCGAACAACTTAATTGTGCTTTTTCCTCCTTTATCCATTTCTCACAGGCAGAGGCAATAAAAATGTATACAAGACTACTGAAACTCTTAATATGAACCAACACAGAACTATTTTTCCCCCAGAACATTTTGATACTTGAAATTTGGTATATGGTTTACTACAAGGGCTATTAGAATTCAAGCATCCGGTCATTCAATGAGCCTCAAAGCCCTGCGGAAAATCAAATGCCTTCCACAGAAATCGGTCCTCTCCCCTGACCTGTACAGGTAACAAATTCCAGCTATAGCCTCAGAGGATTTGATCAATCGCAGACTTTCAGAGAATGCGTAGACCCAAGAAACTAACATTCCAAAGCAGGACTGGAGAAAAAGAAGCAAACTTGACCTTACCCTTAAAAATAACAGAAACAATAGGATCCGGTTTCCCAAATTTCGTCTTAGGGATATTGCTGGCAGATTCCACAATCACTCGAAGCATGGCTGTCAATGGACAGAAAGCAAGCTTCAGCAACCAAGTTAAGGAGGCTAGGGCTCTGGATCCCGGCCGCGCTGCCCGGGAGAGAAGGCGGGGAATGACTTTTCCAGTGAAGAGGGAAGGAGGAGAGGCAATGGGTGGGTCCCTGACGGATTATTTACTGAAGGTTACGTGTAAACTGATATCCAAACGCCCCAGTCTCCGCAGCTCCGCAGGCACCCACTTAAGAATTCGGGAAATGTGGAAGTGAAAAGGACAAAAGCCAGCTAAAAATAATTATGGGCAACAAATGAAACTGGAGCTAACAAATGTAGACAGGTCAGGAGACTACTAAAACGCTGCTGCTAATAAGTGACAATACTCGAAGCCCAATTAATCGGTTTTCTGTTACCCCTTCCATTCTTTTCTGATCTTCCTGGAGTTTTAAAACTTGACTGAATCAGTAAAAAAAAAAAAAATTTAACTTTTGCGGTTTCTTTTCTCCTGCTGTTGAGCATACTCACTCAGCAGTAACTTACAGAACAAATTGTTTTGAATCCGTTAAAGGGTGCCCCCTATCGTATGGCAGAGAAATGAATGAGTTATTTCAAGCAAACTCAATCCCGAAGTCCTAATAGGGTTTTACAAAATTGATGTCCTGGAGGCTGATCCTTTTTAGTTGCAAAAGGGTTCTCCATAGACCTTCTTTAAAAATCCTTAAGAGGTGAGAGCTGGCGAGCTAAGTCTTCCTGGTCCATCAGAAGCCGCTAGTAGCAGTGTTCAGTGAAAATGGAGAATTGACTCTCCATTCTTCAGGGTCTAAACCCCAGCAGTGTCTTCCTTTTCTTTGTTAGAGAGAAAAAAACAAAGAAACATTTCATGAGACTTGTTAAAGTGGCCCAGGAAGACTTCATTCAAGGGGAGGGGACTACCACACTGGAATCTTTCAGGGTAAGAGAGAGTTTGGGCTCATATCGGAATAGGGCATGGACAAGGGGGAATTGGGGCTTTCCTGGTGGCTCAGACAGTAAAGAATTGCCTGCAGTGCAGGAGACCGGGTTTGATCCCTGGGTCAGGAAGATTCCCCTGGAGAAGGGAATGGCAACCCACTCCAATATTCTTGTCTGTAGAATTCCATGTACAGAGGAGCCTGGCAGGCTATACTCCATGGGGTCACAAAGAGTCAGACAGGACTGAGTGTCTCACACTTTCACTTTCAAGAGGGAATTAAAAGCCAATGAGCAGGCTGGGGGGTGCGGGGGTGGGAAGGAGGGGGGTGGCAGTCAGTGGATGGAAATTACTAGAAGAAAACATCAAGGATAAAGGTAATTCTGGTTTAACTGACCTAACAGGATTCTTACTGAACACAGGTCAGGGTGATGGAGAATGAGAAATCCCAAAAGATGCAGAAAGTTGATCAGACATGGAGAGAGGGGCATTCTGGTTAAACCGACTCAGCAAGGTTCTTGTTAAAACTAGATTTTATAAGGAAGTACACAGACGGGTGTGACTAAAGTTTGGTCAAGGAAAAAAATCTTTATGGCCTAAGGGTGTGTTGGGTGGTATAGCCTGGTGATTAAGATCACTAGAGGGGGCCTGGTGATAATAGTCAGCCAGACCCGAATGTGGATCCCTGTTTAGTCACTCTTGAACTATGTCACAAACCCTCTCTTTTGTAGTTATCTGTAAAATGAAGATTGTCACCAAGGTCTTAAGGTGGGACCTGGCAAAAAGCAAGCAGTAAGTTCCACACGTCAGCAACCAGAAATTTATGCTTATTCAAAGCATTTCTGTTAATGCAAGTTGGGTTTAAATCAGGATATCATTGTGTTTCAGAAGAAAAGGCTAAAATAAAACTGAGTGAAAAAAACAGAGGACTATGCTATCAAGAAGACCCATCTGTAAGCAAACACTTCAAGTACATGGAATAAGTACGATTTACCTACACGAATTCTTCTGTCTGAGTAAATTTCTCTTGGCAATTTGATGTCTGGTTCCTCTGCCTTTTCTAAAACCAGCTTGAACATCAGGAAGTTCACGGTTCATGTATTGCTGAAGCCTGGCTTGGAGAATTTTGAGCATTACTTTACTAGCGGTGGACACATAAAGTAAATACAGTCCATATTTTAGTGGACTATAGACAACATTATGATTATTTTGGGCTTGTTTCTATTTATCCTTTTTTTTTTTTTTTTTTGCAGATCTTGTGTTTTTTTTTTAATTAATTTTTTAAATTGGAGGATGTGAAGTCAAGCGGGCCTTAGAAAGCATCACTACAAACAAAGCTAGTGGAGGTGATGGAATTCCAGTTGAGATGTTTCAAATCCTGAAAAATAATGCTGTGAAAGTGCTGCACTCAATATGCCAGCAAATTTGGAAAACTCAGCAGTGGCCACAGGACTGGAAAAGGTCAGTTTTCATTCCAATCCCAAAGAAAGGCAATGCCAAAGAATGTTCAAACTACTGCACAATTGCACTCATCTCACACGCTAGTAAAGTAATGCTCAAAATTCTCCAAGCCAGGCTTCAGCAATACATGAACCGTGAACTTCCAGATGTTCAAGCTGGTTTTAGAAAAGTCAGAGGAACCAGAGATCAAATTGCCAACATCCACTGGATCATGGAAAAAGCAAGAGAGTTCCAGAAAAACATCTATTTCTACTTTATTGACTATGCCAAAGCCTTTCACTGTGTGGATCACAAGAAACTGTGGAAAATTCTGAAAGAGATGGGAATACCAGACCACCTGACCTGCTTCTTGAGAAACCTGTATGCAGGTTAAGAAGCAACAGTTAGAACTGGACATGGAACAACAGACTGGCTCCAAATAGGAAAAGGAGTATGTCAAGGTTGTATATTGTCACCCTGCTTATTTAACTTATATGCAGAGTACATCATGAGAAACGCTGGGCTTGAAGAAGCACAAGCTGGAATCAAGATTGCCGGGAGAAATATCAATAACCTCAGATATGCAGATGACACCACCCTTATGGCAGAAAGTGAAGAGGAACTAAAGAGCCTCTTGATGAAAGTGAAAGTGGAAAGTGAAAAAGTTGGCTTAAAGCTCAACATTCAGAAAACTAAGATCCCATCACTTCATGGGAAATAGATGGGGGAACAGTGGAAACAGGGTCAGACTTTATTTTGGGGGGCTCCAAAATCACTGCAGATGGTGATTGCAGCCATGAAATTAAAAGACGCTTACTCCTTGGAAGGAAAGTTACGACTAACCTAGATAGCATATTAAAAAGCAGAGACATTACTTTGTCAACAAAGGTCCGTCTAGTCAAGGCTATGGTTTTTCCAGTGGTCACGTATGGATGTGAGAGTTGGACTGTGAAGAAAGCTGAGCGCCGAAGAATTGATGCTTTTGAACTGTGGTGTTGGAGAAGACTCTTGAGAGTCCCTTGGACTGCAAGGAGATCCAACCCGTCCATTCTAAAGGAGATCAGTCCTGGATGTTCATTGGAAGGACTGATGCTAAAGCTGAAATTCCAATACTTTGGCCACCTCATGCGAAGAGTTGACTCATTGTTAAAGACTCTGATGCTGGGAGGGATTGGGGGCAGGAGGAGAAGGGGACAACAGAGGATGAGATGGCTGGATGGCATCACCGACTTGATGGACATGAGTTTGAGTAAACTCCGGGAGTTGGTGATGGACAGGGAGGCCTGGCATGCTGCGATTCATGGGGTTGCAAAGAGTCAGACACGACTGAGCGACTGAACTGAACTGACTGAGTTTGAGGATAATTGCTTTACAGTATTGTGGTCGTATTTGCCACACATCAACATGAATCAGCCTCGAGTGCACATGTGTCCCCCAATCCTGAACCCCCATTCCACCTGCCTTCCCACTCCATCTTTCTGTGTTGTCCGAGAGCAATGGCTTTGAGTGCCCTGCTTCATGCATCCAATTTACACTGGCCATCTATCTTACATATGGTAATATACATGTTTCAATGCTATTCTCTCAAATCATCCCACCCTTGCCTTCTCCCACAGAATCCAAAAGTCTGTTGTTTACATCTGTGTCTCTTTTGCTGCCTTGCTTATAGGATTGCTGTTATCATCTTTCTAAATTCCATATATATGCATTAATGTACTGTAGTGGTGTTTCTCTTTCTGGTTTACTTCACTTTGTACAATAGGCTGCAGTTTCATCCACCTCATTAGAACTAACTCAAATGTGTTCTTTTTTGTGAAATATATTTACAGAAAAATGCATACAACATAAAGGTGACAGTTTAACAAACAAACATCCAGGTCCAGAGAGAGAACATTACCAGAACTTTGGAAGCCCCTCACATGACCCATATGTCACAAACACCTCTCTTCCCCATAGGTAGCCTCTATCCTGACGTTTATGGTAATAATTTCTGTGCTTTTCTTTATGGTTTTTAATTCCCTCAAATGGTTTAGATTTGCTTGATTATGATCATATGAGTTATTTTATAAATCACAAAATTTATATATATATACTTATACCTATGTGTATATACATCGGAGAAGGCAATGGCACCCCACTCCAGTACTCTTGCCTGGAAAATCCCATGGATGGAGGAGCCTGGTAGGCTGCAGTCCATGGGGCCGCTAAGTCAGACACGACTGAGCGACTTCACTTTCACTTTTCACTTTTCACTTTCATGCACTGGAGAAGGAAATGGCAACCCACTCCAGTGTTCTTGCCTGGAGAATCCCAGGGACGGGGGAGCCTGGTGGGCTGCCGTCTAGGGGATCACACAGAGTCGGACACGACTGAAGCGACTTAGCAGCAGCAGCATGTGTATATACATGCATACACACACACAGTATGAATTCTTTGATATATTGTGAGCTTTACAGCAGTGGAATATAAGTAAATTCTTTTGTGTTTAGCTTTCTTTTTTTCCCACATCATATTGTGAGATTGATCCTTACAACTCTACTTTGTTGAGTGTACCATGTTTTATTAATCCACTTCCTTGTTGACACACATTTGGATCATTCAGAATTTGGGTCTGTTACAAACAGGTCTACTCTGAGCACACTTGTACAAGTTCACGTACAAGTGTGCCTAAGCAGATTTGGGGTCTAACCTATGACTGGAATTGCTGGATCCAAGGGTATATGCATATTTTCAAAATTACTAGGTGGTTCAACATTGTTTTCCACAGCTTTTGGACTGTTTACACTCTCACCACTAGTGGATGAGTCTCCCCATTCATACACTTGGCAATGTTAGATTTTTAAATGTTTACCCATCTAGTGAGTATATGACATTATATCATTGGACCTTTAATTTGCACTTTTCAGATTACTAATAGGTTTTATGCCTTTTCATATTTATAGTTCCTAATTTATGACATGCCTAGTCAAATATTTCATGGATTTTTCCATTGAGTATGCTATGTTTTTCTTACTAATGTGCAGGAGCTCTTTATGTGCTTTGAATATTGATCCTTTGTGGGTTGTAACTTTAATATAATTGACTTTATCAATATTTCGTTTATGATTGGTATTTTTCTTTCTTCTTTTTTTTTTTTTTTGCCACACCATGTGGCTTATGGGATTTTAGTTCCCTGACCAGGGATTGAACAAATTTGGGGCCGTAGCAGTGACGGTGTCAAGTCCTAATCACTGGGCCACAAGGGAACTCCCAGTCCTTTTCATATTGAAAAATCCTTTCTACTCTGAAATTGTGGAGATATTCCAGTATTACCTTCTAGAAACATTGTTTCATCTTATACCCTAAGATTTATATTCCATCTATAACTGATTATGTGTCATGTATGGTTAGAGATCACATTTCATTTTTTTCTCACATTATTCAATGGATCCAGTACCATTTATTGAAAAATTTGCCCCTTTCCCAAACTTAGGTCCTTTATCAGGTGTGTAGATGTTTCTGTGCTCTGTCTTCTGTTTCATTCCTTTATTTGCCAGTCTTTTCACCAGGATCATTCTGTCTTGATAGAGCCTTATAAAAATTTCATAATAAGATTTTTATCCTCCATTCTTGTTCTTTTTCTTCAAGTGTCTTGGCTCCTCTTGAATTTTAATATACATGTTAGGATCAGCTTACCAAGTTTCAAATATTTGAAAATCTGTGGAATTCTGTCTTAAATTGCATTAACCTACAAATCAGGTTTTTAGGAATTGATGTCATTATAAGTATTTCAATTCAATAATTTATTATATCATTTCATTTACCTAGATTTTCTAAACATCTGTCAGTAAAGTGTATAATTTAGAAAGGCCTTGTGCATCCTTTTTTTAGATATGCTTCTTTCAGCTTTCAAATATATAAAAAATGAAAAAAAAAATAGTACAATTAACACCTCTATTCCCATTATCTAGATTTAACAGCTATTCACATTTTGCCATGAGTATGTTATCTATCTAGATTTTTCAAATAAATTTATTTTAAAGTAATTACAGACATCATGAAATTTCACCCTTAAATGCTAAAAGACTGTACTTTGTAAGAGTGATAGTCACCTACAATATTGCAACCACACAACCACATCTGTGTGTGTATTCAAATTATCTAATTATGCTAAAAACAAATTATACTAAGTATCTTTTTCATTTTTTGTATATTTTCAAGTTAAGACCCAATCAAGATTCATGAACTGCCTTTGTGCATTTAGCTGAAGAAATCTGACCAATAAGGTAACCGAGAGGGGCGTCCAAAGGTGGCGCTAGTGGTAAAGAATCTACCTGCCAATCAGGAGATGCAAGAGATGTGGGTTCAATCCCAAGTTTGAGGCTATCCCTTGGAGTAGGAAATGGCAACTCCCTCCAGAATTCTTGCCTGGAAAATTCCATGGTCAGTGGAGCCTGGCGGGCTACAGTCAATAGGGTCGCAAAGAGTCGGACATGACTTAATGACTGAGCATGAAGGTAACTGAGATACAGTTACCAGCTTCTATAGGTTTTCAGAGGCCCGAGAAAGTGTATGAAGCCAAAAATACAGCCAATTCATATAAAATATAATGAAACTAATACATTGAGAATTGATACCTTATCATTTATATGGTATTCTTCCCATACATTCATAACCCCAGTCTAAACAATCAAGGAATTCCCTGGTGGTCCAGTGGTTAGAACTCAGCACTTTCACTGCTGGGCCCTGGATTCAATCCCTGATTGAGCAGCTAATATCTCACAAGCCGTGGAGCATGGCAAAAAAAAAAAAAAAAAAAGAGAGAGAGAGAGAGAATAGACAAAATCAACTGAAAGACAGTCTACAAAAATACCTGATAATTACTCTTCAAAAGTGTCAAGGTCATAAAAATAGGGAAAGATCGAGAGACCGTCACAGATTGAAAGACACAAAGGAGATGTGAGAACTAAATGCAAGATCTTATCCTGAATCTGGTCCTGGAACAAAGAAAGAACATTAGTGGAAAAACTGGAAAAATCCCAAAGTTTGCACTTAATGGTATTGTGCCTATAATCATTTCTTAGTTTTGATAGATTTACTATGTATGTAAGATGTTAATATGAGGGGAAGCTGAATGAAGGACGTGATGGAACTCTGTACTGTTTGCAACCTTTCTGTAAATCTAAAATTATTTCAAAATAAAATGTTAATAAAATTGAAATAAATTTGTAAATATTGGCTTAGAAGTGTGAAAAAGAAGCCTCTAAAATTGAAACAATAATTATTCCATTAAAAGTGTATAGGCAGGAACTTCCCTGGGGGTCCAGTGGCTAATACTCTGAATTCCTAATGCAGGAGGCCTGGGTTCAATCCCTGGTCAGGGAACTAGATTCTGATGCCGAAACTAAAGATCCTGCATCCTGCAAATAAGACCCAGTGCAGCCAAATTTAAAAAGAAAAGAAAACAAGAAAATAGATTTTTTTTAAAAGTGTATGGGCAAAACAAAATGCCTGTTTCATTAATTGATAAGTTTTAGTAATGGCACCCCACTCCAGTACTCTTGCCTGGAAAATCCCATGGACGGAGGAGCCTGGTAGGCTGCAGTCCATGGGGTCGCACAGAGTCGGACACGACTGAAGTGACTTAGCAGCAGCAGCAGCAGTACTCATAAGATTTTAATTTCAGTTGAAAAGAACTTGTAGTTAGATTTTCTCACTATAAAAAAAATTCCTGAGCATGCACAATAACCACCAAGAAATCATACCCTATCAGAAGTTAGTTAATCATAACCTAAATTTTTAACAATGTAATTATTAAAAGTCCTTTCCAGATTTTTACAGCAACAAATATATATTTTTTTAAATGTGGCATAAGGTACCATCAAATATGTTTTTGATGTAATATATCCAAAAGCAAGATTCTGTTAAATTGTTAAGTAAGCCCTGAAGCAGATTAATTCTCCAATCCCTAGCATTTCCTGGAGTCTTCTATTTGGCACTGATTTATATAACTTTGGCAGGCAGGAAAGTTTATATAACTTCCTGGCAGGCAGGAAAGAATAAGCTAACTCGCAGAAGTAGAACCTAGTAAAAGGACCAGCCCTCCTTTTAACAAGCTCGCAATGGCTTTGCAGTAGAAGGAAACACTGTTGTCCTTATCCTCAGGGATAAATATTTGAGGAGAGGCAGGTTAGGATACTTGGAAAGTAGTAACTTAAAGCTAAAGGGTAGAAAAGATGAGAGCTTGAGGGGTGTGACCTGGTCTCAGAGCTTCTCTCCTGACATCGGGGGATGCTGCGGAGCAAAGTCATGAGCGTTGAGATTCAGATTCCAGAGAGAGCCATGAGCTGTGTTTCACTAGGGAGTGAGAGGGAAGGAGGAACTTTAAGACTGAAGACCTTTAAGTGGGAGACAGAGGCAGAAGTAGGGTAGGTGGTGTTTGGAGAAGCGAGGAGGTGCTCAGAAGCTGCCGGTCAGATTGACTTTACATCATCCTGGAGGGAGAGAGAGAGTGTGTGTGTGTGTGTGTGTGTTGGGTGGAGTTGATTCAGTGGCGGGAACATGAACTTGTGCTTTGGAGACCACAGAGTTGCACACAAAGGTGGTTCATGTGCTTACATGCCATCACAATTGGCATCCGCACCATTAAGCCTTACCCTCTTCCTGTCACCTTTGGCCCAACAATAGCCACTGGAGCCCCCATTCAGCAGGCTGCTCCTGTCTTAAGGGCTTAATTTTTACCAACTACATTGTCCCTAACAACAACCTTATGAGGTAGATCGTGTAATAACCCCCATTCGTAGAGGTTTCCCTCCTCATAGAGGGAGGGAAAGGAAACTGAGACACAGAAACATTAGGTAACTTGTTCTGGTTATAAATGGCTGAGCTGGGATCCAAACCCAGCTAGTCTGGCTGTGAATTTTCCTGCCACACTCTATTGGAATGTATCCCTTACAACATGCTTTCCAGCCTCCACACACCCTGGAGACAAGTGCACCAGTGTTGAGTCTGCTCAGATGTATTACAACCAGAGCCCTGAGACATCCCTGGTGGTCCAGTGGTTGAGAATCTGCCTGCCAATGCAGGGGACACTGGTTCAATACCTGGTCCAGGAAGATTCCATATGCCATGGAGCAGCTAAGTCTGCATGCCACAACCACTAAAGCTCGGGTACCTAGAGTCTGCTCTACAACAAGAGAAGCCACTCCAATAAGAAACCCACACTCTGCAACTAGAGAAAAGCCCACTAGCAGCAATGAAGACCCAAAGCAGCTGAAAATTAATTAATTAAAATATCCCATAATCACTTATTAAAAAAAAAAAAAAAAAACAGCTCTGGATACCATCTGCTCTTAAGGACTTTACCCTCTGAGCTCTCCAGCTTCCTGCACCAGGAAGGCAAGAATGACAGTTTCTGGTGGCCGCTGGCATTATCCCTGCACCTTATGGGGCTAACTCCTCAGTTCCTCTATCCCAGTGACCTCTCTTTGGACAATCCTTATTTTTTTCCCAGAGACAGGAAAGAAGAAAAGGATAGGAGATTTCTCCTTAGCTTCACTCAAATACAAAAAGCTCACAGGGCCTCTTTTCCGTCTACAACCCAGTTTTAGATGTAAATGTTTAAGATTCCAATCAATACTGTAAGAAAAACACTTAAGGAAAAATATTTCCTCCTGGAAAAATTGAGGAAGATTGAGTTAGAGTTAAGAGTAAATTCACACAGAGGGGTCAAACCTTTATTCATTAGTAATATGTCCATTTGTTCAACAAATATTTGAGAGTCTACAAGTACCATGCGTCAGCCAAAGAGCTTCAGTGGAGAATAAGCCGAAGTTCCAACATGATGCAGCTCTCAGCTAGTGGAAGCCACGTGCCAGGTTTCACATGTCTATCATCCACTGCTTTCAACAACTCTAGGAGTTTGGCTTCTGAGCTTCTTTTACAGTTGATGAAACTGAGGCTTAGAAGAATTAAAAACGTGAACCAGGATTCAAACCCAATGTCTCTGAGCCCTCCTTCTTTTCCAACTGCACCTCAGCTGAGAGCACACCTTTTGCAATTTCATGATCCTCACCATTTTCGTCAAGTAAACTCAGGCTCCAGTCTAGGTGAGTGGCCTTGGGTCTGCCCTGGACAGTGAGGCAAAAGGAATAGAGAAAGAAGAATATTTCTGTGAGAGGAGAGATTTAGCAAAACATCTAGACAGGAGGAGCAAAATAAGAGAAGGTAACAAAGAGGATTTAACAGAAGAGAAATGAAGATAGAGTCATAATATCTTATTTCAATTCCAGTTATACAGAGTCCTGCTGCTGCTGCTAAGTTGCTTCAGTCGTGTCCGACTTTATGAAACCCCATAGACAGTAGCCCAGCAGGCTCCCCCTGTCCCTGGGATTCTCCAGGCAAGAACACTGGAGTGGGTTGCCATTTCCTTCTCCAGTGCATGAAAGTGAAAAGTGAAAGTGAAGTCACTCAGTCGTGTCCGACTCTTAGTGACCCCATGGGCTGCAGCCTACCAGGCTCTTCCATCCATGGGATTTTCCAGGCAAGAGTACTGGAGTGGGGTGCCATTGCCTTCTCCGTACAGAGTCCTAGGTATTATCAAATGGCAGTTTTCAAATTGGCACACACAGAGGGTCCATTGTTGAGATCTGCTTGCTGAAATGCTTCTTCAAGAATTATTTCAGTTGATAACTAAAGTGCTTTTTAGAACTAAAATACTACTTTTAGTGTTTAATTACAGAGTTTTACCTATGACAGATGCTATTTTTAAATAACTTAATGTATAGTGTATCTAAATATCATTCCTTTAAAAAGTGCCTGGAAGTGACTAAGTCTACTTGGTGGGGGAAGGTGGGAAGAGCAGATAAATTATCTTATAACATTTGGCATCATTATATTATCATTATTCAAGACAACTGGAGGAGCTAAATTTAAGACAGGAATGAATCCGACCTTCTCCAAGTATTAACTTACTTAAGTATATTTTCTAAAGCAAACCTAGAACCATCCTAAACTTGTGTTTACTTTTATGGAAACCATAATTCCTCATCAAAATGCTTGATAAGCAAGTGTTCCCCAGTCATTCTTCTGCAAGAGGTTTGATTCACTCAGGCACATGTGCATTTATTCAGCAAACACTTAATGGAAAGTCTATTTGGTGCCAGGTATGATGCTGACTACAAAGATGACTAAGGCACATTTCCTCTCTGCAAGAAGCTGACAGGAAATCACAGCACAATGGAGAAAGTATGATGACAGAGGAGATAGGTGTCAACAGGGAAGGGTGGGCAAATAGAATAGGTTTCTGGAGGTGGTGAGAGATGGCCGGAGTATTAACAGTTGAATTGATGTCTATGTGTGTATGTGAGAGAGAGAGTCAGAGAGAGGAAGGGAGGGAAAGCGGTGGGGAGAGAGAAAAAGATCTGAAACAGAGTTGGACAAATCCACGTGATGAGCAGTGTCAACCTCAAACCACTTGATGTGGGTGAGAGATCACGTGGGAGGCGAAACAGTCGAGCAGGCCCCAGCCCAGAGAGCCCCGTTTGCTGTGTTAACAACTAACATCTACCAAGAGCTCATGACATGCCAGATGCTATTCGAAGCATTTTATTTAGTCTCATTTAATCCTTCCACCACCCCATCTTATGAAGTAAGTACTGTTTTACCATCCCCATTTTACAGATGAGAAAGTGTGTTAGTGTTAGTTGCTCAGTCACATCCAGACTCTTTGTGACCTGATGGACTGTAACCCTCCAGGATCCTCCGTCCATGGGATTTCCCAGGCAAGAATACTGGAGTGGGCAGCCATTCCCTTCTCCATGGGATCTTCCTGACCCAGGGATTGAACCCTGGTCTCATGTATTGCAGGCAGATTCTTTACCGTGAAGGCCAGATGAGAAAACTGAGGCCTAATTTGGTTAAGTAGTTTGACCAGTTCTCACAGTATGCAGAGCTGAGATCTGAACACAGACAATCTTCCTTCAGAGTCCATGGTGGTTTTGGCTGGGACAGGCGACTTGTGGGATGTTACTTCCAAACCAGGGATTGAACCTATGCCCCTGTAGTGGAAGCATGGGATCCTAACCACAGGACCACCAGGAAGTTCCTAGAGTCAATGCTTTTAACTCCTTAACCCAGGCCTCACTGGCAGTGGGAACTTATTACAGATACATTTTGCAGCAGGGGAACAAAATGACTGAATTGCATACCAATTCTCTGAATACAAATGGAATATTTAATAACCCGATAGACTAAAATTTTATAAGGAGCTAAAACAGACAGAACACTCACTGCGTGGAGAGCTGCCCTCTCCAAAGGGGACATACCCTGAATCAAGAAGTGAATTAGGAAGCATCACTCACTGGATAATGAGAATCCTCCTAACATGACATTAGGCAGTCAGAGGAAATCTGCTCCATCTGCCCCTGAGTTGGCTTTCAAATTGTCACTTACTAATAGGGCTGCTATAGTCTCAGCTAGATGCTGAGAGGGTCTCTCTATTGACCAATGTAAAATGCAGCCCATCCTGGCTGGAGATGAACTTTAATCCAGGGAAGACCAGTGATTGGGACTGTGCTGTAAAATGATGCTTTTGATGCCTGTTAAGGAATATTGATAATGGAAAGGAGAGTAAAGAGTTTGTTTCTTCACAGTAGTCCAGGGCAGAGGAGACTGCCATTCATTCATTCATTGAACAAATATTTATTTATTATTTGAATTCTTCTTCTTCTTTTTTTTTTTTTTTTGCCACACTGTGCAGCTTGCAAGGAGATCCAACCAGTCTATTCTGAAGGAGATCAGCCCTGGGATTTCTTTGGAAGGAATGATGCTAAAGCTGAAACTCCAGTACTTTGGCCACCTCATGCGAAGAGTTGACTCATTGGAAAAGACTCTGATGCTGGGAGGGATTGGGGGCAGGAGGAGAAGGGGACGACAGAGGATGAGATGGCTGGATGGCATCACTGACTCGATGGACGTGAGTCTCAGTGAACTCCGGGAGTTGGTAATGGACAGGGAGACCTGGCGTGCTGCAATTCATGGGGTCGCAGAGTCGGAAATGACTGAGCGACTGAACTTAACTGAACTGTGCAGCTTGCAGGATCTTAGTTCCCAGACCGGGGATTGAACACAGGCCCCCCAGCAGTGAAACCATGAGTTCCAATCACCAGAGCCCCCCCCACCCCCCCCACCCCCAGGGAATTCCCTGAACTTAATTTCCTAATTTGTTCAAGCACTGTGATGGTAGGTGCTATGGATACGGGGGTGAGCAAAATCAGACAGATTCCTCGAGGAGTTTACAGTGAAGCAAGGGAAAGGGGCACCAATGAAAGAATCACTCACGATTCAATGTGCAGCTATAACTGGAGTGAAGCCTTTGAAGAAATTCGAAGAGAAGAAATCCCTTTCTCTGGGAGGCAGAGAAGCCTTCCCTTAGGCAGTGAGGACTGAGCTGAGATCTGGGAGACGAGCAATTGTATGAGCATTCCAGACAGGTGGAACCTCCTGTGAAAAGACGCTGAGGCAGGAATAAGAGGTGTCTCGTGTCGGGGTTTGAGACTAGGTTGAGGAGGTCAGTTTAGACCTTCAAGGCCTGAGAGGACACACTGGGGATTTGGTGCTTTATGCTGAGAACAAACTGCAGGTCAATAAAATGTTTAAGGATTTTCACTGGGGAACATGATATGATTAGATCTACCCTATTAATGAGATCCTGGATCATCTTCACTAGTATTATTCTGGATTCTTTTTCTGGGAGATTGCCTATATCCACTTCATTTAGTCATTTTTCTGAGGATTTATCTTGTTCCTTCATCTGGGACATAATCCCATTTCTTTTCATTTTAGCTAGCTTTCTGTGATTGAGGTGTCAGTTCTGAAGGCTGCTGGGATTGTAGTTCTTATTTCTTCTGTCTGCCCTCTGATGGATGAGACTAAGAGGCTTGTGCAAGCTTCTTGATGGGAAGGACTGGCTGTGGGGAAAACTGGGTCTTGCTCTGGTGGGCAGGGCCATGATCAGTAAAACTTTAATCCGATTGTCTGATGATGGGTGGGGCTGCCCTCCCTCCCTGGCAGTTGTTTGGCTTGATGCAACCCAGTCCTGGAGTCTACAGGCTCTTTGGTAGGGCTATTGGTGACCTCTAAGAGGACTTCCTAAGTGGCTCAGATGGTAAAAAATCTGCCTGCAATGTGGGAGACCCAGGTTTGATCCCTGGGTTAGGAAGATCCCTTGGAGTAGGGAATAGCAACCCACTCCAGTATTCTTGCCTGGAGAATTCCATGGACAGACCCACTCCAGCATTCTTGCCTAGAGAATTCCATGGACAGAGGAGCCTGGCAGGCTACAATTCCACAGGGTCACAAAGAGTCGGACACAACTGAGAACTAATGCACACTTCAGAGGCCTTACACTGAGAGGCATCTCCCAGGACTGCTGCCTCCAGTGCCCTGTCCCCATGGTGGGCCACTGCCAACATACGCTTCTGCAGGAGACCCTCGCTCACAGGTAGGTCTGGCTCAGTCTCCTGTGGGGTCACTGGTCTTTTCCCCTGGTTCCTGGTGCATGCAAAATTTTGTTTGTGCCCTCCAAGAGTCTCCATTTCCTCCAGTCCTGTAGATGTTTTATAATCAAATCCCCCTGGCCTTCAGAGTTAAATTCCCTAGGGATTCCCAGTCCCTTGGCTGTGTCCTCAGGCTGGGAAGCCTGATGTGGTGCTTAGAATATTCACAATAGGTTCTAGGTCCTTCCATAATCAAGGACCTGCTATGTAGCACAGGGAGAACTTTGGCATTATTGTTCTCCAGTTTGTGGGTTCCCCACCTGGCCGACATAGGATTTGATTTTATCATAATTGTGCCCTTCCTACTGTTTTGTTGTGACTTCTTTGTCCTTAGAAGTGGGGTATCTTTTTTTGGTCTTCCAGTGTCTTCCTGTTTATGGTTGTTTAACAGCTAGTTGTGGTTTTGGTGCCCCAGCAGGAGAAAATGAGTGCACATCCTTCTACTCTGCCATTTTGAACCAATCTAGATATACATTAAAAAAAAAATAACTCTGCAGATTCGACTGGAAGGAGGCAAAAGTTTACTAGGTTCTTCTCTTACTGCATTTAAAGAACATTTATTGAGCACAGGCCAGAACTGTCCAGTAAAAGCATAGTATTAAAAAATAACATAAGCCACATATTTTGAATTTTCTAATAGTCACAGTAAAGAAAGTAAAAAAAATAGTAAAATTGATTTTAATATATTTTATTTTACTCAATATATCTAAAATATTATTGTCTCAACATGTAATAATATTAAAAAGCTTAGTCTTTGAAATCTACTGTGTATTTCACACATCTCAATTGGAACACAAAATATTCATCAGAAATACTTCATCTGTATTTATCTTCCATAAAATTTATAGTTAAAAAAAAATAGGCTTACACCCCAATGTTCACTGCAGTACCATTTACAATAGTCAATACACGGAAGCAACCTAAAGGTCAATCAACAGATGAATGCATAAAGAAGAGCCCAGGAGCCATAACTACTGAAACTCACATGCCCTAGAGCCTGTGCTTTTGCATAAGAAAAACCACAACGAGAAGCACTGCAACTAGGGAGTGGCCCTTACTCAAGGCAACTAGAGAAAAAGCTCACACAATGAAGACCAGCACAGCCACAAATAAAAATAAATAAGTAAAATTATATTAAAAAAACTATTTTAAATTTACTTATATTTATTTTTCTTAATACGAAGAACATTTTTCTTTATTGAAGTTGACTTACAATGTTTCAGGTGCACAGCAAGATGAGTCAGTTGTATGTGTGCACATATATTATTTTTGAAATTATTTTCCATTGTAGGTTATTATAAGATATTGACTATAGTTCCCTGTGGGTACACAGTAAACCTTTGCTGCTTGTTGCATATCTATTTTTAAAAATTAGAAATCTAGCATTCTATTCATGCTAAGTCAAACAGGTAGAATCAAAATGTCATAAATTTTTTAATTAGGCAAAAATTCATGTTTTCTAAAACATATATTATACATATTATTTATATGTGTGTATACAAAAACTTTCTAATATGCTTGGTAAAGGCTTGAGAAAGAACATCAAAAAAAAAAAAGAGAGAAAAGATGGAGAATTTGGAAAACATAAGCTAAATGAAATGATAGTACTGAATATGACATAGAAACAGTGAAACCAACCAGATAAAAGTAAAAGATCATCACACAGTCCAGTTGTTTTTGAACAAGGCTGCTCATTAGAAACATAACTGGAGCTTTGGAGAAAAAAAAGCAATACCTGGACATTTGTATTTTTCAAAAAATTCAAGATAATTCTGACATGCATCTGGGTTTTAAAAAGTGATTACAAGTTTTTCTATTAAATGGTAGTCTTAGTAATATAGAATTCTATTATTTTTCTGTTGACCAATCATGATACAATGGTATGAAATGAATAATAGTTACATAATCACAATAATAAAAGATGTTTATCAGTTTTCACAATAGCCAGACAAAAAATAAAAATAATTACGATTGTAAACCATAATGGGAACATGATTAGCCTAACAGTATAAAATAATTACATGCAATTTGAGGGGTCAAGCAGAGTGATATGGTAAGTGGAAGTGCATACACGCACATGTTTTCATCCACCCAGCCAGTCTATGTCTTTTGGTTGGTACATTTTACCCATTCACATTTAAGGTAATTATTGATATATATGATAGTATTACAATTTTCTTAAATGTTTTGTGTTTATTTTCTGTAGATCTTTTCCTTCTCTTGTGTTTCCTTCCTAGAGAAGTTCCTTTGGGATTTGTTGTAAAGCTGGTTTGGTGGTGCTGAATTCTCTTAACTTTTGCTTGTCTGGAAAGTTTTTGATTTCTCCATCAAATCTGAACGAGAGTCTTACTGGGTAGAATATTCTTGGTTGTAGCTTCACTTTCACCACTTTAAATATACTGTGTCATTTCCTTCTGGCCTGTAGAGTTTCTGTTGAGAAATCAGCTGATAGGTAGGCCAATGAGCCTCCTGCCTACTCCTCTTTCTCAGGGGTTCCCAGTCATGGGGGAAGTCCCTGCCAAAAGAAGGGGTCCTGGGGAGCAGATGTGTAACTGGGGTGTCTGGCCCAGCAGGCCCAGGCACCAGACCCCTGTTTATCAGGTGCCACCCCTCTTCACACAGTTCCTACCAATTCCTGTCTTTTCTCTCCCCATTTGACACCAAGCTGAGCAGTCAGACCTTTCTCTCTCTCATCCAAGACATTTATAAATTTCTAGGGAGACTAATTTTGCCCTTGCTTTCAACTCTAGGCAATGCATAGAATTCACAGCTTCACTAATCCTTTGCCTCAACTTCCTCCCACTCTAATTCCATTTGATAAATTAATACAACAGATATGAAAGAGCCCGATTCTAATTTTTCCATCAGAAATGTGTGCTCCTTGAAAGCACAGACCAAACGTTATCTTCTTGCCTTTTCTTTTATGCTTTAAAATTCTCTACATGGTTTCTCATCCACTCTATTTAACATAGAAGTTTGTTGCTTTTGCAGGGTGGGGGTGGAGGGGGTGGTGTGGAGCTTCCCAGGTATCTCAGTGGTAAAGAATCCACCTGCCATGCAGGAGACTAGGGTTCAATTCCTGGGTTGGGAAGATCCCCTGGAGAAGGGAACCTCTATCCACTCCAGTATTCCGGCCTGGAGAATTCCATAGACTGTCTAGTCAGACACGACTGAATGTCTTTCATTTGTTGCTTTTTATATAATAATGGCTGACATCAGTATTTACTAAACACCATACACCTCACATGGATTCTCTCATTTAATGCACATTAAGTCGATATCCTGTGAGGTAGATATTACTATCATTTTACAAATCAGGAAGTTGAGAGGCTTGGAGAGCTTAAATAATTTATTAAAGATCACACAACTAGTAAGAGGCAATCAGGCTAAACTCATTTCTAATCCAGAGTTTAACCCTTGTATGACACTACTTTCAGAGGATGGTTTGCTTCTGTAGCCTTTTCTCTAGAGTTTATGCAGCGGTTTGAGAACTTCAGGCCCTGCCAAACGCGTTCTGTGCTTGTTTGTTTCAGAGAGAGAAAGTCCTCAAAGTCCAGGTAACCATGACCCGGATTTAACCAATAGATGCCAAGCCAGAGGGCAGCAATCTGGAGCAAACGCCTGCCTAGCTCGCTTCCTCTAGAGTTTCTAATCTCAGCATTCAAACTGGGCGTGCCTATCAATCCTTCCACCTGCTACACTCCACATGGCTCCACCCTGATTTCTGGCAGGATGAAGGCTCACCCCAAGAGGAAAACAGAGAGGCTGTGCCCCCTTGTGGAATCCAGTTCTCCTATTTCATAGAGGGCGAAAGTGGTACTCAGAAGGGCGAATCAAACTCAAGGACGCAGAACGAGTTAGTCCCAGCTCTCAGTCACTGGATTTATCTCTCAGCATTCTAATTTGCTTCAGCCCCAAAGCAGATAAACACAAATCAGTTCTTCACAAAGAAACCTTGACTTGAGGTCTGAGACCTCACAAAAGCATTGACAAAGTCCCAGAAAACGTTGGCGGATCCGGGAGACGCCTTCCGGGCCTGGGCACCGTCCTCTCCACTTGAGCTCCACCCCTCCACCCGCAGCCCAGCTACGTCCCGCACTCGTTTCTCACTCAGGTTCCAGGCCCCGCCCCCGGAGGCCGCAGCCAATCGGAGAGCCTCGCCCCGCCGGCAGTGACGTGCCCCGCCCCGCAGCCGCGGGATTCAAACTCCCGGAAGCAGCTCCTGCGCCAAAGGGTGTGACTGGGCCGACACGAGCCCTGCGCTTCGCCTCAGGTGCTGGCTGGCTGCGGGGAGGCGACCGCGGAGGGTGGCGGAGGCGGCCTGGACCCGCAGCCTTGAGGCCGGGCGTGACCGCGGGGGAGGCGGGATCAGTGGGAGATCGCGTTGGCTGGGATTCAATCTCTGCCTACCTTGGAGCCAGTCGCCGTTCCCTGGCGCTCACTTTGTGCCTGTACCCGGGAGGCCGTCGCCTATTGGATCCTCGCTTTCAGCTCTGCCGTGAGTGTTATCATCCTCTTTCAGACAAGAGCAGGGAGTTCTAGTGACTTGGCCAAGTCCTTTCCTTAGTGCAGCATTTTGCGGATTAGCAAGTACTTGAAGGCAGTGGCACCCCACTCCAGTACTCTTGCCTGGAAAATCCCATGGATGGAGGAGCCTGGGGTCGCTAAGAGTCGGACACGACTGAGCGACTTCCCTTTCCCTTTCATGTCTATTCTACAAACTTCTTCACCTCAGAGGTGAGAAGAAAGGTGCCTGTTTTTGCAGTTTTCTTTGCCTCTCTTCGCACTGGAGGTCTTCAGATCAGATCAGATCAGTCGCTCAGTCGTGTCCGACTCTTTGCGACCCCATGAATCGCAGGCCTCCCTGTCCATCACCAACTCCCGGAGTTCACTGAGACTCAGGTCCATCGAGTCAGTGATGCCATCCAGCCATCTCATTCTCTGTCGTCCCCTTCTCCTCCTGCCCCCAATCCCTCCCAGCATCAGTCTTTTCCAATGAGTCAGCTCTTCGCGTGAGGTGGCCAAAGTACTGGAGTTTCAGCTTTAGCATCATTCCTTCCAAAGAAATCCCAGGGCTGATCTTCAGAATGGACTGGTTGGATCTCCTTGCAGTCCAAGGAACTCTCAAGAGTCTTCTCCAACACCACAGTTCAAAAGCATCAATTCTTTGGCGCTCAGCCTTCTTCACAGTCCAACTCTCACATCCATAAATGACCACAGGAAAAACCATAGCCTTGACTAGACGAACCTTTGTTGGCAAAGTAATGTCTCTGCTTTTGAATATGCTGTCTAGGTTGGTCATAACTTTCTATGTGAAGGTTTTTGTAGATTTGCCTCCACTTGTAGAAGACGTGGCCTGTAGTAGATGCTTTGTGCCCTTTACTAGGTATCTTAGTCTTTCACCTTAGAATGGACAAAAATCCAGGGCTAACCTTTTCTGGTGGCTTAGTGGTAAAGAATTCGCCTACCAATGCAGGAGAAGAGGTTCGATCCCTGGGATGGGAAGATCCCCTGGAGAAGGAAATGGCAACCCACTCCAGTATTCTTGCTTGGGAAATCCCATCCACAGAGGAGCTTGGGTAGGCAGTCCATGGGGTCAGAAAAGAGTCAGACATGACTTAGCAACAAAGCTTCTCCTTACTTCTTGTTCTTAATTCCTGCCATTCCTGAATTCTTTGAATATTGGGTCTCTTTTTCCTATAAATGCCTCATACTGAATTCTTCTCACTTCTGCCCACTGTGCTGTCTGAACATTACAGTTAAGATAGAACTGAACTAGGCCTATCTTCTCAAACAGGACACACCATAATGTCAGGTAATGATGTTTCAATGTCCATTTATTCAGAATTATATTTTTTGTCATTGGCTTTTTATTCTGGAGTAAAGTTTGTCTTTGTAATCTAACTTTCAGGTTTCATTTAATGGCTTAATCATTGGTTATCCCTCTATTTTTTTAAAAATGAAACATTTCTAATGAAGTATGACACACATAAGAATCCTGCACAAACACAGACGTACAGGTTGACATATTGAATACCTCCGTGCATCTACCACCCAGATTTAAAATATATATATTGTTGTTAGCAAGCTAGAAGCCATACCCCACGGTATCAATTTTATTTACATAGAAAGGTTCTTCTGTTTAGTAAATAGGTTATTAGATCTTTTCAAACCTGAGATTTGACCTTGTAAACTCAGATTTCTTTTTACAGGCACTTTCAGAGATGTCTTACAGAAATCCCAAAGATTTAATTAAAAGTAAATGGGGACCAAAGCCTAGTAACTCCAAATCAGAAACTGCATTAGAAAAATTTAGGGGAGAAATGACAGCTTTAAAAACATCGGTAGATGAAATCACAAGTGGAAAAGGAAAGCTGATTGATAAAGACAGACACAAACTTTTGGAGGTAAGACCTTTTAAACTGTAGTAAGCTTTACTATGGGAGATGAGAAAGTATATGATATAATCTACTTTTTATGTTCACTAAATGTAAACAACAAATCTAATCATGTCACCTTTGGGGTTTAGATTTTAGCATGAAGTTCATTTAATCATGTATTTTGGCTACTTTACAAGTAATTTTTGTTTTCAGATTTTTTTTTAAGGTAAAATCATTACAGATATCAGCATTTTGTGTTTTGTTAAACTATATTTCCCTAATTTACAATTTGTTATGACATAGTCTGAAAAGGAGTTAGGAATATTAGAACTGGAAGGACTTAAAATTTAATCAGTTCAATTTATTTTGCAAGAGTACTTTTATTTTTCATAGTTAGAAAACAAATTATCCGTGCTAAATAATACCATTGGATTTCTTTAAATTTTACTTGATAAGGCACATCATAAAACCAAATGATTTATTATTTTTTTAAACACATACTGAGGTGAATTCTTATTCAAGCATGGAGAAATGGTCTATCACCAATTCTTAGACATAAAGATTATTTTGTAATCTGGTGAAAGAATCTAGTAGCTTTTCTGAGAGCTCTCTTTCCAGTTCATTTTACTTCTGACAAGCAAGGGCTGTCAAAATCCCTTTATAATCAATTGAAATTAAACTTCCTATAACTTCTACCAGTTTGTTCTAGTTATGTCCATTAAAGCTACATAGAACAAGTCTTTTTTTTTTTTTTTTTAATCCAATTGACAGCTTTTCAGGTGTCCAAGTCTTCCCAGATGGCGCCAGTGGTAAAGAACCCACCTGCCAAAGCAGGAGATTTAAGAGATGGGGTTTCGATCCCTGGGTTGGGAAGATCCCCTGGAGAAGGGCATGGAAAGATATTCCAATATTCTTGCCTGGAGAATCCCATGGACAAAGGAGCCGGACAGGCTACATCCATAGGGTTGGACACGACTGAAGTGACAGCATGCATGCATGCAGATATACAAGGAAATCTTGCTTCCTCTTACTTATCTATAGGCCAGCCCCATATTCTTCAACTGTACTGGCTTTTTCTCATCCTGGTCACTTTCCTGAACACTTTTCTGGTGTTCATGTCCCTCTTGAATTAATGCTTCTGGATTGCACACAGTCACAAACACAGATTCAAGCAGTAGTATTATTTCCCCTAATCTGGATGCTGTACTCTATGAAATCTTAGAATTGTATTGGCTTCTTTGGTACTGTGTCATAATACTGTCTTATCTTAAGCTGGTCAGATCAGATCAGTCGCTCAGTCGTGTCCGACTCTTTGCGACCCCATGAATCGCAGCACACCAGGCCTCCCTGTCCATCACCAACTCCTGGAGCTTACTGAGACTCATGTCCTTCAAGTCAGTGATGCCATCCAGCCATCTCATCCTCTGTCGTCCCCTTCTCCTCCTGTCCCCAATCCCTCCCAGCAACTAAAAATCCCCTCATCATTTTCACACAACCATCCAACTCTATGTCCCCATTTCTATTTGAATAACTGTTAAGCTTTTTTCCCTTTGTCAGCATGTAAAGCCATTTTACTTACTTTTTCTATCATCTCTATATTAGTGCTTTCTCCCTTTTGCCAGCAAGTTTAACTAACATGCCTTCTTTAACTTTCCAATCCTTGAAAATGTTGAACATTCCCTTGAAGATCGCCTTCTAGATTTGATACCAAATCATTTATTAACAAAAAGCAAGTTTATGAATGTACTTTTATCCAGCTATAACATTCTGTAATATCTGAATTCTGTTGCTCCAAGTTCATCAGTGAGCATGTATGTCTTTGTGTGACTCAACTTTTAGCCATTAAGATGACTAGAATTGGCGTGATGGGGGAATAATTAGCAGATAATCAGGTGAGAGCCAGCTCTTCTTTAGCTTTCTAAGTGGTCTCTCCTTTCTGTGTCCATGTCCCGTTTATTTTATATATATCTTAACCACAGCACTTATCATACTGCATTAATGTATTGGTCTAATTCCCTATGAGCTCTCTGAGCATTTTTCTGGTTCTGGTATCTGGTGTAATGCTGACTTGATACCTAATAAATACATCCTATACGCTTGTTGTAATGTACTGTTTATTTTTGTGTTTGACCTGGCCTTGTTCTAAGATTCTTCTTAGTTTATATCTAGAAAATTCGAGTCCTTGAAGCTGAGAGAGAGAAGAATGTTTATCGCCTCACAGAGAAGGACAAAGAAATACAGCGACTCAGAGACCAGCTGAAAGCCAAGCACAGCAGTACTGCATTGCTTGAACAGCTGGAAGAGAAAACCAAGGAAGTTGAAAGAAGAGAACAGCTGTTGAAATCCTTGTCTGAAGAGACAGATGTGTTGAAGAAACAGTTGTCTGCTACAACTGCAAGGCTTGCTGAACTTGAAGGCAAAGCCAATACACTTCATTTATCGCAGGTACTAATTTCTTTAAAACCTGATTTTTTTTTTTAATCTTTTCTAATACAGTTTGTAATTCTTATGAAGAATGGGTTTGTTAAAACATGCTTGTCAAATGGTGAAACAGTATAGTATACTAACAGGTTTACTTTTTTTTTTTTTTCCATAGTCTTGTTCTTCTCTATAAGCAAAAATAGGTAATATGGCTGCCTCCACTGACCATACCATTGTTTTGCCCAAGGGAGTATTCAGAATACAGATTCTGCTGTGTGTCTACAATAGCCAGGACGATTTTATTGAATTCTTTTTTCTATAGTTTGTCTTGTGAGAAGAATGGCTTCATTTCTGGTTATTTTTCACATTTGAGGCACCCAGTTATAACAGCAAGTATGCTTTTCTCCCGTCTTCTGTTTCCGAGTCACTAGTGTAGTAGAAAGAGCGTGGATTTATGGGTAGGCAGCTCCGAGTTCAGATTCCACTTCCGAGCTGTGTGAGTCTAAACAAATTCCTTAACCTCTCTAGCCTTAGAAACAATGCTAGAATTCACCAGACCCCTCTCCTAAATCTCAGTTTGCACATCAGTAAAATGAGGATAAGAGTACTGGAGATTAAATGTTACAATATATGTGAATAACCTAGCAGGGTGCCTGGCATGTGAAGTGAAAGTTGCTCAGTTGTGTCTGACTCTTTGTGATTGCATGGACTGTAGCCCACCAGGCTCCTCCATCCAGGGGATTCTCCAGGCAAGAATACTGGAATGGGTTGCCATTTCCTTCTCCAGGGGATCTTCCCAGCCCAGGGATCAAATCTGAGTCATTGCAGGCAGACTCTTTACCATCTGAGCCACCATAGTGCTAAATAAATAGTTTCTTACTGATCAGACCTTTGATTCTCTTGAAAATTTGGACATGTGAATCATACTAATACTACAGCTATTAACACTACCTACAGAAGAAAGGGCACCTCTGGTAGCTTAGATGGTAAAGAATCTGCCTACATTGCAGGATACCTGGGTTTGATTCCTGGATCAGGAAGATCCCCTGGAAATGGGAATGGCAACCCACTCCAGTATTCTTATCTGGAAAATCCCATGGACAGAGGAGCCTGGTGGGCTACAGTCCATGGGGTTGCAAAAAGTCGGACACCACTGAGTGACCAAAACTTACTTACAGAAGAAAATCTATTGCTTTCAAATAAATGCTTCAGTGATGTTAAGGGTCTTTGTACTTTATCTCCCCTTTAGAGTGGGGCTTCCTACTCTAAGAGAATTTGCCTGCCAATGCAAAAGATGTGGGCTTGAGCCTTGTGTCGGGAAGATCCCCTAGAGGAAGAAACGGCAACCCACTTCACTATTGCCTGGAAAATCCCATGGACTGAGGAGCCTGGCAGGCTACCATCCATATGGTTGCAAAGAGTTGGACATGACTGAGCGACTTCATTTTCACTTTTACTTAAAGCTCAAGAATTAGTTTCTCTACTTTTGAAGATGGAAATAAAAATCTTGGTAGAAATGATTTTAAAAATGTATTCATATAATCACTACGGGATACTCACTGTTAATTTCTGTACTAGTCAGCATGTCTAATCACCTGACAACTGACCTCCAAATCTCAGAGTCTTATACAACAAGTGATTATTTTTCTGCTCATGTCACAGCTTATTTTAAGTTGGAGTGGAGGAGGCTTTGCTCCACAGAATCATTCAGAGATCCAGGTTCCTTCCTTCTAGTGGCTCCCTCATCTCTCAGACTGCAGTCCTCCACCAGATCCTTTATACACAGCTGTGGGCTAGAGAGCACGTGAAGAACTGGGGTAGCCTGTGGGGTCTAGGCTTCGGATTGGCATATCTCATTTCTGCTTACATTCCACTGGACAGAATTCAGTCTCATGACCTCACTAACTACAGGGAAGGCTGGGAAATGTGGTTTGCAGTGTGCCCAGGGTAAAAGGAAAGAAATGTGATGAACTATCTCTGTCATGGTTTCCACCTGAAGGACTAAATTGAGAGGGGGGAAAGAGCACCTCTAGAGAAGAAAATACATATTTTGAGCTTTCTTGCCATCCTTCACACAAGTCTCTTTCCTCAGAGCTGTTAAAAACTGAAATGCAGCTTTTTATGAGCTTTGTTGGTTAGCTTTGGTACCTTACCACCTGGAAAATGAAAGTGTTGTCAACTCAGTCGTGTTCGACTCTTTGTGACCCCATGGACTATAGCCTGCCAGGCTCCTCCATCCATGGAATTCTCCAGGCAAGAATACTGGGGTCTTCCCAACTCAAGAGATCAAACCTGGATCTCCTTCAGGTGGATTCTTGACCATCTGAGCCACCAACTTACCATCTACTTCCCCTCTTTTATTCCCTCTGGAAAAATGAAGAAAAGAGAGGAGACAAATTATATTTTGAGTTCTATATGAATGAATACTAATTAATACTATTGCTAATGTTGAATATAAATAAATTCTAGAAAACAAAATTTATCTTTTATTTGACAATTTAATATTTTAGGGATTTCATTTAAGTAGGCCAATTGCTTGGTTTTGTTTCCTGGTGAAAATCAGAGAGCTGTTCATATCCACTGAAGGCTAGTCTGGTGATTCTGGGGTCCAGATGACATCAGATATCAAATTAGATATGAAATCTCAGGGTGTCCAATCTGCTTAGGAGGCCTCCAGGACATCTTAATTCCGCACTGCTACTCATCACTTGGCATGTACCAGTTCTGGATTTTGGGATGTATGTGAAATATACTGTCTTATTATGAAGGTAAGTATAATGAGCAAACTTATGTTCTTAAATTATTATGTTAACTAATATTGATTTACTTACAGACTGTGGCTACAAGTTGCTTCAATTCATCAATGAGTAATATTCATGAAATGGAAGTACAGCTGAAAGATGTAAGTTTGTTTTTATTTTATTAAGTTATGGCTAAAGAGGACTCATTCCTTTATTATTAAATTTCATGGAAATTGACAACAGTAATGCTGTAGCTTGAAAAATTCTTTTGAGGAGATGAAGAAATGAATGGTTTGAGATCATCTCTCTGGGTTACCATGTTTAAGTCTCTTTCCAGGCATTCAAGAGGGCCAGTTCCTGTAAGTATGGCTAGGAAAGCCTTGGAAATCTTTAGGCTATAAATCATCCATTTCTACCAAATAACTCAACAATATCCCGTTTTCACTTAAATCTAATTTGTTCAATAATTTTATTATAGTAATGTAATTTAATATGTATTATTTTTTCTTTTTGTTTACCCATGCTAGATGTCCTCTTTAGTTTGAAATTATTCCTTTAGAAACAGGATTTTCTTTCCTAGTTTGAAAAGGAAATACATTCTTTGTGTATTCAATATTTCTTTTTCCTAGAATTGGATATGAAGTTAGCTATATTATTCCAAACATATCTTAAATGGATTGGTGGGTTGCATTGAAAATTAAATAAATTGGGGACATAGGACTAGTAGTCACAGTGTATTTTTTCAAATTTTAAGGTTAGATATGCAAAGTATGAAATTCTTGATTTAATTATTGGGTCAATAGGTAGATATTGTGATTCCAGAAATATTACTGGCATGTCTACCCTGATCTAAGTATGCTCTTAAGAGTCCTGTTTTATCTCACATACCAGGCATACCTTGAGGCCTATTTGATTTTCAAGAAAAGAATTTAAATCGTTAGTGTCTGTATAACTGGGTTCTAGAGTACCCTTTTCAAAGTAATTTATCTAGAGGTAGCTAAAATAAAGAAGAAACACAATTCTTAAAGAACTATCAAAATAAGTTTTTTGTATGTCATGTATTATCCCCAGCATTTAGACAATTGGAAAGAATGACTAGATGGAATCTGGTGAAGTTTCTTGAATCTTATAATAAGTGTCTCTTTTAGCAAAGTGCCTGAAAATAGATGCTGTTTTCTTAAACCCATGTGTAATTTTTAGGCTTCTCAGTGCTAACTCGGAGAAGGTGATGGCACCCCACTCTTGCCTGGAAAATCCCATGGACGGAGGAGCCTAGTGGGCTGCAGTCCATGGGGTCGCTAAGAGTCGGACACGACTGAGCGACTTCACTTTCACTTTTCACTTTCATGCATTGGAGAAGGCAATGGCAACCCACTCCAGTGTTCTTGCCTGGAGAATCCCAGGGACGGGGGAGCCTGGTGGGCTGCCATCTATGGAGTTGCACAGAGTTGGACACGACTGAAGTGACTTAGCAGCAGCAGCAGCAGTGCTAACTACTCCAAATATCAACTAAAGTTATTTTTATGTAATGATGATTAGTCTGGGGTAGAACCTGAGAGTCTCCATTTCCAATAAGCTTCAGGTGCTGCTGCTACTGTTGGTGGTCTGAGGACTGCTCTGTGAGAACCATTAACTTACATTTGAGGAGCGAGAGGTGGCCAAGCTCTGATTATCCCTTTGGGATCTCAGCAGATCTTTCAGACCAGGGGGAGAATTATAGTTGGAAGACTGAGGAGCAGGGAAAGAGAAATCTCACTCCTCAGAGTCTACACCATCACTTTATTTGGCTTTGGAGGACTCAGCCATTCTAATCCTATACCCTCTGCAGAGCTCCCACAAAACTTCCTGTAGAAGTTTGCCCACCTGTTTAAGAATCAGTGTTTGTTAGGCTAAAATAAGTCCTAAAAATCTATTTTGCTTCTCTTAGGGTCAAGCTGTATCATTCCTCAACTATCATTTAGATCTGGCTCATATTTTGAAATAATTACATGGAGTTAATGCTGTAATTGCATTCCTGATAGCTCAGTTGGTAAAGAATCCACCTGCAATGCAGGACACCCTGGTTCAATTCCTGGGTTGGAAAGATCCCCTGGAGAAGGGATAGGCTACCTACACCAGTGTTCTTGGGCTTCCCTTGTGGCTCAGCTGGTAAAGAATCTGCTGCAATGGTTGGGAAGATCCCCTGGATAAGGGAAAAGCTACCCACTCCAGTATTCTGGCCTGGAGAATTCCCACGGACAGTCCATGGGGTCACAAAGAGTCAGACACAACTGAGTGACTTTCACTTTCAGTGCTGTAATCATTATCCAGTTGGTCCGTAACTTTAAAATCAAATAACTGAATGTCGGTTTTAATAGGCGTTTCTTGCTCTTGATTTAAAAAATCTGATTTTTAGGGAATTCCCTGGTGGTCCAGTGGTTAGGACTCTAGGGTTCCACTGCAGGTGGGTATGGTTTTGATCCACTGTTGGGGCACTATGATCTGTAAAGCCACATGGTGCAGCCAAAAAAAAAAAAAAAATCTGACTTTTAAACATAGAATTACTGAAGATAAATAATTATTTTTAATTTGGAAAAAAATCAAATTTACAGAAAAGTTATAAGAATGGAAAATAGTACACAGAAGTCCACATACTCTTTACCAAAATTGAACTCATTAGCATTTTATCCCATTTTATACTTTCTCTTTCAGTCCCCACCCCTATCCACACACATACACATACACACACAGACATAATATTTTTTCTGAACCATGAAATAGTTGCGTATATCTATAGCCTTTTCAGCCTGTATATTCCCAAGAATGAGGATACTCTTACATGACCACCATACAGATACCACCTTTAATAAATTTAACATGGACATAATACTTCTAATCTACCATCCGTGTTCTAGTTTTGTCAATTGATGCGTATTTTTTCTTTTTTCAATATAGGCTAGCATTTCAATCTCTTAGAGCTTTTGCCCAAGGAAATATTTAATGGATCCCTGCCAAAGCAGGAGGAAGAGCTTTCATGGCATTCCCCACAGCTTCACTTTATCTACTTCTGTATTTTTATTGATAACTTGGGTGAACATGATAAATGCATGTCTAACAAATGTGTAGAGACACAAAGCTGGAAGAGATAACTAATGTAAGGAAGACTCTAAAGATGCAAAACTCATAATGTCAACATCCACTGACAGCTATCAAATCTACTTTTTGTTGCTTCTATAAAGAAATGAAAGTAGACACAGAGTCCTTGAGATCAGGAGTAAAGAAATGTTTATTACTTTATTGAAGTAACATCGCCATCATGTGGTCCTTTAGAATAATGCCTCATCCTCACTTTGGCAGCACATTTACTAGAATCAGGCTTCCCTGATGGATCAGATGGTAAAGAATCTGCAGTGTGGGAGACCTGGTTCTATCCCTAGGTCAGGAAGATCCCCTGGAGAAGGGAATGGCAACCCACTCCAGTATTCTTGTCTGGAGAATTCCATGGACAGAGGAGCCTGTCAGGCTACATACAGTCCCTGGGGTCGCAAAGAGTTGGGCACGACTGAGCAACTAGCGCACACACACACACACACGCACACCTATGTTTTACTTCAGTTGAGTTACACTAAGCAGCTTTTTTGTTAAGAACTTTGTATTTGTGCCATCTCTTTTCTGGCAGCCCTAAAGGATAAAAACTCATACCTCCTGGCTGCCACACTTTAATCATTGATAATAATTAATTCCCCCAGGTCAAGGATTAATTATGACACAAAGGATACGTATTATGCACTTGTAAGACTACAGAAATAGTTATGATAGTTCTATGACAAGATGTTTTGATTACATTTTCATGCATTACTTAATGAGTAATAGATTTTTGAAAGTGTTTTATTCTTTTTGAATCACTAAATGTATTGTTCTACGGTGTGTAAGGAACTGCTAGATTCCTTCTTGCTCTCTCCTCCCTTCTCTGAACACTCTCAAACTCCGGTCTAGGTCTACAAGGCTTTCTGGTTCTTGCAGGCATTTTCTCCACCCATGTTGTCAACATCATTCACAAACATTTATCAGGCAGCTTCTAGGTACAGAAACACAAATAAGGAACTGTGAAATAAAATATCTAAACAAGCCTGTGCCCAGCTGTCCAGAGGGCTCAGGGTATAGTTAAGGTAAGAAGTATCATCAGGAAGCAATCAAGAGTTCATGAGTATAAGATGCCAAGTAGACTGAATGCACACAAAAATCACTAGTTGCTTACAAAGGAGGGGAAACTTGATAAGGAGAGTTATGGTGAGGAGCCTTGAGAGATAAGCCTGGACTTGCTGGAACATGATGTAATGTGGAATTTAAGTGGGCAGATAACATAGGAAGGGATTGTAGAGCACTCTGCACGAAGGGAAGAGGCACAGAGGGTATGCATTATTGTGTAGACAAGGAAGCAGTGGAGGAAAGGAAAGGCCAGGCTGTGCTTTGAAGAGATGGGAAGTGGCAGATTGTGGGTAGTTTTAATGTCAGCCTAAGGGAACCTAGCTTCAGTTTCAGCAAGTGTTGTCCTGAAGCTTTAAAATATTCTGTTATTAATATAAAAAAAACAACTTAGCACTTCGGGGGATAGAGGAAGAGGTTGAACTGAACTTACTAGCTATAGCTATTTTGCCTCAAAATATTAAGCGATCATTATATTAATTGACCTAAAGCTATTGGTCATGGCCTGTGTCTCCTCTCACTGTTCTTGATGAGGAAATCAGCCTCCAAGTGAGGATTTATAAATCCCCAAATTACCAAGATCCAACAGTGAGCCACTGCTCAAGCAGGCATTTCTGTGGGGGTAGATAAGTCTTGGGCTTCCCTGGTGGCTTAGATGCTAAAGAATTCACCTGCAATGTGGGAGACCTGGGTCCGATCCCTGGGTTGGGAAGATCCCCTGGAGAAGGGAACAGCTACCCACTCCAGTATTCTTGCCTGGAGAATTCCATGGATAGAGCAGCCTGGCAGGCTACAGTCCATGGGGCCACAAGTAGTCAGACACGACCGAGTAAGTTTCATGTAAGTCTTGGCTTCTCTGGGGCTTCAGATGGTAAAGAGTCTGCCTGTAGTATGGAAAAACTTTGTTCAGTCCCTGGGTCAGGAAGATCCCTTGGAGAAGGAAATGGCAACCCACTCCAGTATTCTTGCCTGGAGAATCCCATGGACGGAGGAGCCTGGTGGGCTACAGTTCACGGGGTCGCAGAATCAGACATGACAGAGTGACTCACACTTTCATGTTAGGCAAGTCTTAGCACAAGTGGCACGGGCAGAGGGCTCATTACCAATGAGCTTGGCCATTGGTGAAGGGGTTTTAGTATCACTGTGTGTACCTCCTTCTGGGTCCTGAACATTTTACGCCTGTGACATTAGATTTAGCTGTGCATGTTCTCTTTACACAAGTAGTAATTGAGACTTATTTCCTCAGCCTCCCAGAAACATAGAAAAAAAAAAAAGGAGGCAGCCCCTGATAGGTCAGTTGGTAAAGAATCCGCCTGCAATGCAGGAGACCCCTGTTTGATTGCTGGGTCGGGAAGATCCTCTGGAGGAGGGATAGGCTACCCACTCCAGTATTCTTGGGCTTCCCTTGTGGCTCAGCTGGTAAAGAATCTGCCTGCAATGCGGGAGACCTGAGTTTGATCCCTGGATTGGGAAGATCCCCTGGAGAAGGGAAAGGCTACCCACTCCAGTATTCTGGCCTGGAGAATTCCATGGACTGTATAGACCCTGGGGTTTCAAAGAGTCAGACACGACTGAGCACTTTCACTTTCACTTTCCATGCTCTTGGATGGAAGACCTCGATTGGAAAGGAGAGAAGAGTTGTAATCTCGCATTTTGGTGCTAAAGTATAAGCATTTCAAGACTTCGTTTTCCCTCTGCTACTGACCGGCGAATCTTCTTTGCTAGCTTTCAACTTGAATTTCTGTCCTGCTGCTACTGGCAAAACAGGGGGTATGGATGAGGGGAGGTGTTTATACAGTTGTGTACAGCCCTGGCAGGCTCCTTTGGCTTTGCCTTTGACTGAATTTCCAAGGATCCAGTGGTTAAGACCAGTGAGAGTTAAGTCAGAGTATATATGAATTTGTCCCAGTTAACAATCAAAATATCACCAATACAATATTGTAAAGTTAAAAAATAAAATTAAAAAAAAAAAAAACAATCAAAATATCAGTAGAATTTTTCACTAAAAGTTTCATAAATCTGGGCTTCCCTGGTAGCCCAGGGGTTAAGAATCCACCTTGCAATGCAAGGGGCATGGGTTTGATCCCTGGTCCAGGAAGATACCACATGCTGCGGGGTGTCTAAGCCTGTGAGCCTCAACTACTAATGCCTGAGAGTGTAGAGCCCATGCTCTGCAACAAAAGATGCCACTGCAGTGAGAAGCCCCCACTCTCTGCAAGTAGAGAAAGCCCATGCACCACAATGATGACCCAGTGCAGCCAAAAATAAATAAATAAAATACATACTAAAGCCTTTCATAAACCTATACACCCCTGTCCATATATGCTACCTTGATTTATCCACTAAAGGTAATGTAGCTTCTTATGTGACTATTTGCTAATATCTTGCCACAGATCAGGTGGAATGAGCCACAGAAAATATAGATGAGGTTTTATAAAATTTTCCAACTTATGCTAGGTGGCTGGTAAAGCATAGCGAGGTTCTTGTAGGAAATATGTAACTGAAATGAAAAGTGAACATGAGCAGTAATGGTAAACCACTTTCTCTGTTACCAGCTAACTTAAATAGACACTGCTTATTTTATTAATATTGTCCATCATTCAAATAATTTCTTGACTATACATTGTATGCAAAAGCTGGGAGTCCTTTCAGAAGAACATGGTCTGCCACTTCAAGGAACTTAATATAAAAAAATCTGCCTGCAATGCAGGAGACATAGGAGATAATGGATTCAATGCCTGGGTGAGGAAGATCCCCTGGAGTAGGAAATGGCAACCCACTCCAGTATTCTTGCCTGGAAAACTCCATGGACAGATAAGCCTGGCGGGCTGTAGTCCATGGGATTGTGAAGAGTAGAACTCGACTGAACGACTAAGCACACACAATCTATTTGAAAAAGCAAACACAGAAAAAAGCTAATGATGGTTGGTAAAATAAGTTTTTAAAATATGTAGGTATGTGTTTATAACAACTGAGTTCCTAAACCCCTATACAAACTAGATGAAAGGTCCCATTTGGGGATTTTTGAGCTTTAAAAGATGAAAACCGGTGATAAAGAAAGAGGGTGATGTTTGAGTTTGATTCTCCGGGAGGCAAACACGAGATGGAGTAGTCAGCAGTGCAGTTTATTGGGGAGCCACGTCTGTGAAAGGAAGAGGAAGGCCCAGGATTAAGGCGGGGTGGCGGGCGGGGGCGGCACAGCCAGAGCAGGATGCACGCCTGGCAGAGCCTCTGTCCACCCCTTGGAGAGCCCGCAGGCAGAGCCCTCGGGTGGGTGGAAATACCTCTTAAAGAGTACCTGAGCACTGCACCTCCACCTCTGCCACAAAGACATTCTGTTAACAGAGAATGATGTGGGCACCGACATGAGGCAAACTGTAGAGTCAGTGGACAGATGAACGTAACCCTGTGTGGACATGACTTGGCCGTGTTCTTTGGAATTCTGAAGGTGTGTGGCCTTGGAATGTGTCTCTGTGTGGGAAGCTTTACACAGATTCCAGTGATGCCTGGAATCATTGTGTGATATGAGCCATCGAGTATTTATATGCTGGAAAAGACTGCGTCCTGTGTGGTCTCTTATCCATCTGAAGGGTTTGGGTTTTGATTATTGATTTGCTTTCATTTGCACTGTGAGGCTCTGGAGAAAAATCAGCAGTGGCTTGTGTATGATCAGCAGCGAGAGGTCTACGTGAAAGCGCTTCTAGCGAAAATCTTTGAGTTGGAACAGAAACTGGAAACAGCCCCTCAGACACTCCCGCAGCAGACAAAAAAGACTGAATCAGAAGGTACTGGTGTAAAAATGTTCTTCTGGGTTGGCCTGCCTGACGTTTTCCAAAAAGAGAGATGCATCAAATTTAGATTCTTATAGATCTGTGTTATAAAGTAAAACAAGAGCAAGTCTGCTAGCCTTGAAGTAAGAAATCCCATTTTAGCCAACCTTCTGAATTCATCTCCCATTGTTTTCTGACACCAGAGGGCGAGAGGCACAGGGTAAAGGGATCTTGCAGCTCTGCAGGCACGTTAGGTTTTTTCCACCTTGCAAATCCTTTCCCTCCTTCAAAGTCCTGCTCCAGCTTCATTTCCCCCGGTGCTAGCCTTGTCAGTGACTATCTTGTTATTCTGCTTCCCTTTAGCAGTTATTCATATCAACTCTAGGAGAAAGATTACATTTTTATACGTGATCCTTCAATCATTTGAATCTCACCCTAGAACTGAGGTGAAGTTCTTATCAGTGATGCTGTTTGCCAAAGGTTTTGCAGCTTCTCTGACACTGATCTCCACTGAGTTTCACAAAAGCCTAAGAGCGGGGGCAGAAAGGATCATTATTCTCGTTTTACAAATAGACTCAGCAGTTCCAGGTGATGAGCCAAGCTCTGTGCAAGGCTCTCATTTAAATGACTGATAGCCCCACTGGCACTGGAACCTTGAATTATAGAAAGAGAAGGCTCATAATCTCAGAGCTTCACATTTGAATATTTAAAATGAAGCTAATGCTAAAACAGTATGAAAGGAATGTCTCTAGAGAATTCAAAACTGTTTATCCCTCAGGGGACAAAGTTACTGCTGTATTGCCTGTATAAATTTGCTACACATAAAAGTAGGTTTTTAATTATGGGTGAAGTCTAGCTTTTTCCTTTGGTAATATGATTTTTCTTTTCTCTCTCCCTCTTATTGTCTCTCTCTTTCTCTCTCTCTCTGTGTTTTATCAAAGTGGTATATGCATTAATGTCTCTATTTGTTGGTTTGTTTTCTTTAGACATTAGTGACATTCCCCCCCCTCTCAGAATAATTCTATTACTGTTTCTGATTCTTCTATCTATTCATTTTGTAACTTCAAGTAGTATACCTGAACTTCTGTTTCTTGTTCTGTCAAACATCAACCATGATCCCTGTCTCTTGAGTCTTCATTTTTGAAGATGAGGAAAAAATGCAATCATGCTTACAGAAACATATTTACATTTATTTCTTCAGGAAAATTACCTATTTTGTAATTTGTAAAATTACCTATTTTGTGCCATGATGTGTTTGTCACAGGTTATCTTCAAGAAGAAAAGCAAAAATATTATAACCATCTCTTGGAAAATGCAAAAAAAGATCTTGAGGTAGAACGACAAACCATAACTCAGCTGAATTTTGAACTGAGTGAATTTCGAAGAAAATATGAAGAAACCCAAAAAGAAGTGCAAGATTTAAATCAACTGTTGTGTTCACAAAGAAAGGCAGATGTACAACATCTAGAAGATGACAGGCATAAAACAGAGAAAATACAGAGGCTCAAGGAAGAGAATGATCTTGCCAGGGAAAAACTTGAAGAAGAGAAGAAGAGATCTGAGGAGCTGTTATCTCGGGTGAGTCTAACCAGCATGGTTTTCCATGGTTCATAATCCAGAATTTTCATGGTACTTACGAAGTGTCAGGGGCTATTTTAACTACTCAGGAACCAGCATGGAACAACACAAGTTCCTACCCCCTCATAGGAGTTCATGCTAAGAAGGGAGACAGACCATAAGCAAGTACCTAAATAAAACAGGGTAGTATGATCAAGAGAAACTGAGGCCAGCGAAGGCCTCACTGAGGAGATGGTATTTGGACAAAGCTGATGGCGAGAAGGCACCAGCGAGGTGAGTGACTGGGAATTCCCTCCTGATGAAGAGATCACAGACACAAAGGTTCTGAGTGAGGAGGAGGTAGGCATGTGTGGGAAGCTGAAAGGCGGGGTGAGGAGGAGGTAGGCATGTGTGAGAAGCTGAAAGGGGGGGAGTGAGGAGGAGGTAGGCATGTGTGGGAAGCCAAAAGATGGGGGATGAGGAGGAGGTAGGCATGTGTGGGAAGCTGAAAGAGGGGGATCCAGGTTGATTCCTAGGCTGGCACTGTGAACTGTTCTCAAGTTAATTCACTATATACCTCCCATGTTCTCACTATGCTCATAGCCAGATCTGGAACGTTTGTCTCAGTAATGTTGGCATTACTACATTAGATTTATTAGAATTCAGTACTGTTTCAAGAGAAACTTAGTAACTTTTTCCCAGCAGCATGAAATAATGGAAAACACATAATTTGTGGTCTATCCCAGGTATCATCGAGGATGTGTGGCCTGAGGAAAATCAGCTAACTTCTCTGACTGACAGGTTATTTGTGTGTCAAATTAATAATAATAAATCTTATAACCTCTCCTCACCTCATAGGACTTTTGTGAAGGTCAGCTGAGAGAAGGTGAAAGCGCTTTGTAAATTAAAGGGCTAGGTAAATGTTAGCTACTGCTACTCTTAGAATAGTGATTTCTAAAATCCTCCAAAATTTGAGTGAGAGGGAAAAAATGGTCTATAACATTTGCCTTCTCAGTCTTTACCATGCTCACTTCTGCCTAGAGGTGTGAGCAGTGATATTTACAAAAGATTAAGCAGAAATGATTGAAAATTTTGCTCCAACTCTGTGGCTGAGGAGGCCAAGCTCTGCTTTCTTATCCTACTCAGAAATATCAGTGGATGTTAGGACCTGCTTGTCCACTGCGACTTAGTGCTTTTTGTCTACATTCAGTCTGTGCCTCAGGGAACTCGGCCGGGGCGGTACTGCTCAGCTGCTTGCACAGATAGCTGTCCAACCACAGCTAGGATTCACCCAGAAGAGCAGGTGTTGCCCTGGTTAGAGATGTGACATTTGTGAGCCTTTCATGCATCCTGGGTCAAGGTCAAGCTATAAAATGTTGATGTGACAGTGTTGGTTCTATTTGCATCCTACAGGTCCAGTTTCTTTACACGTCTCTGGTAAAGCAGCAGGAGGAACAAACAAGGGTAGCTCTGTTGGAACAACAGGTACTCATGAGGGTTCCTTCTATATTCAGTTTAACCTTTGAGAAATGGAATTTTTCCTCATGTTTACACTGTTGAATGAGGAACCATTTGTAAGTTCTAGAAAATGTTTTTTTAAAAACTTTAACAAAAATGTTGAAAGTGATGACTTGTGCGAGCCATATATTCCCATTACTATCTTTAGGCTAAACAGAATTCTCTAAGGTGACATGGCAGTTTTCTTGACAGGTAGATGTTTGCCTTAGCAAAATTTCTTCTTCCCTAAATGGCTGGTAGTCTGACAGGATGTTCCTAATAGAACTACTTGATAGTAGTTCTCAAGTAGAACTCAAAGAGAGACCAGTTACTCTCAGAGACCAGAGATTTTTAGTATATTCGAAACCAGGGAGCAGCCATCTCCTTCCCTTCCCCACAAAAAGGAGGATGAGGAGGACAGATTCTAACCAGCAACTTCTTAAGCTGCTCCTCACTCACTTAGACCTCACACTTTGGCTTTGCTCCTTGGACAGAGCTTCTTCATTTATCAACATCTCCCTGTGCTCAGAGGAGTTCTTGGTCTGATGGCACAACCTGTTTTTTTCTTACGATACTAAAGAAACATCCAGTCAGGAAAACTAGACAGTATACAGTAGCTGTCATTGTCTTGTCTTGGGCACTTTTTTCCAGATGCAGGCATGTACTTTAGACTTTGAAAATGAAAAACTTGACCGTCAAAATATGCAACATCAATTGCATGTAATTCTTAAGGAGCTCCGCAAAGCAAGAAATCAAATAACACAGTTGGAATCCTTGGTGAGTCTGGAATGGTTAGACAAAAACTTATTTCATCTTTCTTTTTCTGCCATCTTTCTATTTATATGTCAAAGCAGTTCCCAAAATAGAAGGATACAGTTTAAGAATAGCTGTTTCTTAAATTAGTCAAATCAAATCCCTTGCCTCATGTGAAGCATCTGCCCTTTGAGCATCAGTTGAAAGTACTAGACAGAGGGACATTACTGGCCTCTTGGTAATGATAACATTACCAGTGCCTGGGATCATCCCCACCCACTCTGGGCTCTGTGATTCTGGAGGCACTGAACAGACTTTGGTCTGGGGGACAAAGGGAGCAAGGCAGGGCAGTTTTAGATTCTGAACTGAAATTGTGCTTTTCTCTTTAAACAAAAAAAAGAAAGAAAAAATTGCTGCTTTTAGGGCTAATGGACTATTACTGTTAATACACTCTTGTAGGCATACTGAATTAAGCACATTCTGTGAATTAACTTGAACACATAACCTTTTAAAACATTAACCTTTTTAATAACATTGCTTCTATAAGGAAATGGTTTTGATTTACCTATTTTCATTCTACTAATAAGCTTTGAGGGACTTCCCTGATGGCTCAGTAGTAAAGAATCCACCTGCCAATGCAGGAGATCATTTGATTCCTGGGTGGGGAGGATCCCCTGGAGAAGGAAATGGCAACCCACTCTAGTATTCTTGCTTGGGAAATCCTATGGACAGAGGAGCCTGGTGGGCTACAGCCCAAGGAGCTGCAAAAGAGTTGGACACAAATTAGAAGCTAAAGAACCACACAGTAAGCCCTGGACTAAACCTGTTAGGGTCTGTCCCATTAGCCCATATTTTGTGTATGATCCTTGTATTGCAGAATATTTGCACAGGGTGAAATGTTACAAATAGAATTCCTCAGTTTTCAAAAGAGAAAAAAGCAGTTTTTAAAATCATTTGCAATTTCTTTATGAATAAAAGACAGAAAATACATTTTTGGCTCTGTTTATGTCATTGATTTTTATCATAATATTTAAAATTGAAATTTATAATTCATTCCTATTTATGACTATTTATCAAAGTATAGGAAGCCAAGGAGTATACAAATGAATCCATAATTTTCCTGTATTTTTCTTCATTTTCCTACCATTCATCTTTACAGTATGCTGTAAAATGTTCATTTTTAGTTACTGACTGTTCTAAATTTCTCAGGGAAAAAAACATGAAAATGAGACATCACAAATGAATTATGTAGTATCTTAGTCATTCCTGTGTATAACCTGTTTGACCTGCTAAAATTTTTTGCCACTCTTAATTCCATGCAGTTCTTTATTGCTGAAGTTGCCTGTCTTTAACCTAGCAATCTTGGTCAGCATTGCCCATAGGCCCACCTTTACATGTGACTCTAAGCATTTTAATAAAACCTGCTATGTAAATGCCCGATCCTAGTACTTCCTGGGTAATTTCAGTGATATATAACAACCTCATAAGGGCTTCCCAGGTGGTGCTAGTGGTAAAGAATCCGCCTGCCAATGCAGAAGACATAAGAGATGTGGGTTTGATCTCTGGGTAGGGAAGATCCTCTGTAGAAGGTCATGGCAACCCACTCGAGTATTCTTGGCCTGGAGAATCCCATGGACAGAGAATCCTGGAAGGCTACCGTCCATAGGGTCACAAAGAGTCAGACTGAAGCAACTTTGCATTCATGCGTAACCACCTCATAAGTTACCAGTATAATACCAGTGACCGGAGAGATTCAGAAGAAAATCTAGCTAGAGGGCTGAAGCAACTGGAGTATCTATGGAGCAGTTACAACTGCTGAATGGTAGGCCATCTATACAAACCGTGTTCATTTGACACTTATTTTTCAGAAGCAGATTCGTGAGTTTGCCTTCACAGAGCCATTAGTCACTTTCCAAAAGGAGACTGAAAACCGAGGAAAAGTCGCCTCACCAAAATGTCCCACTGCTGCGTTAAATGAAAGCCTGGTGGAATGTCCTAAGTGCAATATCCAATACCCAGCCACCGAACACCGAGATCTACTCGTCCACGTTGAATACTGTTCCAAGTAGCAATGTGATTATTCTTTGTTTTTGTGCCAAAAGATTCAATACTGTATCTTATGTTAGCTAATGGTCATTTTGAATTGCTTATTTCACCTCACATCAGAAACTGTCTGTCTACCTTAAAGAGTCTAGCATAGCAGTGAATCACTGTGTTTTGTTTTTGTTTTTTTGCCTGCTTTGCATTTCTGAGCATTGAATGCTGAGACTGCCAACATTTTGCACTGTTAAAGTACTTGATGAAGAAAAGATAGTTCAGGTTATTGCTTGTAGGTCAAATCTGTTACACCAACAAGCAAATATTTTATGTTTTTCGGATTTTTAAAAAATCGAAGGCAATTAACCAGGGATCTTTATTGTTATTATTTTTTAATCCAAGCACTTCATAAGCCTACCATTCTGACTTTGATGTCCTTTGTGAAGAGATGGTGATACTTTTTTCTTTTCATTTATATTTCCTTTCTATGGTAGAGTAGTTATTAGAAAAGTTGGGCGTTTTCTTCATCTTTATTGCTGCTGACTGTTGAAACTGTAGACCTAGCTGTGTTTGAAGCAAAAGTAGATTCTGTTTAAGGAATACTCCTTACTAGCCACACAGTGCTTTCTGTGATGTTAACTGGCTATACCTTTAACTTGAATTTCATCAGCACATGTTAGTTAGCTAAAATTGTTAAAATGAATTTTAACAAAACCACCGAGCCCTCTCTTTTGATATGCAAATGTTTTATTTATTTATTTTTGGCAGTCTTGAAAGCTGGGTGATGTAATGAGCAGATATTTGGTTATCTGAATATTTTTATACATGTGTGCATAAACCAAGATTTTTTTAAAAAATTTCTTCAGGTTTTCTAAAATGCTTAACACTGGGCTACTATTGGTAATGTAAAGGAGAAAAGAATAAAGAGTTATTTAATAAATTTTGCTATGAGGAGAGTATATGTATATAGACTGGTATTTTTAAGATTTCTGCCCTGAGAAGGGTGCCAGAGAGTTACAGATAAACATACAGTGTAAAATGATTTCCTTTAGGATTGGTTTGTTTGATCTTCTTGCAGTGCAAGGGACCCTAAAGTCTTCTTCAACACCACAGTTCGAAAACATCAATTCTTTGATGCTCAGCCTTCTTTAAGGTCCAAATCAGGGTTTCTGGGGGGGTGGGAAGCATGGAATATGCCTTATCAACAAGTTCTTTAGATGCATTTTGGGGTAAAACTGAAGACAGAACTACTGAACTAGTCCAGCCTTAACTCCCTGATGAAACAGAGTCCCAGAGAGGGGCGTGACTTACCCAGTCACTTAGCAGGTTTGTAGGAACATGAGGGAGGCCCTGACTCCCAATGGGAGTGGTTGTTAGAGCCACTACCATTTTGGTTTGTATGAAATGATTCCTGAAAAATTACTCTTTCCAAGATCCCCAGTGCTCTGCCTTCTAAGGCAAATCCAGTATTTGTTGGTCTGGTTCTCTTTATTTTCCTTGTTGTTTGTGCTGTGCTCTCTGCTTTGAACCTAGTATTTTTTGGCTTTGGATGGTTGAGTGGGAAACATGAGTAAGACACTGAAGAATACAATCTATTGCCGTGCTGTGCTGTGCTCAGTTGCTCAGTCATGTCTGACTCTGCAACCCCATGGACTATAGCCCACAGGCTCCTCTGTCTATCAAGAGTCTCCAGGCAAGAATACTAAAGTGGGTTGCCATGTCCTCCTCCAGGGGATCTTCCCAGCCCAGGGATTGAACCCAGGTCTCCTGCATTGCAGGTGGATTCTTTACCAGCTGAGCTACCAGGAAAACCCCCAATCTAGTGGTGACACCCAAGGTAAAAGGTAGGTTCACCAAAGGTAAAAGGTAGGTCCAAGTTACCCAGGATCTGAAGAGATAATGGAGAAAGGGGCAGGGAAGGCTGAGCCCTAGGGTGCATCCTGCAGTCCACAAGTAGAGAGGAGCACTCAGATTCAGATTAAAGTTGTGTCTCTCAAACCAAGCAACCAGAGAAAGGAGTGGCATGCACCTGTACGACAATGAATTAGCACCTGACAATAACCTTCAGTTTGTTGCTTGCCAGACACACTGTATTGATTTAACCCAAGGACCAACACATCTTCCACTACACAGTTTAACAAGTATTACAGATAAGTGTGTGTATGTGTTAGTCACTCAGTCATGCCTGACTCTTTGCTACCCCTTGGACTGTAGCATGCCAGGCTCCTCTGTCCATAGAATTCTCCAGGCAAGAATACTGGAGTGGGTTGTCATTTCCTTCCAAGAGATCTTCCTGACCGAGGGATTGAACCTCAGTCTCCTGCATTGCAGGCAGATTCTTTAATATCTGAGCTGCGAGTGAAGCCCCAAAATTGCCCTAAGGTTGTTATTTAGTCGCTGAGTCATGTCCAACTCTTTGCAACCCCATGGACTATATAGCCTATGAAGTTCCTCTGTCCATGGGATTTCCCAGGTAAGAATACTGGGGTGGGTTCCCATTTCCTCCAGGGGATCCTCCCAACCCAGGGATCCAACCTGCGTCTTCTGCGTCGGCAGGCAGATTCTTTACCACTGAGATACCGGGGAAGCCCTTGAAGGAGTCTCACCTCTTTTAGGGGATATACCAAGCACAAGTTTCCTCACTTGGTTCAGCAAATATTTAATCCATCTGCAACGGACAAGGTGTGGTGCCAGGCACTAGAGGTGGAGAGAGTACAGCAGGAACCACCTTAGAAGAGCCAAGGCAAGGTGGACATCAAGGCTGACCAGTGAATGGCAGCACAAGTGAGGTCAGTGCCTTGTTAGAGGTCACCCCACAGGTGAGACAGGAGAGGATTTATGAAAGCGGTGATGACTAAGCTAGGTTCAAGGAAGCATAATATTCAAGTTTTAACAGTGTTTGTTCCTAGACTTATGTTGAGAGTGAATCATTCAACACTGCTTAAAGGAAAACATGGCCTGTGTTAGAGTGGTTACTTTGTGACGACAAAGGGCAGAGGTGTAGATCCAGATTGTGATAGGGTGAAAGGTGTCCCTTTGTATCTTATTAACTTGATGTTGAAAGGCACATTGCAACAAAGATAGAGAAAGTAAACTGTTTTGAATGTTAAATATCAGAGGAGATAAGAAATAAAGGTTTTAATGAAGGAGAAAGAAAAAAGTTAGCTTTGCTGTGTGATTTACAGATTTTGTGGAATGGTAATTAAGCCACCTTGTGTAGATTAGGAAGATGTGTATTTTCACTCAATCTTTATAAAGTGGAGATAGGTGGTGGTGGGGTGGAACCGAGACTAGAGGGTTAGGAAAAAACCTCGAGGGCTTCCCTGGTGGCTCAGTGGTAAAGAATCCAACTGCCATGCAGGAGACACAGGTTCGATCCCACATGCTGTGTGGCAACTAAGCCCCTGTGCCACAGTTATTGAAGTCCGAGCGCCCTAGAGCCTGTGTCCTGAAACAAGAGAAGTCACCGCAAGGAGAAGCCTGCACACCACAACAAAGAGTAGCCCCCACTCGCTGCAACTGAAAAGCCCACGCATGAATGAAGACCCAGCACAGCCAAAAATAAACGTAAAAATACCAACTTTTTGAATATGTTATTTCCAGTACAAGCTTAACGGTCACTCACATTTGCACGTAATACAGTAATAACTATAGTAATAACTCTCTTCCAAAGAAAATTATTCTGTTGATTGGAAATGAAAAAGGAAGTATCTCAGAATTTAAATTTTATTTTGTATTGCTTCTTTGGAATTTCCAGGTGTTGCTAGGGGGTAAATAATCCACCTGCCAATATAGGAGACGCAAGAGACAGATTCAATCCTTGGGTCAGGAGGATCCCCTGGAGTGCGAAATGGCAACTCTTTCCATTTCTGGAAAAATCCCATGGACAGAGGAACTTGGCATGCTACAGTCCATGGGGCCACAAAGAGTCAGACACGACTGAGCATATTTGGCAATTTCAAGGAAACATGTTACTATGGCAAGGGCCCTGAAATGGGAATCAGGGGATTTGGGATGAAAATCTATTTCTGACCTTGAGCAAGTCATTTCAACTCTCTAAGACTCAGCTTCCTCCATTCTAAAATGAGAATGTTCATGGCTGCCCCATCCATCTTCCTAGGCTGTTATGCAAATCAAAATCCAACCTATTTTAGGGAATCCTGTATATTAAGCATTTTTAGTGTCCCACACAACGTGCTTATAAACTTCCTGTGTCATGTCATTTTCTCCTCATAGTGACACTACCTGTGAGTTTCCAGAACTGTTCCATTATATAGATGAGGAAACCATGGTTTAGAGAGTTTGTCAGTTGTCCAAGGTCACACATCAAAGGGATTGACAGAGCTAGTATCTGAACCCAAGTGTGAGAGCCTATAGAGATAGAACTGTTACCTCCTACATTATGCTGCCACTTGTAAATCACATTTGAGCCAGAAAATACACATGAGAGCACATCACAGGCAAGGAAATACTGTCCAGGACTATTTTTATTTTTCAGCAACGATTATACTGTGAATGAGGATGAAGACAAGAGATGACAGTGACATCACCTACCCCCACAAACAACTGTTCATTTTATTCATCCATTATAACCACACTTCTCATTCTCTTCGTAACTAGTATGAGGGCAGGTGCACTCAGAAGCCCTGACACCATCAGGGCACTTATTGTTTGTTAAAAAAAGAAGTCTGGAATCAAATAATCCTAGTTTAGACCAGCAATTTCACAACCTTAAGGCTCTGTGTAACCCTCTGTTCCCTACTCATGCTCACGGTGGATATTGCAATTACCAGCATCACAATCTAATGAGACAAATCTTTTTTTTCTTTTTTTCCACAAAACTGAGAAACCGACAGCTGGCCAGGGCAATGAATGAGCACTCCTTATACCTTTCTCTCCTTTTCTTCAGTGAAAGGAAATGTGTTGCAAGTGGAAACAGCCACCGGGAAACTGCACAGCACACTTCCCTGGGATCTCACTGACTAGAACTGGATTACAATGTATCAGGATGAGCCAGGCTAGGCTCCCTTACCAAGGAAGCCCCGAAACCTCAGTGGCTTAACTACAGGTTTATTTCTTGCTCATCTCACAATTTAGGAGGGCCGGGGGACCCTCCTTCATTTTATAGTTACAGTACCTGGAACACGAGGCCCCCCATGTCAAAGAAGCAGGGTAAGAGTGATGAAAGCTACCACACCATCTCATCCACTTCCGGTCTGGCACAGTTAGGAGATGGTGTGGTGCCAGACCAGAAGTGACGCACTCTGCTCACGTTCCTATTGGTCAGATCTTGGTTCCACTGCCCCTCCTACAAGATGGCTGCCAAGAATGGTCCCAGCAAAGCAGATGTGAAGAACAGGTTAGAATTATGTGCTCCTTATGGGCTGGATGGCATCACTGACTCGATGGACGTGAGTCTCAGTGAACTCCGGGAGTTGGTGATGGACAGGGAGGCCTGGCGTGCTGCGATTCATGGGGTCGCAAAGAGTCGGACACGACTGAGCGACTGATCTGATCTGATCTGATCTATGGGCTTCCCAGGTGGTTCAGTGGTGAAGAATATACCTGCCAGTGCAGGAGACACAGGAAACACAAGTTTGATCCCTGGCTGGGGAAGATACTAGGGAGAAGGAAATGGTAACCTGCTCCAAAATTCTTGCCTGGAGAATCCCATGGACAGAGGAGCCTGGCAGGCTATAGTCCATGGGATTGCAAAGAGTTGAACACGACTGAGTGACTGAGCACACACACAAATGTGGTGAAACTGCACACCTCCAATGGGACTGTTCACAGTCTTCAATCGAAACTATGCAACTAGTCTCAGGACTTAGTGAAGCTCAGGTTCTTTATGTCTCCACATGGGAAGGAATTCAGTGAGGCAACGTGATAGGTAAGAAGTAGTCTTGTTAATATACTCTGTAAAGAGGTTACAGGAAAATGTGTCGAGAGGACGGTCGTGTCTCAGGTCTTGGGTGAGTTTCTGGGACAGGTGCCAAGTGAGAGTCCTTGGTTTGGCACAGGACAGAATTCACAAGTAAGCCAGAGTAAAGGGAAAGCAGGCTCACTGAGAGAGATACATGTTCCATAGGCAGAATGCGGTCCTCTCAGGAGGGAAGAGAGGCCCTGGGGGAACACCTGTCAATGGAGTGTGGGCTGCCTGGGGAGGTGAGAGTGTGGGGGTAAGGGGTTTGAGGGTGGTGGGTACCGGGGGTGGTTAGTTTTTATGGGCTGCTTAATTTCATAGGCTAATGAGTGGGAAGATTATTCCAATTATCTTGGAGAAGGGGCAGGAGTTTCCAGGAATTGGGCCACTGCCCACTTTTTCGCCTTTTCTGGTTGGCCTGGGACCTGTCATGGTGCCTGTGGTCATGTTATTAGCATATGCCAGTGTATTACAATATGCATATAATGAGGCTTAAGAGTTGTTTGAAGTCACATCTTCTTCCATCTTGGGCCTAATCGGTTTTAACCAGTTTATGTGGTGTCCTCAATGGCAGTGTAATTTTTTTTCAAAGGTTGTGCTCTGCCCCCTTCCCTCTTGTCTCATTGGCTACCCCTAGATGTTAGAGAAGAAGTGGCTGGGGAATGGCTCCTGGGTGGAAGCCTGTCCCTCCATCTCACCCACCATCTCATGCCCTCACCAGCAACTCTGGTTAAAGATAAGGCAGGAAATGTTCTCTGAGCTTCCATGATTCCTACATCACCCCCTTCCACAGCCTTTTCCTCTCAATATTATAATAATTTTCCCTTTGCCTGTCACTCTCTCCCTTCATCCATGCCACCCCCCAATAGACTATAAGCTTCTTAAGACCCAGAGATTGTCTTCCCTTTTCATCTCTGGTGCCTAGGCAGGGTCTGGCACAAAGCAGGTGCTCAACAGACGTTTTTAGAGCAATTGAATGAGGGTCCATTTGAAACAGTGATTTCAGTCATATGACTGTCTTTAACGATTGTCTTTAAGAAATACCTGACTCTTTAGAATTTTTAGTAGAGCCATTGAGGAACAAGAAGTATGATTCAACCTTTAAATAAACATGGGTGCAAAAAGAGACCATATAGCAAACTTGAAGAATGTGACCATAAATCAAGTAAATATTTGATCAGTGACATCAATGTATATAAAACATTTCTTTAAAGAAACTAACTTTTGGAAATCCACTTAGTATATCTTAAGTCTGGCTTTGGCATTTTAATCAAAACTACATCTCCAAGACCGGGCATCTCCATGCCCAAAGGCAGTGTCACAGTGATAATGAATGAGGCAAGAGGTAAAAAAAAATTTAGGGTAGTTTGATGTATACTTTTTAAGAACTTTAATTAAAGGAGCCAAATAAATGAGGCACTTAATCAGAAAAGATTTTTCTGAGTTTGTAGGAAGTAGGCAAGAGCCACTATGACTTCTGTGCTCCCATGAGTGGATGAGCTGCCTGAAACAGAGCCAGTTCAGAGAAGAAGGTCAGGGGGCGGACAGCCACAATAGTTGAAGTGTATTGAGGACTACGTGCCTGATGTTGTGCTGAAGGCTTTATGCACATTGTCTAATTTGATCTTACCAGCACCGTGAGACAGGTACTAGTATACCCATTTCACCGATTGGCATAGTAGGGCTTAGAAAGTTTAATAATTTACCCAATATGGAGCTGCTAAGAGGGTGGTGGCAAAAATTGAGAACCAGGCTATCTGGTTCCAAAGACAACAACTTTTTACGATTAAACTTTAAACTCACTCCCAGATTCAGGTACTAGAAGAAAATTTGATGGGTGTTTTGCTCATTCATTACAGTGTAACAGTACAGCCCCAAACCTAGTTTCATAAAACAAAAATGTATTACCTGTTGATGGGGCCATCAAGGTTTTTTCTGTGTTGGAATCTCTCCTATAGTTTAAGTCAGAAGGTTCAGCCTTGAAAGTCACACAGTGTCACTTCCTCTGCATCCTGCTACTTAAAAATTGGACACAGGACCAGCATAGATTCAAGGAGAGTTTCTGCATGCAAGGGAATAAATACCAGGAAGCAGCCTTCCTTGGGGACATTTAGGAGACTGGTTGTTACAGTGGACAAAGCTAAGTGAGCACGTATGAAGCATCCCAGATGTGTATGTGTGCTCCACTTCTCGTGTGCTCTTTCACAGCCCAGAAGGCAGGCAACCCAGGGGCAAGTGTAGATCTCTAAGTAACAGACATGGACACTGTCACTCAGTGAAATTAAGTGACTTACCAAAAGTCACACAGCTTCTAAATGTGGGCGTGGAGTGTGGACTTTGGTCTTCTGACTCCTGGCTCTGCACACATTATAGATTTTTCCTCAGCTGCTTAGGCTCAGAACTCTTTGGCACCTAGAGGCAGGAGGGAGACAGAGGCTCCACTAGCAGAAAGTAATCAAGAGGAAGGAATCATAAGTGTAAATTGAAAAGGGAAAAGGATATCAAAGTTGTAAGAATTTTAAAAACATGATAACATCAGCTAAAATAGCTGATACAGAAATGGACATGTATCTGCCACTCACAAGAGTATAATTTGGTACAGACTTTCTGGGTATGCAATAGATGCCAAAAGTCTAAGAGTTTTGCAAAATATTTGACCCAGAAATTCCACATCTAGAAAATATTCTAAGGAAATAGCCATGAGTATGGACAAATAGTTATTCAGTTCAGTTCAATCGCTCAGTAGTGTCCGACCCTTTGCGAACCCATGAACCGCAGCTCGCCAGACCTCCCTGTCCATCACCAACTCCCAGAGTTCACCCAAACTCATGTCCATTGAGTCAGTGATGCCATCCAATCATCTCATCCTCTGCTGTCCCCTTCTCCTCCTGCCTTCAATCTTTCCCAGCATCAGGGTCCTCTTCAAATGAGTCTGCTCTTTGCATCAGGTGGCCAAAGTATTGGAGCTTTAACATCAGTCCTTCCAATGAACACCCAGAACTGATCTCCTTTAGGATGGACTGGTTGGATCTCCTTGCAGTCCAAGTTATTAGGATATGCCATATAGACTTTTTTTTTTTTACTGTTTCTGTGCCTGGGCTTCTCTTGTTGTGGAGCTTAGGCTCTAGAATGCACGGACTCAGTAGTTGCAGTGTTTGGGCAACTCTCTAGTTGTAGCACACAGGCTTAGTTGCCCCATGGCCATGCAGTCTGTCCACCAACCAGGAATCGAACCAACGTCCCTCACGCTGGGAGGCAGTGTTGATCACTGGCCCACCAGGCAAGTCCCTGTGTTGTAGTATTTTTGCTAACAGGGAAAAATGAGATAATTCACATGTCTAACAATAAGGGTTTTGTTGCATAATGAAAGGCCATTCTGCCATTAAATTGATGTTATGCAAAACTATTTAATGTCCTGTAAAATGTTCACAACATTATTTATAGGAAAAGAGTAGGTTTTAAAACTGTATTATATGTGCCACCTTTACTACAAAAAGCCATACTGTATCCATACACACAGAAAAAGGGACAAGAAAGAAGTAATACCAAAATGTTAATAGTAATTTTTTGAGGATGAGGGGGATTATAGGTTTTTTTCTTTAAAAAATTTTTTTCTTCTTTATATTTTTAAAATTGTTTATAGTATGTATTACTTTTGTAATGAATATTTTAAAAGACAGATCAAGAAGGGAATTAGGAAAATATAGAGGATTTTAAGCTAGTTTCAACAAACCAAATAGAAGGTAAGCATAGGAATAATATAATACCTTATATTTGACTCTTCAAAGTGCTTTTTAATTCAAGGTCTAACATTTTGAACTGTGGTGTTGGAGAAGACTCTTGAGAGTCCCTTGGACTGCAAGGAGATCCAATTAGTTCATCCTAAAGGAAATCAGTCCTGAATATTCATTGGAAGGACTGATGCTGAAGCTGAAACTCCAATACTTTGGCCACCTGATTTGAAGAACTGACTCATTTGAAAAGACCCTGATCCTGGGAAAGATTGAAGGCAGGAGGAGAAGGGGATGACAGAGGATGAGATGGTTGGATGGCATCACTGACTCAGTGGACGTGAGTTTGAGTAAACTCCAGGAGTTGGTGATGGACAGGGAGGCCTGGCGTGCTGCAGTCCATGGGATCACAAAGGGTTGGACATGACTGAACGACTGAACTGAACTGAAGTGGTTAAATCTGCAAGGTCAACCCAGCTCGTTAGGATGAAACCAGCACTCGAGCACAGACCTGCTGGCCCATTCCTGGACCTTAGATGCCGAAGTCACACAAAAATGTATTACTGCCTATCGTGGTTTTGTGCATCAATGGGGCCAGCTTGTTCTCCTTTGGAGTCTTTCCTACAGTTTCAGTCAGATGGTAGCTTTGGAGTGAACTGACACATCCACTTTTCATATTATCACTGTGGACCCCTCTACCTCTATGGCTTTAGCCTACCCAGAGTCCCTGCCCACCTCTGGTCTCAGCATTCTGACTTTTCTCTGTGGAACCTGCCCTTTCTTAGACTTGGTCCCGATTCCAGGGGTGAGCACATGACCTCAACCCAGCCAATGAGAGCCATCATGGGGAATTCTGCCCAAAGTGTTAGAAAAGAGTTTTTGAATTTGTAGGAAGTGGGCAAGAGCTACTGTGGCCTCTGTGCTCCCATGAGGGGATGAGCTGCCTGAAACAGAGCCAGTTCAGAGAAGAGAGTCAGGAGGCTGACAGACACCCAAATAAGTTGTTTGGGTCCCTGGATCCTGTGTGCCTAAAGCTGGATCCACCTACTGGCCTTTCTGCTTACCTGAATCAGAACACGGCTTTTCCCTTCTCTCCGCCCCCCCGCCCCACCTTTACCCTCCTCTTCCTTCTTTTTGTTTGTTTAATTTTGAGTTGAATATCCAACCAAGACTCCTGACAGTGTATTCTCTGGTCTCAGTTCTCTTTTCTTTTTAAAAAAATTTTTAATGTGTTTATTTATTTTTGGCTGTGTTGGGTCTTCATTGCTGTGTGTGGGCTTTCTCTAGTTGTGATTCCTGAGTCTCTCATTGCAGTGCCTTTTCTTGTTGCAGTAGTTGCGGTACATGGGCTTAGCTGTTGTGTGGCATGTGGGATCTTTCTGGAGCAGGGATCAAACCTGTCCCCTGCACTGGCAGGCAGATTCTCAACCCCTGGACCACGGAGGAAGTCCCAGTCTCAGTTTTCTTAGCTATAAGATGGGGACACAAATAGTAAAGTGCCACTCACCTCCCATAAGGGATTTTCTGAGATTTACATGAGTCAATCATATCATGTGCTTGTCAGTAAAAGCTATGATTTTTTAACAATTTAGAAAAGACTGACTTCAGAAATCTCAGCTCCTCACCACCATCCCCAAAAGAAGGAAAGAGACTGCTCCATGCATAAAAATATAGAGAATAGATTCCTAAGTTGTGAGAAAAGAGAACGTACTGTGTCAGCAACTTCAACCAGGAGCTTCTCTTTCTTAATTCTCTGATAGCCGGTCCCACCCCGACCTCCCTTCTCATGCACTCACACACACCCTTACTCCCTCAGGGTCCCCTTCAATGCCAGCCCCTGGAAAAACTTTCTGTTGGCAATTGTTAGAAATAGCAGAAGTTTCAAGAGAGGAAGAAAAAGTGGAGGTGACGTGGTTGGCAAGACAGAACTGGCTGATTTTGCAACACAACTTGGAGAGAGGGAAAGTAAAGTAGGAGAAAGTTGGCGAGGACTTCCAGCCTTGTTCCTGTAGTGCTTGTAGAAAGGAAGGACTTGGGGCCTGCACCCAGCCAATGCTCAGGTAAGCCTGAGGATTTCCCCAGAGAGCTGGGACTCTGATGAAGCCAGGTCAGAGGGCCCTGAGATTAAGGAATAAACCTTAGCACAGGAGGAGCAAAATTCACATACAAACCTACTCTGCTGGATTAAACCGAAAAGGCGTTAATGTAGCTTACAAGAGCTCTGAAGTGGGTCCAGAGAATTGGTTTTGGACACTTCCCAGTCTGGACAGATGTCATGCTCAGCTCCCACTGTTGGTGTGGTCACTGGGTGCTGGAACCCCCACCACAGTGCCCTAAACCCTCACCCCAGAGTGAATTCTCTGCAGCCCCAGCTTCCTCATGTCCTCTCCTGGAGGCCAAGTCAGTCATGGGGTGTCTGATTAGGCTAAACCTAGGATACAGTCTTGCTGCAAGGGAGCTGAGAAAGCCGGTATCAGCCTCTGACCTTGGGGAGGCAGGACCCACAATGCGGGAAACTTTCCAATTACAGGATGGGGTTCAAAAGGGCAGCCATCAGGTAGGTATATATCCCCCAACAGCATTTCTGTACTGTGTGTGTATATGTGCACACACATATACATGTGTGAAATAGGCATAAGACCTGTCTCAATGTCTCTTTTCCACAGTGTCTTCATCCTTAAAAATCCAAAGAACCGTCATTCAAGCCCCTGCCCACAGCAGAAGCCCAGTCTCCTCATATGACTGAAGTCAGACCACAGCTCCAAGTACTACCTGGTCCCCACTTCTCCTTGTGGTTCTGTTCCTTCAGGTCGTTATTACCCCCTGCTCCCCACCTCAGATGTGGACCCAGGGCTGTCTAATCCCCCCACTCTCTGAAATGTAAGAGCTGATATGCTCCTCAGAGACACACCAGGCCCCTGGGGACACTTTCTCCTAATGCGTCTCCTGTATCGTCATTGGGCTATGATTTGTCACATCCTCTCCCCTCAGGACTCAGTTCTGGTTTCCCTCTACAGAAGCAAGGGTCCATTAAAGCAGCCTCAGAGATGAATTCAGCTACCAAAACTAGGCTGCAAAGACGGAAGTAATTTTTTTAAGCACTGGATCTTATCCCAGATAGAGAACCCTGTTCTGGGGGAGAGTTGAGGAACTGCTCTAGGAAGTTTCTCCTTTAGAAAAGCCCAGAAAGCAAACTAAGGTCAACGCCCCAGATCAGTCCCTGCTCCACACTTCAGGTGACCGAGTCTGTTAGGAACCCACAGTTCTGGACAAAGGGGGGTGAAACACTGGGTGGGGACTGATGCGCATGTTCCTCGACTCTTCCACGTCTGCCTTCCCCCTTCAGTGACATGTATGTACTTGCCTCGCCCTCCATCCCAATTCATTTCTGTCCTCAGTGCTTGTCTGTTGAGTGACCCACCAGCTCCTCTGTGCATCCTGCTTGAGTCTCCCGGGAGGGCCTGCTACTAGCCCCACCTATCTCCATGACATTCACCCAGGGGTCGGTCCCATATTTTATCTATGTTTTGTGAGTTCCCCACAGACTTAAGACAGGGACTATATATCATTTGCTTTGGCATCCTCAACAACTGGCAGAGTGCCTGTTAGTGTTTTTGAATGGAAAGAAGAAAAGATGGATTGATGGATGGATGGATGGACACCTGAGCTTTGAGGGACCATAGTCAGATGCCACGAGGGGGCAATGTGGAGCAGCTTTAAAAGTATTCCCCAGCTCTGCCACCAGACCTTTGCTGGCAGCTAGGTTTCTAGAATCTATTTTGTTTAATATTTTCATTTGTGAGACAAGAAGCTCAGGCTCCAGAAGGTGATGGCTGTGCCCGAGGGCAGGCAGCTCCTGAACTGGGCTCTTGGGTGGGTCCAGCACTCTCTCCATTATAGTATGCCCCATAAACCAGCTGCCTAGGCTCTGGGGAGCCCCTTTCATTACCCGCTGGAGCCCTTCCTGAAAGGCTACCCATCAGCCTCAGAACCAACATCCAGCCTGGGAGGCTGCCACCCGTATGACCAGGCATTTCCTGACAACCTTCATTGCTGGGCTTGCGGCTGCTTGTGCCTAGATTCCCCAGAGTCTGCACCTCCCCAGCAGTGGCAGAAGCCCCCAGGCCTGGGTTTCTGGCCACTTAAGTGGGTTGTAACTTCGTGGTTCCTGGAGAGGAATTTCAGAATATCCCATCAAGTTCGATACTGCAACTGCCTATCTCTATTCTGAGTGGGACCTGGTGTCACCTCAAAACTGCTGTGGCTCCAAAAACAGCCCGTCTAAGAACCTGTCCAAGGTCACTGGGATGGCAGTCAGGAACCTGGATCTGCTCCGTTGGGCCTAACCAGCCATGGAAGCTGGACCCCCTCCCCTTGCCCTGCTGGGGCCTTCCACTGCCTCATGTGTAGAATGAGAGACTACACTACCTGCCCTGAATAACTGTCCTTAGGAGGAGATGAGAGCATGAACACGAGAGGGTTTTTAATATGGAGGTCTTTTCTTCTATAAATTCACGCATCCTTATTATTATCATGGTCTGGGCTGCTGAGCCTGGACTGAGTTTTCCTGGAGGCCTGGAGTAGAAGTTCCTGGTCTTTGGGACCTCACAGGTCAGGATAATATTTTCTATTATAAATCTTAACAAATCTCATAGGTTTTTGTTTTTGTTTTTTTTCTCCAAAGGAAGAAGTAAGCGATTTTAAATATTTAGTCCATTTAAAAAATGCACTTATTTATGTATTTTTGACTGTGCTGGGTCTCCACTGCTGTGTGCAGGCTTTCTCTAGTCGTGGCGAGTGGGGGCTACTCTCGTTGCTCTGTGCAGGCTTCACGTTGCCGTGGTTTCTCGTATCCCGGGGTCCGGTCAGCCTCTGGAGTGTGGGCTCAGTAGTTGTCGTGCACAGACTTAGCTGTCCTGAGGCATGTGGAGTCTTCCCCAACCAGGGCTCGAACCCATCATGTCCCCTGCATTGGCAGGAAGAGTCTTAACCCCTGGACCATCAGGGAAGTGCTCATAGGATTTTTACACAGGTCAACCTTTTTACATAGGATTGTTTCTTCTAAAGATACTTTGTCCTATAAGAAAAAGAAACTTAGCATAAAAGTGAGGAGAACATAATTTTACAATTAAAAGTGGACATATTTAGCTTTGAGAAAAACTTGTTTAGTTGCTAAGTCGTGTCTGACTCTTTTGCAATCCTATGGACTATAGCCTGCTAGGCTCCTCTGTCTATGGGATTTACCAGGCAAGAATACTAGAACGGGTTGCCATTTCTTTCTCCAGGGGATTTTCCCAACCCAGGGATCGAACCTGAGACTCCTGCATAGGCAGGTGGTTTCTTTACCATTGAGCTACCAGGGAAACCCCCGATGAAAAACTACGTGGCCTATATTTTTCTTGCTTCACTTTAGACCAGTGGGAAGGGAAGCAGGAATGGATGTCTGAGAGCTGTTGCTGGAGGGTATGTGTGATTGGGTGTATCCCCCACCTGCAGGCAGCTCTCGGCAGGAAGAGGTGTGTCATGGGGCAGCCTTGTGCATTGGGGGGATTGAAGTACAAAGCAGGAAAATAATGTTCCAGGCAATTTTGAAAATGCATATTACAAATTCATGGGTGTACCCTGACCCCCAATTTGTAAAGTACTATATGCCTACAGCCAGCCTCAGATGCATAGAAAAAAAACACTGGAAATCTACACAGCAAAATTTCACAGGGTTATCTCTGAGTTATTTCTTATATTTGTTTATGTTTATTTTCTCTGAATTATTTCTTATATTTTCCAGATCTTACTGTTTTATAATCTGAAACATAGAAGGAATAAAGTTTTTTAAAAAAATAAGTGATGCAAGAGGAATCTTGCAATATACTGTGTAAGACCTTGGCCAACGGTCTCCTTGGGATACACAGAATTTCAATAAAGCCACATCTTGGGTTGCAGAAGGCTCTTTTGGGATTGTGATGGTATCATCCACCCCCCATCTTCACATTTCTAGAGCCTGGTCTGGTGCCTGGCATGTGGTAAGAATGGAACCATCAGTGTGTGTTAAGTGGACCACTTTCCTTCCTAGACTGGCCAGTGTGGCTCCTCAGGGAGAGGGGGCCACAGAGAAAAGCTGCCATTTATGTAGAAATGGACCTTATCTGAATTGCTTTTCTGAGTACAAAAATTTGTAGTTGCGGCTTTTCCTTGGAAGAAAGGAGCCAGGTGATCACCAAATTCCCTTTTGTGAGTTTAAGGTCCTATCTTAGAGGCAATCTGGTTGCCACTAAAGTAAAGACCACCTTTAAACAACAAGGTTTGGGGAGGGCAGATCTTCCAAGGTTAGCCGTCTTGGTGACAGCAATAGGAATTAATTCTGGCCAATTCAAGCAGGAAGGAAATGTACTGAAAAGGCTCCTGCTAACTCCCAGTTTGGACAGGAGGACTACAGCCAGCTGATAAAACGGGCAGGACCAGGAGCAGTCAGCGGAGGAACCACTGCAGAGGCCACTGGGCCCCGCCTCCTGGGCAAGCTTCTGTTTTCTCATGGTTTCAAGTCTTGGCAGGTTCACCACATCATGCAGAACATGGAATCTGGAGCCAGACGGGCTGGTTTCAGACCATACTTATGAGGACCTTAGGCAAATTCCGTTACTTCTCTAGGCTTCTGTTTCCACATCTGTAAAATGGGCTTTTAAAAGTACCCACTTGAATTCATTATCTTTGCTATAATATGAAACAAAATTTCCCCAAAGTTAGTGGCTTAGAACAACAATGAATATGTATTATCTCTCAGTTTCTATGGTTCAGGGATTCAGTAGCAGCTTATCTGGGTGACTTCACCATAAGGTTTCTCTAGAGGTTTGGTCAGATAGGGGCCAGGGCCATAGTTACCCGAAGGCTCAGCTGGGGCTGGAAGTGCTGTTTCCAAAGTGACTTTCTCACCTGGCTGACACGGTGGTGCTGGATGTGGGCTGCACTTTATCCCTCAGTGGGCTGTTTGAGTGTCCTTACAACATGGTGGTTGCTTTCCCCCCAGAGCAAGTGATGCCAGAGAGAGAGCAAGACAGAGATCACATGCTTTTTAATGACCTCACTGGTGGAGTAGTATCATTTCTGCTACATCCATTCATTAGGCAAAAAGTCAGTCCAACTCACATGCAAGGGGAGGAGAATTAGGTTCCACTTTTTGAAGGGAGGAGTGTCCAAAAATTTGCAGCCATATGTTATAAACACCACACTACCTCACAGGATTGTTATGAAAATTAAGTGGCTTAATACAAAGAAGTGCTTAAAACAGTGCCTGGGTCATGGTAGTTACCATGTACATATGTGTTGATTGCTCTTAATATTGTTACTGCTTCTATTATTATTATTCTCCCCTGCCCTCCCCCCACCCCCAGCCCCACCCCCTGCTCCTCACTGTCCTATCTCCTCAAAGTCACCTCAGAGGTGAGGCTGATCCCTCCTGGAGCTGTTGGCTCCTAAGACGCCCTCAGGAAGCAGTGGCTTCCTCAGGATTGGCCTCACCCTCTTTGTTTGCCTCAGGAAACCAAGTGTCGTCACACTCGGTCTCCAACAACCGAGGTCCAGCCGGCGCCAGCCCCTCATTGTACGTCTCAGTCCTCACAGTTGCACAAGGCTGGCCCCTACTCTCCTCTCTTCCTCTGCTCAGGCGAGATTCCCGCAACGGTGAGCTCAAGCACAGCCCCCAGGCAAGTGGTGGGCTTCATGGGACACGCTCCTGTCCAGTCAGCGCCCCCAGTGTGATAGGTGTGGGGGGCAGCTCTGAGGGCTGAAGCAGAGACCACTGACAAGTGGAAGGGTCAGGGAGAAGAGCCCTTGCAGCACAAGCCTGCAAGCCACCGGGTTGTTCCCTGCCGAGGACACCCACCTGAGGGGTATAAACGGCCGCCGAGACCCAGCCGGGCCCTCCTCCCCGAGCTCTGAGCCTTGGCTGCATCCACCTTGCCTCTTTCTACTGTCCGCTCACTTTTCTAATTTTGCTACAGCATGGCATGCGTTAGTTGTGGTTGGGCCACCAGGCCTGGTTGACAGATGCCTACCCTGGGCCTTTAGTATGCAAATACTTCATGACCAGGTGCGGATCACTTGTCTCACTTGGCCTTAGCTTTTCGTTTTCCACTTTCTACTTGGGTTTCTCTGTTTTGGCCAATAAGTATGACACGGACAGGGGGATTACAGGCCCGAAGCACGTGAAAGCTCCTGCTATTTACTCAGAACGGTGTGGCTGTCACGTCCTACACTTTGCATATATCTGAAGGCCACTCGATGCCCTGTCTGCTTGGGAACTCATGGGCCTCCTTGAAGAAGGAGCTTGAGGTGGCCTTCCCTGCACCCTACTGGCCTGGCTGGGGTGGTTACTCAGCTGTGAATACTCAGGGCAGTGGGGCCTGGGGTCTAAACACCTTGATAAGATGGGAGGAGCAGAGGCAGGAGGGAGACTTTAAATCTCCACACAGGAGTAAGTGCCCTTTGCCTTCTGCTCCAGAATAGATCCTAATTGTACAAGGAGATATTCTGGACTTTGCAAGAACTTATGTTTCAAACCTGATAGACATAGATCTATAGATAAAGAGATGATACACAGACTGGCTACGGAGAAGTCTGGAGAGGAAACTGCAGACCAGAAAGCATTTTCATACAAACTTTATAAAGTTTTTCCAGAGGAAAATTAAGAAAACCCACACACAGGAAAAAATCCCCTCCTCTTGTTTGGTTAAAAATATAAATAGGCACAGGAGTCACCCTCAATATGACCTTCCATTTATTTCAGAAACTAGACCGCCCATATTTATATTTGGTGGATCCTCATCTCCATTTCTACCAGTTTATCTAAGCGTGGAGGAGGCAAAGAAACATGATACTAACGGTGACCCTGAGCAGTGAATACAGCTTTCACAACCAGGGCTCACCTCTCTGTGGTTTCCTCCCGTCTTGTCTCTGAGGAACAGGTGATGTCAGTGCACTGAGGGGACTCTGTACCTGGCCCCTCGGAACAAGGGGATTTTGCAGCTGTGGACACCTGGGGCCACAGCACGAAGTTGAGCCTCACCAGTGGGTTGGTGAAAGGGGTTACAGAGTTCATGGTGAAGTTCCTACCAGGAAAAGAATCACATTTCTGGTTTTTGCTGCAAGGTGGGACTTCATAACGGAAGCCAACAGTAAGCGGTAGAGTGTGCCAAGGCCTCAAGAGGACGCAGCCTCTGGCCCAGGGTTTCTCAGCCTCAGCACCATCGGTACTTGGGGCTAGACAGGTCTTTGCTGCAGAGCTGTCCTGTGCACTGCAGGATGTTTGGCAGCAGCCCTGGCCTCTCCCCTACCCACTGGACGCCACAACAACCCCCTAGGGTGACAAGCAAAAAATGTCTCTGGATGGTTACCAAATGTCTCTGTGGCAGTGTGTGTGTGTGTACGCGAGCGCATAACATCTACCTCCTGCCTTCACCCCAGTTAAGAAGCACTGCTCTAGTGCTTAAGAGCAGAGGCCAGGGCAAATTAGGGCAAAAAGCAGATAACCAGACTGCTTAGATTCAAATCCCAGTGCCTGCAACCTGTAGGAGCACTGCTACTGCTGCTGCTGCTGCTAAGTCGCTTCAGTCGGACTCTGTGCGACCCCAGAGACGGCCTCAGGCTCCCCCGCCCCTGGGAATTTCCAGGCAAGAACACTGGAGTGGGTTGCCATTTCCTTCTCCAATGCATGAAAGTGAAAAGTGAAAGTGAAGTCTCTCAGTAGTGTCCAACTCTTCGCGACCCCATGGACTGCAGCCTACCAGGCTCCTCCGTCCATGGGATTTTCCAGGCAAGAGTACTGGAGTGGGGTGCCATTGCCTTCTCCGTAGGAACACTAAATGAGTTAAAAAATGTAACAGTGGGCTACCACATAATTTATCTTCCAAATTAGAGCAATTTCATATTGGAAGAGGATTCTAATAATAATCTCATGACCCGAGACAATCCCAGCAAACAGGGCTGTGTGGTCAGCCCTTAAGTCCACACACAGTGTTGAGCAGACCCTGACCCAGTGTCCCCTGAACATCTACTGTGCTAAGTGCATTACAGGTGGGAACTTCACTTGATTCCCCCAAAACCTATAAGATGGTACTTTTATTCTGCCCTTTGGATACACAGAAAGATGGAAACACTTAAAGCTAAAATAATTAGCCCAAGGTCACACAGTGAGTAGTACAGTCAGGATTCTGGTTCCAGCAAGCAAGTTTTCAAGCCTGTGTTCTTAACCACTGCCCATGTGTGCTTGGGGAGTCCCGGAAACAGTACTACTCAACATTCACCAAACTCCACATGGACTACTAGCTCTGGGTTATTCACAGTTTCAACATCAAACTCACTGACAAATCTGGGTCTTCAGGGATTACTGTGATGGAAAGCAGATAGATTCAGATCAATGTGGAGCAGGAGATGAGAGTGGCAGCCTTCCATCTGATTCCCCACTTTATAGAACCCAGTAGGGTCACCCATTCTGTTAGGAAGTCATTATTTGAGAAAGAAATGAAAACTTTTTTTTTTAATTGATGTTTATTATTTTTCCAGACGGCTACTAAGTTGTTAGGACATAAAGTCGTATTAAGTCACTTGGCCCCAGCTGCTTAATAAACGAAACTGTTGGGTTTTTCTTTTGGCCAATGAATGCCATGTAGATGATGTGAAAGTCTGGGAATCTCTGTGCTAGCAAGATGCATTTGCCATTGAGAGAACTCAGGAGGGTAAAGATGGAGAAGGCTTTCTAGTGCAGAGACTGAACTCTTGTTGGCCACTCTGGGAAAATCTCTTCCTGCCTCCATGCTGTGCATCGAGAATGTGCTCACACACACGCAGAATTCTCCTTTCCCTTCTACAGAAACTCACACACTGTGGCCCCAATCAGACAGTTACCAAATCACACTCGAGTTCCCTTTACTTCAATCTCTTGCCCTTTTTGGTCTGTGTCAGAAAGCAAACTGCTTCCCTTTTACTACCTGAATTTAGTCCAGGTTCAAGTTGAAAATCTCCCACTGACATGCAGTCTGCCCTTCAGAGGTCACATTGTCAACTCAGACCCCAAATGCCAGAGTGATAAGCAAACACAGATATGACCGCCCTCTCCCCCTCCGCCCCACCAGAGAGCACCTTATGCTAGTGCACCAAATTCTTAATAAATGCCCAGATGATTACAAGATGGATGGGCCTGGTAGTATGGCAAAGGGGAAGAGAGTGAGGCTGTGGGTGGTGGGACGGTGTCTGGCAGGGAAGTGGTCACTGGGTCTAGGGCCACAAGCACGCTTTCATTCTCTGTCTAATTTACTATAACAGAAAACTAGACAACAGGGGTGTGACAGAAACGTCTGGGTCAGGGGCTTTATTACTAACCAGGCGCCACTCTGGACAAGTCCCTTTTTTTTGGTGGCTGCACCTTATGTCCTGTAGGATCTTAGTTCCCCAACCAGGGATTGAACCTGTGCCCCCTGCTTTAGGAGCTCGGAGTCTTAACAACTAGACCACCAAGGAAGTCCCTGGACAAGTCACTTCGTGCTCTTCCTCAGTTTCTTCATCTGTAAGGGGACTGGTTTGTTCAGTGTTTGTCAAATTGGGGGGCCAGAGGCACATTCACCACCTGTGTGTGCACTTGGAGTGACTGTCTTTCCTGGGTGCCAAGTTTATTTAATATATTTTTGGGCCCCATTCTTTTTACATGAAAGTATATCTTTGTTCAGAATGCAGAATTTACCTGGATTTTAATTATGGCAATTGATAATTGATAACATTTCAGGAGCAATTACTGTGTGCCAAGTATAAATCTCTTTCTATGATACTCGCAATTACCCAATGGGATATTATTATCTCCATTTATAGATTTTAAAAAACTAGGGCAGAGAGATGAACTAATCTACCCAGTTACATGTTACTTAGCAATGATAAATGACTCCTCCCCACCCCCACAAAAAGATCTGGACCCATTGCAAGCTGCTTTGGGATTTATTCCCAGACCCCTGAGACTTCTCTGGTGAAGCCTGAAAAGCACAGGACAGAATGATCTCCAGAGTCCAGCTCAAGCACTCCTAAATCAATTTTAACTATATCAGTGGATTAAGGTTGTCCTCCGGGTGCCCTGGCGGATGAAAGGGGCTGGGGAGGCTTTGCGGGGTTTCTGGGGGTTCAGGTGCTCCTACTTGGGCCGAGGGCGTCCTCTACCTAGACTGCCGCCTCCCTCACAGCCCGGTATTTCCAGCCGGTGTCGCTGGCACTTCCTCGTTCCCGCGCGCCCCAGGCTTAGCTTGCAACGCCCAGCTCCGGCGCTGCTCGGGCGGGAGGGGGCCAGAGGGGAGATGTCGCAACCCTCCCCCTCCCTCTTTCCCCGCCTTGGCATTCAGTCACCTCCCAGATGAGCCCGCTCGCAGAAGGCTGCGGGCCGCCGGGTGCCCGGCATGTCCCCTGAGTGCGCGCAGGCGGCGGGCACTGCGCCCGTGCGCAGCCTGGAGCGGGCCAACCGCACCCGTTTCCCGTTCTTCTCCGATGTCAAGGGCGACCACCGGCTAGTGCTGAACGCCGTGGAGACCGTGGTGCTGGCACTCATTTTTGTGGTGTCGCTGCTGGGCAACGTGTGCGCCTTGGTGCTGGTAGCGCGCCGACGGCGCCGCGGCACTACCGCCAGCCTGGTGCTCAATCTTTTCTGCGCGGACCTGCTCTTCACCAGCTCCATCCCGCTCGTGCTGGTTGTGCGCTGGACGGAGGCCTGGCTCCTGGGCCCGGTTGCCTGCCACCTGCTCTTTTACATGATGACCCTGAGCGGCAGCGTCACCATCTTCACGCTGGCGGCAGTCAGCTTGGAGCGCGTGGTGTGCATCGTGCGCGTGCAGCGTGGCGCGCGGGGCCCAGGGCCGCGGGCGCGGGCCGCGCTGCTCGCGTTGATCTGGGGCTACTCGGCGATCGCGGCGCTGCCCCTCTGCATCTTCTTCCGCGTCCTCCCGCAGCGGTTACCCGGCGCTGACCAGGTGAGCGCCGCGGTGTGCGCGCCGGGCAGGTGTCCGGGAAGGGCTGGCAGGCGGAATGCGACGGAGAAGGTGATCTGGGATGATCATCAACAAAAACAACAAAACAATAATAGGCCATTTGTGCATTTAATAGTTGTGTCACCGTGCTCGGTACTGTTAAGTTTTACCTGTTAAATTTCACTATGACCCTACGATGTAGATTACATTAAACGCCCGCCAAAACGTTGTGAGTGGAGTCCCCAAAATGCTTGTAAGGTGCACTATTGCGAGGTTAATGGAGTAACGCGGGCTTAACGGTTAGACAGACGGAACTTGGAAGACCTGGAATGACTGATCACATTATAGTAAATTCTGCTTTCTCGCAGTACTTATTATCGCACGTATTTACAGATGAGGAAGCCAAGGTACGCGGAGAGTGAATTGCTCAGAGTATCTCACCCTTAGAGGAGGAGCTGAGATCGTACTCAGCAGATTCGGTGCGAGGTGAATGAGGGTCTTGCTTTGAGAATCGCGGGCATGTGTGTGTGGATGGGCCGGAGAGAAAGGGCCTTGGAAACCCAGAGACCCAGCCTAGTGCTGCCTCTACAGGGGTTGTCACTTCCTCTCTGGAGTCTCAGTTTTTCTAACTGCAAGACGGAAGGGACTGAACTAGAGGCATTAAATTAGACCGCGGTATCTTACCCTGGGAGTTTTGGATGAAGAGTGACTTCAGAGTATCCTGGGCGCCCGAAATATTCCGAAGATTCTCAAGGCTGAGCCCCTGAGCTTTACTCGGGCGGCGCACCCAGAAATGCCATTAGGATCTTTGTGGTATAGAACAAAGCTTCTGCTTTGTTCACGACATTGGCTCGAGTCTGCTCCAGTCCCACGGTCCGGAATTGCCGGCGCGGGTCTGTTCTCTTCGGTGTGCTGCCGCGCGACTGCAGGCAGGGCTTGCGCGCGCGGAGATTCAGCCAGGACACCAGACCTGGACAGAGGCCCGCGATTCTGGCTGTTATCCCGGCGTTAGGTTCTGTGCGCCTCTCGGGGAGGGCCAGGGACAGAGGTCTTTGAGCCCCACCGGAAGGCGCCTGGGGGGCGGGGGTGGAGGGGGCGTACTATTTCAGGTACACTCCTACTTAACCGGCAAATGACACTAAAAAACGAGGCTCTTGTCACCTCCCAGCCAACAACCCAGACTAGAACTGCTTGCTGACGTGGACACAGGGGTTGTTTGAGTCAGAAGGCCTTCGCACAGAGGCAGGACCTTCCGTGCCTTGCCGCTCTGTATTTTACCCCAGGTATGGCACCTGTGGAGGCTGGACCCTCCACAGCCCTTCCGGGATGGCGGGAGTTTTACCGTAAGATGCATCTGTGGAGATTGGCGTTGGGGTGACCTTCCTTCAGTCCCTTTTGGGGCTGGGCACACACCCCCCCCCCTTATTATTTTAATGCAGATACACCACTTTGGTCTTAAGAGCCTTTGGAGAGGGAGAGAGTGGGCCAGAAGATTAGGGATAGGTGAGCTGGCTGCGGGAGCCATGTTCCCCAAGATGGAACTTGTGGAACGTGTGATGAAAGCCTGGGACAGTCCTTTCCAGCCCTCCATCCTCTGTTGTTTTCCCTACCTGCTCCACACTTCCAACACACACATACCCACACCTCCCAACAAACAGAAATCTCCTGGTTCCTCAAGGGCTATGCCCGGAACATGTAGGAAACCTCTTATTTTATAGGTGGGTCGACTGAGGCTCTGCAGTTAAAGGAATAAGTTGAGAAGAATGAGAATTGGGGTGGGGGGGAAGGGAGGGGGAGCATTAAAAAAAAGAGAGACAGAGAAGGATCTAGTCTAGACTGAACTGAGAGTCAAATTTAAAATTAGCAAAGGCTTGTTTTCTCAATCCTCTACTCCCAGCTTCCTGACTCTGCCTGCCCCCTCCCACTTGGACACTAAATATGGAGGTTTTGGATGGGGGACATTTTCCTACCCAAACCACCAGCTCAGAGAACTAACTAAACCCAGGCGCAGACTGGCTCCCTCCCCTCCAGAAGAACAGGCCAGGGAGACAGTGTCTCTCAGAGTTTTCTGCTTATCTGAGCTCCACCCCTGGTCAAACCCAGTCCCCAGGAACGTGATTATCTTTGTCCATTTGGGCAGTGGGTGCCCAGCAGTCAAGGTGATTACAGTCTCGCAAACTTAGATGAAATGGTAGACATTCTAGAAAACGCTAGATAATTTGGTATTAGGAATGCAGATTTTGGAGTCAGATGATCTGAGTTTGATTCCCATCCCTGCCATTTAGGAGCTGTGAGACAGAGGCAAGTGGTCTCATCTCTCTTATACCTCACTTTCCTCATTTGCAAAATGGGCACAGTAACAATATTACCCTTATTAACATCGTGGTGACTATGTTTAGTAAATGAACTAACACCTGGCACACACAGAGTTAACCACTCAAGAGTTGCCAGCTATTATTAGTCTCCTTATCTTTGGTTATAAATATTTTAAACATTTTTCAAACAGTATAATTCTTCTGATTGCTAGAAAATAAAAGACTGACATAAAAAACAAACAAGCAAAAAAAACACTGCCAGTTTAGGAGAGTGGACACATCCTAGCAACTTAGCCATCACAGCAAGGTCATCCCAGCCTATTCCAGTAGGATTCCTGTCTGTGCGTGCTATGGTCCCAGCAGGGCGTGACCCTCATCGGCAGGTGGGGAGGACTGTCCACCCTGGGCAGAGTGTGCTGCCCATTTATTCTGCAAACATTTACTGAGCACCCCTCCCTCCTGCCCCCACCATGAGTCACATGACCAAGACACTGTCCTTCTCTCCAAGGAGGTGCATGTAGGTCACCCAGCTTCTGGTCTCAGATCCTGGCACAATTCAGTAACCCCACAGTAACCCCACGAGTGGGTGTTCTCATGTTTATTTTCTGAAGGAGAAGATGCTTAAAGTCACAGGATGAACAAAGGATGGAACTGGAAGTTAGCCAGGATCTGTTTGTCCCTCCAGGATCCCCTCCCATGAGTTCACACTTCCGGAGGAGCACTTGGTCACACTGCTCTCTGCCCTGTCCCGGTTTCATTTCAGGCCAATAATGCCATTGTGTCTCTACTGTGTGTGGACTGACTGAGGAGACAAGTTTGCTTACGTTTGCTAATATTAAAGGATACTTTTAAGATACAGGAAAGTAAGTCCATTTCTTGCATGGGTATGTTCTTTCTTCTCAGCTGGGAAGCTGAGAGGAGCAGAGATATATAACTAGGATGCCTAGTTTCTTAAAACAACCTTGAGGTCTTCCATCTTGTTTGAAGAGGTGGGGCAGGGAGAATTATTTACAAAGGGATCCCCAAGGGTGTTCCAGGAGGAGTCATTAGAGAAGCTGACAAGAAACAGCTGAAATCAGGTGGCCTTTGCAGATGAGTCAGCTGGTGGGGGGAGGGACCAGCTCTTGAGCAGTAGATAGATGTCCCCCAGTCTCAGGGGAGTCTTCCTGGAAAGCCATGAGTGACATGGGGGACTGGAGGGATGTTACAGCAGAAGAAACAGCCCACATGTTTGCATGAGATGGAGCTGGAAGGGTTGGTGGAGGCCAACTAGAGAAGGGCCAGGTACATACCCTTTAGGGCATTGGGACTTACAAGGTGAGAGATGACTGGGTCTTGGGGGGCAATGAGAAAGAGCTTGTGGTGAGTTGCATAGCTGTTAAGACAGAACCTGGAGTTCCCTCTGAGTGGAGAGAGAAGAAGGTGGAAGGACAGCTCTCAGGTATCTGACAGCTTGGAAAATGGAGGCTCTGTGCCTGGATACTATGATGCAGGAGGTGGAATCGTTGGGGTGTGACACTGGAGGCTAGATGTGCCTGTGAAGCATCCTATAGAGATGCTCTTGGGGTGGGGAGGCCAGTCTGGGGTTCAGCGGAAGACTGGGCTGAAAAGAGTAGACGGCAGCAGCATCTGCAAAAAGCCACCGTGGAAGTAGATGAGACTGCCAGGGGGAGACGGAGATTGGGACGGGAATACAGGTCACCCCCAAGCACATTTCACACTATTGTACCTGGCCTCCCACCTACATCCTTTCTGACTGGGACATGGAGCTCCAGCCTCCTTGTTCTCTTGGCCAAAGCCCCGTCTTCACAGGCATGGTTGACACTACCCCTCCTGGGTGCCGCGTTCGCGGTCACTCCACAATCCCATCACCGGTAGCTCTCTGGGCACTTCTGGTTCACTGCTCTGTACTGAAGTTTCCTAGTGCTTTTCTCCCCCTTGACTGCACCACAGCCTCCTGGCCCATTCCCTCTGTGGCCTCTCAGTGGCTCAGCCACGGTGGCTTGAGTCAGCGAGTGGTTGGACAAATAGATTCCAGGACACCGTCACCAGCTGAGCCAACTCTGCTTGTGTGGCTCAGTAGGAAAGTAGACCCAGCGCTTTTGGTTTTAAAATTTCCTTCTTAAAATCAGAAAACATTTTAAATGTGCATAAAAATTACAGAGAATATTCTAATACTCACACCCCAACCTTCCACATTTGACTGACTGCCAAACTCCTTCTACAAGTCACAGCCTATGAGAATATCTAGAAGCAAAATGACTTATGTCGAATGGACTTTCCCACAGAAACAAACTTATAACACCATGTTAGGTCTTGGACTGTGGGCCTGGTGCCTGTTCTTTTTTTTCTGAAATGATGATAAACACTGCATTTAAACAATGCTACCATATAAAGCTTTCTAGAGTACATGTAATTAGTCATTTAGTTCACGCAAGCCACCCTCACTGTCTCTTAGTTCATGGATGAGGGTGCCTGGCAGAGTTCTTATCTTACTTCCTTACACACTCCTATCTGGAGTGAGAGCCACAAATCAAAACGTCAAAGAGCATCTTCATCAGTGTCACAGAGAGTCTTCCTGGGTTCATTGTGTTTGTTGAAAAAAATAGCTGTTCAGGTTTCTCAACTATCATGGTAATTTGTGTTTCGTATTTGCTCATCATTTCTCTTACAAATAAACTTTTACTGCCATTTTTTTCCCTCTTATAAGAGTCACATAGATATATTATAGAAAATTTAGAAAATTCACGTAAGTCAAAAGAGTAAATATAACTTGAGTCCTACCTAGAAAGAGACACTGTTAATTTTCTGGAGTGTATCTTTCCAGTCTTCCCTGCCCCGCCCCCCCAGGCCTATTTTAATGAGCACAAGAAAATGACGGAAGCATCATTGTGCTACAAATGCCCACCGAGTCACTCAGTGATGGGAAGCCTTTATCTGTCTTTTCTGAGCATTTCTTAACACCTTTCACCTTCCAATCACTGAGCATCATTATTAGCAAAATATTAAAATTTACCTGGTACTCATTTGTACAAGAAAATCTGAAGGAAAATTTCTCAATATTTTGAATCACGGGGGTTTACATACTTGACATATACCATTCCTGCATCAAGTGTCTGTGTGCTTGGCTTCTTTTGGTCTTTTTTATTTTTAATTGGATTTCCAGTCTTTTCTATGCTTCTCTGTGTGGGTGTGTGGGTAGATACCTGTACATTCACACCTACACATTTTCCTCAACATGAGGCTGATACAGGCATATTATTTAAAGATCTATATTTTCCCCCTAATTTAGAAGGAACACCTTGTTCTATCATTACACATTCTTCTACAAAATCTTTTTAAGCCTGAAGAAATTAGGGCAGACATTCTGGAGAGGGTTTTTGGAAAGAGTCTGGGGTCTCTTGGGGGTTTTAAGAAATGGTTCTGGGGTCATCTGTTTCTCTGTACATTTTCCCATCACAGGCGTAAGAATTGGAGACTAAGTCCCACTCAGGGTTGGAATCTGTTTCTCCTGATTGCCGCTTCAACATATCTGCTGATATGTGTTGCCCACCAATGTACCCGGAGTGAGGGGTCCCTGGTGGGGGGAGGTCTGAGTACAAGCAGAGGTTGCGTGGATTTCCCAAAGAACCATGGTCACACTGCACTGCCAATATTCAGAAGATCCATGAGAGATACAGATTTCTTTCCAACTACCAAAATGTAGACAGCTCTAATAAACTTTCTTCCATCAGGTGTGCACAGCGGGGTGAGGATAGAATAACAAGTTTCTAGAATATTCAGTGCATTTGCAAGTCATCTGAATCAAATAGAAAAAGGAAGCAACATTCTCACCCCAACTGCACCCCCCATCTCAAGGTAGGAAGTGCTAGTCACTCAGTCATGTCCGACTCTTTGCGATCCCATGGACTGTAACACTCCCAGGGTCCTCTGTCCATGGGATTTCCCAGGCAAGAATATTGGAGTGAGTTGCCATTTCCTTCTCCAGGGGATCTTCCCGACCCAGGTATCAAACCCGGGTCTCCGGCATGGCAGGCAGATTCCTTACCATCTGAGCCACTGGGGAAGCCCACCTTAAGGCATAAATATAACTAAATCATTCTTCCCTGCCTGACTTGCCTTAGAGTTTTCTTGGTAGATCCCTGGATATCCTTTATAACCACCCAGCTCTTTGGAGATGATTAAAAATGACTATATCTTTAGTGTTTTAGACTAATATTTTAGGGGAATGTTTCTAAGCCTTAGTTCCCTCCTCTGTGTATTTGGGGAAAATAACTATGCACTTCAAAAAAGGCTGTATTGAACATTCAATAAGATAATGTGTGTAAAGTGTTTCCTGGCCAAGAATAAATGCTCAGTGAATTTCAGATGTTACTATTGTTTGTTAATACCAAACAGGAAAAGGGGTGATTACTTGATTGTATTTTGAGTTCAACCACGCAATTTTGATACATGTTGCTGCTGCTGCTGCTAAGTCGCTTCAGTCGTGTCCGACTCTGTGTGACCCCATAGACGGCAGCCCACCAGGCTCCCCCGTCCCTGGGATTCTCCAGGCAAGAACACTGGAGTGGGTTGCCATTTCCTTCTCCAATGCATGAAAGTGAAAAGTGAAGTCGCTCAGTCGTGTCCGACTCTTAGCGACCCCATGGACTGCAGCCTACCAGGCTCCTCCGTCCATGGGATTTCCCAGGCAAGAGTACTGGAGTGGGATGCCATTGCCTTCTCCTTGATACACATTAGAAAATGATAAAACTTCTGTCCCTTTGCTTAGTCTCCGTTGTTGTTGTTTAGTCACTGTCATATCTAACTCTTTGTGATCCTGTGGACTGTAGCCCTGCAGGCTCCTCTGTGCATGGGATTTCCCAGGCAAGAACACTGGAGTGGGCTGCCATTTCCTTCTTCAGGGGATCTTCCCGACTCAAGGACCAGTGTCTCCTGCATTGGAGGCAGCTTCTTTACCACTGAGCCACCAAGGAAACCCTTTTCTTAGAATAACATTCAATAAATATTGGTCAAATGAGTGAATGATACTGTGGCTGATGATACTGCTTTTGGACAGGGGTTAAGATGTCCTGTCCACCAAAAATCAATAATGTGGTCTTTTCACAGAGAAAGTGTTCTTCAAAATCTGTTCTATGTGTTTGAAAGTGTGAAGGGCTCTTGTTTTCTAAATAGTTTTGTCCTATAGTCAAGCAGATGCTGGAGATTTGTGTTTGGGAGGATAGATAGATAGATAGAAGTCTTTTCCTTAACCTATTTATTCGTTGGAAGAAATTATTGTAGTAGCTCTTGGTAACTATCCAGTGAGTTCCCAAAAGGTTTTGGGGTTTGTAATTAGTGTCAAACATTTGAATTCAACACAATGTAGTGATAGCAAAAGCAGCGAGGTCACAAACCTACACACTCTGCCGTCCCGTCTCAGTGGGTTTATGTCTTTAGCTGATGTCTGCAGCTGCACCTTCGCTTCAAGCCTGTTGGGTGCTTCCCTGCAGGAGAGGAGCACGAGGACAGAGTTCCCGAGTCTGGGCTCCAGCACAGTTCTGGAGTAAGCCATGACTGCCTTGATACAGTTTAGACATTTGAACATCCCCCAAATGACCACTAATGCCCTAATGGAGACCATGTTGCCTTCAGCAGTGTGGCTGTACTGAAACCTCGCTCCTGGTTTTATATGTTTGCGTGTAGCACATCTCTTCCAATCTATGTAAACTTTCAGGGGTCAGATTCTTCTCCTGTAAAATGAAGGATTTGGAAGAGAAGCCTCAATGGCTCTTTGCAGCTCAGTCCAAGGAAGTAGAGCACTGAATCCGGGATCATGCCTTTGGACACGATCCATGTGATGGAGCCATGATCCAAAATCACGCCTAGGTCTCCCCAGCCTTTGGACCCTGAGGCCCATGTGCCTCCACTGGAGAATGGGAATAATAATCACAGTGATTCTGAGGCAAATCACGCTTTGAGGCAAATGACTTGTAAGTGGGGTTGTGTGGGCAGTAGAAGGGATTCTAGGGTTTCTTGTCATACCAGTTGTGTGACATCAGAACACAACAGCATAACAGTGCTAGATAACCTCAACTGGGCTTGAGCTAAAGGCCAAATAAGAATCCCATGTTAAATGACCTTCTCTTCCTTTTTGTATGTAGGAAATTCCTATTTGCACGCTGGTTTGGCCCAGTATTGGCGGAGAAATCACCTGGGACGTGTCATTTGCTATTTTCAACTTCTTGGTACCAGGACTGCTTATTGTGATCAGTTACTCCAAAATTTTACAGGTACGTTTGCTTCAAGCCCAGTGGCTGAACTTCATTCAGGTTCAGATGGAATCTTAGCATTTCTAGGTCAGAAGTTACCTTAGAATTCACATCAGCCCAATCCTGGCTCACTCCCCAGATCCATCCCTCTAAGGGACATAAGTGTGGTATTTTTAAAAAGTTTCATCTTTGTGATTGTTATAATTATTGCTTTTGCTGATCACTAAGGTAATATAACTCATTATAAAAAATTAAAGACATAGAAATATGCAACACAGATACTAAAAATCTTGTCTACCCCCTTTGTTGGCAGTTTAAAGAATATTTTTTTCAGGTTATATTTTATTCATTTATATATATACATACTTATATGCAATGTGAATATGTATATGTACATGCGTGTACATATAAACATACACACACATATATATGTATGTATGTATGTATATATATATATATACACACTGAACCATATAAAATGGTCAACTATTAAGTATCAACTATTTCCATGGTTCAACCATTTTATTTTCAGATTTGAGATCATGCTTTCTACTTTGCAACTCCCTTTTTTTGATGAGGACTATATCGTGACACCTTTCTGTATCAGTTCCTGTATCTCTGCCTCATTATTTGCAATGACTTCATGGTCCTCCATCATACAGATGTGACATAATTTATTTTATGAGCTTTTGGGTTGGGTTGTGTCCATTGTTTCCCTATCACAAACAGCGATGTGGCAATAAAGAATGTACACTTTTAAAAACTTTAATTGAAGGACAGTATAAACACAGAAAGCATATACACACAGCTCACAAACTGACCACACTCCTAGAAGCAGCTCCCAGAAGCTGAGCCTCACCAGAAGGCCCGCCTGTCTCCGTGCATTGCTACCCTTCACACCCAGGGCTTGTGCCTTTCATAAACGCACTGAAACAGGAAATGATTTCCTCCTTCAAGTGTGACCATGTACAGGGATGTAAAAAAGACCTGCCAGCCTGCTTCTTTCTTACCCCTTGAGGCAGCATATTTGCATATGAAATGCTGGCCCAGGCAAAGGCAGCGTCTGCCTGTGTTCACGCTCGCTTTAGAAGGTTTAATACAAAACCTCCGAGTCCTCTCCAATGTTTACAGTTGTTGAATCTTGGTTTTATAGCATATAGTGGGTCATATGGTAAATGAGCATACTGAAGTGGGGCCCTTAGGTCCTGCTTGCTGTCTGGCCACTTTTATGGCCCTTTCTTTGTAGCTAAAGATCTGTGACCTGCTTAGAGGTTTAGAACCCCAAACCGAGCCATCTTCCATCTGAGTCTTGTAGTCCTTGGATTCTGTCACAGATGACCACCACGTTCATCCCTAGGCTCTTTCCCACCAGTTGACTTGTGACCCATTTAAGTGACGCTCCACCTGCGGCTTGTTCAAGGGTGTGAGGCAGATTGAAGCCTGGCACTGAGGTCTATAAGGTGCTTACAGTGGGAGTCTGGCATGTATAAATGCTCTGTGAGCTTTAGTTACTATCATTATGTTAAAAGAAAAAAGCGAGGGAAAAAAGAGAAATGTAGATTGCAGTTTTTTTAAGGTTTATTTATTTACTTATTTCTGGCTGCACTGGGTCTTGGTTGCTGCACTCCAGCTTTCTCTAGCTATGGTGAGCGGGGCTACTGTTCGTTGTGGCGTGCGGGCTTCTCACGGAGGCGGCTTCTCTTGTTACAAAGCATGGGCTCCAGGCGTGTGGGCTCCATAGTTGTGGCGCTTGGGCTTAGTCGCTCCACAGCACGTTGGATCTTCTGTGACTAGGGATCGAACTCATGTCCCCTGCATTGGCAGGCAGACTCTTAACCACTAGACCACCAGGGAAGCCCTGTAGAATGAATTTATTAAAAAAAAAAAAAAATTTTTTTTAACAAGTGGTGTTTACATGTGCCAGGAACTCATCTACTCCTAACCGGAATTACTGATGAGGAAACATAGGCATAGAGAAGTAATTTATGAAAGCTCACACAGCTCATAAGCAGCCATATCATGACATAAACCTAGCAGTCTGGTTCTAGAGTTCCAACACTTTAATTCTTCAGACGTTTGTCGAGGATCTGCTGTGTGAAGTGTCGGTGTGGGGGTGGAGAGTGGTCAAGAGCAGGTCACAATCTGGAAGGAGCTTTAACACAAGAAAAGGAAGGGGGAGACACAATTTTCACTGCTCTGCAATGCAGTGAAACCCATGGTGAGGCTTTGTGTGAAAACACTCTGCAAATTGTTAAAAGAGAAAAAAGAGGGAAAACGGAGAAAGGCAAAGGGCTGTAAAAGACAAAAGGATGTAAAAGAAGGAGACTTGAAAGTGTTGTTTTAATAACCAGTCCTGAATCTGCCCCTTACTTGCTGTGCGGCCTAGCAAGTTACTTACCTTCTTCCGAACTTCAGTTCCCTCGTCTGCAGAATAATGATCAAAAGTCCAATAGTTTCAGATTTTGGTGAGAGACATCGGAGTTACTCATGGTGCGACTGTGGTGAGCGTCACACCTGCTTGTAGCAGGGGATGAAGAAATTACTGCTGCTGTTAATTGTTAGGCAAGGCTGCTCCTCTCATCCTCTCACAGCATGCTGGGAGGAGGTACCGCTGAGATTTTTGAGAGAATGAATAGCAGGGCCCAGATTTGGGGCAAGGCAGGAACTATGACCTGGTGGTGGGGCCAGGCTGGTTGGTTGGCTGGGGCAGGGCTGGGCAGATGCTGGCAGGGGCATCCATGTCTCCTGCTTGGGCGGTCCCACCCCTGAGCCCCGAAGAGGCTGAGAGGGCTCCGATCTGCCTCTATTCACTTATGTCTCACACTACTCAGCCGCCTTCTGAAGAAGGATGACTTCTTCTCTGGAAAGGTTTCCCACCCCCGCCATCTTCTCCTCATGCCAGGGCTCACCTGGAAATATCCTTGAGCCCTGAGGAGCTGGGGGGGTGGTCCTCTTATCCGTCCACATGTAACTGCAATTCCAGACACTGCGCGTAGAAACCCATGGCCAGCCTTCCTTCTTCCCATCACAGATCCCAAGACGGCTCCTGGATGAATCAGATTGTCCGCTGTGACTCACAGTTATGAAACGGCGTTCCGAGCAATGAGTCAAAGATGTGATTTAGATCCCATCACTTCCCTCACACACTCAGGAAAAGCTAAAACTCTCTGCTCAAGGCCCCGTGTGATCTGGCCCTTGCCTGCCTCTCTCTCTCACCTGTCTTCTCCCCCCATCTCCCTTGTGTCCTTGGGGCTGTTCCTCACATATGCCAACACACTCTGCCTCAGGGCCTTTGCACCTGCCATTTCCTCTCCTGGATCTCTACTCCCAGGCTTCTGTGTGGGCCACGCTCCCACTTCATCTAGGTCTCTGCTCAAGAGACTCTTCTCCAGAAAGTCCCCCTCATTCTCTAGTCCCTCACCCTGATTTCTTTTCAAAGCACTTCCAACCATGTCATATTCCATATGTGCATTTTTACTTGTTTATCATCTGTCTTGCCCACTAGAATGCAAGCTCTCCAAAGGCAGAAACTTCATTTTGTTTACTGCCATAGTCCTGTTCTTAAAAGAGAGCCTGGATTATTCGTTGTAGGGGATCCATAAACCCTTACTGAATGAGTAAGAAACAAACTTGGATCACCCTGAAAGGGCCAACAGCAGTGGGAAAACCACAGGACAGAGTCATAAGATACCAATTCTAGTCCAAGCTTTATTACTGCGTGACCCTAGAAAAGTCACTTGATAAATGTGGGCCTCAGTTTCCTCTGGAGCCAAATGGGTCCCAGGGCATTGTTTAACACAATAAAATGAGAGTGCAAATATTATGTTTCGAATAGACTGCTAGACTTTAATACGAAAGAGGTAAAATGTGATTTTGAAAATCACAACATTCATGCAAATATAAGACTTTCAGAAAATTAATTACTTTCCACTCCACTGGTAAAACTGACTGTTGCCCCTTTCCCAGGAGGACTATGACATGCGTCCTCAATTTGCCCCTGTGGGCAACTTGGAAGCAGGTGAGTTTCCAGGTGGAGAACCTGGGCAGAGCCTCCTAGCTTGCATCTCTCTCTCCCTCTGAAGATATTCATAACTGACAGACTGAATCAGCCTTTTTGCCGAGCTTTTTCTGTCAAGAGTGGAACTCTGGAAAATCAATTGAATATCAATGTTAATTAGCTATATTTATAGAGACACAATTAGCATATCATTTGGAGCCACAGGACAGGTAACTTTCCCAGCAGCCCCACCTCACACCTGTCACTTCTTCTAACTCTTAACTCTAACTCAAGCACCGTCTCGAGGCCTGAGAGGCGTTGCTTTTTTTTTTATTATTAATTAATTTGGTTGTGCTGGGTCTTCATTGCTGTGTGGGCTTTTCTCAAGTTTCAGACAGTGGGGCTATTCTTTAGTTGCAGTGCCCAGGCTTCTCATTATGGTGGCTTCTCTTGCTGTGAGTTCTAGGATGTGTGGGCCTCAATAGTTGTGGCTCCCAGGTTCTAGAGCAGAGGCTGAATAGTTGTAGTACAAGGGCTTGGTTGCTCTGCAGCATGTGGCATCTTCCTGGATCAGGATTTTATCTCCTGCATTGGCAGGCGGGTTCTTCCCCAGGGAGCCACCAGGGAAGCCCAAGGTGTCTGTTTCAAATCATCCTGACTTCTATTCCTCACAAGCAGTGGGAAGTGTTCTAAAGGAAGGGTTCCATTATCTTAGAAAATGCTGGATTAATCAAGGTTAAGTGGGCTTCTTTGCTGCAGGCCTTTTCAGAGCCTTTATTATGCTAACAAACTTTGAGAATCTCCAACTCCAGAACAGAGTAGGCAGCACTGCTGAATCTGACTGCAGATGCCTTTTCCCCACAGAGCTCTCTCTGGGCTGGTGCTCCACGGACTCTCCTTTGAGAACAGCTGCTTTCAAGTCCTGCTTTGGGTTGCTGGCTTGCCCTGGCTGAGCGTTGAGAGCAAGCTTCATCCAGGTTCTTCATTTCCGGGGCTGCTCCCACTGCTCAGGGCAATGGCCTTTTCCACGCTCTGCCTCCCTAGATTCCTCTTTCCTCCTGACTCAGCGTGCTCTACATCTCCAGTGGCTTTTTCCAATCAACAGTTTCCCAGGGTAATAGTCTCCAGGCCACTCCCCAGTGCCTTTGATCAAGCTGACCTTGCTCATGGGTGGGGCTTGGTTAATACTGTCACCCAGTAACCATCACCATGGCAAGATGAGACGCTTCCAGGATTTGTGGGACAGCTTGTAGGCTTGTTGGTCCCCCTCCCTTCCCTCCTATACTCCCCGCACCAACACTAGAGTGGAAGTGCAGAATGGGCAGGGCTCCCTTGCTTCTTGCTGTGCATCCAGCACCTATAAGAGTGCTGCCCATAGAGTAGGGGCTTAATAAAATATATGTTGAAGAGAGAGTGAGTGTCTGGCCTGAAGTTGGAAAACCTTTACCTAGCTCAGGGCTTGGAAGAGAAAGGAAATCCATTTCAGCTAAAGGTGAAGGTGTTACGTAGTAAGCACATGGCCCTTCCTTTCCCCATGCTTGGCCGTCATTCCTTAGCTTTGGGGCCTGCTGGCCTGTGATGGAAGAAGAGGTGGGCCCTCTGGAAAGATGGAGTCTGTTGTCTAATGATCAGGAGGGTGTGGATTGACCAAGCAACCCCCAGAGGAGACCCAGGGGGCTGGAGCTGGGTCACCGGGAGTGACCACCCCCACACTCACCTGTCTGCAGCCATGGTCTGGTGGTGTGGGGTGGGGAGAAGCTTCGCTCAGCATGGCCTTCAGGTGCTCAGTGAATGCGAAGGCAGCAAGTCAGACAATTTAAAAGTGACTCTTCAAAGGACTCAGGGGAGAACCCCAAGCCTATTGTCTTAGATGTGTAGTTCTCATACTTTAGAGATTGAGAAGCACCTAGGGAGTTAATGAACAGTGCGCATTCCTGAGGCCACTCGGATCCACAGAATCGATGTCTGAAGGGGAGGCAACGTATGTGCATTGTATTAAGCACCAGTGACCCTGATGGGGGCGGTTGTGGGCCACGTTCCTGGGAGCTCTGTCCTCTGTTCTGGAAGCTGCAGGATGTCCCGGGCAGTGAAGAGCATTCCCCCTGAGGTGTGCTTCTCCACCTTGACCGTGAGACCGTGAGCAAGTCACTTTACCTTGCAGAGCCTCGTCTCTTGTCCCCAGAATAATAGAACATACCTGAGAGGCTTGTTTTAAGGATTAAAGTTGATCCTCAGAAGTTAATCGAGCATTTAATTTGATCTAAAAGTACATCAAGCATTTAGTGTGATGCCAGAGACACTTTAAATCCTGAATGAAAGTTGGTTAGTCATGTCATCTAAAGTAGGGAAGGGAGCAGGGGAGGAGCCACATTTAATTATAATGGGCCCATTTTCCTTCTTACTCCCTTAAAGCTGTGGGAACTGTGGATGGAAGGAAATGGTAGCATCAGTCGGTGCTAAAAAAAGAGCCAACCACATATTCACTTGGCTCATGAGTCAGTCTGTTTCGCTGTCTGCTCATAGTCATTGTCAGGCCCTTGCCAGAGCCCTGGACCACAGAAGCCACAGGGCGGCCCAACCCCCAGGGAGCTGCAGCCTGTGGGACTCAGAGGTAAGAATGATGCTTCAACATCTACCAGAGAATATGTGGCAAGTGCCATGTGATCACCTGAAACAAAGCACTGCAGGATGCCAACGGGAGGTGAACCAGGATGTTCCCAGCATTAGAGCTTGGAGTTACAGGCTGGACAGAAGGACGGCTACTGTTGGAGATATTAGAGGGTGGGAAGGAATTAGTTTAAGCATGGACAGACTGCCAAGGTTTGAAGTCCAGCTCTGCAGCTGCCTAGCTGGGTACTGTTGGGCAATCTCCTTAACCTCTTTGAGCCTCAGTTTCCTCCTCTGTAAAATGGGGATCATCAAAGTACATAAGTCACAGAATCATTGGGAGAATTTAGAGAGATAAGCCAAGTGATAGGCACAGAGGCTTGGCACATAAGAAGTTCTCAATAAATACGAACTTTCATTTACATCATTCACTCAAAAACCTTCTAGGGAATTCCCTGGTGGTCCAGTGGTTACTCTGTGCTTTCACTGCCAAGGGCCCGGGTTCAATCCCTGGTCAGGGAACTAAGATCCGGCAAGCCACGTGGTTTGGCAAAAAAAAAAAAAAAATCTAAAAGACACTGTACCAAGGACTCCATCCTACTTGGCAGAGCAGTGTGGACGGCACTAGCCCCGAGGCTGCTGCTGGAATCACCCTTGTGTGCCCACCAGGCTGCACCTAGGCTATTCAGAAGTGGTACCATTTTGCCCCATTTTGCCTGCAGCCGTTCCACCTTGGGCAGCTGTTACCCTCCCAGGTCTACCATCCAAGATCTCAGATTAACCAGCTTTCACCTGAACACATATTCTAATTTTGATTCTACACAGCAACTTCCAGCTTGGATGTGCCAACATGACTTCTAGCATGTGGGTCTCAGATGGTGGGTCACATCTCCTGGGCAACAGCCCCACTGCAGAGCACAAGAGCCAGGAGGAAGGCAGCCCTGTTGGAGCCATTTATGATATCACTAACGATATCACTAATCTTCAGGTCAGCTGAGCTGGATTTTCCCAGATGGTGGCTTTAGCCATTTAGCATCAGTGGAGTGAACTTCAACAAGCTATTCAAATTTCTTGAGATTCAGTTTCCTCATCTCTGAAGTGAAGATAATAATAGTACAAATCCAAAGAGCAGTTGTGAAGATGAAATGTGATAATTTATAAAATAAATGTATAGCACCGTGCCTGGCACACAGGGAGCTTCCATAAAGCGTGGTGATCACAATTCCTATTATTCATGGTGGGAAGGAAGGGGTTCTGTCCATTCAGTGTCTGTTGCCCAGACCAAAACTATTGCACAGAAGCAATTGCATGTAACCATAAGACAATTAAAATGGCTATCCTTTAGCTGAGGAGGGCGCCACAATCCACGCCACTGTTCTTGCCTAGAGAAGCCCATGGACAGAGACTGGCGGGCTATAGTCCACAGAGTTTCACAGAGCCAGACACGACTGAAGCGACTTAGCACGGCACAGCATGTCCTTTAGCTAGTTAGAAGCATTCTAAAGAGAATATTTTAAGCCATTCAGATCTTAGAGTTAATCTGGCCCCAAATTTGAATGAATCTAATTACTTTCTAATTGTTTCACTTCTTGAGATTCAAGAATCTTAGGGCAATGGTCGTAGGAAGGCCAGGGCAGAGCTAACGATAAGACTTTAGGCTATTAAAATGTCCAGACATGTAAGCACTCTTTGTGTGGCCAGAAGACTGCTCCTGCAGGAAAAGCAGAAGGACACAGGGCCAGACTAAGCAAAGGAAAGTTAGCAAGCACCACAAATGTGGTAAGACATCCAGGGTTGGATCTCTTCCCTAGGACAGAGGTCGTAGACTAGAGCAGAGCATGTCAGGCTAGTAGGTCCAGGGCTCCACTGGGCTAACTGCACCAGCCTACCCCCCACTCCCACCCCAGCCTCTGCGCTCAACCCCCACCTCTTGGCACCCCCAAAGCTGAGCAAGTGATACAGGAGGGCAGGCCTCCTGCTTTCTGGCTGTACTTAGAGGACAACTAGAAATAGGTGGAAGGGCAGGACACTGTAAGTATGCCCAGGGCAGCCTGAGCCTGAGCACTGGGCTCTTTGGAACCTCTGGGGAGGTCAGGCCAGCCCACCGCCCTGTGCCTGGAAGGCACAGTTAAGCGGCAGCCCCACCGCCTCTCTCAGGGACTCGGCTTCTGTAGGGTTTTTGCTCCCTGACATGAATAGTTCCACAGCTCCTGTTTTCAAAGTACTTTAAATCCTCTCTCGGGGGCCTGTTGCCCCACCTGTAGAATGAAGGGTTGGGTAGGCCTTGGCTACTCAGAGTGTGGTCCTTGCAAAGTCAGAATCTACATTTACACGAAGTAGTGCCGAAGGCCTCACGGGCAGAGTGAAGTCTGAGCAGTGCTACTCCAACCCTGCGCAGGCCCACCCAGCGCCCGTACGCTGGTTCTGAGATGTTAGGAAACATTTGTCTCTTCCAAAAATACTAGTTTTACATGGGACAGTGGGATGAGGGGACATGCGGGGCTTTATTTTAATCTGGTCAGCTTGCCTTAGTTGATGGACCATTTCCACATGCAAGGCTGCCCACTGTCAACCAGTAACCAGCCTCTCTGACCGACACTGAAGCAAAACCCTCTAACTGAACAGAACAGACTGGACAGAAGACCCAGACAGCAGTGCCTGCAAGGGCTCCTGACAGAAGAGCCCAGAACACCCTTCTGAACCCACATCACCAGAGTAGCGTGCTTGCCTGCAATCCCTCTGCTCTAGAGCTGACCCTGCTCTTTAGTACAAAATATTAGAGATCCTTGCAGTTCCAGTCTTGGGAATTTATTCTACTGATATTGCATCTAGGTGTGCAAAGATATGTACAAAGATATTAATCCTACCTGTTGTCATCTCGCACCTGGGTGTACAAACAGGACATGGTTTCAGTTTTTCAACACATATCACTAGCAGTGATCTGACCAGTTCTTCTTTCTTACTGGGAGCAGGAATCTTTAAGGACACCTCAATCTGATTTCAGAACTTTCTAGTCACTTTTTTGGATATGCCTGCTTGGTTCAAACAATGTATTTGAGGGCCAGTTTAAAGCTTCCCCATCTCTAGAGCACAGAGCGGGAATTGGGGGGTGGGTGTGTGGAAGGGGAAAGGAAGCGCTGTTTTGTCAGTGACTCCCATCTCCCTCACAGACAAGGAACCTGCATGCTTGCCCGTGTAAGGGGATTGTCTCTCTCTGCTGGCAGTTTCCTCTGGTCTCCATATAGCTGCTGGTGGTGCCAACAGACCTTCATGATTGGAGATGGTTCCAAACAGCTTGTACCTTTGAGCACATACTGATTTTATATACTCAATTACTTAACACTTTCAGAAACAGAAATAACGGGAGAGAGGTGTATCTTTATCTGTTTGGGCTGACATAACAAAATACCACAGACTGGGTGGCTTATAAACAATACCCCCCAACTCCCACCAAAAATATTTCTCCATTTCTGGAGGCTGGAAGTCCAAGATCAGGTTCCAACATGGTGGGATCCTGATGAAAGCACTCTTCTGGGTTGCAGACTGACTTCTCTCTGTCTTCACAGGGTGGAAGGGCTGAAGGAGCACTCTGGGGCCTCTCATAAGGGCACTGATTCCCTTAACCTAATTGGGGCAGCTCCTAAAAACAGCTCCTCATAACATAGCCATGGGGGTTAGCTTTCAACACATGGACTCGGTGGGGACACATTCAGACCACAGCAGTGTGCTTCTGTGAATGATCACACATCTCTCTTCCAGACCCTCCCATTCTGGCCTTTCCAGGTGGGGCTAGTGGTGAAGAACCTGCTTGACAATGCAGGAGATGTAAAAGATGTGGGTTTCATCCCTGGACTGGAAAATCCCCTGGAGAAGGGCATGGCAACCCAATCCAGTATTCTTGCCTGGAGAATCTCCATGGACAGAGGAGCCTGGCGGGCTATAGTCCATGGGGTCGCAAAGAGTCGGACACGACTGAAGTGACTTAGCACAGCACACACAGTACATCAACACTATTTGCAACGTGGATTTACTTTGGGATTCTCAGGAGGCCAGCTGCCCCATTTCTCCAGCACATCCTTAGTGCGGGAGGAGAGTCAGGCCTCTGAAGGAGGGAGCCCTCTCCGCACAAAGCTCCAAAGCCAAACAGTCCCAGTGCAGTGAGGATGGCGGATTCCAGCTCCTGGGGCTTCTCTGGTCCTCCTAGAGCGACACCCGCTGATGTCCTGCCGTAAACCGTGGCTCTGGCTCTGTTTTGTGTTCCTGCAGATCACGAAGGCTTCCAGGAAGAGGCTGACGATGAGCCTGGCCTACTCGGAGAGCCACCAGCTTCGCGTGTCCCAGCAGGACGTCCGGCTCTTCCGCACCCTCTTCCTGCTCATGATATCCTTCTTCATCATGTGGAGCCCCATCATCATCACCATCCTCCTCATCCTGATCCAGAACTTCAAGCAGAACCTGGTCATCTGGCCGTCCCTCTTCTTCTGGGTGATGGCCTTCACGTTTGCCAACGCGGCCGTCAACCCCATTCTCTACAACATGTCCCTGTTTAGGAACGAATGGAGGAGGTTTTTTCACTGCTGCTTCTTCGCGGAAAAGGGAGCCATGTTGACAGACACATCTGTCAGGAGAAACGATCTGTCTGTTATTTCCAGCTAGTTCATTTTTCTCTACAGGCATCTGTGTGTCCCTCTCTGGCCAGCCGTGGTGTGTTTTCAAAGGGAGATCGTTTCCACGACCCTTGGCACCAGGGTACCGGCTCTCAGAAAATGTAACCTATACAAATGCCCATTTTCAGGACTGGTAAATTAAGGGGTGATCATTCAGTATAACAGTTATATCCTGTATAGAAAGATTTGCTGTGGGTTCCTTTTCGATGTGAACTTCTTCGGTGTGCAATATGATTAAATGTATTAATTTTTGTTTGTGATATTCAGCAATCTCATCTCCTATATGTAAAGCCACGCTGTGCAGGTTTCTGAAGTGAGGCTTGGACTCATGACTCAGTCTTCTCCTCCAAAGAGTCACGGCCACCCTCGCTCCCCACCCTGGACCTGCAAGGCTGCAGGATCATACATCAGTGTGAAGAGTGCTTGAGGAGTTTCCAAGGAACAAGAATTTAATTTCCGAGGAATTAACGGTGACTTTGTTCGTCATTGATAATAGGAGAAGCTTTGTCATGAAGTCACAGAGGAGGTCGGATGGCTCTAAACATTTGAAAGTCAGAGCAGGAGTGACTCCCTTCATTGATTTCCGTCAGATGCCTCTTAAGCACGTGCTGTGGTCAGCGTTCTTGGTGGTGGGAATACAGCAGTGAACCAGACAGCCACGGCCCGCGTCCTCATGGAGCTCACTTACCTTCCAGATGGGGCAGAGAAACACCAAACATGGCAATAGATCACATAGTGTTACAGAGCGAATTAACATTATGAAGAAAATGGGACAGTGATGACAATTTAGATGGAGTGTTGAAGGGTCTGGGAAGACCTTTCTGAGGGGTGATATTTGAGCCAAAAGGGCAAACCACAAGAAGGAACCAGTCACGTGAATCCAGGGAATGAGGCTTTGCAGACGGAGCAGACCCTGGTGCTGGTGCAAAGAGGCTTGTGTGCTTGTGGGACAGAAAGACCGGTGTGCACAAAGCGAACTATTGACTGAGCTTCCTCTAGGCCAGGCCCTGTCCTTGAAACCAGAACAGAGGGATGCTCTGCTGGAGGCCATCAATGGAGATGAGAGGGGTTACAGGGCTGGCTTATACCGGGCTAGGGAGGTTACCATCAATATTTGTTCTGTGTTCAGTGGGCAGCCACTGGAGATTTGCATTTGGATGCGGATATGACCTGCTATTTGTTTTTAAATACTCTTGTTGCCCTGTTCAGGAAATGCACTTTGTGGAGCAAGAATGAAAATGGACACCAGTTAGCCAGCTGCCAAAGTAAAGAAGGAAGATGGGGAAGTTGGAGGTGGATGACATTGCTGTTGTTGTTCAGTCATGTTCAACTCTTCATGACCCCATGGACTACAGCATGCCAGGCTACCCTATCCCTCACCATCTTCCGGACATCAATGGGGGATTGTGAGAAATAATCTTGGGCATACTTTGGGAAGGCAGAGCAAACATGACTTATTGGTTGACAGGATACAGAATGTGAGGGAAAGAGAGGATTCAACAGAGACTCCTGACAGCCTTAGGATGGAGGGCAGGCAGCACAAATGGGGAAGGCTAGGAGGATGAGTCCATCCTAAAGGAGATCAGTCCTGGGTGTTCATTGGAGGGACTGATGTTGAAGCTGAAACTCCAATACTTTGGCCACCTGATGCGAAGAGCTGACTCATTTGAAAAGACCCTGATGCTGGGAAAGATTGAGGGCAGGAAGAGAAGGGGGCAACAGAGGATGAGATGGTTGGATGGCATCACCGACTCGATGGACGTGGGTTTGGGTGGACTCCGGGAGTTGGTGATGGACAGGGACGCCTGGTGTGCTGCGGTTCATGGGGTTGCAAAGAGTCGGACACGACTGAGCAACTGAACTGAAGTGAGGAGGATGAGAGGTAGAAGAACAAAGAGTTTCATTTGGGGCATCTGCATGTGCAACCCCAGTGAGAACCAAATGGAGAGCTGGTAGGTGGATGCAGGGCTGTGGGGTACAGGCCTGAAGATCAGTGTTGGGAGTCATCAGAGTGTTTGCAGATCTATGGTTTTATGAAATAAAAAGAGAAGAAACCAGAGCGAGAGGGAACCCAGGGACATGCCAGCACTTGGAAGCTGGGAGAATGGCTGGAACAGTAGCTCGGGGCCTGGTGCATAGTGAGAGCGCACCAATCTGTGTCACCGAGGAAGTTGGAGCCAGTAGTTGTCTGCTGGTTGAATTTCTTGAGCAGCTCACTTTCGAAGTAAGATTTATCACAAGCTTGAGGACAAAAGGACAAGGATCCTTTGTTCATCTTTAGTTAATAAATTTGGTCAATTAAAGTTGCCTTTGAAGCGATGTATGACTGTCTTACAGGTCTCTGGGGTGACAGCCACTGCTGAAGAGCCCAGCTCTGGCAGCCCCTTCCTGGTGAATGACAGGCAGAGCTCTCCTGTGCGTGTTCCCCTGCCTCCTCCCCCTTTGGTGGAAGAACGAAGCACAGTGACTCAGAGCCCTGGGAGCCTCCTGGCCCCTTGATACGGCAGCACCCAGGCAGAGGTCTCTGCACACACGGGAGGTTCCCCGCCTCCAGACACACCTCATAAACGTCAGCCTGGCATCCGCCAGTGTTTGCACAGCTCCTAAGTGCACTAACTGAACCCTCACTTCAGCCCAGCAGGTGGACACTGCTTCCCCATATTTCACAAGAGGAGAGTGAGGCTCAGAGAAATCATACAACCAGCCCCCAGTCACACAGCTAATTATAACTGAGCTGGATTTTGATGCAAAACCAAGACTCTGGTACCAAAGCCTTGATGCCTTTTCAAGATGATAAAAGGCTCTTAGGAGCTCCTGGGAAATTGAGGCACACAACTTTGCATGCAGTTACGTTATATATTTGGAGAAGGAAATGGCAACCCACTCCAGTATTCTTGCCTGGAGAATCCCATGGACGGAGGAGCCTGGTGGCTAGTGCTGCTAATGGTATAAGACACTGGTGTCCTTCCCAGGCCGGGCTACTTCCACCCCCGTCACCCCTTTTCTCGGACACTCCAGGTAGGGGGTGCCATGATCTTCCAACACACGTGGTTTCAGGGTCCCATCTCCTAATTCCCCCAGGGAAGCCTATGACCTCCTCTCCCACAACACTTTGCCCACACCTGAGATAAGAAGTGAGTTCGGGGCTGGACAATAAGGCCTGGGGACCTTTCCTAGAGCTTCCCAGACCCAGGCCTGTCAGACCAGCTGAGGCTGAGCCACCATCCACCCGCCTCACGGGCCTTGGGCTGACTGAGGCTGGAGCTGCTGGCCTGGCCCACATTCACCTCTTTAGGCCTCAATCATTAAGGCCGTCCTGCGTTAATGGGGAAATCCCTTTTTCAGGAAGTTGAGAGAAGACATAGTCATTAATAATGGAGATTAGGTGCTAGAACAGGCCGAAGGTCAGAGCTGGAAGAGAAGAACCCCTCCCGTACATAAAAGTGCACCTACCCCACCACCAGTAGGACTTTTCACTCTTACACAGACGTGGACACAAATAAAAACCCAAATCATTGGAAATGGGTAACTATACATATTTTAATAAGTCAAAGTCTGGAATCCTAAGCCTCAAATGATTCCTTAGAAAACTCCAGAGAAGACATACATTTGAGTACAAGCAGATTCACTGATCCCCATGTATGTTTTTTACGTATACTGAAGGGTTTTTTTTTTTGTTTACAGAGGGGAGGGGAGGGGAGGGGTAGGAGGGGCAGGGAGGGGAGGTGAAGCAAACTAAACTCCTAAGAGTTGGAGGCTGAGTAAGGTTAATGGGAAGTTTCCTAATGAAAGGACACCTTCCATGTTGCTACAAAATGTTTCTTTCTGACTTGCCATCACAGTAACCTGAAATATAGAAAACAAAGCTATTAGTGACAGAAAGATGGGCCCAGTATTCAATGTAGATAGTCACTATCAGGATGGCCGTGGGACTTGGCATTGTTCAAATGCCTCTTGTCAGGGGACAGCTAGATATAGTTGTAATACATCAACATCTTCGAGGTTTTCTGAAACCCTCTGATTTCTCTGGGGGCGACCGGTATGGGCTGAGAGCACAGTCTGCCGTATAAAGTAGCGTTCTTTTTGTCTTAAATTTGCCTCGTTGCATTTCAAAGAGATGAGGGTACCTCCTCCTGACTCAGGAAGTGAGGGCCAAATCAGCCTGGCCGCGGCTACTCCTTCAGCAGTTTTACGGAACGTTCACTGTGCCCTGTGTTATGTCACCAGGTCGTGACACAGGGGATCCAGAGTCACACAACAACCTTGGTTTACATCCAGCTCAGTTATCTACTGAATATCTTGGGTAACTTTCGTAATTTTTTCTTAGCCTCTGTTTTCTCATCTGTAGAAGGTGGATCATGAGAAAACCTACTTCATAAGGTATATCCAGGATTAGGTGAGATGAGGCAGGCAAAAGACTTGGCAGGGAGCCTGGCTGGAGTGAAATCCTTTGCCTGCCCTATATTTAGGCTACCCCCAGCTGAAGCATCAAAATCTTATTTATGTGTTTGGTCTGGGTTCATATCTGTTTGGTATAGTGTGGGTTAGCTAGTTAGATGACCGACAGAGAAGTTCAGTTTTGTTCTCTGTTTTCCCTTACAATTTAGCATTACTTTATTTGGATTCTGAAATGCAGGTTCCCATGGGAATGTCTGTTTAAAATAAAATGTGCAGTCTCCTCCAGAATGCTACTGGGTTTTAAAGCAAGATTAGCCAAGGGTGATATTCATAAAAAGATTCAATGGGGCTTCCCTGGTGGCTCAGACAGTAAAGGATCATCTTGCAATGCAGGAGACATGGGTTCGATCCCTGGGTTGGGAAGATCCCCTGGAACGGGAATAGCTACCCACTCTGGTATTCTTGCCTGCAGAATCCCATGGACAGTGGAGCCTGGTAGGCACAGTCCATGGGGTTGCAAACAGTCGGACATCACTGAGCTACTAACCCTCTGGTCTGGTCAGGGAATCTCAAAAAACGTGAGAAAACCAGCTAGTCAACTTGTCTCTCTTTAAGTGTTTACACCAATGACCACATTCAATGCCCAGCTCTTCACTGGGGCCACTCAATCCCCAAACAATATTAATTTGGTCAGAATGGTTTTTTGGGTAGCGCAGCCAGGAGCAAAATCATGTGACTACTCAGTGGGCCTGAGGTAGCAGATAAAAAGGAAGAGACTGTCCCCTTTACTTAACTTAAAGGGCCAGGGTTTTGGATAAAAAGGTTTTTGCCCACTCCTTCTGCATCAGCCCCATGAAAAGGCCAGTGAAAGATCTGGTTATGAAGGACGAAGACTTGGACTCAGAGGGGCACCCAGGTTCCCCTGTTTCCTTCTGCATGCAGATGTAACGCATCTCAGGGCCTGCAGACCCAGGGAGCCTGCTCCCACCCACCACTCACCGTTGTGAGGGATCAGCCGGTACTGCCTGGCCAGGCACAGCTCCTCCTGCCTCTGCCGCACGACTTTCTGCACTTCGGGGGAAAAGCCGCTGGGGTCTCGGGCAAACACGAAAGAGTAGCTGTCAGCGCAGGTGCCATCGAGGTTCAGGAGGCGGCAGGAGTACTGCACGGCAAAGGTCTCGTAGTCCGTGTCAATGATCCAGTGGTCATCGTCTGCAGGGCAGAAAGCCGCGGGGACTCTGTATCTCCCTCAGACACTCAGATGTCAGGCAAACAGCGCCGGGCCCCAGAAACCAGCCACTTCCCCAAACTGGGTTCAGAAGTTAGGAAGCCGGAGACCACAGGGAGTTCTGACAGCAGTTGGAAAACTGGGACCATGAGAGAGGACCCCTTGGCCTTCACAGGAAAAACTCCTGGAGTTGGTGGCAGGGGCGGGAAGGACCACATTTACTTTAATGACTGTTTCTCTCCCTGATGATAAATGTGATCATATCTTTCATAAGAACAACCAAGAATGTGAACCCATCAAAACCACAGGCTAGACCTGTCTGCTGTTGTCTTCTCCATCTACCCTGACAGCATCTTGTGCCTCTGTGGCTGACGTTGATGGCCACCAACATGTGTGATCCGCAACATAAGCATGCGTCTTTTGCATTGATCTGTATCAGCCAGTTCCCGTTCCTCTCGCTACCCACACTGCCCTCCTGCCTCTCAGTCCACTGGGCGATCTGGTTCATGGCCTTTCTGGCTCCATCCTAATTCTGGCTCGGTGACCTGACTCACTTCTCTCTCCAGGCTGGCAAGAGGGTAGAATCTGCCTTAGGGGCACAAGATGCCCACCTTTTGAATCAGATATTCTTCCTTAGAGAACTGCTCAGAGCTCTCCTGACAGAGGCAGAGTTGAGCCCTTGAAGAATTTAGATTATATTTCTTCCTAAGACTGGGATGTAAGCCATGCAGAGTAAGTGTAAACAAAGGTGGTAATAAGGTCAACAAAGGCAGGATGGGAAACCACGTTCATAAGAATGTAGGTGAGAGGTTTGCCATGGAGAAAAACAATGGGGATAACACCTTTGTTATCCAAACACCTCACATTTGGTAAAACGTGTCACACCTCTACTTAACATTCTTGTTGATATATAACCATGACCAGGGTTTTCTGAGCTTAGTGTCAGTCAGTTACACTGTGGACACTTGCCGTGCTTTCTCAATTATTTTTCACGGCGACTGAAAGTGCACTCTCTCATCCTCATTTTCCAGATAAGAAAACTGAGGCACAGAGAAACTAAATCATTCACCCAGGATCACAAAGAGCAGGACAGAATTGAGCTCCGATCTGACTCTGGAGCCCCCATGCCTAACCTCTACAGCACACTGTCTCCAGGCATTACGTAAACTGGGGGCCACAGGGGATAAGAAACAGATGCAAAGCCTCTGTGTCTTCATTCCACACCCAGGTCATGAAGCAAGTGATGATCTCTGCTCTATTTCATGCCCTGTGCTGGAGGAACGCTCAGCTCCCAGCACTAAGGGTGTAAGAGAGATCTCTAATGCTTGCCTAAGTCACCTCTGGGTGTGCCTCTTGGCTCTGAGAACCCCAGGAATCCCTGCCAAGGAGGGGCTCAGCCTGAGACCAGGCCTTGCAGGAGAGCTGCATCAGAGTGGGTGGGGAGCCCTCTTTTCAGCTCACTGCAGGCCCTCCACAAGGAGGACTGAGCCACTCCTGAACCCCCCAGGCTTTCCCACAGGGCGGGTGTCAGAGGCTGGGGTGGGAAGGGCCAGACATATGACCGCTCAGGGGTGGCCATGTTCATCTGTTAGATAAGATGCAAATTCTAAAAATTACTAATCTTGTGCCCCCTGGTATCGATTTTTATAATCCATTATCAGAAGTTTATCTTTTATCCTAAATAGATCACTTTAGGAAGTTTTGCTGAGTTATTTGAAAAAACTTTTATTATCTCTAAGGATAAAAGCTTTTCCCCTTATTGAATAGTAAGTCCTTTTATATAGTGTACATCAATACTGAATGAGCAATTTGGTAAAAGATAAAATTTCATCTAACACAACGGTAGAGGAAGTCAAGGAGTGTGCGCCCTGAGTACATGGGCTATGTGAAAGGGGCTGGCTCACCAGGCTAAGCGTACCCCTGAACAGGCCCCTGGGGCCTATTTCCCAGGAGAGCTTCAACAATATTTTGTAAAATTGTAAAAGTTGATTGTATTAGGTTCCTGCTGTTTAGGACCACCTAAATTTTGACCTGGGAGCTGGAACCCCTGGCTTCTGACACTGTCTCTCACAAACTTGTTTGCATGACCTTGGACAAAGCACTATCTTTTCCCCTCTCCCCACCCTTTTTTTTTGGCCATGAGGCATAGGGGATCTTAGTTCCTGGGTCAGGGATCAAATCTTCACCCCCTGCAGTGGAAGTGAGGAGTTTTAACCACTGGGTCACCAGGAAGTCCTACCACTGCGCTGTCTTGACTTCGGTTTATTCATCTGCATATTGAACCCCCTTCAGAGTGGTAACTCTCCATCTTTAAGATTCCATGATGGAACTTCCCTGGTGTGTTGGGGGAAATTAAACCCTTAGGTTTAATCCCTGCTGGGTGATCTAAGATCTCACGTGCCATGCAGCTTGGTAAAAAAAAAAAAAGTGAGATTCCATGATATGCCCCTCTGGCCTGCATTCTTCTCTAGGTACCAAGTAGACTCCAGATTTGAAGCTTAGGAGAAATGAGGAAAAAGTAGAAAGAGCATGTACATGCATGTTCCCACAAATTTGTATCAGGTTAAATTTTAGGATGCTTTTCTGAGAGTCCTTAACACTCTGCTCCCCATATGAGTTTCAGGGCTTGGGAGAAAGGGAAAAGGTCACTGTCACCCAGAACACTGTGCCTGGCTCAGACCTCTCAGCACCCAGCACGGGCAGGTAGGGTACCTGGGTGTGAGCCAACCCTGTGTCCTTTGATGAGAGTCTCTGAGCCTTTGCTGGGGCGCCTAGCAGTCAAGCTGTTTCCGGGATTCAGCCCAAAGAAATGGAGGAAACGCAGCAGCCACAGCACCAGGCTAAGCGGTGATGTGAGCTGGGTCTCGAGGAGGTGGGAGGTCTAAGCAAGGGGAAGGCCACACACGCTGGTGCTGGCAGGATGGGTGACCGGCAGGAGGTGGTCAGGTGACAAACCCAAGGTCCTTTTGAGCTTGGGCCAGGTTTCTGAGCTGGGAGAGGGTATGGGAGGTGGTGAAGGGGCCTAGCTACTTCCAGTCTCACCCCTCCAGACTCCAGCCGTGCTGAGAGTTCTGGCTACTTACAGACCATTCTTCCCTAAAGTGCCCCTGGAGAAGAAACCCAGCCAGTTGGCTATGTATGTCTTCGATCCCCCTCGAGACAGTCCTACTGAACTGACTACTCACTTCCTTTCTGGAGAAAGGACGCTACGCCCCAGTACTTCATCTTGAACTTGGCAGGGTCCTCAGTGTCTGTGAAGGTGCCCACCATGTCTGCACACACGTCCCAGTTACTGCAAAAGCCAAGGGGATTCTGAGCCAGGCCGGGCAAAGGGCTTCCTCCCTCCATGCCACCCCGGGCGCTCCCTTCCTGGCCCAGTCGGGGTTTGGCGCTCAGCCTGGGGACCCTGCCGCGCAAAGAGCGCAGCCCCCGCCCTCCCCCACCCCCGCCCCCAGAGGGCACTGACTTTAAGAGACGGACTCGGCCCTTGGCCGTGGCGCTCATGTGGCCATTCTCGTCCACGGAGAACTCGGCGACGATGTTGTCTTGCAGAAAGAGGCCCTCGGGGTCCTTCTTGGCCATGGCGTACCAGGTGCCGGCGAACTGGGGAAGAGAGGAGAGGCGGGTTTGGTGTCCGGGAGCGCCTGGCCGGCCTCTGGGAAACGGGAACGCGGGGCGCCCGGGACACCGGTACCTACGCGAGCCTTGTCGAAGTTCTCCTTGACTCGGAAGCTGCTCACCCGGCAGTCGCGCTCCGCCCGGGCGCTGCCCAGCGCCGCCAGTAGCACCAGCGCCCACACCCACTCCATCTCGCTCGGGAGTCCGCCCTGCGGGAACCGCGCGCCGTGAGCGCCTGGCGGCTGGACCACTCGGCCCTCCAGCACCGGTCCCCAGGCTCCATCTTGCCCGCGAGGGGCCCTCCTCCCGCCAGCGCCCCGGGTTCCCATCCCGCCCGCCCCCAGACCCTCATCACACCCATCCGGGGCCCCCATCCCTCCTGCGTCGGCCCCCGATCCCGCCGGGCCGCCGCTCACTGTCGGGAGCTGCGCGCAAGCCTGGCCGCGGGTCCGAGCGCGCTTGGAGCCAGCAAGGCGAGCGCGCCGCGGGGGCCGCCGGGCGGCTTTATAGCTCCGGGGGGAGGGGGTCGCGCTTTCGTAACGGCGCGGGGTGAAAGACCGAGGGGGAGGCGCCGGGGCCGGCGGGCCAGCACTTGCATAACGCGCCCTGACTCACCGCCGCCCGGGCGCAGGGAGGGCGCCTTGGGGCGAGAGCCTCCCCTCCAGCGCCGCCCGGGGCTGGAGCAGCTGCCGCGCGGGGTGGCCTCGGCGGAGCCTCCGGCGGCGGCGAGCCGCGGGCACCAGCCCTGGCCTAGTTACCCGGCGCCCGTGCCAGCGGCCGCCAGCTGCGGCCTGGGGTGGCCTCGGGGCCCTGTTGCTCTGGCTGGAGGCTCGGGTAGGTCTGGCGGGAAGACCAGACCGTGGCCTCCCAGAACGAGGGACATCTGCGATGCTGCCCGGGTGCGTTAGTGCTCGGGCCTGACCGTGCCAAATTGGCCCCTCGGTCCTCTGAGGACTAGTTGCGCAGGAGTTTGGGACTGTTTCCGCCACATAGTTTTTCATTTTATAAAGGATGTCTTTTACTCTCTTTCAGGGGAGTTGTGGTGCCCTTGGATCAATATTTGTTCTTTAGTTTCAACATCTTTAGAAGTATTAAAACCCTCCCTGTTAAATATTCTCCAGAAACGCAACTCTGGTCAGGAAAGGAAATATTTTAGCCACCTCGGTGGTCGCCTACTTAGTCTGTGGCACTTCGCTCAAACCGCTTTGAAACACACCTACCAATTGTTTATGCTGCAATTTGATTTCAAAGCCATAGTGGCATCTTGTTTTGTTTCCAAACCAGCTAAGGTGAATTGACTGTGAGCGGAGGGGAGGGGGAGGGGAACAAACGTCTGTGACGTCAATGGTCAATTAAGTCGAAATGCTGTGACTGGTTGTGTGATTTTACCAGTGGCACAATTCAGGGCCATGTTTTTCTCTTTCCATTCAGAGTTAGAGCTCCTCTAATCTGATCCAAGCAGTCGGAAGACACAGCTTTGGACTGAATGAGAATTAGGGATAGGGCAAAGAGGTATCACCTTTTTATAAGATTCCTTCCATCAGTTGTGGCCCAAACTGGAAAAGGCCAAGATGAATTTGGTCCATTTTGCTACCGCCAGACCTGAAATAAGAGAGGGTGGAGGTGCAGGAGGGTGGCAGCCCAACAGAGAAATAAAGAGTTGATGGTCTTTGCAGGGCACTGGGATTACTTCTGAGCCTCCTGAAAAAAAATACCTGTGGCTCCTTCCACCTTCCTGTGACCCCTTGGGCCTGTCCCTGCCTGATGGTCTGCTTTTACTTTCCACCTTCCCCTCCACTCCTGTTCTACATCTGAGTCTGGAGGTGTCTCTGGAGTGCCAACCTTGATGCAATTAACTCCTTACTGCCTCCTCCTTTCTGCTAAGAAAGCCCCGTTTCAGGCCCACCAGCTAACTAGGAGCTCTTTGGTGAGGTCAGTTTTATCACAGGATGTATAATCCCAAACAGAACTGCACCTGGTTCAAAATTGGGAAAGGAGTATGTCAAGGCTGTGTATTGTCACCCTGCTTCTTTAACTTATATGCAGAGTACATCATGAGAAACGCTGGACTGGATGAAGCACAAGCTGGAATCAAGATTGCCAGGAGGAATACCAATAACCTCAGATATGCAGATGACACCACCCTTATGGCAGAAAGCGAAGAGGAACTAAAGAGCCTCTTGATGAAAGTGAAAGAGGAGAGTGAAAAAGCTGGCTTAAAACTCAACAATCAAAAAATTAACATCATGGCATCCGATCCCATCACTTCATGGCAAATAGATGGGGAAACAATGGAAATAGTGACAGATTTTATTTTTCTTGGGCTCCAAAATACTGTAGACAGTGACTGCAGCCATGAAATTAATAGATGCTTGCTCCTTGGGAGAAAAGCTATGACAAATCTAGACAGTGTTTTAAAAAGCAAAGACATTACTTTGCCAGCAAAGGTCTGTGTAGTCAGAGCTTTGGTTTTTCCAGTAGTCATGTATGGATGTGAGAGTTGAACCGTAAAGAAGGCTGAGCACTGAAGACTTGATGATTTTGAACTGTGGTGCTGGGGAAGACTTGAGAGTCCCTTGGACTGCAAGGAGATCAAATCAGTCAATCATAAAGGAAGTCAACCCTGAATATTCATTGAAAGGACTGATGCTGAAGCTGAAGCTGTAATACTTTGTCTACCTGATGCAAAGAGTGACTCATTGGAAAAGACCTTAATGCTGGGAACCATAGAAGGCAGGAGGAGAAGGGGACAACAGAGGACGAGGTGGTTGGATGGCATCACTGACTCAATGGACATGAGTTTGAGCAAGGTCTGGGAGATGGTGAAGGACAGGAATACCTGACGTGCTGCAGTCCATGGGGCTGCAAAGAGTCGGACACGACTGAGCAAATGAACAACAACAACATAATCCCAAGCAGCTCCAATAAGGTCTGCTTCAGAGCCACTCCTGCAGGGACACTGTGCCCATACATGTAGTCATTCCCTATGCTCCCTAGTTATAGGTAGGGTCCCTTTCTATCTCCTGTCCAATGGGTGGTTCTCCTCCTTGACATTCCAAAATAGAGGTCTATCCACCTCTCCTCCAGTACCTCCAGTGCTGGAGAGCTCCTGGCTGAGCCCAGTTGCCTTTGGACTGTTATGACTGCCAGAAAAGTTCTCCCAATACTCCCAGCCCTTGACAACTGTTTCTTCCAGAATGATTCTTGTGATCCTTGCTTATGCTGTATGAAAAATAAATATAGGGGATTTCAGTGCATTTTTACGGGGATTGTTTTTGCAGCAATATGTTTTAATGTATTCGTTTGATGCTTAAAAGTTGATATAACTGTTCTTCCTCCCCCACCTCTCTCTCTTTTAATGATATATTGTAACCCTCGGTGTCCCAGATACCAGCAAAGAAAAACAGTTTATTTTGGCATTCTGTCTCGAATTTCTTCATGATTACAAACATGTGAGTAGAGGTCAACTGGTGTTTTTAACTTTGGTTCTTTGAAAGCTATCTCATAAAATATTTTTTTTCAAATATGCATATATGTGCGTATAAGATCCACAGGAAAACTGTTCACAGTGATTACCTGTGTGATAGGATTAGGGATATTTGAGAGTTTATTGTTGATTTCTACCTTTTTAAAAATATTTTCTAAATTTTCTTACAGTGAAAATATTTAATCAAACAAATACTCTCTTTGCAGACTTTTTTCTTCTAGAAGTAAAATTATGGTCTAAATTACATCTTGTGGGCTGTATATAATATACACAAAAGTTCATTTCCTTGTCTACATCATGGAGAGACAGATCATATTTCCCTCACCTTGGTATGCATCTCACCCCCAACTTTTCCACAGGATTTATCAAGAGACTTACACAAAGTAGATGCTTGATCAGTAGATATTGACTTAATTTGTTTTACTGAAATCAGTCACTTTAAGTAAGCTTTATAAAATATGTATTTAAAAAGACCCAGTCAGAGGTCAGTCTTTCTAAAAAGTAATTTCCCGTATTTATTAATTGTAGCAGGGAGGGCTCGCTGTCCTTTCACCTAAAAAGTTTTCACTCCCCTTCCATGGGGGCTGGAGTTGTTGCAAAAAGACCATCCTGCCAGAAGACAAGCTCCCTACCCTGCCACCACCCAACTTCCTACAATTCTATAAGGCCACATGCCTATGTTCTGGTCAATGGAATGTAGATGAAAGTGCTGTGAGTCATTCCCAGATGGGGCTTTTAAAAGCTGCCTATCTAATAGTTAGTCTTTGCTGTCTTCCCTCATCTGCAGGCTGGTGAAGCCTCTCAGCCTGAGGACCCCACCCATGATTAACTTTATGTGAATGAGAAATAAACTTCCATTTGATTAAGCTGGTGAGATTGGGAGTTACTGTAACAGGAGCTGGTGTTACCTTAACTAATACAGCAGCAAGTCATTAACTCCTAGGAAATACTGAAAATGTTTTGCTGTAGTTAAAAAAAAGGACAAATGTGAGAAATTTGTGTCCTTAGCCTCATAAGAATTAAGCATGTCCAACCAGCTCCATGTTGTGCAAACTGATGTTTATATCCATATCTTGACAGAGAAGCCAAGAGAAGTTATAAACAAGGAAGTCGGGTAGCATTTATCTTCTGACTGCATTTAAAAGATGCCAAAATAATTGGTGGGAAAAAGGACAGTTTAGCCAGTGTTTTCAGGTACAAAGAGTCAAACTAATTTTTTTTAATAAGGACTTTTCCCCAGGGGTTATAAAGCCATCAGTCAGTTTCATCAATTTAGTTGAAAGTAACATGGATTCCACCATATAAATTATCTGTGAGATACCTGGCATACCCATCAATTACGTGCAGGCAGAAACTGTCATGAGAGCAAATGTGCCAGGTGAGAGGGACCTTTGCAGGGTGACTACTGGGGTATACCTGAGGCCACTGCTATTAGGGGGTGTCTTTGAGTGATGCATAATGGCAGGAGCAGAGAATTTGGCTAAAGTGGAGCTGAAGAGTGGGTCCAATATGATGATTCAAAATGCACTTGGTTAATCCAGCATATTATTGTTAGTTTTATGACAGTACTTCAACATTATATGAATGTTATTAATACTTTGGCTGTTAAATAAGCATTGCTTCCTGCAGAAATAGTTAAGTGTAGTGGAGAATTTTGGAGAAGGCAATGGCACCCCACTCGAGTACTCTTGCCTGGAAAATCCCATGGACGGAAGAGCCTGGTAGGCTGCAGTCCATGGGGTTGCTTAGAGTCGGACACGACTGAGCGACTTCACTTTCACTTTCATTTTCATGCATTGGAGAAGGAAATTGCAACCCACTCCAGTGTTCTTGCCTGGAGAATCCCAGGGACGGGGGAGCCTGGTAGGCTGCAATCCATGGGGTCGCGAAGAGCTGGACATGACTGAGCGACTTCAGTTTCACTTTCTTTCCCAAGCACCCTCACCTGTAGCCTGTGAGAACAGCCTTAAAAGCTTTGTTTATGAATGATGAATTTCTTTAATATCGTTGTAGATACTTTAGAAAAATCAGGTAAGCAAAAGAGAAGGAAAAAAATTATTAAATTGAATTCCACCACTTTGGAATAATCACTGTTAACATTTCTTAGGTATACTTCCATATATTTTTATGTGTATGTGGAATCATACTGCAATAGGATCTTGCAATTTACTGCACATCATAAATATCTGTCCGTATCAGTAAACAGAGCTTTACAATAGGATTACTCATTAATGTATGGTTTTTTATTTTATGACTATAATGCCACTTATTTACTCAACCTCATATTACTGAATATATAGGCTATTTCTAATCTTTTCCTTTTATAATTGTGCTTTTGGTGAATGCCCCTATAACTACATTAATCATATACATCCTTAATTACTTTTGTAAGATAAATTTATAAAAGCTGAATTGCAGGGTCAAAGCTTATACACATTTTTAGGATACTTGATAATAAACCAAATGCAATATAGCCTCTTACTCTGTATCCTAATGTCCAGTGTTTCTTTTCTCCAACTGACATTTTTCAGTTCAGTTCAGTTGCTCAGTCGTGTCTGACTCTTTGTGACCCCATGGACTGCAGCATGCCAGGCTTCCCTGTCCATCATAAACTCCTGGAGCTTACTCAAACTCATGTCCATCGAGTCAGTGATGCCATCCAACCATCTCATCCTCTGTCGTCCCCTTCTCCTCCTGCCCTCAATCTTTCCCAGCATCAGGGTCTTTGCAATGAGTCAGTTCTTGGCATCAGGTGGCCAAAGTATTGAAGTTTCAGCTTCAGCATCAGTCCTTCCAATGAATATTCAGGACTGATTTCCTTTAGAATGGACTGGTTGGATCTCCTTGCAGTCCAAGGGATGCTCAAGAGTCTTCTCCAACACCACAGTTCAAAAGCATCAATTCTTTGGAGCTCAGCTTTCTTTATAGTCCAACTCTCACATCCATATGTGACTACTGGAAAAACCATAGCTTTGACTAGATGGACCTTTGTTGGCAAAGTAATATCTCTGATTTTTAATATGCTGTCTAGGTTTGTCGTAGCTTTTCTTCCAAGGAGCAAGCATCTTGTAATTTCATGGCTGCAGTCACCATCTGCAGTGATTTTGGAGCCCCCAAAAATAAAGTCAGTCACTGTTTCCATTGTTTCCCCATCTATTTGCCATGAAGTGATGGGACCAGATGCCATGATCTTAGTTTTCTGAATGTTGAGGTTTTTTTTTTTTGTTTTTTTTTTTTATTTTATTTATTTTTTTTTTTGAATGTTGAGTTTTAAGCCAACTTTTTTTACTCTCAAGAGGCTCTTTAGTTCTTCACTTTCTGCCATAAGGGTGATGTCATCAGCATATCTGAGGTTATTGGTATTTCTCCTAGCAATTTTGATTCCAGCTTGTGCTTCATCCAGCCTGGCATTTCTCATGATGTACTCTGCATATAAGTTAAATAAGCAGAGTGACAATATAAAGCCTTGATGTACCCCTTTCCCTAGTTGGAACTGGTTTAATTGTTCCATGTCCAGTTCTAACTGTTGCTTCTTGACCTGCATACAGATTTCTTAGGAGGCAGGTCAGGTGTCTGGTATTCCCATCTCTTCAAGAATTTTCCACAGTTTGTTGTGATCTGCATAGTCAAAGGCTTTGGCATAGTCAATAAAGCAGAAGTAGATTTTTTCCTGGAACTCTCTTGCTTTTTCAATAATCCAACGGATGTTGGCAATTTGATCTCTGGTTTCTCTGCCTTTTCTAAATCCAGCTTGAACATCTGGAAGTTCATGGTTCACATATTATTGAAGCCTGGCTTGCAGAATTTTGAGCATTACTTTACTAGTGTGTGCTGCTGCTGCTAAGTCACTTCAGTCGTGTCCGACTCTGTGCGACCCCATAGACAGCAGCCCACCAGGCCCCGCCGTCCCTGGGATTCTCCAGGCAAGAACACTGGAGTGGGTTGCCATTTCCTTGTCCACTAGTGTGTGAGATGAGTGCAATTATGTGGTAGTTTGAACATTCTTTGGCATTGCCTTGCTTAGTGATTGGAATGAAAACTGACGTTTTCCAGTCCTGTGACCACTGCTGAGTTTTCCAAATTTGCTGGCATATTGAGTGCAGCACTTTCACAGCATCATCTTTTAGGATTTGAAAGAGCTCAACTGGAATTCCATCACTTCCACTAGCTTTGTTTGTAGTGATGCTTCCTAAGGCCCACTTGACTTCGCATTCCAGGATGTCTGGCTCTAGGTGAGTGATCACACCATCGTGGTTATCTGGGTCATGAATATCTGGGTCAAGAACTTTTTTGTATAGTTCTTCTGTATATTCTTGCCACCTCTTCTTAATATCTTCTGCTTCTGTTAGGTTCATACCATTTCTGTTCTTTATTGAGCCCATCTTTGCATGAAATGTTCCCTTGGTATCTCTAATTTTCTTGAAGAGATCTTGTAGAGATGAACCTTCATGTCATTTCTTACCCTTAAGAGTTTGCAGGGTTCAGAATCCCCAGCTAGACTTTGAGGCCCCAGTAATCTGGGCCCGCCCATACCTTTCTGGTTCCTCTCCCATTAGTCCCCCTGTTACTCCACCCTCCATGCCATTGCTTCTGCCATTGCCACCCCCTGGCTCACACTTGGACTTCTTCTCTATTTCCATCTACTCTAAACATGATTCCATATCCATATCACATAAAGTCTCATAGTCATATGTATGTACTTCACTTCCGGCTTTTAATTCTATTATGCTCTGTGCTTCATGATTTTCTTAAAAAGAATTATTTCGTTGTGCCAGGTCTTAGTTGGGGCACAAGGCATCTTTGTTGCTGCATACGGAATCCTTGTTGTGGCATGCAGAATCTTTTTTAGTTGTGGTATGTGGGGTCTAGTTTTCTGACCAGGGTCGAACCTGGGCCCCCTGCATCGGGAGGCACTGGACCACCAGGGAAGTCCTACGTCATAACTTTTCATGTTCTAGTCTTATCTCCTTTACCGCACCACAAGTTCTTGTAAAGCTGGAACCAAGGCTTATTTATCCCCTATAGTCCCTGAAGTAGAAGTGTAACAGGATTGATTCGGTTATGCCGTGGAAACAAACAACATTCACGTCTCAAAGGCTGAACACGAGAAAGATGTATTTCTCACTCAAGCTACATGTCCATCTCAGGTCAGCAGGGGGCTCTGTTCCATGACATCCTCACTGGGATCCATGAGGCCCCTCCAGCTGGAACTGGGAGGGAGCAGGGAGAAGCGGGGAGCTCCCGGGCCTCACTGTGGCAATTGATTGTTCCTGCCTGGAAGAGAGGTTTAAGCTCACAACCCATAGGCCAAAATTAGTCACATGGCTCTACTGGGGGTGGAGGGCAGAGAAGAATAATCTTTCCATACAACTAGCAGGGGAGGAGAATCAGAAAAAGAGGAACATGGAGTCTCTACCACAGGAGCTAGCGTATGTCTTGCTTATGATGGGCCACCAATAGACATGTGTTGAAAGAATAACCAAATGAATGAACCTAGATGCAGTCATCAAAACATAAGAACGCTGACTGTGATGGCATATGCTTCATTTTAAATTCATTTTCATTTTTTACAAGTAGAGGAATGTAAACATATATGAGCATTTTGTTTTGCCCATACACAGATTTATACCTCTGAAGTAGAAATACCTCATTATATCTCTGAGGTATAAATCTGTGTATGGGATATGGATATGTGTTTTCTCTGTGTGTGCATGTAAAGAGGGAAGGATGGCATCAGGGAATTGTGAGCACACACGTGCTTTCGAGAGAAGTAGGAACTGCACCGTCATCTCATGGAACAACCAGGGATGAAGAAAGAGTGCCCTCAACTGTGTTAGAGGAAGGTGGATGGTAGTCCCATTGGAGTGACTCAGCTGCCTCAACTCCTTTCTCTTAGGAAATAAACCTCTGCATTATTCTACTTTTTAAAAAGCATATGTGTGTATATATATATATATATATATATATGTTACAAAGTTTTTTTGGCCTCACTGTGTAGCATGCGGAATCTTAGTTCCCCAACCAGGGATTGAACCCATGCTCCCTGCCTTGGGAGCCCAGAGTCTTAACCATTGGACCACCAGGGGATTCCCCTATGTTACTGTAATTATAATGAGATGCTAATAGGATATTATGAAATAAATAATATTCTTAGGAGGACCATCCTGAGACTGGACTTGGGCCTGATGGAGGGAGACGCAAGAGAGTGCTTGACAAGACCCTTTGAGGGAGCAAGTGGACTCAACCATAGGAAGTGACGCAGCTCAACAAATGCCAGTGCGGATTCTGTTCCCCTGGGAAAACCATGTTCCCATCAACAGTCTCTCAGTTCGTGACCTAGACACTGCAGCCTCGGTGAATCTCTTCTTCTTTTCTATCTAATATGACCGTTATTACCCTAGCAAGGTAAGCTTTAAGTCTAGAAAAATAAATGAAACCCATAGCCATGCTGTTTTTGAAGTGGATTTAAATGTGGGTGTAACTAACCTTTAGAGTCACTGTAACTCTTAGATATATTTTCATTCAAGAGAATTCACCATATAAAGTTTGCAGTGTTATTGAAATGCTTAAAAGACCTTTGACTGAATTTGAATCAGCCTGTAGATAGCCAAGGAAACTGGTTCATGAAATGTGTAGTTCGGCTTATTAGTTGCATAATAGTGTTTAAATATTTGGGAAAATGTGCTTAATCAATGTAAAAACTTAGTAACCTGAACATTAAACAAAAGTAAGTAGTGGTTAAGTGTTTTTTCCTATGCCAAAAGGCCCTGAGGTGTGAAAGATCCTAGCAACAGACAAGACATGTATTATCCAGTAGATTTAACTGACTGTACCTTGGAGCAAAAAGGCATGAGATCTGGTTATTACTATTGAAAACAAAATCCAAACTAATATGCTTAGCAGGAAAACCCAGTTGGCAGCTGCAGGGGTTGCCTTTTATGATCGTGTCTTTTGACAAGGATTATTGTATTAATATAAGTTGTGGCTTGATCAGGCTTAAATTGTGGGCAAATATTTTTCCATGTTCAGTTCTCTAGAATAAGCCCAAGGTCTGTTCCCATAAACCATTTCTGAGGTCAGGTTTTTAAATGAGGGGAACGGAGAGGTGAGGATTTTAGAAAAAGAGCAGGCCAAGCAAGCTGGCCGATTACAGGACTTTTAAGGAAAGGAAAGATTAACATTTGATTTTATGTTGTGTTATGCTAAACTCTTTGATCTCCCCTAAATGTTCCTTTACGTTGCCATATAAACAAACAGACATTTCTGAGGTCTAAACAGTTTCATTTCATAGAGCTCGGAGAAGGCAATGGCACCCCACTCCAGCACTTTTGCCTGGAAAATCCTATGGACGGAGAAGCCTGGTAGGCTGCAGTCCATGGGGTCGCTAAGAGTCGGATACGACTGAGCGACTTGACTTTCACTTTTCACTTTCACGCATTGGAGAAGGAAATGGCAACCCACTCCAGTGTTCTTGCCTGGAGAATCCCAGGGACGGGAGAGCCTTGTGGGCTGCCGTCTATGGGGTCACACAGAGTTGGACACAACTGAAGTGACTTAGCAGTACCATGAAAGAACAAGTATTGTTGATGCCTATGTAATATAATTAATGGATATCCCCCATTCTCCTTATTGCCTACAGCCACCAAGGTTCAGCTATTTTTCTGGAATAGTCAGTTTGACTTGTCACTTGGCTGGCTGATCTAAGATGCTCTGCAGATTCTCTGAGGACTTATGAGCTAATAATGCTTAGGGATTTCGTGTCCTGAAGAACTCTTTAATCCCATGCTTCCTGAATCCCACTCTAAGCCAGGGCCTTCTGTCACATCCCAAGAGTTACAGGCCAGTTTGAAAGCTCTGCTAAACAACCTTTCTCCTCGGCCCCTGGGGGGTTCCTGCGAGGTGCCCCTTAGGGCTTTCCTGGTATCTTTGGCCAGGATGTAGCTCCTTCTTGGCACTCTGCCTCTGGTGGTGTTCTGAGGGTCTCTTCCTTTCTAGACCAGAGCAGCACAGCACGCCACGCCATGGGTGAGATCAGCCAAGAGACGGTGGAGAAATACCTGGAGGCCAACCCTCAGTTCGCCAAGGAGTATTTCAACAGGAAGTTGCAGGTGGAGGCGCCGAGCGGCGGAGCACAGGCACCGGCCAGCGCCTCCTTCCCCGGCCAGACGCTGGCGGAGGAGGCGGCCCTGTACCTGGAGCTGCTGGAGGTTTTGCTGCAGGAGGCGGGCAGCGTGGAGCTGGCGGCGCACAGGGCCCTGCAGAGGCTGGCGCAGCTGCTGCAGGCAGACCGCTGCAGCATGTTCCTGTGTCGGGCCCGCAACGGCACGCCGGAGGTGGCCTCCAAGCTGCTCGACGTCACCCCCACCTCCAAGTTTGAGGACAACCTGGTGGTCCCCGACAGAGAAGCTGTGTTTCCGTTGGACGTTGGGATAGTGGGGTGGGTTGCTCACACGAAGAAAACCTTTAATGTTCCAGATGTGAAAAAGGTGAGTGGTCTGATGGTGACACTGGAGTGGAGAGGAGGTCTTGGTGGCCTCGCGGAGGAGCATGGGAAAGAGGGGGTGAGGGGGTGGGGGTGGGTCCAGGCACCATCCTTGTGGCTGTGGTTTGGCTATAACCTGGGGAGTGGGTGGTGGAGAAGAGGAACCCCCAGGCCAAGAGTGGCTAGATTTAGCAAATAAAATGACTAGATGCCTAGTTCAATCTGAATTTCAGATAAACGGTGGATAATGTTTTAGCGTTATATCCCCTGTAATGTGGGGCAACCTTACCTGGGCATGGGGCGGTCCACACCTGCTTCTGCACACCTCTTCTGTCCTCTGGACACTGTTCTGACCAACAGGGTAAAGCAGGCCACTCACTGGGGAGATCAGCCAACAGGCCAGATGCCAAGACCCCTGAACTGCTCCCCATGCCTCTCACCCACAATCCTTTGAAGACTCTCAGGTCTTTGGGGTGAACTGGCTCAGGAATGATTCTCTCACCTATAGATCAAGTGTGAAAAAAGAAAAATGACATGAAATTTCAAATGTTCCCATCTGGATCATAAAAAATACATGAATTTAGGTGATGATTAAGTGCAGTTGGCCAACTCAACCCCTCCTAATTCAGATCTACCAAGAATTTCCAATCCTGTAAATGGGACATTTGAACCCTCCCGAAGACCAGTTGAACACTACATAAATTATTGTGTTTTAAAAAGAACGTTCTCCTTCCAACTAAAATGCTTGTTCATCTAAGAAAAATTAGAAAATACAAATGAAGAGGGAGGAAATGCAAATCACCCATAATCTCTGCACTCAGTAGTGCCGAGGATCCCAGCCTGAAGTTTCTCCTGCCAGCCCTTTTCCTACACATGCGTCCTGTCATTTTGCTTTGCTGTTAACAAAGGGGAGAGCTAGCAGATGATGGAACAGAACTGACTGGGGGCAGCCCCTGAAACGCTTACTGTGTAGAGGTTTACTTACGTAGAGGGCAGCTGGAGGCTGGAGGATAATCCCCTATGCGCCTCCTGAAGCTGATTACAGGAGGGGGGCTGTGCGGATCCACAGGAGGTGCAGAGGTTGTCAAACATTAGCAGCACTCAGCAAACAGCCCCAGGGGCAAGGGTTGCTGTTAGGCACTGGAGGGTCCTCAGTCTTTACCACCCCTCCCTGCAGTGCATTCCGTCTGGTTTCAGTAGGATTTTGGGTCTGCTGCAGCTGCTTCTAGTGTATAAAGGGCCTTAAGGCAAAGTTCTTGGACCCCAGGGAGGAGACTCTGCCTGTACATCCTGAAGTTTTCTCATGAGAATATGCTTCTTGCAAGTCTCTGACTGCGGCCATCTCCAAAATGATGAGGATAGCAAACTTAAGAAAGTGACATGCAAGACTTTTTTTCAGAAAAAAGTTTTTGTTGTTTTTAAAGGAGAGATGGATAAAATGACTTCTGGTGTATGTGTGTTTGTGTGTGTGTGTGTGTGTGTGTGTGCGCTCAGTCTTGTCCAACTCTTTGCGACCCCTTGGACTGTAGCTCGCCAGGCTCTTCTGTCCATGGAATTTTCCAGGCAAGAATACTGGAGAGGGTTGCCATGTCCTCCTCCAGGGGCTGCACTGGCAGGCAGATTCTTTACCACTGCGCCACCTGGCAAGCCCTAACTTCTGCTATGCTCCTTTATTAATGAGCCCAGTCCTGTCGAGGACAGAATGATAGAAAGGAGTTGCTTAAGAGATCAGGTGGCCTGGGTCTGCTGCTGTCCATGATGGACACCCCATAGGCACAGCGGTGGTAAAGTGGGGGAAGGGTCACTCAGTTCTCCCTTTTACTGAGTATGTGTGAAGACAGATGCCCTCCCGCCTTCCTGAGCTCCCTTCTGAAAAGGGACAAAGACCTCATTTGCCCTTCATTTCTACTGCTTCTGAGCATTTTTTCCCCCTCTGAGAATGGTGCTTTTCAACTCTGGAAGCACATTAAAATCAAACTGGGAGCTTTTTTAAAAATACAGATGTGTGAGACTCTCACTAGACCAATTACATCAGGCTCTCAGAGACTGGGATGCAGCCAGGAGTATGGTTTAAAAGCTACTCCGGTGATTCTAATAGGCAGCCAATGTTGAGAACCACTGGTCTTCTGGGTGAAGAGATGCAAGAGGAGGAACTGAATTTCAAATCAACTGTAGACGATTAGATGGAAGGGCTCCTGGACTGTTAGTTTAAGTCTTCCCTTGGGCAGACAGGAAGTTGAGTCATGGGGGCTGCGTCTCTCCCAGGGTCCAGAGTATGATCGGTGATGAGAGGGACTGGAGAAGACGCAGCCTCCTGGCTGTGTTCCCACGCTCACCCCACCCTGCAGCCCTGCAGGCTCACCACACTTAAGTTGTTGTGGTAAAATCTGCAGAGAAAGGAGTTAGAAACCACTGTTTTAAGTGACGTTTCGACCACCTCTTCACCTTTTCATTGCACTTGACGCTTGATGAAGATTCTTCTCGTTCTTGATTTCACTTGATTCTGGCAAAGACCTCGTGCAGAAGGCCAGGACTGTATTTTTATTTCTATCCCGTGTATGTGAGAATCTTCTCCAGGTCAGTTAGGCACAATGTGGCGGATCTAGGCTCATAATCCGGGTCTTGCAAGGCCGCCCTTTTTCTTTGCCACAGCCCTGACCACACACAACTCCTGCCTGGTTGGCAAGTGTGGGCACAGGGAGGGAAGGACTGCCTGCCCACAGACGGAGAGGCAGAACTGGGTACTCGCAGCCTTGGCAGCAGAGAAGCCACATGGTGTCAGGTGAGAGCTTTGGCATCAGATGACCTGGGTACAGATCCAGGCCTGAGACTGGATGAGGGACTGTGTTTCTCCATGAGAGAAATAGAGGGAACCAAATCACAAAGTGCCTGACTCCCAGGAGGTGCTCAGTAAATGACGGCTATGATCATATTAATGTCCAGAGAGTTTGGGGGCCGGGTACAGGTGGCCAAAACCGGGTCAATGGTCACTGCCTGTTTTTAAAACAGGTTAAAGGCAGGGAAACTTAATAACAGGAAACTGTGACATATCCTCATCAAGTTAATCATTTCCTATTCTATTGGGAAAGCTGGTGATTAACTCTATGGGTGGTTCTCCTGGCAGTGGTTTAAAAGAAAGCCATGTGAGAATCCTAAGTTTTCAATAATTAACAGGGTGCTTATAGCTTGCACTTATAGCTTTCCATCCTTGTCTCCTGACTCCGGATCTCCAGATGTTTGATCAGAATTTAACAGTGCTAAGATTGAGGATCCAGGCAGCCCTCTGCTCTAAACGTTCCCAGTTGCCTTCATTGACTTCTTTGAAGAAAAATCATTGAGGGGACTTCGTGAATCCAAAAGATACAGGATTTACTCACAGAAACTTTACCAAGGATTGTTTGAACCAATGAAAACACAAAACCAGAGAACCTCGCCTCACCTACCCTGAAATTTGATGGATGGTTTTATCCAAGATTTTCAGATATGATGATAAGCAAGTATTAAGTTTTGAAACCTGTAAGTCATTTTCTCAAAACATTCAGTTGAATGTAAGAACATATTCTTGTGTTTAGAATCTAAAATAAAATAGCATCAAGTTTTGAGGCTGCAGAGTAAAAATGTGTTAGCCAAGAAATGCTGCCCAGCTCCATCCCATGGTGCATGTTTTGGGCATTTTGGTTATTCCTTCAATGCCCAGCATCACTGTGTAAATGAAAGTGATCACCTTCTATAATGGATAATAGGTTAGGAGGAAAATGGACAGCGAGCCAGCCTGGGCTATAGCAGTGGATTAAGAGAAAGAACCTGTCAAAGTCTGGAGGTGTCCTGGACTGAGTGAAGATGCTGCATGAGAAAGTCACAGATACAGCAGTTAGGAAAAAACATGGCTCTTGTTGGCACAGGGCAGAGAGCTAGCCCTTAGGAGCAAGCATGCTTCTAGGCATAGGAGGCCTGCATTAGCTAAGAGCATCTAATTTCTTCAGTGATTGGAATTGGTTAGAAAAGCTAGAAGCAGAAGCCAAATGATGGGGCTTCCCTGGTAGCTCAGACGGTCAAGAATCTGCCTACAACGCAGGAGACCCAAGTTTGATCCCTGAGTCATGAAGAACCCCTGGAGAAGGGAATGGCAACCCATTCCTGTATTCTTGCCTGGAGAATTCCATGGACAGAGGAACCTGGAGGGCTGCTAGTCTGTGGAGTCACAAAAAGTCAGACACAACTGAGCAACTAACACATCACATCATCATTGGAAGCCAAATGGCAATGCAAAACCTGAAGGACTTCTCATCCAGTGAAAGTAAAAAAATGAAAGTGGAAGTCGCTAAGTCATGTCTGACTCTTTGTGACCGCACGGACTATCCAGTCCATGGAATTCTCTAGGCCAGAAGACTGGAGCCTTTCCCTTCTCCAGGGGATCTTCCCAACCCAGGGACTGAACCCAGATCTCCCGCATTGCAGGCGGATTCTTTACCACCTGAGCCACAAGGGAAGCCCTGTCATCCAGAGAGGCCCCCAAAGTCCCAGGTTTGGCTTCCTAGTATTTATTGAGCACCTACTATGTGTCAGACTCTTTTCTAAGTGCTCTGCCCACACTATATTATTCTCTTTTTACATCAGGTATGATAGACAGTAGATAATATCCAGTGTTCCCATTTTCAGGTTAAAAAATGAGGATGCAGAGGGTAAGTAGCATGCCCAGGGGCTCACAGCTAGTGAATCAGGAGCTGGTTTCAGCCAAGGACATCTGACTCGGGAACCTTCTTCACCATTATGCCATGCTGCCTCCTACATAATTAGCTGGTTTCTGGGGTTCCACTTTGGGAGGGTATAGAAGAAGTCTGGGGTCAAGGGCTGCATCTGACCTCCTTAGCATCTGACATTTCTAAGGATCCTCTACGGAATCAATTCATCCACTAAAAGTATAGACTCCTGGGGAAGCCAGTTTCCACTTTAGGAGATTAGAATTCAGCAGGTCTGCCATGAGGTCTGCAAATCTGCATCAGTCTGCAGGTCTTTCAGAGCTTCAGCCCAGGTCCCCTGCTCTGAGTAGGGCTGTGATTCTGTTGCCCAAGCAGTCATTGTGCCCTGATGGCGATTCTGGCCCCAAAGTCACACACCAGTGGACTTTTCCAGTTTTACTCTGGGAAACTGAACAGAGTCCAGCTGTTTATAGAAGCACCACCCACATGGGGAAATGAACATAATACAACTTGTGAAAGGAGGACCACATTGATTTTTGGCCACTGAATCTCAAAGTCAGGTGGAAATTTCAGTTGAAGTTTCAAATGATGAAGACTCAAAGAGGAGTTAGTCATGACCCAGAGCAAGCAGAATCTATACCTGACCACAGTTGCTCTCACTTACAGCTAATAAGATAACTGCTATCCTTGACCTTCTTCCAAGCCCTTCCATTTGTGTGTCTCTCCAAACTCATCACTCTGCCCTCTACATGCTTAGTGAATTAGAGTCGTCCCTTGCGTCTTCTACTTGAAGTTGTATCTAGGATGATCCATTTCGTTTTCCCCTAGGAAAGAAATAAAAAATACAAATGAGAGATATTGACTTGATAGAAAATGACTTCCCTAGTGGTTCAGTGGTTAAGACTCTGCGCTTCCACTGCAGGGGGCAGGCACAGTTCCCAGATCCCTGGTCTGGGAACTCAGATCCACATGCCGTGCGGTGCAACCTAAATAAATAAAAATACTTAAAAAAAAAAAGACTTTGAAAAACTGTTAAATATCTGGTGCTGTGAAGAGGGTGGTAAGAATTCCAACATTTTGTAAAAGTAACTGGTGTAAGTTAAAACTTCATGTACCTGTAGATACTGCAAAAGACATTTCCATTTGGGGACTCCATCAATAAAAATAAAAGCAAGGGTGATTAGTGCAGTATTGTTTGCAATGGGGAAAACTCTAAACAGACTAGATCAGTAGATATTGGTTGAGCAGAACTGGAGCCCCCGCACTGTGGAATAGCATGCAAGAATCTGGAAAACTCGTTCATGTCCATATGCACCAGTCTGGAGGGAAGTCCATAAGATAGTGTTAAGTGATGAATTGCATAAAATTAGGAGAGAAAATTTTATTAAAGAAAAAGAAAATGCTTTGTCCAAGCATAGAGAAAGGCATAGAAAGAGACACACTAAGCATTGTAATACAGATTTTTTCAAGTAGGTGAGATTAGGGGGCAGTTAATAATTTTTTCCTTATGATGGTTGGGAGGTTTCAAGGGCAAATTTTACTTTTGCGATTAAAAAGAAGAGCCCTGTGGAATCCCAGCTGTGCTCTCCTTAGAGAACGCACTTCCTCCCTGTTATAATCCTGCATCCTTGCCTCCCTTCCCCTTAGAACCTCGCTTTCCGTTTGGTCACAACATCACCTCTTTCCTCCTGGCCCAACCCTAGCCTAACCCGGAGAGGCAACAGCTCAGGTGGGAAAGCTCATTTGGAAATGGGCCATTTCATTCTATGCTTTATTCATTCTGTCTGCTTGCGGATGGTGGGGTGGGTGGGGATGTTGGCTTGGGACCATTGTCCTGCGACCTGGAGAGGATGGTCTGTTGCCCTTCCTAGATCTACATGTCATGGTTTCGTGCTGCTTTGTCAAATGTCAAATGTGTGAATGTATCTTTCAGAACAGCCATTTTTCTGACTTCATGGACAAACAAACCGGGTATGTCACTAGGAACCTGCTGGCAACCCCCATCGTGATGGGCAAGGAGGTTCTTGCTGTGTTTATGGCAGTTAACAAAGTAGACGCGTCTGAATTTTCCAAACAGGATGAAGAGGTAATGCTAACCCTGGGCATCCCTTCCGACGCTCAGTAAATTTATTTGTTGTGTAACTGAAAGATGTCACACCTAATTTGTTTTTCTCCGCCATCTGTAGGTCTTTTCCAAATACCTCAGCTTTGTTTCTATCATCCTAAAGCTTCATCACACCAACTACCTGTACAATATTGAATCCCGAAGAAGTCAGGTAAAGAGAAGGTGACAGTGACTATTTCATGCTGACCTGTTTGACAAAAAGACCCCCAGAGGCGACAAGCGCAGATCCTTGTAACCACGCCCTGTGGATCAGATCCCCAGACTTCCATTCCCGGTGTCCTCTTGTGGCCCCCTCCCCGTCACCTTCCTGCCCCTCTATCTGTAGGCACAACTGGCTTGCTTTCTTCAGTCTAGTCCTGGGCAGCTGTGGTTTCTTCCTCTTTGAGGTGGCGATGATAATTACAGTCCTTACCCCACGTGGTTGCTGTGAGTATTAAATGGTCACTAGATGAATTAGTTCACATAAAGCTCTCAGCAGAGCTGTGTATTCCTGGTACGTAGTAAAGATGCTACATTGAGAAGCAAATCGCTCCTCTGTTGCCTCCTTGAGCCAGAGGGATAAAGAACAGCACTGGTAGCCAGGATACCTGAGTTGAACTACTCTGTGGACCTTGGTTTCTTCATCAGTACAATGGTGGGAGGGTGGTTGGGATAGAGGACTTCCAAGGCCCTGGCCCGTGCTAACTGTCCAGGGCAGGTAACCTTTGACTAGCTCAGGACACATGGAAGGAGGCAGGTGGCTTTCTTCCCACAAGGGCCAGCAGTAGCCAGTGGGCCCCCAGTACTGGACCCTCTGCCTAGGAACTGCCTCTGCATTTGTGTTAGATTACTTGCCCTTTGGAGCCAAAACATTTTGGACATGGTCATGGCTTTCATAAACACACGGCTTTGCAAAAGGTCTGCTCATCATCCCACCCTGAGACTCTCGGTAGTTTGTTCAACACGTACATATGCAAAAATGGAATTGCATTGTTTGCTCACATGTGTTCCTTTTATTTGATGCATCTCCTGTTTTCTTCTGACTAATGCTCCTCTTCATACTGTATTTCATTTTGATTGTTTTCTTTGTAATACCTACTTTCAGATTCTTATGTGGTCAGCCAACAAAGTATTTGAAGAGCTCACAGATGTTGAGCGACAGTTTCACAAAGCGCTCTACACTGTCAGAACATACCTGAACTGCGAACGATACTCCATTGGGCTTCTGGACATGACCAAGGAGAAGGTCACTGTTCCATATGTTTTGTCTCCCCTACCACCGGCTATAAAATGCACATCACATGAGATGCAACCCATTAAAAAATGGATACACTATGTGAACTACCGATATAGATCTTAAGAATCAGTCCCAAGAAAGTATGGTACTTTCATCTTTTATATAAAGTCAACTTAAAAATCATCAATTACATTTTACATGGAAAAGAAGAAGGGAAAGTGAACTTTTTGGAGTAAAAAAGTATCTAGACTTGGCTTTTCCATTTCCTAGCTCTATGTGTCTTCAACAAGTCTTTTTTTCTTTTTAAAAAATTAATTAGTAGACCATATTCTTTTAGAGTATTTTTAGGTTTACAGAAAAAAATGAGCAGGAAGTTCAGAGAGTTTCCATACATGTTCTTTTCCTTCCTCTTGCCCTTCCTCCTTCTAACTATGTGTCAGGGTAGGTGCTCTGTATTATTCATTTAATCCACATAATGACTCTGTAATACGCATTTTGTTATTGTCTCCGTTTTACAGATTTAAAAGATTGACTTGTTTACAGTCACAAGTTCATAAACAGCATTACTGAAAAAGAGATTTAAAATTCCAGAATTATAAATTAACATAAAATATGCAAACCAATGGCACTCAGATATGGTAGGTAACAGGACAGTTTGCTTAATAGTGTTTAAATATATTTGCCTTCAGGAATTCTATGATGAGTGGCCAGTCAAGCTTGGAGAAGTCGAGCCTTACAAAGGTCCAAAGACACCAGATGGCAGAGTGAGTGCAGACATCTTTGTTGATGATATCTGTGCCTGGTTTTAGCAGCTGTGTGTAAAGGAAAGAGCGCTGGCCCAAGAAGGACTGGGCTCTAGTCCTGGGACTTCCTGGAGGACCTTAGAGAAGCAGAAAGCACTGGACAAGGAGTTTGAGGTTCAAGTTTCAGCTCTGCCCCAACCAGCTGGGTTGCCCTTGCCTTCACTCGTTTAACTTCTCAGTTGTCTTTTCTGTGACACTAGGGTTTGGTGGATCAGTGCTTCTCCACAGGGAGGGAGCATTAGAGCCTCCTGCATAGTTTTTAAAACACACTGTGCCCAGGCCTTTCTTCTGACATGCTGGACTGGGATCTGCAGACAAAGGTTGGCTTAGATTTACTTTCCCCCTTGATTGCAAGTTTCATAGGAAGCTTGTTCCACCACCATATCCCCAGAATACAGGAAAGGGAAGGCAGGGGACGGAATGTGTAGGTTCTTCATCTGCCCAAAGAAGCAGAGAGACTAGTTCTCAAGTCCCTTCCAGCTTTGACAACGTATTCACAGAATCCTGCTTCTTAGGCACCCATTCAGAGTGCTGGAAGGGGTAAGTGCACTGTGCAGCTGGGAAGGGAAAACACTGGCTGAGGTTGAGAAATCCCATGATTTGTTCTATGGAAGTATTAGTCCGATATGTCTGGACAACAGAAATTAAAAGAAAACCGAAGGTTCTCCTAGAAGTTGTTAGGGTGTATTCAGCTTTCTAAAATTAGTTCAGCTGTTTTGTTCATATGATAAGTGGTCAAAACAATTTCTAGTTTTATTGTAAGCTTGTAATTAGGACATGAGGAGCTTGGTAATTTATGTTATGTGAAGAAATGTGGTTGGGAAATAAAATATTTAAATTAAAAAAAAGTTCATTAAGGAAAAAAGTTTGGGAGGTAAGATTTTTCTCATATTCTCTCTCTTTCCTCTTAGGAAGTCATCTTTTATAAAATCATCGATTACATTTTACATGGAAAAGAAGAGATCAAAGTCATTCCGTGAGTTTTGCCATGAAGCAGCTGCAGGAGTTGCCTTTTAATGTTTGTATTCAGTGCATTTCTTTGCATAGCGATGATTTTATTTTCTTCTCATCTTCCTCAAGGACACCTCCCATGGACCACTGGACTCTCGTTAGTGGGTTGCCAACATACGTCGCTGAAAATGGATTTGTAAGTTATTGAACAAATTTGAATCTTAAGTAATATTGGATGAAACTCTCATTAGCTAAGAGATAGGAACAATTGCCGGAGAAGGCAATGGCAACCCACTCCAGTACTCTTGCCTGGAAAATCCCATGGACGGAGGAGCCTGGTAGGCTGCAGTTCATGGGGTCGCAAACAGTCAGACACAACTGAGTGACTTCACTTTCACTTTTCACTTTCATGCATTGGAGAAGGAAATGGCAACCCACTCCAGTGTTCTTGCCTGGAGAATCCCAGGGATGGTGGGGCCTGGTGGGCTGCCGTCTATGGGGTCGCACAGAGTTGGACACGACTGAAGCGACTTAGCAGCAGCAGCAGCAGCAGCAGGAACAGTTGCGAAGGCAAGAATGCACCAGGTAAGGGTAAGATGGCCACTTTGGCACAGGACACAGGAAAGAAGAATCTTGGCAGTTGGAATGTATGTGAACTAGAAACTCCTCGACTCCGCAAGAAAATATTTAGTCAACACAAGAAAGACAGATCCATCTCCCAGCCTCTTATTCTGCAGCCACACAAATTTCAGACATCCTTGTAGCTCATGACTATGATTCATGCTGGGTTTAATTTGACCTTAAATATAGTTCCCCTTGGTCACGACTTTTGAAACTCGGAAAATTACTGACAAAAAGAAAAAATATATAAGGAAAGGACTTTGCCATTGATTGCAATGCAAAATGCATTGAGTTGATAGTGGAGGTGAAGATTTTTGCTCTGGTCTCTCATGTGGGGCGGGGGTGTGGTGGGGGGGAAGAGTAGGCCAGGTCTGGCTGAGAGAGGTCAGGGGTGGGAAGACAACAAACAAGAGGTCTCTGGTGGGTCCCATAGACCTCAAGGTCAGGGGACCAGTAGCTTTCCCACTTGGCCTTGACCATACTCTCCTTCCTTTTCATGGCTGACTTCTCTCCCTAGTTGGGCTTCTCCACCATCTGTGTCATTTGTTTGGCATCAAGATACCTCCCTGCAAGAATGTTCCTTGTTTTTTACGTTTCTTTATGTTGGCATCTTTCCTTTCCCCCTTCAAACTCAAGTTTCCAAAAAACTATTTTTATAGCATGTATTTGCATGGTTGTTTTTCCTTTAGTGTTGTCATTGTGTTCATGCATCTTCATTATTTAGTAAATGAGCATGTGAATTACAGTGACTTAGGGGTCACAGGGGAAGTGAAACAAAATTTAGGTTGTTTAATGTTTTTTCTTTTACTGTGACAAATTTGCCTCTGCTTAGTGTGAATATTTCTGGATTCAGAATGGTGACAGAGTAAGGAAAATTCTGTTGTGACTGCAAGGTAATCTTTCTATGTAGTGATGCTTTACCCTAGGGTTTCAGGGAGGATGCCTAATTCTGGGCTTGTTGGTTACCGGACAAAGTGGCCTCACCAAGTGACATGATCTCGTAGTGCAGAGACATGTTGAAGGGGAAGAAAAGAAAAAGGAGAGACAATTTTATGTCTTTTAAGAGTAATTAGCAATATATACCAACAAATATTATGAAATAATTGAAAAAAATTATTATTATTTTTTTTTGCCGAACCGCACGGCTTGCCTGGATCTTAGTTCCTGACCAGAAACTGAACCTGATCCCCGACAATGAAAGTGTGGAGTGCTAACCACTGGACCACCAGGGAATTCCCGTTTTTTTTATATATAACTGAACTATTTTTAAATGTCATTCCTGGCCTGGTGGTACTGACCAAAGTATTCCAATTCATTCCTAACTGAATCCACAGATACCACAATTTTTCAGCCTCACTGAAATAGCCAAGTAGCTTGGCCCTTGGCTTCTGTCCTTTGGTTTCCTAGCAGCCCATCTATCAAACTCCATTTGGGGTTTTTATCAAGTTTGATATTCCCAAAGTTGCCACAGGTGGTATAAAGGAATTTATGCACCACTTAAAATTTTTTTTATTGGAGTATAGTTGATTTACAATGTATTTGTTAGTCTCTGCCAGACAGCAAAGTGAATCAGTTATACTTGTACATGCATCCATTCTTTTTTAGATTCTTTTCCCATATAGGTCATTACAGAGTATTTGAGTAGAGTTCCCTGTGCTATACAGAGGGTCCCTGGTACCTATTTTATATATGTGTGCTCAGTTGCTCTGTCATGTCTGACTGCCATCCCATAGACTGTAGCCTGCCAGGCTCCTCTGTCCATGGAATTTTCCAGGCAAGACTACTAGGGTGGGTTGCCATCCCTCTTTCAGGGGATCTTCCCAACCCAGGGATGGAACCCACATCTCTTGCAAATCCTGCATTAAGAGGCAGATTCTTTACCACGGTGCCACCCGGGAAGCCCTATTTTACACATAGTAGAGTGTATATGTTAATCCCAACCTCCCAATTTATCTCCACCCCATAACCATAAATTTGATTTTTACATCTGTGACTCTATTTCTATTTTGTAAATAAGTTCATTTGTACTATTTAGATTCCACATATCAGCAATATCATATGATACCTGTCGTTTTCTGTCTTATTTCACTTAGTATTATAATTTCCTGGTCCATCCGTGTTGCTGCAAATGGCATTTTTCTTTTGCCCCACTTTTTAAGCACTTCTTCTCTCCTAGATGTTTCCCAGGTAAAGATTTTATTGTCCAAAAATCAATTTGGAGAAAACTAACGCACCAAAGTTTAATCCTACACAAGCTTTTGACACCTAAGTCATGAGCACTCTTTCAGGAGTGCAAAATTATATCAGTTAAGCACTTAACTTGTAGCTTGCAAAGATGGAAACTTCCAAGTTACAGATGTTCTGACTTTGATGAGGATATTTAACCATGAGCCTGATAGTTATCTAAAGAATTCTCTTTGTTGGAAGAAAAAAGTTTATAATAATAAGTTTGTCATCCCTGATGACTTCAATAAAAGGAGGAAAAATTAGAACATGAGAGAAAAGATCTTCCCAAATACAGAACTTCAGGGACTCATGAGAAATCCAAAGTATTAACTCCCAGAATGTTCATCAAGTAGCTAGAAATAGTGATGAGAAAAAACAAGGATGGGAAAATTAGTCTCAGTTTTTTCTAGTTGTTTTAACTGGAAGAATAAACCTAAAGCTAATTAGATGGAATTAATTCCTTCCCATTAAAATTGCAGTATTTTTAGGGTAATATCATTGAGATTAAAAAGCAGATCAATTGAAAATTTGGGAGAAATAATAAACAAATGGGGGAGAAGGCAATGGCACCCCACTCCAGTACCCTTGCCTGGAAAATCTCATGGACAGAGGAGCCTGGTAGGCTGCAGTCCATGGAGTCGCTAGGAGTCAGACATGACTGAGCGACTTCACTTTCACTTTTCACTTTCATGCATTGGAGAAGGAAATGGCAACCCATTCCAGTGTTCTTGCCTGGAGAATCCCATGGACGGAGAAGCCTGGTAGGCTGCAGTCCATGGGGTCGCACAGAGTCGGATGCAACTGAAGTGACTTAGCAGCAGCAGCAGCAATGCAACAAAAGCCAACTCATTGAATGGTTCATTTGCCAAGTCATCAATTTGCCATGTAACCAATTTGCCAGAATCGATTCCAAAAGCTGTGGAGGATTTTTTTCCCCCAGATTTTGTTTCTATCACAGATTCACTGCTTTTGCTTTACTGCTGCCTTTCACCTCTCAGCTCCTGCCCTCAGCCCCACCCCTGACGTTATCCTTTCTGCTGGCAGCCCAAGACTGATGGCAAACTCGTGTAAATCTAGTGTAAGGCTGCTGCTGCTGCTGCTAAGTCGCTTCAGTTGTGTCCGACTCTGTGCGACCCCATAGACGGCAGCCCACCAGGCTCCCCCGTCCCTGGGATTCTCCAGGCACGAATACTGGAGTGGGTTGCCATTTCCTTCTCCAATGCATGAAAGTGAAAAGTGAAAGGGAAGTCGCTCAGTTGTGTCCGACACTTAGCGACCCCATGGACTGCAGCCCACCAGGCTCCTCTGTCCATGGGATTTTCCAGGCAAGAGTACTGGAGTGGGGTGCCATTGCCTTCTCCGCTAGTGTAAGGCATTTCTCATCAAATCACTCATTAGACAAATTAGCATTCCCAAAATGATTTTCAGAGGACTGACCTTGAGCCATTTTGGGAGACTCCAGAATTTGGGTGAACATACATCCCAGTTTGTACGGGACAACCTCCCTTTACAGTGTTGTCCTTGTGAGTTTTTAAGTCTCTCCTTTCACTCCCAGATGTGTCACCCTGTGCTATATATTTCAAAAGGCAGGATCTGTTAAAAACATAATTTCTGTGTATAGAACAGGATTTCTCAAACTTGTGGACTCTACTGACATTGTGGGCTAGTTCTTTGCAGTGAGGAGCTGTCCTTTACACTGTAGGGGTTTTAGCAGCCTCCCTGCCCATTAGATGCTAGTCGCACCACCCTGCCTGTGAGAATCCAAACGTCTCAGAAGTTGCTAAATGTCCTCAGGAGGATAATATACCCCTGACTGAGAAGCACTGGTCTAGAGGATGATATCAAACATTTCAGCAGACCCAGCCAGAGCAGCGCCATTCCTGGGGGCCACTTGTGGGTGATATGACGGTGGGTTCTAGTAAAGAGAGCAAACGGCCCTGACTCAGGATCCCTGGGTGCCATGACTCAGTCCGGCTTTGGGCAAATCCCATGGCAAATCCTTGACCTTGGGCAAATCCCTTGATGTGTCTGGGTTTTAACATCATCATCTGTAATAAGAGGTTGTTGACTTATTTAAGAAATGAAACACTAAAAAATCTTTAATAATAATAAAAATGATCTGGAGTTTTAATTGTAATTATGATGTTCCTCCAAATTGCTTGAAACTTTTCCATTTAGCTTTTCAAACTTTTCCCTTGATGTTTTTTTCACAACCCCTTGTTATAAAGGCAGGCTTTTGGATGAGCTATCCCAGAGGCCCTTCAGTTGGACCTCGCTGAATTTAGGGAACACGTGCCCACAGAATTCTCATTAGTAAATCCCAGCTCTGAATGAGAAACATTAGACTTCAGTTGAGTGACTTTTTAGAGTTAAAAACATTAGAAAATGAAAATTAGTTTCTAGAGTTACATTTGTAGAATTGAAGCAAGAAATGCAGGATCAAACCAAGCTAGAATCAAAATGATCTGTAAACTTAGAGAGAGACACGGGGAGGGTAGAGACGATTTTTGAATATTTGAACACTGAGTTAAAAAAAAAGCTTGGCCTCAAGGACCTTGATCCATCTATAGATATTCTCTAAAGGCCAAAAAGCCTGGACCAAAGTAGATACTGCTGACGGTAAGGTCAGAAAAGAGAATTAAGCTGCTTTTTGTCTCTTTGACACACACGTGAAGGATGCTCAGCCAATCAATTCATGTTTTTTTATTCAGATTCAATCATAAAATTAATGGATAGCACAAGTGATTCCTTAAATTCTTAGGCTGATATACTAACAAAAACTTTGAAAGCTGGTCACGTTTGCTTCGTAAGAGTCGTCGGGTAAAGAATCCTCCCGCAATGCAGGAAACACAGGAGATGAAGGTTCAGTCCCTGGGTCAGGAAGATTCCCTGGAGAAGGAAATGACACTCTAGTATTCTTGCCTGGAAAATTCTATGGACAGAAGAGGTTGGAGGGCTACAGTCCATGGAGTTGCACAGTTGGACATGACTGAGTGACTAAGCACAGCACATTTGCTTTCTAAGAGTAAGGGGGAAAAAATGGTTGACGTGGCTCAGCCACTCCCAAACAGCACTTCCCTTGGGTGGAGGGGCCGGCAGAGTTAGTACCATAGAGGGAGAAGCTGGCTCCCACCTTCCATTTTCAGGAGTTTGGTGAGCAACTTGTTAATCCCAGGTCAGTTTGAAATCCCCCATGGTGGGTGTATTTACAACATGGAAATTGGCAAATGATGCCAATTAGGGCTCCCCACTCCCAACACCAGGAGAGGTGATTCCAAAAGCACCCTCACTGGAGAGCTCAGTCCTCCTGTTATCCCGTGAATTAAAAAAAGTCACTTAATGTCTTTGGGCTTCTGTTTCCCACCTTTGGAAAGAAAAGCTTAAACAATTATTAAACTGCCTTCTAACTTTAAAATGCTATGATTTAAAGTATCTAATTTTGGTGAGAAGAATGATGCTGTCTTTTATTAAGACCCATTTGTGGGTTTGACCTGATAGAAGGATAATTCAAAATGAACAAAAATGGAATGACTCCTTGTCCTTATGGATGTGAGCAATCGTCTCTGAATTTAGTACTTAAAGCCATGTCTCATAGTGAATATTTACTCTGGTGTACCTAAAAGGCTGTCTGGTTTTTTCCTCCAGCCCTTAACCACCTTCTTCCAACCTGGATCCCACATCAGAAAAGAAAAAAAAAAAAAAAAAGGAAAGAAAATAGAGTCTTCCCAGAATTGCTGCCACACCTGCCAGGCCTTTCTGCCTTAGCTTCCTCCTCTTCCTGGTCTGAGCAGCTAGTTGCTTTGAATTTGGAAGTAGATTCCTTAGAGGCAGGAAGAGTAGGGAGGCGAAGAGATGGGGTTAAACGTCATCCAATGTCTTACTTAGCAGAAGAAAAGCCAACAGTTACCCACCCAGGTCCTCCGGCTCTTTAATCAATCGCAATTGATCAGAGGCCAGAGGAGGATTTCAGGCAAGGCTTTATTGGCACTCCTGTTGCGGGCAGGAGGGAGCAAAAACAAGAAACAGGTTGCTCCCTGGGTGGGGCGAGCTGGTGCCTTAATTGCGGTGAGGTTAGGGGCGGGTTGGTGGGTTGGGCCAGAGGGTCCGCCCACCCCCTTGGCTGTGCAGTGTGCCGGGGTCAGCGCTTTTGCTCCCCACATCTCAGAAATGGCCATTGGCTTGTGACGTTTTTTGTATCTTACTGTTTACATTTTGCCCCAACTGGGAGTGCATGCAGTTATTTTTAGTCCCTTTCTCTGTATTCTGTTGCTGGAGGAGACGTTTTCTCAGACGTAAGCACTCTGGTTAAGGGCCGGTGCCCATCTGTCTCAACTTCAGCGTGTTGTTAGCTCAGTTAGTCTCGCCAGGCCCAGAGTGAATAATGTGCTTGCGAGCGCTGGAGGCCTAGGGAGGAATCCCTTGCTCCCACGTCCTTCCTTCTTCTGGTCTGTGTCTAATGGCTCCGTTTGCTTTCCAGATCTGCAACATGCTGAACGCCCCGGCGGATGAATACTTCACGTTTCAGGTAACTTCCCTTTGCCACCACCCCCACCCCCGTCAGTGCAGGGAGGAGGGGCGGCACTGCCCCCACCCCCCAGAGTCCGCCTGGTGCTTGGGGGTGACCAGGAAGCACGCACAGGGCTTATGTCCTGCTTACCCTGGCTGGCCACCACGTAGCAGGTTCTTCAGGCAAAAAGGAAGGGGGAGAAGAGAAAGGGGGGTGAGAGAAGGAGGTAGGGTGTTTGTCACTCTGGCATTGGCGGGTGGGGGGGTTTGGGGGTGGCGGGGGGGGGGGACTGTCACTTCTCCGTTCTCTCCCATCCCTGGTCATCTAGTGGTCTGGGCACAGCACAGGTGCTCAGTAAATGGTCTCCGCCTGAGTGATTGGCTGAAAACATCGTACCACCTGGATTCAGCCCTCTACAGGTTTCTCACACCCTTTCCAGCGGCTTATCACCGCCACCGTTAGGAGGAAAAGAAGTTTCCTGTTGAGTTCTTGGGGGCTCCCCATGCTGTCAGACTTTTGGTTTTAATTTTTCCTCCTCCAACATCCAAAGATGCCCATCCCTACCTGTCCCCTCTCTCACCCCCTCTCCACCTGACCACTGGGACAACCTGGCCTTTGGCCCCACAGCCTCTCCTTTTCTGTCTTTTAGCCCCTGCTGTTCTGTGTCCTGTTTTAACAGGCGTGTCCGGGGAGACCTGTCTAGTCAGGAATAGAGACAGCCTTCCCAGTGGGGACCATTAGCGGCTGTCTTTCTATCTATACAGATACACCCACAGAGCCGCTTCTCTGCCCACACCAGGGTGAAGGTGACCTGGGGTTGGGGGCAGAGGCTGAGGGGTGTTTCCTCAGCAGCAAAAGTGTCCAGGCTGGAAGAACCTGTGGCCACTTGCTCAGTTTCAGGGCAGGTTTCCCTCTGTTCTCCCCGCTCATCCTTCTGCTCGATGACATGGAAACATGCAGACACCATACTCAGGCCACCATGCCGTTGTGAAAGAGTTAGCAGGGCCGAAGAGGATTCCTAGGACCCATGGTGCTGGTTGGAGGAGTCTGGCGCCTCCCAGGAGCTGGCCTGTGTTAGTATCCCAGGGCCAGGAAGTGGAGCCTCCACCCTAACAGTGGATTTCTGAGCCCAGCAGCCATTGGATGGTCATCCTTCCCACAGTCAGAGGCCTGAGAAGTGTGTTTTCACAGGCACTCCACTGATGTTTCTTGTGGGAGCTGGGAGATTCCTATGGGCTGGAGGTTTACCCTAGGTGGGTGCCCAGCCTCCTCTGAACCATCAGAGCCCTTGTTCCAGCTCCTTCCTCCTTGCAGTCGAAGGCCTGAGTGTGACCACACTGTGCCCAGCCCTGGCCCCTCTGTTTATGGTAATTGCATGCACAGGCAGGAAGAAGGGGACATGGACTCCGTAAGGTGTCTGAACCTTAAGCAGTCATTGTCTGGACAGGGAGGGCAGTAGAAGCAAGCTGCACTCTGAGGTGTGAGGGCCTGTGCTTTCTGGGGGCTTCATGTGGCTTCCATGGGAGCAGCCATACGAGGGCTCTGATGGTTCAGAGGAAGTTGAGCACTCACCTGGGGTAACCCTCCAGCCCACAGGAATTTCCCAGTTCCCCAGGAAACATCAGAGGAGTGCCCATGAAAACATGCTTCTTGGGCCTCTGACTGTGGAAAGGATGACCGTCCAATGGCTGCTGGGCTCAGAAATCCACTGTTAGGGTGGAGGCTCCACTTCCAGGCCCTGGGATACTAACACAGGCCAGTTCCTGGGAGGCGCCAGACTCCTCCAACCAGCACCATGGGTCCTAGGAATCCCCTTCAGCCCTGCAAACTATTTTAGAACTGCACTGTGGCTGGAGACACTCCCACCCAGCCCTCCATCCATCCAGCCCTCCATCCTTGGACTGGGGTCAGGACTGCATCTCGGGGTGCTCTCAACCTCCCTCTCCATTTTCCCTTTTTGCATCATCCCAAAGATCAGACTCAGGAAAGGGCGTCGCTTCTCCCCAAGCCTCCACCGAACCCGGCCTCCCCTTCCCTCTCCATCTGCTCACACCCACCTCCATTCTCACTGGTCCCTCTTGCACCTGAGAAGTGTAATGGAAAAACCAGTGATTCAAAGTGAACTATGGTTGGAGCAAACCTGAAAAGGCAGTGGTTCTCAAACTATGTTCCCTGGTGGCATGATGTATTCGCTTCTTGTTGCTGCCATAACAAGGACTACTCAGTGACTTAAAGTGACACAACTGAGTTATCTTACAGTTCTGGAGTCAGAGGTCTAATATGGGTCACACTGGGCAAAATGCAAGGTATTGGCAGGACTGACTTCCTTTCTAAAGGATCTGGGGGAGAACCTGCCTCCTTGTCTTTCCCAGGGGCTAGAGGCAGCCTTGGCTTGTGGTGCCCTTCCGCTTTCAAAACTAGCATCGCATTGGCCTGACCTTGCCCCTGTTGTCGTATGTCCGTCTCTGATTTTTGACCCTGACTCTCTTCTACTTGTAAGGATCCTTGTGATTACATTGTGTCTACCTGGAAAATCCAGGATAATTTCCCTATTTTAAGGTCAGCTGACTAATAATCTTAATTCCATCTGCTGGTTTAATACTCCTTCCACATAAAGTAACTTGTTCACAGATTCCAGGCATTGGCAAGTAGACATCTTTGAGGTGTTCCTTGAAGTGAAGTAGGTACTTCTTCCTTTAATATCAATTAAAGTGATCCCAATTCACAGAAGAAAAAGGATATAGAATATTCTCAGTCTTAAGTTTTTGTCCTACTTTTCTTAAGTGTTAAGTCCCTCCTATCACTTTTCTGTGAACAAGCTCCAATTTAATAGCAAAACACATGAATGTGAACAGGTAATGAATTCGTACTGAAAAACAGAGGCAGTAAAACTTATTTTGGAAGCTTTTAAAAATATATGTACACCCAGGTGCTTATGGTTGCGAGGTTATTTTGCACACAGGTAATAACACTTTCTGTTATTGATTTTGTCTCTGATCTGTGTGAGGGTATAAGTATATAAATGTTTCATAGTATTTTCCCAAACTGAAAATTTTGAGAACGACTGTGCTCTACTTTTTCCCCCCAGAGCTTCGACCATTAGGAAGCATGAATTGAGGCTTGGTTTCTTTGCTTCTCATTCCAAGCATAAAGAATTGGAGAAGGAAATGGCAACCCACTCCAGTACTCTTGTCTAGGATTCTGGAGAATCCTAGGGACAGAGGAGCCTGGTGGGCTGCCATCTATGGGGTTGCACAGAGTTGGACACGACTGTAGCGGCTTAACAGCAGCATAAAGAGGAGCTCTTCAACTAATAAGCAGTTGTTTATTGAGCATCCCTTATATGCCCAGGTAGAATTCAACAGTTTATGGAACTGCTCTTTGGTTAGAAAATAGCCTCAGAGACAAAAGCCAACAGTTCAAAGCATTTGCAAAGTACCTAAGTTGTGTGATCCAGGCTAAAAGTGCTGATGGAATTCTGAAAAAGGAAAGTTCCACGTGGGTGAAAAGCTAGAGAATCCTCCCTGGGAGAGGCGAGACTTAACCTGCATCTCTGAGGATGAGTAAACAAGCTGAGAGCAGGCAGAAGGAGGAGCGGTGTGGTGTGCTGGGGACTTGGCTGGCTTTGTTTTGTCGCGTGCTGTGCAGATGCCACGCGATGGCTTTCAGACTTCTGAGGACTTCAGAATCACCTGGGAAGCTTATTTAAGACACACTCCCAGAGATTTATGAAACTGGCTAAAAAAGAAAGATCTGTTGCCCTTGATTCTTGGCTGACACTTTGAGAAGCACTCCTGAACTTCTGTGTGTGCATACCCTAACACACTGTTATCTCGAGGTTGGGGACTGTGACTTCTTCACCTCTGCACCTCAGCAGCTAACCCAGGTTCTGAAACATCACGGGACTTGACAGACGTTTACTAAATGGAACCACACCACAGGACAAAGGACGATCTTGGTGGATCAGTCAGGAAAACAGAAACCACATTAGGTGTTTCAACAGAGTTTAAGGAATTAGCTAGATAGGTATTGGAGGACAGAAAAAGTGAACAGGGAGCACTGAGATAATAGAGGTAAATGCTTCCCATCCTAGGGCTGGGAAGGGGATCAAAGAGAAGAGGGTAGGGTTGTCACAATATAGACACTTGGTTCTAGGATACTTAGTCAAATGTACAAGAGTGCTTTTATGACTGCATAGTTCTAGCCACGTTCTGTCACAGCATAGGAATTGTGCATCGAACACCCCCAAATTATTCTTTATCTAAATTGAAAGCAACTTAAGTGGGGGATAGCAAGGGGATGGCTATAATGGGGTAATGCAAGTGGATTAATTCTTGGATTAATTCTCTCAATTCCAGGGATGTTGTACATAGCTACATATGTGATGAATTTGCATAAAAACAGCCCTCCACACCCCCACACATGCACAAACACATACAAATCTGGTTAAACCTGGTTAAGCTCCATGGATCATACCAATATGTGTTCCCTGGTTTTGCTAGTGTACCATAATGGCACAAGATGATACCATGAAGAAAACTGGGTAAAGGGCACATGCATTTCTCTGTACATTTCTCTTGCCACATCCTGTGAATATATAGTAATTTCAAACTAAAACCTGAAAAATAACCTGTGTCTTTTTTGTTTGTAGAAAGGACCTGTAGATGAAACTGGCTGGGTCATTAAAAATGTCTTGTCCCTGCCTATTGTCAACAAAAAAGAAGACATCGTGGGCGTAGCTACATTTTACAACAGGAAGGATGGAAAGCCTTTTGATGAATATGATGAGCACATCGCTGAGGTGAGTGCAATTATAAAATAATGGAGGGAGATGAAATTCATGAATAGAGGATGCATAATTGTTGTTCTGGAAAGATGTTTCCAAAGTGTAATTAAGACGTGAGTCACACACGCTTGCCGTCAATATGTTGTTATTGTGTCATTTGTTTCCTGATCTCCATAAAACTGCACTGTTTTCTACCAAAGTGTGAATGTTTGACTTAATCAAAATTCTTTCCAGTAGTAGGAAATTGGAGAAAAGGTTTCTCTCCCTTTTTCCCCCTCTCCTCCTTGCTGTCACCCCCAGCCCTGTCTGATTCAAGTCATGCTTTACCTGATTGGATTTTGGTCATCCCCTCCTCTAATAAAGTATCCATGGTGCATGAAGCACTTCCAAAACAAGGGCTTAGCCAATTTTATTGTCTGGGGCTGACTATTAGTATTTTTTTCTTAGATTAAAACAAGAAACTGGGTTTTTGATTGGGGAAGAAAGATTGCTGGATAGGAGAGCATGCAGACTGTTGCCTCCAAATCAATTTTCCTTTAATTTTAGAGAATTGAATCACATTTTATCAATTTCAGACTCTCACACAGTTTCTTGGATGGTCTCTCTTAAATACTGACACTTACGAGAAAATGAATAAGCTGGAGAACAGAAAGGACATAGCCCAAGAAATGCTCATGAACCACACCAAGGCTACGCCTGATGAAATCAAGTCTATTTTGGTAAGTGAGGAATTCAGTCCTACGGAGATTAGATGCTGTTTAACCATGGCTTCTGGATTTCACTGAAGTACCCAGAGGTCTGACAGAGGAGAATAAGTTTAGTCTTGGGCTGAGGAGGGGGAGACAGAGAAGGAGGGGTCAGGGAGAATTTGGGTGGTTCATAGTACACAGACCCTTACTGAATGTCCAGACTGCTTGGTTGGAACAGCTCTTTGTTTAAAATAGCTCTGTAGAAGCTGGAATAGTTAGGTCTAGACTGGACTATTAGCACAGAAAAAAATATTTCCATGGGGGGAACCGTCAGCTGTTGGCCATGTAATACTCTATAACAACCGTAACCTCTCAGTTGTATATGACAATAGGCATCTATTTCTCGTGCATTTATGGGTTGGCCAGGCTTCGACTGATTTTGGTTGGGCTGTAAGCTGTGCATTTGGTTGGCTCTCTGCATCTGTCATCCTTGATCATCATACCTGATAGATGTTCTTCTCATGGTGATGACAAGTGCCAGACCGCAAGCCCAGCTGTGCAAGCTCATTTCAAGTCTTCCCTCATATCACATTCACTAAAATTTTCAGTGTACAAACATGACCAAATCAACATCATGGGTGATTGGGGAGCCAGTAGGTATTTGCTCGAAGTGTTCTAATCACCACCAAATGAAGGGGAAATATCACACACCCATGATCTCTATTCCTTTATTTCCCTAGCTTTCAGAGAATGTGTGATATAGTTTTCCTGGGGTGTTTTTGTTTGTTTTTGCTGGGTGGTTTGAGATGTAAAAGAAATTTGAGAATTTGATATGTTGAAGATGAAAATGTCTGGGGAAATACAGGGAAATTGCTATAAACTAATAGAAAAACAGATGTAAGCCACTCATTTTTCTCGCCTACGTGTGAACTATCAATGTCTCCTTCCTCTCTCTCTTTGAGACAGCTGCTGTTACATTTTGGAGGATAAGAAAGAGTAATTGTTTTTTAGAGAAAATTCTACATAATCCAGTGCTATAGACCTTTGTATGGCACTTTGTCATGGGACTCATTAGAGCATGCTTTATTTTAACTGATTTTAAGAGTAAAGGAATCACACAGAAATCGACTTTATAGGAATTTCACACTTCTTTGCTTTTACATTTTAGAAATTTAAAGAGAAGTTAAATATAGATGTAATTGAAGACTGTGAAGAAAAACAGCTTGTCACAATTTTGGTAAGTGTTTTACTTCTATCCTTAATGCCTTTTAAATAAAATATGGTTCCCTGCTTTTCTTCCTCTTTGTCCCCCACAGTGCAGTCCACAAAGGTAAATTAGAATCACAGCTAATCTAGACCACTGCACAAGAGAGTTCAGGCACAGACTCTAGGGGATAGCATGGCCTGGTTTATTTGAATAGCTTTGGATTACACCATGGCCACCCTTGAAGATGTGGCAGAATTACAGGTAGACCCTTAGAGGCACCGTTATCATTTCTGCCATCTCTAGCTTCTCTTCTGGGTCCTGGAGGAATTCTTTCTTTCCTGTTGTTGCCACTGGGTCACCCCTATTATGTCCAGTTGAAATAACTTCTCTTCCAGTCACTAATCCTGTATTTTGTATCTACTATTTAAACTCACCCAAATTTTCTTCAGTTAACTGTTAAACCCATGAGGTAAGTTTTTAATTTCAGAGCTTCTCTTGTTCAGTTCTAGGATGTATATTTAACTTTTTTATTTAAGATTTCAACTCTATGCTGAAACTTTGTCATTTTTTCTACTTTCTCGCTCTTTTCATCAATCTTCTTAAACTTATTTATCATAGTGATTTTAAATTCTCAATACCTGAATCACCTATATGTCTGATTCTACTGTCTATATTTACTCTTGAGTTTTACTCATTTGATCATTTTAAGGCATACTTCATAATTTTTTCATTGAGAACCAGACATTGTGGATAAAAACTTGGAGGGGCTCTGGGTGATGTTATCTTTCTCTTCAGAGGGTTAATTTTCTTCTGGCCGGTGAAGGAGCTGGTTTTAGAGTTCGTTAGGGATGGTCTGTCTTAGGTTTGCCCTTGCTACTCGGGTAGAATCTTTATTTCTAGAAGGTGGCCCTTCTGGGGTCCCAACGAAAAGCCTGGGATATTTATCAAGGCCCCTAGACCTTTGAATTTCAGAGGCTTGAATACAATCTGTCTGAAATTGAAGTAATGTCACATTTGTTTGCCTCCCTAACTACCCTATTCTGTTTTCCACTGCCCCTTTGCGATCTGCATTCTTTTCTTCTGAGCTAAGATATACTGAATATCTCACCTTCCCATCCCCATCTTTCATGAGCTCTGTCTCCCCGTCCTGGCCCTTGGCTGTATCACCACAGAGCCAGTGGCCTTTGACCTCTATGTTTTGACACCTTGCATGTTTTCGTGTTACCTGAGGCTCTTCCTCCTTCTCTCACTCTCTTTGACTTAACTGGTGAGCACTTCCCTCTCACATGTAGTCCAGAAGATGACCCTTCCTTCTGCTCCTTTGCCCCCAACAGAACTCATCTTCTTTGTAAAACAAAGCTTTAATTGATATTCATGACATGTTAGAAATTTTCTAGTTCTCTGTTTAGAGGAGGGAAGGGCCTTATGATGGAAAAGCAATAAAATGGGCAAAGAATCAGTAGCTTTACAACAAAATGGCTTGTTTTGAATATAAGATATGCTCTAAAGCTCATCCTAAATCATTGCTGCATGTAACTTAAACAAACACAGATTTCAGAGGGGTTCTCTGGAACTATCTTGGCATAATTTCCAAGCAGCATAAATATATATATGCACCTTTGTGACCCCATGGACTCTACAGTCCATGGAATTCTCCAGGCCAGAATATTGGAGTGGGTAGCCTTTCCCTTCTCCAAGGGTTCTTCCCAACCCAGGGATCAAAACCAGGTCTCTCGCATTGCAGGCAGATTCTTTACCAGCTGAGCCACAAGGGAAGCCCAAGAATACTGGAGTGGGTAGCCTATCCCTTCTCCAGCAGATCCTCACAACCCAGGAATTGAACTGGGGTCTCCTGCATTGCAGGCAGATTCTTTACCAGCTGAGCTATCAGGGAAGCTGAACTTAAGAAACAAATATGTATTTCAGAGGGGTACTCTGAAACTATCTTGGCATAATTTCCAAGCAGCATAAATATATATGCATCTTCACTTACCATGATTTTCTCCAGGGATACGCTTTAATTCTTGGCTCGGGGAAGGCGTGGCCCTCTTTTATAGGCGTAACAGCAGGCGTGTGTGGCTGTGCTGGTAAGGACTGAGCAAGCAGCACTGCAACTTGGGCAGAGGAAGTGGGGAAGGTTGTCCCCCTTCTTCCCCCTGCTTACTGGGACATTTCAGGTCACTCACAGATGCTCTGTAGCTCCTGTTTACCAGACCATAGAAGATGTAGAGAGAATATCCCAGAGAAGTACCTCATTCACTCCTCCTTCACTGAGTTTTTTTTTTTTTCATTCATTCACTAATTATTGAGATGCACTATGATACCAGAAACTGTCAAGTCCCAAGGGCAAAAGATAATGTGGTCTGGTTCTTACCTGGCTCAAGAAACCCCTTGTTTATTAGACGAAAAATACAAGCAATGACACTGCCTTGAATGGACGGGTTCATAGGGTGTGAGCACCAAGGGCCCTGGGGAAGCCGAGGGCCTGACTCTCCTCACAGAAGGTGGTGGAGAATGAGATGAAGGCCATGGGGTGTAGGCCTGAAGGGGACACGGGAGCTGGGTGGGCAGAGAGTGATGATGCGGGCTTGGCGATGAGAAGGGAAAGCAGGACAGTCCAGGCCAGGGTAGGGGGACACAGCTGGTGTGGCCAGACCCCAGCGAGTGGAAGAGGGGAGCAGCCTGTGAGGCCTGGCAGGGAGGTGGGGAAGACCACACATGGCAGCCTGGCACACTGGGACCCAGGAAGTGACCTGATCAGATGGTCAGGGGTCTCTGGAGCAGAGGGAGCGAGCTAGCCTGGATGCAGGAGGCCAGTGGGGCCATGTTACAGTCACATGCAGTTACAGAGAGGGTGACTTCTCTCAATCTCTCATGCTCACCGCCTCTCATTCTCAATCTCGGCTGTGGGTTCCATCAAAGAGGAGAAAACCAGCCTTTGGTGCTAGAGTTCCTACTTCTCAGACCAAGCAAAAGCCTTTATTTCTATCAAGCTCTCTGTATCACTGTTGTATGACTGCTGTTCTTCAAAACCTGTGATTTCTGTATTATAGTATTATTACAATGGTTTGCCTATGTCTGCAAATTGGGCCTGGGAGTCATAATTCTGAGAACTTCTTAACTTTGTTTCTTGCTAAAAATGCACACTTACATGTTAGTATGACTGACCTTGTAATGCTTTAAAAAATGTTTTCACATTTGATCTTTACATAATACTCTGAGAACAGCAGGGCAGAGGTGACTTCCAGCAGGGAGGTTCTGTGGCATGGGGCACCCCTCACTGCACCCCACAGTTCTTGGTCTGATTTTTATATGTGCTTATTTTCCATTTCTCCCCACAAGAATGTGCATTTCAGGGAGCAGTGACATTGTTTTATCCATAATGCCTACAACACAAATAGGAACCAATAAATGTCTGTTGGATAATTAAAAAATGAACAAAAGGAAAAAGGAGCTCCCATGGGCAAGGAATCTGGGAAGTTCTGGACTGAGAGAAAGTGACGAGAAGAAGGAACAGTGGAGGGAGGGCTAGAGGCCCTGTGAGGAAGGAGCTTTGGGAAGTGCTACTAGGGGCTTCCCTTGTGGCTCAGCTGGTAAAGCATCCGCCTGCAATGCGGGAGACCTGGGTTCAATCCCTGGGTTGGGAAGATCCCCTCGAGAAGGGAAAGGCTACCTACTCCAGTATTCTGGCCTGGAAAATTCCATGGACTGTATAGTCCATGGGCTTGCTAAGAGTCACACATGACTGAGCAACTTTCACTTTCCCTAGGGGTCATGTGACGAATCCCCTCTAATTGTCTTTGACACGTGAAAATAAAATTGGTACTGCTTTTTCATTAAAACAACAAAGACAAAAATGTTACTATTGTTATCCGCGTTTCACAGATGAGAATACTGATGTAGCTAACCCCAACCCAGAAGTGAACACTAGTTTCCTGGCTCAAAACTATTGCTTTGCAGGAGAGAGATCGCTGCCCAAAGTGACCATCTAAGAGTGGCCTTGGGGAGAGGGGGTTCTTCTTCCTTGGAGAATCTGGAAGACCCTGCAAAGAAGGGCAAAGGTGTGAGGGCCAGCTCTGACTTGGGAGTTAGGTGAACAGATACCATAATTGTATTTAAAAAAGCCATATAGCATTTGGTGTTGAAATTTGTACAAATAGAACATGAATCATCCTATGGGCCAAGCCTGAACTTTCTGAGGGATGTGACCTTAGCACAGTATTAAGGGTTTACTATGGGCTCAGTGAACACCCACGGAACTGAACTGCTCCTGCACGTCCGTCTGCTGGGCCACACAGCAGACTGTGTGCTTCCTTCTTTCTTTCTTTCCTCGCCTGCTTCTTTCTTCATGTGGGGTTGTCTCCGCCCTGCTGTCTATCATATCAGCTGAATACACACCCCTCCAGAATCTCACCTTTCACTATCTGTATTTTTAACCACTTCAATAAGTTAAGTCCTTAAAGGCAAGACCCACATTTTTGTTTCCCAAGCCATGTTCGTGAAAAAACAGTTCAACTGTTTTTCATCTGGTCCTAAATCCTGACAAGGGGTGGGTTAAATGAGATGTCTGCCGGTGTACCAGGACACTGGGGACATTCATTCATTAATTCAATGAACATTAACCAAGCACCTCTGTGGGACAAGCCCTCAGGTTCTGTTACCGCAGCAGGTAACACACCATGATCCCATCCTTAGGGAACCCACAGACTAGTGGGAAAGCATCACTGAACAGGTAAAGAAAATATGATAGAACTGAATCAAGCCATCATTTACTGTTTACTAAATATTTCTAGAAAGGGAAAAAGAGAAGTTGAGTATTGAAAATGGGTTGCTGCTGCTGCTGCTAAGTGGCTTCTGTCGTGTCCGACTCTGTGTGACCCCATGGATGGCAGCCCACCAGGCTCCTCTGTCCCTGGGATTCTCCAGGCAAGAACACTGGAGTGGGTTGCCATTGCCTTCTCCAATGCAGGAAAGCGAAAAGTCAAAGTGAAGTCGCTCAGCCGTGTCTGACTCTTAGAGACCCCATGGACTGCAGCCCACCAGGCTCCTCTGTCCATGGGATTCTCCAGGCAAGAGTCCTGGAGTGGGTTGCCATTGCTGCTGTAATTCAACATTTTATTTTGCATCAGAGAAAGAAAGTAGCCTCTGGGGTCTGCTTTGGAATTGAATGCGTCACGTAGAAAGCTTCTCAGGATGGCTGAGCCCCAGTTTAACCATCTGGAACCTGAGGGTCGTTGTGCAGGTTTGTTGTGAGGATAATAGGGGCGTAACCCAGTACTGGGTACGTAGAGGCTCAGGGGAGTGCATGTGGCATCACTGCATTGTAATTTTGTGTCTGACTAAAGGGATAAAAAACAATGTAAACTGGAACCTTTGGTCCTGGTTTCAACAGAAGGAGGACCTGCCAGACCCACGGACTGCAGACCTGTATGAATTCCGCTTCAGCGACTTGCCCATCACAGAGCACGAACTGATTAAGTGTGGACTTCGGCTGTTTTTTGAAATAAACGTGGTGGAGAAATTCAAAGTACCTGTAGAGGTTAGATGGTGTTTAATGTAAAATATGGTGTGATTCTGTGGCAGTTCGCCACTGTGTAAAATTACCTGTGGTTCAAACAGATTCCCTGCAGTGTGGATCTTAAATTATCATTAACTTTGTCAATATATCCGCTTAAACCCTGTAAACAAGGCGATCCTATCTTTTCAGATAAGGTTGTCACAGACCTTCTAACCTTTAGAATTCTGTTCCAAAGTCTGAGTGGTGTTGTCTTCTTTGGCGGCAGGTTCTCACCAGATGGATGTACACGGTGAGGAAGGGGTACCGGGCCGTCACGTACCACAACTGGCGACATGGGTTTAATGTGGGGCAGACCATGTTCACTTTGCTGATGGTAGGTATGGAGCACAGCAATTGGTGAAAACCTGCGTGCTTCCCTCCTGAACGTGGTGAGAATAGATACAGGCTATCACATTAGATCTGTAATTTTGGAATTCATGGATACAATCCCATAAATCCCCAAATCCTCTGGAGATGATGCCAGGGCATGTGGGTATCCCTGGGCGCTTGACTGGATTATAACTCTGACACTCATGTACTTACGTCTTTCAAGGAAAAAATTCAGTTACCTGCTAGGTTTGTAACTGCCCAGAATGAGCTACAAGAAATAAAACCAGTTTGGGACTTCCCTGGTGGTTCAGTGCTTCCAATGCAAAGGGTCAAGGTTTGATCCCTGATCAGAGAACTAAGATCCCACATGCCACGCAGTGTGACCAAAAAAGAAAGCAAGCAAGCTTGCTCTCAAAACACAGCAGACCCCCTTCTCCATCAGGGACAGGCCTCGCTGCACATGCTGCATAATGTATTAATGTAAGTGAAAATATATGTCTATTTTCTTTTAGACAGGAAGACTGAAGAAATACTACACAGACCTTGAAGCCTTTGCCATGATTGCTGCTGCCTTCTGCCACGACATTGACCACAGAGGCACCAATAATTTGTATCAGATGAAGTAAGTGAACATATGCTGCCGCATCGATAGTTCTGGTGCCCCTACCTCATTTGTAAATGCCTTCACTTTTTCAGCTTTATTTCATCAAAGTATTGAATTCATACCTTTAGGTGCATTGATCTTCGACTTGCAGTTGTACACCCTTGGGTGACACCCCCAACTCAAGCTAGAGAACGTTTCTTCCTGGGCTCACTACCTCTCATGTTGCTCGTCCTTGTTCCTCCACCAGCTGACCTTGCATCTTAACATCATCACCACCTTCCCCTCTTGCCTAAGAAAAGAAGTGCAGGCTCTCAGCTCGGACAGATTTGTATTTACTGAGTTCACAAATTATTTAAACTTTCTAAGCTTTGAGTTTCTCATTGGGAAAATAAGAACTATAATAATGCTACCTAACACTTAAGGTCACTGTGAAGATTAAATAAGGCTATGCATACAAAGCAGTCAGCTCACGGTTGGTGCTTGGTGGTTAATGATTATCAGGTATTATTATTATTACTGTTACTATGTCATTGGCACTTTCAAAATTGGTCAGCAATGCCATGGCCAACCTAGCTCCTTGATAGTGACATTTAAGAAGCTCTGTCTGCCTTGGCTGCGCTATATCCTCATCTCCTACACATAACCCACTGCCCACAAGGTACCAGAGGAAGTGAGACATTTTAGAGAGAATGAGCTTTGGAGTCTGGGTTTGTGGGATCCAAACACTTCTTGTTAAGTGATCTTGGGTAAATCACTTAATGTATTCGAGATTCAGTTTCTTAACTGTTAAATGGGTACAATATTGACCTCTCAAAGACTGCTGTGAGAATCACCTGAAATTGTATGTCTGAAATTACATAGTAGATGCTCAAGAAATTTACTCAGTGAATTAAGCAGTGACTTTTCACCTTCAGCAACTCTACCAATCAGGCTTTGCCCTGAAGTGGGGATTCCCAGTCTGGGTTCGGGCAAGACACATCTTCCTCTAAGAGCTCCAGCCCATGCTGGCTGTTCCGCATTCCTGAATGCAGGTTTCCTGACAAAGACTGAGCTCTCTTCTGCCCTCCTAACTGCTTCAGCCAATTCAGTTTCAAAGGAATGAATGTTTATTGAGCACTTGTGTACTGGGAGACCAGCTGAGAACTTGATACCTATGGCCTTTTTGAATCCTCGTAGCCCTCCCACCTGGGAGTTACTATTGTTCCCCTCTTTTACTGATGAAGAAACAAATCCCAAACAGTCAAATCTAACTTGCCATAGATGAAAAGAGAGTAGCCAAATGGGATGTGGCATCTCTTCTCCAGGTTTGCAGAAGAGATGAGACCACATCCCAGACTTCTGCTTTGGCCTGGTGTTGGGAGTCTGCATGGGTTCTATCAGCGATGGGCGAGCTGACCTTCTTCCTTTTCTTTCCGTGAGAGAAACTTTGTAGTTCAAGCAATTAAATCATTTTATGCATTTAACAAATTAGGGTTTTTCTTAAAAAGATTTTTTTTTAAAGAGCATATTCTTCTGTTCTAAATCTAAAAATTCTTTTCCAATATGTTACTTTCAACTGTTTCACAGTCATTAGGGGAGAGGGAAGACATGAAAAAAAAATCCTCAGATTGCAAAGATTCTGTACTGTGTGATCTTATGTGTCATCTTTAAATAGCTAAAATGACCCTTTTCCTCCTAGGTCCACATCTCCGCTAGCAAGGCTTCACGGCTCTTCCATCTTGGAGAGGCACCACCTGGAGTACAGCAAGACGCTCCTGCAGGATGAGGTACGTGGGTCTCTCTCTCTCTAGGGCAGCTCACAAGCTCTGGATCAAAGTGCTAACCCACAGAAAATGCTTAGCAAGAGGATCATCCTGAATGCTGGTGGCTGACAGTGCATATACCCTTATTGAAGTCAATTGATAGAAATGACTATATTGCGATAGTTTTTGAACAATCAAATTGGAAGTAGCTGAGATAGAGGAGGAAAGAGCTATGAAAAGTCACAGAATCTCTGTGGGTCTGTAGAGTAAGAAGAAAAAGTTTACCTTGGGTACATATGAATGTAAAAAGGGGAGGCTACACAGCCACTGCTTTTCTTATTCATAGGGCATGTACTGTTAAGGCATTGTCTGGATCTTTGAGACAGTCAGGTGTTGGTAGTTTGGGGGTAGCCATGAAAATCAGGCTGTAAGATCAGACAGCTGCCATCAGAGGCACTGAGTCAATGAGGGAGATGTCCCATTCAGGAGTGGGTGGGGCATAGGAGAGAAGAGGGGTGGGATCAGGGAACTTTTCACGGGAAGTGGGTTAAGCTTGGTCCTGAATTCATTGTGATTTATACAATATCATGTACTACTAACTTTCGATAAAAAGATTTTTCTTTTTATTGATTTTATTTAAAGAGTATATAGGCTTGTTGGAAAAGTTTTGAATATAATCTAGTTATGCTTGAGAACAAATCTGAGAAGATTCTAACTCAGAATGAATCATTGTTAGATAGAAGGGAACATTCTTCTGTCTGCACAGAGAAATTGTCTAGAATCACACAAACTCATTAGGATAAATAAGCCCTTGGGAGACTGGAGCTTTTTTCACTTTTGATAATAATTGCTTATTAAAGGCTCAGGGGAAGGGGTACAAGGAAATATGTCCAAGTTTCAAGATAATATTACATTCTTCTAGGTAATCAAAAGCCAAGTGGGAAAAATTTGTAAGGGCAATTAGGCAGAAAAGTGGGAAAAGAAAACAGACTTATGGCTTAAATATTTTTAATAGCCTGTGATTGATGCAGCATCCAGACAGGAGGACAGAGACCAACTGCACTGAATTATCGATTTCACAGGGCAGAAGGGGGCAGGTGGTTAAAAACACATCCTGGGCTGCTTCTCCCACTTACCAGGCTCCCTGGGGATTGGATCTAGAAATCTGCATTTTTAGTAAGAGTTTTCATCACTCTCGTGTGTAGCCAGGACCTGTTCCTGCAGTAGTATCATAAAAAGAATGAGGATATCTGTTCTGTGAGAGTTGGAAAAAATAGAATTGAAAGTAGTTCACAAATATGATAGTAACTTGTTATCCACCCAGTTTGTTAAGGGTCTTGCCTTACTGGTTGGGATGGTCTTATGTTTTTGAGTAAGGATCTTCCATATATCCAGTTGATTACATATACCACAGGCATGCAGTATCAAAAATAATTAATTTTACGTTTACCTACTAATGCAAAATACATTCTAAAACCTTTATAGCCAAATGTTTAAATGCTTAACTATGGAAGGGCTCCTAGTAGCTCATATATTTTTACTTTCTTGGATTTGAGAATTTAAAATAGAGTTGTTGTTTCCCATCTTAATTTTTCAATGTTATTTACTCTGCAGTCTGAACTGGTTTTCATGGCTAGATAAAGGCTTACTCTTTTTAAAAAAGAATATCGCATCCTAGTAATCCATGCCACCTTGGCAAGGACCTATCTACAATGCTATTTGACCTGCTAATTGCAGACTTTTAAGGGTTGTAAATAGAGTCACTAGGCAATAAATGCAATCACAGAGCTTTTTATGAGCAGGCAAACTGAATGCTGAAAACATGAAATTTTAACATCAGATGTTCTTTTCACATTTTTGGAAGACAGTACAGTTCTTCTGTTTATTTATTGTATAGAGGAAATACTTATATTTAAAACTTTAATTTTTTTACATAAGGCAAATCCCTATCTAGCAATTTTGCCATTTTGTAGGCATTACTCATTGTGTTTTATATATTATCAGGCTTTATGTCCCAGTAGAGTTGGATTCCCTGCTTTGAGGACAGAACTGTCTGTATTCTAAACTAGTCAGGACACCTTATCTTTGACAAAGGAGGCAAGAATATACAATGGATTAAAGACAATCTCTTTAACAAGTGGTGCTGGGAAATCTGGTCAACCACTTGTAAAAGAATGAAACTAGAACACTTTCTAACACCATACACAAAAAATAAACTCAAAATGGATTAAAGATCTAAACGTAAGACCAGAAACTATAAAACTCCTAAAGGAGAACATAGGCAAAACACTCTCTGACATACATCACAGCAGGATCCTCTATGACCCACCTCCCAGAATATTGGAAATAAAAGCAAAAATAAACAAATGGGACCTAATTAACCTTAAAAACTTCTGCACATCAAAGGAAACTATTAGCAAGGTGAAAAGACAGCCTTCAGAATGGGAGAAAATAATAGCAAATGAAGCAACTGACAAACAACTAATCTCAAAAATATACAAGCAACTCCTACAGCTCAACTCCAGAAAAATAAATGACCCAATCAAAAAATGGGCCAAAGAACTAAATAGACATTTCTCCAAAGAAGACATACAGATGGCTAACAAACACATGAAAAGATGCTCAACATCACTCATTATCAGAGAAATGCAAATCAAAACCACAATGAGGTACCATTTCACACCAGTCAGAATGGCTGCGATCCAAAAGTCTACAAATAATAAATGCTGGAGAGGGTGTGGAGAAAAGGGAACCCTCTTCCACTGTTGGTGGGAATGCAAACTAGTACAGCCACTATGGAGAACAGTGTGGAGATTCCTTAAAAAACTGGAAATAGAACTGCCTTATGATCCAGCAATCCCACTGCTGGGCATACACACTGAGGAAACCAGAAGGGAAAGAGACACGTGTACCCCAATGTTCATCGCAGCACTGTTTATAATAGCCAGGACATGGAAGCAACCTAGATGTCCATCAGCAGATGAATGGATAAGAAAGCTATGGTACATATATACAATGGAGTATTACTCAGCCATTAAAAAGAATACATTTGAATCAGTTCTAATGAGGTGGATGAAACTGGAGCCTATTATACAGAGTGAAGTAAGCCAGAAGGAAAAACACCAATACAGTATACTAACGCATATATATGGAATTTAGAAAGATGGTAACAATAACCCTGTGTATGAGACAACAAAAGAGACACTGATGTATAGAACAGTCTTATGGACTCTGTGGGAGAGGGAGAGGGTGGAAAGATTTGGGAGAATGGCATTGAAACATGTAAAATATCATATATGAAACGAGTTGCCAGTCCAGGTTCGATGCATGATACTGGATGCTTGGGGCTGGTGCACTGGGACGACCCAGAGGGATGGAATGGGGAGGGAGGAGGGAGGAGGGTTCAGGATGGGGAACACATGTATACCTGTGGCGGATTCATTTTGATATTTGGCAAAACTAATACAATTATGTAAAGTTTAAAAATAAAATAAAATTAAAAAAAAAAAAGAAAAGAAATCCACGTTTTAACCTAATGAATAGGGGTTAAAGCCCTTGTTAGCCAAATTTCTCAGAATATAAACTTTAATACTACAATGTACTGTCAAAATGACAAAATGTATTATTTAGCATAAATAACAGAACTTTTTTTATTCAGAACATTTCTTCATAAAATTTATAACTTCAGACTTAAATTGAAGAAAGTAGGGAAAACCACTAGACCATTCAGGTATGACCTAAATCAAATCCCTTATGATTATACAGTGGAAGTGAGAAATAGATTTAAGGGCCTAGATCTGATAGATAGAGTGCCTGATGAACTATGGAATGAGATTCGTGACATTGTACAGGAGACAGGGATCAAGACCATGCCCATGGAAAAGAAATGCAAAAAAGCAAAATGGCTGTCTGGGGAGGCCTTACAAATAGCTGTGAAAAGAAGAGAAGCGAAAAGCAAAGGAGAAAAGGAAAGATACAAGCATCTGAATGCAGAGTTCCAAAGAATAGCAAGAAGAGATAAGAAAGCCTTCTTCAGCGATCAATGCAAAGAAATAGAGGAAAATAACAGAATGGGAACGACTGGAGATCTCTTCAAGAAGATCAGAGACACCAAAGGAACATTTCATGCAAAGATGTGCTCGATAAAGGACAGAAATGGTATGGACCTAACAAAAGCAGAAGATATTAAGAAGAGATGGCAAGAATACACAGAAGAACTGTACAAAAAAGATCTTCACGACCAAGATAATCACGATGGTGTGATCACTGACCTAGAGCCAGACACCTGGAATGTGAAGTCAAGTGGGCCTTAGAAAGCATCATTATGAACAAAGCTAGTGGAGGTGATAGAATTCCAGTTGAGCTATTCCAAATCCTGAAAGATGATGCTGTGAAAGTGCTGCACTCAATATGCCAGCAAATTTGGAAAACTCAGCAGTGGCCACAGGACTGGAAAAGGTCAGTTTTCATTTCAATCCCAAAGAAAGGCAATGCCAAAGAATGCTCAAACTACCACACAATTGCACTCATCTCACACGCTAGTAAAGTAATGCTCAAAATTCTCCAAGCCAGGCTTCAGCAATATGTGAACTGTGAACTTCCTGATGTTCAAGCTGGTTTTAGAAAAGGAAGAGGAACCAGAGATCAAATTGCCAACATCCGCTGGATCATAGAAAAAGCAAGAGAGTTCCAGAAAAACATCTATTTCTGCTTTATTGACTATGCCAAAGCCTTGACTGTGTGGATCACAAGAAACTGTGGAAAATTCTTCAAGAGATGGGAATACCAGACCACCTGACCTGCCTCTTGAGAAACCTATATGCAGGTCAGGAAGCAACAGTTAGAACTGGACATGGAACAACAGACTGGTTCCAAATAGGAAAAGGAGTACATCAAGGCTGTATATTATCATCCTGCTTATTTAACTTCTATGCAGAGTACATCATGAGAAACGCTGCACTGGAAGAAGCACAAGCTGGAATCAAGATTTCCAGGAGAAATATCAATAACCTCAGATATGCAGATGACACCACCCTTATGGCAGAAAGTGAAGAGGAACTAAAGAGCCTCTTGATGAAAGTGAAAGAGGAGAGTGAAAAAGTTGGCTTAAAGCTCAACATTCAGAAAACGAAGATCATGGCATCTGGTCCCATCACTTCATGGGAAATAGATGGGGAAACAGTGGAAACAGTGTCAGACTTTATTTTTGGGGCTCCAAAATCACTGCAGATGGTGACTGCAGCCATGAAATTAAAAGACGTTTACTCCTTGGAAGAAAGGTTATGACCAACCTAGATAGCATATTGAAAAGCAGAGACATGACTTTGCCAACAAAGGTCCATTTAGTCAAGGCTATGGTTTTTCCAGTGGTCGTGTATGGATGTGAGAGTTGGACTGTGAAGAAAGCTGAGTGCTGAAGCATTGATGCTTTTGAACTGTGGTGTTGGAGAAGACTCTTGAGAGTCCCTTGGACTGCAAGGAGATCCAACTAGTCCATTCTAAAGATCAGTTCTGGGTGTTCATTGGAAGGAATGATGCTAAAGCTGAAACTCCAGTACATTGGCCACCTCATGTGAAGAGTTGACTCATTGGAAAAGACTCTGATGCTGGGAGGGATTGGGGGCAGGAGGAGAAGGGGACGACAGAGGATGAGATGGCAGGATGGCATCACCGACTCAATGGACATGAGTTTGAGTGAACTCCGGGAGATGGTGATGGACAGGGAGGCCTGGCGTGCTGCGATTCATGGGGTCACAAAGAGTTGGACACGATTGAGCAACTAAACTGAACTTCATGGTAGCCCATTGTGACTATATATAGGCAGGATGGTTAGAAACAATGTTAGAAAAAGGGGATCTCACTATCTGAACTATTTTTTTGTTGTTGTTAGAGTTATCTATTTGAGTTTATTGAAGTGTAATGTTTTTACAATAAGCAGCATCCCTTTAATGTGTTATTCATACAAATTCTATGAATTCTGTCCCTACACTTGGGTAGATTTTACCCCACCACACTCAGGATACAGAAAGAACACTTCAGTCATCTCCTTTGGGATGACAAAGGAGACTGTTCCTGGGAGTCTATCGCTGGATACAGAACACTTCAGTTCTGTAGTAGTCTATGCCTCTGTCCCTTCCCAGCCCAAAGCAAGCAATGAAATGTTTTTAGTCACTAGAGATTCATTTGAATCTTCTAGATTTTTATATAAATGCAGTCATCCAGTAATTACTCTTTTGTGGCGACGACTTTCATTCAGAACAATAATTTTGTGATTTGTTCATTTTGAGCGAATGAGCCAGCAGTGATTCATTACTTTTCACTGCTGAGTGGTCTTGCATTTATCTTAAATGAAGATTTTAATTTTACTTCAGTTTAATGGAAGAAACGTTTTTTAAGGGAAGGAATTACAGAACTTCAGAGAACTGTGTCCATAATCACAAGAAATATTAGTTCTTCAGATCAGATCAGTCGCTGAGTCATGTCCGACTCTTTGCGACCCCATGAATCGCAGCACGCCAGGCCTCCGTATCCATCACCAACTCCCGGAGTTCACTCAGACTCACGTCCATCGAGTCAGTGATGCCATCCAGCCATCTCATCCTCTGTCGTCCCCTTCTCCT